>NC_081289.1:110119968-110719968 GCF_030490865.1 Poecile atricapillus | reverse complement strand
CTAAAATAGAAACCTCCGTTATAATTAAAGAGAAATTATACAGTTAGTTGATTTTATTTCCTGACCAGTGGGTGTATTCCAACGGTATCAAAGATCCTGCACACTTCAGGTTACCCCTCAGCTTGGCATGTGCATCTGGGCCTTTGTGGTTCCCTTTCCTTTACAGAAACCGGCGCACAAGCTGAGCACAAGCCCCTTATCCCACTGTACCTCATTAAATAAAAATCACAGTAAAAAATGCAACCGGTGAGCTAACGGCCTTCCCGAACCTCACGGAACAATGCAGATATCACACCCGCCACCATCGACCTGCACAGTGACTCCCCCTGCGAATCCCTTCCTTAATCCGCTTCGCTACCGTCGCTGTCCCACACACATCGACATTTGACCCTCGTCCCGCAGCCCCCTCACTCACCAGCCTCCGTTCCCTCTCCATTTTGGAAGGCCGCTTCCCGTTCCACACCAAACCCACCCGCCGATGATGCCCGCGGGCGGGCACACACGCCCCGTTCCCCGCGGCGGGGGCTCGGCCTGCGGCTACCCTCGGCGGGGGCGACGAGCGCCCACAGGTACCGCGGGCATTGTCGCTGCCTCCCCATCCCCGCCGCCGGGTGCCTGCGCCCCGGCAAAGACCACGCCGGCGGCGATGCCCGGGCTGCAGCCCGGTGGCACCTGGGGCGTGCGCACCGGCGGCGGCCCGAAGCGAGCGGCCCCAGGCGAGCGGCCCGAGGCGAGCAGAGGAAGCCCCGCACTCACCCAGCAGCAGCAGCTTCAGCTCGCGGCGGGCGTCCCGCTTGTCCCGACGCAGCTGCCGCTCGATCTCGTCGTTGATCCGCCGGGCTTCCTTGGCTTCCTCGCTCAGGCAGCACGCCATGATGGACTCCAGAGTCATTCTTCCTAACTGGTTCAGACACAGCCCCCACCCCCCCTAAACCCGCACGCACACTCGCACCCCGCCGCCGCTCCGGCCCCGGGGGGCACAGGCGCTCTCCGAGAGCCCGGGGGCCGCCGCAGGGCAGGCGTGCAGGCAGAGCAGCCTCGATGCCACAGAGGGGTAAGAAGAAAGGCAGGGCCGCTGGCGGCGCGGATCCCCGCTCCCTGCCGCTGCCAACTCCTCCTCTCCTCTAAATCATGCACCGAACAACATGGAAACATGCACCGCGGCAGCAGCAGCAGCGCTACCCAGCCGAGCCGCCCCTCGCCCCGCTGCTCCCCTTCTCTCGCCGCCGCCCGCAGCCTGCGCGGTCCCCAAGTGTCCCTGGCGGCCGCCGACACCCCCGCCGCCCTCCGACGCGACCACCCCACCCGCCGTGGAACCGCTAATGCCCACTAATCCCTCCCCCGCCCCGCACACGCACACATCTCCCTGCCGCTCCCCGCCCCCGGAGCGGGAGCCCGGCTCCTGCGGGGTGGGCGAGACCGCCGCTGCCCGGCAGGAAGAGCTTCCCCACGGCCGCTCCTCCTTCCCGCTGCCTCCGCGGCTCGCCCTTCCAAGGGGGGGGAGAAGGGGGGAGGTGGTGGTGAGGGAAAGCGGAGCTCGCTGTCAGGGAGCTGCCGCTGTTCGGCTCCGCTCGGCTCGGCCCTGCCCGCGTTGCCGACAGAACAGCGGAAAGGGAAGCGAGTGCACTAGCAGGGGTCGAGTTCGACCGGCTTTTAAATGGTTGGGCTCCGCGGGCGTGGTGCGGCAGGAATATGGCGGCCCGTCTCCCGCCGCTGCTCCCGCTCTCTCTCCGCCCCGCTGCGCGGTGGGGGCGAGCGCCCGGGGCAGCCGAGCCCCCGCCCGCGCTGTGCCGCCCCCCAGGGCCACCCCTCCCGCCCTGCGACGGCGGACGAGAGCCGAGGAGGCGGTGCGGGGAGAGACTGAAGGGATTGTCACACCAAATGGCTGCGAGGAACTGTGCCTGCTCCAGTTTGTCCTGCCGGGCAGCGCCTTCCCTAACGCCGTGTTTGCTTTCGCTTCTTTATTTTTCAGTCGTGGGCACACATTTTTATTCGGTTCCCATTCTAGGAGAGATGAGTTGGGTTGGCAGGGACTGGCGGAAAATGTGGCCGGCTGAAAGGAAGGAAGGAAGGAAGGAAGGAAGGAATAAGGAGACGAAAATGCCTTTTCCACCTTTGGCCGGAATGGGAAGACATACTCACACGGTCAGGCACCCGGAAGGTTTAGCGCCCTGACTCCCTGCTGGGAAGGCAAAGCCGTGCGTTCCGCACGAACGCGCTGGGACACCCCACGGAACGCCACCGGTGTGGCCGATACTCGGCTGCGGTGAGTTCTATTCGCCCCAGCCCCTGCCGCAGGCCCAGTCCCTGGAAAGCCGTCCCCACCTAGCTCTCGGTAGCCCCCAGAGTGATGGCATACAATCGAGTAGAATGCACTGATGCACCTTCTAGTTTTTGTGAATTCATAAACTCTTCACAGAATTCCCACACCTGCGCTTTCCTTGGCCACCTCCATTTCAAGCTACTTGTATCTAGGAATGTTGCCAAATCGGCTGTGAATCTGCTACTAGCCTAGGTAATGGGAAGAAAGGCACATCACTTTCTGTCTTCTAGCTCCATGTCTGATACCTCGCCAGCACCTGCTGACATCTGTTTTGAAATTCATATGCTCTTTCTTAAAAGCTTCCATATGTACTGACAAAATTATTTAAGTAAGGTCTGCCATAAAGAGTAAGACAATGAGGGAATTAAGAATAAACATAAAAGAATAAAACAATCAGGAAAATAATATGTTCAGTCAATTTTTTAGAGCATGAACAGAATCGTTGCTTAAAAAAATGCATGATTTCCACATGGATCTATATTGTACTGCTATATATAATGTATAAAACTGGTTGATTCAACTTGGAATCTTTTCTCTTTATTCCATTCAATGACTTTTAGTCAAAATTGGATAGTTCCAGCTATTAAGAATAGATTATATTTCATTCAAAGCATATTCTCTCTTTTAAAACCCGTATGTAAGATATAAATGTATCTATGTATTCACCTGTATTGTGTTCTTGTCCCAGATGCATTAATATTACATGCAATTAAGATTTCTAAAGTGCCAACACTGAATTACAGAGAGAACAAGTAACAAAAAAGAGAGGAGGTTACTTCAAGAAAATAATTATCAGTTTTTTTCCAGATAATTACTTAAGTTTTCTTCTAAATGCCAGAGTCCAAAAGAGTAAAGGTGAATGCATGGTAAAGCTCACAAGAAATACTTGCTGGATGTTTTGTACATTGTGTCCAAATCCACAGCAATCTCCAGGAATCACTTCTTGAAAAAAGTTAGGACCTGTTAGGAACAGGTCAATGACTTTCCAACCTTTAGGTAAACAGAATCAACATCCTCTCCAAAACTGAAGGTACACTGTTCTAATAAAAACTGTAATAGTCTGCAATGGAAGAAGTTAGACTAAACTTTCTTAACTGTTTTATATGCTCAGTATAGAAGGCATATAGAAGATGTTAAATGCAGAACTGTCATTTAATTTTGCATTTTTAATGAGAGAAGACACCCCACTGACTATAACTGTAATCTTTATGTACCACTTCTATTGATATAACTGGATTTCAAATATTTACAGAATAGATGTCTTCAGATTTTTAATGGCTGAGCCATCTACTCCTGAATATGGCATCAGCAGATAGCTATTATACACTGTTTTACTCATTTGCTTCATGACTAAGTGGAAGTCAGCAGAATCCCATTATGGACAATTACATGATAATAAACCTATGAGGAAATTTCTTTCCAGACCTCAATTCCATAATGGTTGGCATTTGTTTTGAAATGTGAAACATCCTTTATAAATATTTTATCCTAATAACAACTATCAGTAAATGACAGAAATCTTTCTTGCCCATACGGGTAATTATTATCCATAGATACTATCCATACTGTTACCCAATCCTGGACAGATACTTCCTGATAAGCCTCCCTATAGCACTAGTATCATATTCCTCTATCCAAGCGGTCTTCACTGCATGGCTCATCCCAACCCATTGCTTGTGAAAAGTTTTAATGTTGCTTACTGCCATGGGAAATTAAAAGTGAGACTGACAGAGGGAGAAAAGATGGTATAAAACACCTTGTGTCCTTGGTCTTCTTACTAATAAGACAATAAAAATTTGGAAACTACCACTATGTTTTATCATGTCTGTAACATTCTTTGCAGTAATCTACCCCAGTTTTCAATTTCTTCCTTCCATATGCCTGAAGATATTTACTGTCACTGTCCTCTGTCTCTTCTGCCTAAGACAGGTTTCCTGTAATGTTTTGACAGGTTCCAAATGGTATCTGAACTTGGTACTCACATGGCAGTAAAACAGAAGATTGTGTATAGCAACATTACAGGACTTTCATAATTAGTAAGCCTCCCATCTTAAGCAATGGGATATCTTTTGAGTGCTTTTTGGTTGCCATTGTGCATTAAGAAGATACTTGCACAGTGTTATGCATAGGTACATCCCAGTCTTGTTTGTGAATGCTTCCAGTAAATTTGGAGGCAAATTATCCTTCCAGTATGCCCTCCTAATCAGTTTCTTTGTTTGGGTTGTTTGTTTTGTTCTTTGTTTGTGGGGTTTTTTGTTTGTTTATTTCTTTTTCTAAGGGAAATAAAAAACCCAAATAAAATGTGGCTGCTGTTCCTCTGCTGTTAAATGAACAGCATCCAGTATTTGCGATTTCCTTCAACTGATATGCATTTGTTCCAGTGTGTGTAGTTTTGACAAATTATCTTCTGAATGTTTCTCAGTGTTACGTATTTCAAAGCAAAAGGTGCCCGCCAAGGTGCTAAGGTACAGGCTAAAGACTGTGAAAGAGTTAAACCCCCCACCCCCCGCGTCTTTTCACTTGATTTGTGTGGAATTTTAGAAAATTCTTTCCTTCTACCTGTTTGCATGTTAAGCTTCTTATGGATGACCCATCTCTGAAAAAGCTCAAGTATTTTTCGAAACGCTTTTGTTCTTCAGACGCATCTCTTTAATATTACTTTTCCCCGCGGCAGCAGAGGGGTGTTGTGCGGAGCAGCGCCTGTGGCACCCCCGCCGTGCCCCCCAAGCGCGGCGCGGCGCGGGGCGCGCCCCGGGCCGAGCGCGCCGCACCGGGAGCCAGCATTGTCCGTCACAGCGCTCCCGGTGCGGCGCGCCCGGCCGTGCGCGTCCCGCAGCGCGCTGCGCTTGGGGGGCACGGCGGGGGTGCCACAGGCGCAGGACAGGCTGCCAGCCGCATGATTTGGCCCCCTAACTGTGCGCGGAACTGATCTGGTGTATTGTGTTGGGTGGGAATTTTTTTGGTCGTTAGGATTTTTTTGGTTGGTTGGCTGCTTGCTTGCTTGCTTGACTGGGTATTTTCCCAGAGTTTGCTGTTAGTTTAAGGATTTGCATTGTCTTTCACAAAGTTTCAGTTGACCCTTCAGTCCTTCTCATGGAAAACGTCTAGTAGGCACAGTGTGATCCAGACCACCACTTCTGTGGGAATAAGCTGCTGGATCACCTGCATAAGCCAGTTGTTCCTGTATTGTTCTACACAAGTGTGGTGGAACAGGATCATAAATTTCAACCCTGAAAAAAACCACAAACCCAAAACAAAGCAAAAAAGTCTCACCACACTTGACATAGCCACATGACACAAATTACATTAATAAATTGGTAGAGTATGAGCTGATACTGCAGTGTATGGCTACTCACTGAAATGGAATACCTAATTCTTCAGTGTTGGCACCTGCTGTTTCTCTGATTACTTTTGTCCTATTGTATTACTTTTGCCATGAAATGAATGCTAATTATGGATCCTTATTTGTATTTTTATTGTTTGACAGTTATATAGGTTAAAATCTCCTCCCAAATGTTTCAGTAAAGCTTGTGATTAACTATTCAGCCCAGGATATATCATGGGGGATACTAATCTTCCACCTCTGTGACATAAATTATAAGTTCATATTTTGGCATCATAGAAATACTATTGTTTCTGTCAAAATGCCTTTTATGTGCATTTATTATGTTAATCACATCATATTTTTATTTCAGCTTCTTGAATTTTTAACAAGGTGGCTTTTATTCTTTATGGGTTTCTTATTTTTGTGCAAGTCCAAAGTAAGTTATATATATATATATATATATATATATATATAATCACACTTATTTATCAACCTAGAGAGGCTTTGTATAATGTCTAGTTCATTTGCCATCAGTAGGACTTCTCATGCTTTGCTGGGCTAACGGCACTTTATATTTGGATTATCTAAGACCTCAAATATTCTATTCTAGCTTTTACTCTTCCCCTACAGTCTACTCTTGGATACATGCTTCCCTATTCTGATTTCATTTAAGTTTTGTAGCATAGTAACTTCGTAATTTTCAATGGAATCGCGCTGTTTTTCATTATCATACACAGGAGTGTCAGACCTTGAGCTCCCTTTAAGATATGTAACATACACATTGTAATCGTGTGACTCCTCCAGTTTGTTGAGTGACTATTTCAGAAATAGTGTAACTATTAGGAAGCAAAAACCGATAGGCCCTCATTCCCATCTTCTCACTGTGTTGCAGGACGGGGAGGCAAGAGTTACACTTTACCCAGAGAGAGGTAGTTCTTCAGGCGTTTCATGGAAAAGTATTATTTATAAATCTTTCCATCATCCAAAGAGTGCGTCAGCTGAGGTTATTTTCTTGCAATCCAAACTACGTCACCAGAATGACCATGGATAACTATCTCATTGCCTGTAATTTTATAATGGAAGACTAATCCAAAACCAAAGCATTCTTCAATACTTTTCACCATCTTGTACCAAAGTTTAGTATGTAAAATGAAAAATTCTTTTTCCAGTGAAGATGAACAGAAAATAAATACCCATTTGCATGTAGTACTTAATAAAATTATCTTTTTGATGTGCAATTTATACACAAAATAAATGCAAGAATTTAGAAGCCTTCAGAATGAATTCTGTACTTTGTATATGCATATTGTCTTGTATTAATCGGAGCATCAATATATTTTGCACCTTACTACCAAATCTGCTAATGAAAATCATAAGGAAATGTGTGAGGGATAAGTGATATAAGGATAAAAGTTATGACCTAGTCAATTACATTTTCAGATGAGCAATTAAATTATTTTTATTGATATATATAATTTAAAAACATTATAACAGAAGTCCATCAGGAGACTGTTTCAAGTATTTATGGTTTTAAAGTGAATGCAGAGAAGGATCTTAGGACAACAGGTGATCAGTGTTTTCCTCTAAGTGCAAGTACACTAATACAGGAGGTATCTTTCTTTCTCTATACGAAGATCTATTAGAAAAGCTTGTGGTACTTAGAAAAAATAGTCCTTATTAAGTCTTACGTAAAGCCATCACAAATACTTGACAAAAGTAGTATTTCCGTGGAAGTATTTAAAGTAATGGAGAAAACTGAGTTTGAAGATAGCAAAATAATTGGCTTCCATTTGATACTTTAGGAAGTATTGAGCAGGAATCAAGGCACTCAGTTACGTACTGAAGTAAAAATGTGGGTTGAATTGCAAGCCTCATTTTATAACTATAGTTACAGTTACATAACTTTAGTTATACCTATAACCTCAGTTTATATAACTGTAACCTCAGATAGCCAGATAGTATGTTTCCTGAACCAGCATGGGACCATTTGGTGAGCTTGAATTTGGGCAGAAATAGAAAAAATTGTCATTCTTGAGATGCACAGCTAACAGTAGCAGTGCAGTGGTTCCTGTTATTAGTCAAATTCCCCTGCAGTAAACATGGAATTTAGATAGTGCACTATACTCTTAAGGAAGATTGGTGAATCTATAATAATATTTAAGGTGATTACAGAAATTCATTAGTAGGGAAAAGGATAACATGTCCTAAGAGACAGAGAAAAGAGACTTTTCAACACTTAGAAAATGCTGCTTTGGACATACATAGACAACTGGATAGAGTGCTAAGATTTTTTAAATACCAATTTGGATAAAACCCATATATTACCCTGGTATGGGTATAATTGTCAGGGTACTCTATTTCTATGGGACTGCTTCCTAATCCGACAGTATTTTGAATTGTGGGTTTCCATTGCCTTACATAGAATCTAAACTAAAGAATCATCTGAAATTTCGGTTTTGTTTTGATGGTTACATATTTAAGGAGAATGAAAGTAGATAATTTTCTTTTACCCCAAAATAAAGAGTGTTTAACAGAACTGCAACTTTGAAGAGACTGGGAAATTTTCAGAAGAATCAGTGGTTAAATTTTAGTTTGGATACTGAGAGTAACTGCAGCTGTATTTTGAACTATGTAGGATATTCAGACTTCTTATATTTATGAGGGAAAATTTTTGTGACTTACATCTGCTTCTGCTAAGAACCTAGTCATAAGGCTGAGATTTACAAGAAAAAAAAAAAAAAAGCTTTGAGCTCCCCCTACTGTTCTTTCCATCCAAAAAGATGGAAAACCTGAATTTTGTTTTGATGAGTAAAATGTCAGTCAGATAGAAGAGAACTTTAACAATACAGAAGCACCATTTTAAGTTTCTGGTAATGTGCTATTAGCAATGGAGAGTGTCTGAGTTGTTTTCCACGTTGTTAGTACTCTGAAGGTTTTTAGCATTCATAGCATAATGTGCATGAGAATGTATACCTTCACATACAATAGTTTTCCAAGTTTTCATATGAAGGTATGATTTATTGTTTGTGTATGCATACACTTAATCTTGTTCCCTTTACATAAAATTGGTGGATCATAGAACTTACTAAATATTGGCACATTCATATAAGTGAGTAATTTAATTTACTTTTCCAGATAGCTTTCAAAAAGCTGTTATTTATTTAGGTAAGTGATTTGGGAACTCTCACTGCAATTTGTAATAAATTTCTACTTGTAAATCTATTTTTTTGGTTCCTTTACATTATTACCATTGCAAATTACAAAGAATAGTTTAAGAATTAGAACTCTGACCCATATACTTATGGCCATAATTATGACCCATAATCAAAGTTACTCATTGACATTACAGATACTTTTCACTGAAAGTGTTTAATCTCATAATGACCAGATTTGTTTATAATATATAGCTTATGAGTTCAAGATCATCATCAGTGCTCATGATCAAAGCAATCTGTTTATTAGTATTTCTTTGTTAAATAAGACTTAATATTTTCCAGAAAAAAGCCTGTAGTTGCACATAGGCTGACCTTTATTTGGAGTTCTGTGCTTTCATTATTTTACCAGCTGAAAAATATTCATGTGCTGATTATTTCCAGTGTTGCTATACCCATTCTTATAGAGTCTCTGCTAGTCTCTTTACAGGTGACCTTAAGGTGGTAGTATTTTAACAAAAAAAGAGTCCAAATTCTCTCTAGTGTATCATATATATATTGGTACTTCTCCTTAAGTTTCCCTATGGAGTTAAAAATTCTTCTAATGAAATAATCTTTCATTTTTACCATTCTTATTTCCAAAAAGTAGTTAAGCAAACCTCTATTTCTTTGGCCTGATAACACCAAATACCATCTGTTCTGCATGGAGGTGTGGGGTGAAGTGAGAGTGAGCTGGTGCAGGGGTCTCTCTACATTTTAATGAGAAATGTTGTTTAATAACAACAAGTGGCTTAATAAGGTTACTTCAAAAAGACAGGCTAAGAAGAGGAGTGTAGATAGTAACATCTTACATTTCCTCAGGTGCTGGGCACTGCATGTACCATTGAACAGTGCCCCAGTGGATTTTCCCATGGCACGCTGCAGAGAGCAGATACTGTCTAGGGGAAGAAACTCACCCTTTAAGTCATTTGAGGTCATCTTTAACTTCCTTACAAGAAAACAGGTCTGTTTAAGGGCAAGTCCATGCAGGAGGTATCATTGCAGTGCTGATCAGAAGCTGTCCACAGGCAGCTGCCTGCACAGTCCCACATTAGTTACAGTGTACACTGTGTACACTGATCTCCCAGTCAGGATCAATACATTCCATCCCTCGATCCCTATACAGTTTACCTTTCCCAAATAGATGTTTTAATTTACAAATCATATTAATAACATATGGCGTCCTCAAGTTCAAGTTCCAATAGGAGAAACGCATCTTTTCAAGATCACCAGCTCCTCGGGTTTAACGTCTTCTGCATGAATCCCAATGCAGCATCTACCTGCACTCTTTTCAGGGATCCCAATGCTCCTTTGTGATAATTAATTAGAAAATAAACCAGTAAACCAAAGTGATTGACTTTTAATGCCACTTTGTGGTCTCATTAGAGAGACAGCATTCCAAGACTGATGAAGATATTTGTTTTTACCCTCAGATCATTCACGATTTTTCTGTTCCCTACATTGTCTAGAGAAAGGCAATGAAGCTGCTGAAGAGTCTAGAGGTAAGTCATTTGAGGAGAAGTTGAGGGATCTGGGGTTGCTTAGCCTGGAGAAAAGGAGACTCAGGGGTCTTAACACTTCCTAAAACTACCTGAAAGTGAGACTGACCTCTTCTCCCAGGTGACTAGGATGAAAGGACAGTCTGAACCAGGGGAGTTCAGGCTGGATATCAGGAAGCATTTCTTCACAGAAAGAGTTGTTAAGCAATTGGAACAAGCCACCTGGAGAGGCTGTGGAGTCATCCATCCCTGGATGGATGTGTGGTGTTTAAGAGAAGACTGGATGGGGTACTTTGTGCCATGATCTACTTGACAGGCTGATGTCTGGTCAAAGGTTGGATTTGATAATCTCAGATGATTGATTAATCTGATTCTGTGATCAAGTGAAGTTCAATTTAACTACAGTTTTAATTCTATTTGCCTGCTGTTTATGTGCTCAGTTAATCTTCTTTTACCTTAATGATTACTATTGCTCTGTCTTTTCCTTTATGAATTTAAAAAAACAGCTACATAGTCTTCACAAAAGATTTATCAAGCCTTACATGGAGGTTTATATTTGATATAATATTTCAACCGCTGACCGTGCTGAGAAGAGCCAGTTCTTGCAGTGAGCTGAGAATATTATTTTTTGCTAGAATTCTATGTGATAAAATGTAGATCCTACTGTTTGTTTAATCTGTCACATTTCCATTTTGTCTCCATTGTCCTATTTGACTGCTTTGTTCATGTTGTAGATTTTTATGCTTTAGTACTAAATCTGTTTTGCCATGCATATGAAAAGACCACAAGCATAAACAATTTAGAAGTATATTTCCTTTTTTCTCTAATTCTATTTAATGTCCAGACCATTAGGATTCCAGTCCTAATGGATAGTAGTTGTATGAGAAATTCATATGCAAAGCCCTGTGTACCAATACAGGTATTTCAACCACAGAAGTTCTCTCTCCTTCCCTCTGCCATATCAAATCCTTCCCATCATTCATGCAGACCATCTAGAAAGTAGAACTCAGTTTGTAGAAAGCATCAGCCACACTTCCCATAAGAAAGTAACTCATTTCGTATTCACATGCATCACTATTAGTAAAAGGTCACCATCAGTTATCAGTTCCCTTATTACTAAGCAAATATGACTTGACTCAGGACATTGTTTCCTTAGTGAGTATTTGGGATCTGTTTTTCTTCTGGCTATCCTTTTTTTTTGTATCCTTTTAGCATATACTGATGCCTTTTTCTGTATTCCTAGAAATATGAGCCAGACACAGAGCGATAAAAAGGGGTTATCTTTATATAAGGATCCTTAGATACACAATTCATCAATTGTAAAAAATATGTCTTGAAAAGCTGTTTTCAATCTTGGTTTCTAAGGAAAGCTGAAATAGCATAGGGGTCTTGGAACGTGTTTTGTCCCTTCTCCCTAGGAAAATACTGAAGTAAAGTTACAATAGTCGACTACTGCAAATATTTGTGTAAACAATACAGAGAATATATAAAAGAAAAAAATCACACAAATCAAGCATCATTCCCCCCCATTTTTAGAGACAAACCATACTCTACCTTGTCTAGTCTCTACTCTGTGTTTACCACAGTACCACTTCACACAACTGGCTATCCCACTAGTTATCAGTTATACCAACTATAATTATAGCTACTATGAATACTTCTTTTATCCAGGCCCAGTTTAATAACTAAGAGATAAGGGTGTTGAAGATATAGTTAAAGGTGTTATTTCTGAAAGCTACTTTATGTAAAATTTGAGTCTGCTTCCAAATTTCAGCCAAATCCTTCTCAATTCTTCCACTCTGGCCCACATAACAACAAGTAGTATTAATAATAACACATATACCTCCTTGGGCAGCCAGTATGAAATTGAGAGCCATTCTGTTCTGTTCTGTTCTGCATAACCATGAGACAGACCATGGACTTCTTCCTTTAAGGCCAAAATTGCATTCTCCGTCTTCCATTCAACATGTTCAATAATGGCTGAGATGTTTCTAACTGCCCTCTCCAGCCTGACTATTCTGAAAGAGGGAATAAGAGTTCTGATTATACTATGGAAACATTCAACGACATTCAGTGAGGGGATTAATAGATCTTTTCTGTCGCCCTGAAAACTCAGCTTCTGAGCTTGCTGACATGGTTTTCTAAAGACCTTCCCAGGACAGTAACTGTAAACATAGATATGTGTACATTATTTCTGTTACACGTCTTGTGACGGGCATCTCTCATTGCCAGTGCAGTGAGAAAGTGTTATCCTGACCATCCAATCCCTGGCCTTGGTCAGGAGCCTATAAATCCTGGGGGGAAAAATAAACTTTCTCTTCTTTTCACCACACCTCGAACTGTGTCCGCGTGATCTATTCATCTTCAGCGGCAACACTTTTCCTCCTCCCATTTGGATTTTTAATATGATCAAGTATCGTTATATTTGAAATTACAGTCCCAAAGGTGCAAACCTGAGCTTTATCTATGGGCAGGATTTTTCAGGCCTTACCGTCACATATCCAATACAACTCTGTCCTGAGTGGTTGAACTAGTCTCCATGTTAATTCCTTTTTCCCTCACAGTTCTTGGGCTTATTCTTTCCATGGCAGTATGAAGGAAGGATGACCATTTCTGTAGCTTTTGTAACTGCACAGGGAACTGTACCATTCCCACGACCTATTAGGCCACTCAGGGGCCGAAGAGTATTATTGACTTGTTCCCACCTTTCAGTATGGCTTGCTTCCATTAAAACACCAATCAATAGCCAGTTATGACTCCCATCTAAAGATGGCAATTGACTACAATCCAGTAATTGTTCTTATTAAGAGCTTTGGACACCTTTTGGATTGAAGACTGGCCCCATGCAAATTGTGGGGCCAACCCTGAGTCATGGTCTCATCAGCAAAGCAATTTCCCAGCTGGGGACTTATTTTCCCTTTTTGATGACCTCTGCAATGCATAATAGCTACCTCTGAAGGCTTCCAGATACTCTGCAGGAGTGTGAGGATCTGTTCAACACACTGAATTTCATTACCTTGAGCAGTTAGTAGCCCTCCCTCCTTCCAAATGGCTCCATGGCATGGACAACACTAAAGGCATATTTGGAATCAGTCCATATACTCACCTTCTTGCCCTCACTGAGTTCTACAGCTCTCAGTGCAATGAGTTGCACTCATTGCAACTCAATGAGTTGCAACTCAATGAGTTGCCTCAATCACCTTATTCATGGCTGTCAGTGCATTAATTTGCTTACTGTTTCTCATGAAGCTACTTCCATCTGTATACATTCTGGATTGTCCAGAGGCATGTCCTTCAGGTCTGGTCTGCTGCAATAGGCCTCTTCTATTTCTGTAAACAGTCATGCTCAGGCATGTTGTCAATTAATGTAGATGACAAAAACATTGCAGGATTTGCAACAGATGTTGTTTTTAGGGTAACATAATTTCTTTCCAACAACACAGTTCTACTTAAGCATTCTGCTAGGAGATAGCCAGTGTCCTCCCTTTTGTTCCAGTACAGTTATCAGTGTGTGGGGCACATACTCGAATTTGTGCTACCCAAGGGTGAATTTATGGGCCTCTTGTATCAGGATGACAGTAGCTGCCACAGCTTTCAAACACCCAGGCCACCTTTGACTAACACAGATGTTTTGAAAAGGAGACCACAGCTTTTCATTGACTTCCAAGGTGCTGCACCAGTACCCCCAGAGCAACATTCAGCCACACATAAATAAAGAGTTCAAAAGGCTTGGTCAAGTCCTGCAGCCCCAGAGCTGGGGCTGACATCAAGGGACGTTTCAGCTGCTTAAGTGCAGCCCTGGTGTTCTCTGTCCACATGATGGTTCCCTTTTCATCTGCCTTCAGGGCTCTATACAGAGATTTTACCAGTAGTCCATAATTTGGCATCCATAAGTGGCACCTACCATCTACCCATCCCAGGAAGGCTTGATTCTCTTTAACAATGTGGGGCTGTGGAAGATGGCAGACGACTTCCTTCTGATCTCTGCTGAGTTGTCAATGTCCACAGAAGATTTCTAGCCCCAAGTAAACTACTGTTTCCTTGGCAACCTGGGCCTTCTCTTTCAAGACTCTACACTCATTTAGTCCCAAAAAGTTCAACAGACATACACTGAGCTGCATACAGTCACCTTGCATTCTAGCTGCAATTCAGGTATCATCAACATACTAAAGAATACTCACTCCTGGTTCTTGTCTTTTCCAGTCCTTCAGTTCCTTTGCCAGTTGGGTTCTGAATATTGTTGGTCTAGTTTTGAACTCCTGGGGTAGAACTATCCAGTTAAACTGTGTTTTCCTTCATGTTTCAGGATTATCTTGCTCAAAAGCAGAGTTCTTGGCTATTCTTATTCACAGGAATACAGAAAAAGGCATCCTTGAGATGTAAAACAGTAAACCACCCTAATTAATCTGTCAGCATGGTCAAAAGAACGTAGGGGTTTGCTACAACTGGGTATATATCTTCTGTTGTTTTGTTAATTTCTCTTAAATCCTGCACTAATCCGTAACTTTTACCATCAGCCTTCTTTACTGGAAGGATGGGTGTGTTATATCTAGATTCACATTCCTCTAAACCCAAATTTAAGGAACTTCTCAGTTATAGAGGCCAATCCCCTATAGCCTTCTAACTTCAAACGGTATTGTTTCTGCCTTACTGGTGTAACCCCTAACTTGAGTGTAATACTCACAGGCTCAGCTCTTTTGGGTCTCCCAGGAAAGTCATAGGCCCACACTATTGGAATGACAGCATCTTCAGCTTCTTTGGGAATTTCACCATAATTCTCCTATATGAAAATAGCAGCTTCTTCAACAAATTTAGTTTCAGAAATTGTAACTTTCACTCCCACCTTCTTTGGAAAATGTGATTTCTGCTTCTAATTTCTCCAATAAATCCCTACCTAATAATGCCTTTGGGGAGTTTGGCATATAAAGGAATTGGTGAGTCACCCACTGTTTTCCTAACTTAAATTTTAAAGGTTGGAAGAAAGACCTTGTTTCACTGACCCTGTGAAGACCCTGTGGCACCGATCACATTTACAGTCTCTTGACTCAGTTTCCCCTTTAAAGTATTTAATGCAGAATACATTCCCCCATGTTTACCAGAAATTCACCATCATCCTTCCCTGGCTTAGCTACAACTGAAGGTTCTGCTGAGGGGGGATAGTCCCTTCGATCCTTGTCAGTTCTCATTCACAGCTAATTCAGGTATTGGGGGTGTCCTGTTTGCCTGCATCAGACATTCATTCTTCCAGTATCCCTTTTCCTTGCAAACAGCACACTGATCTTTGTCTAGAGGAGAAGAACTCCTTTTCAACACATTAGATGACTTTTCCTGATCACCCCTTTTATTCTGCTGGAGTCTATCCCTGTCTGTTGAACCTCTATTTTATATATATATATACGTAACTATTTCTTCCAGGCTGAATTCAACAATTTACCTATGTCATGTGTCTCATCCATCCTTGGCAGCTTTTTCTTTATGTCACCTGCAGATTAGCCTATAAACAAATAAGCTAGGTGAGTCTGCAGATGCCTGGAAGTCCAGATTTGTGAATTTTTGTGCAGCCTCTTTAAGCCTATTCAAGAAGTCTGAAGGGGTTTAATTCCTGGTTTTTTGTGCCTTCATATAATTTGGACCAATTAACTGCTTTAGGGATGGCATATTTTAGGCCAAGTACTGTCCAATTCTGATAACATTTTAACTTTGCCATTTGTACTGCCACATTAGGATCCCACCCTGGGTCAGTTAAAGGAAAGACTATGGTTAACTGGCCCTCGAAGATTTCCAGCTGTAATTAGAGTCTCTATAGCAGATTTAGCAGCCTTATTAACCATCTCTTTTTCATCTTGTAATGTGTCCTAGCATTACATTCAGATCACTCCCTTCTGGGTTTTGTGTCTTAACAGCCCTATTAACAAGATTAGCTACCTTCTCGGGGATTGTCTCTACATTGTCCAACTGAGGCTTTCCACTTGCTGCAGTTCTAGGAGGGAAAACGATGTTTTTATGCAAATCACACCTTGATTCCCAACAAAGCTTGGCTTAAGGGTGCTTGTACGGGCTCCCTGAGCCTGTGGCAGATTCTTCCTTTTTAGATCTGTTACGTTTTGCTATTGGGTCGGGCACTTCTCTGGCCTCTCGGGGTGCTTTTCCCCTTTTCCTTCTCACTACAGTGGCTGCAGCAGCTGTGCGCTCGATTTCACCTTCTGAGGAGGTATCCATGTGGGAACCACCCTGCTCACTTTGAACCGGGGCAGTTCCGCTGGTTCCGGGCGTCACCTCGGCCAAGCGGCGGCCTGGCCGCACTCCCCAGCTCCGGCGCTAAGCGGGCTGGGCCCTGCCCCGTCTCACTGCCGCCGGGCCGGGCCGGGCCGCTGCTGGCCGTGCCACAGCTGTTCCCGCTCCTGTCACCACAGCCACGGCGGCCAGAGATGGCGCTGTCAGGTCTCCCCCCAGCCCCACCAGTGGCAGGGACAATGGGGGCGGCAGGGACAATGGGGGCGGCAGGGGGTGGGTGCTGCTCCCCCTCCTGCCGCAGAGCGGGCGCCACCATGCCCACACATCAGTCATGTCGGACTTAGCAACACAGACCAGGCTAGCAAGAGGCTCCTCCTTCTGATCCCTTGTCTTTCCTCTTAAAACCATCGCAAAAGAAGACTTTTTCATGTTCGAATGCCTCTGATCTGTTTAAGAATGTTGCAAATAGCTCTGCATATCTTAATTCTTGCCATTTTCTCTGAGACCGAGGTTCTGATAATAATTCTGCTATTAATTCACTTTCTAGGTTGCCAAAGTGAGACCACGCCCCTCCCCTTCCTAATTTTTGCATCAGACAGATTTCTGTACGGAGTCGAGGTAATTCTTCCATGATGAGAGGCGTTCTCCTGCCTGTCAGGGAATGGCAATGTTTTAATATCAAATCTAACGGAATCACGGGCTATGTGCATGCCTTCGCTGGAAGATACACACACCTTGATCTTACTCAGAAAAACCGCTGAGAAAAAGCTACTAGCTGCAGACTCTGACCCGGGATTCGAACTCACAGCTTCCACTCCCGAAGCAAATTAGTAAACTTTGTGCAGTCCTTTTGGGGATTCAGTGTAACCACCTTCATAAATACATGGAACTCCAATTTATAGGAAACCATTTTTGCGTCCACTGCTGGAAGAAGAATCTAATATCTGGCTGCTTGAATGGCTGGGTGCTTTTTTGCTGTTCCAGCCTAACCTATTTGCTCATGGGGTGTTTATTCAACATGTAGGGGACACAGGAATTCATCAGGACTCACTGCCCCAGGTCCCGGTCTTCTTTAGAATCCATTTCTAAGGTACTTTATCAAACTTTTAACTAGTATTTGTTTCTTTGGAAACTAAATAGTTACTTAGATCAATTGAATTATCTACCCAATATTAACCAAATATTGTCTAAAACCCCCAATTCAGCATCTTTCTGCTGTTCAAGAGCATGTGTAAACACAGTTGAGCACAGTGACTTAATGTTAAATGCTTGCATTCCTATTTTGGTAGTACAGAAAGGCATTTTCTCTGTACAGTAAATTGCAATAGCATCATCAACATGGATAATAACATTGAGCAATTTGAGTCAAGAAAGTAATATAATTACCAGACATCAGAAAAAATGAAAGTTGAACAGTTTTTATTACCTCCCTGAAAAAAACCACATCATCCTATATTAAAGCTGTTGATTTTCCACAAAATTGAATGCTAGTCTGTCAATTAGTTTGATTAGTAAAACCTAAAGTTAGAAAGAAAACCTATCTGTAAAGAAAGACTGAAATATGATGGAAGATCATTAAGCAAATATGGTTCCAAATAGGCATCCCTTCTCTTGGAGTTTTTGAAACATGTCAGAGGAGAACGTTTGATCTTGGGTCAACAGTATTAGTGTAGTCTTCACAATGATGTCATGTTGTGGCAGTGGAATGATGTCATGTTGTTATCTACTTTCTCATGACAAGAGCCATTTTATTCAAACCACTTTTCAGGTGCTTTGATTCATTCTTTCCTTACTGCTCTTTCCCTCTCTTAGGATTGCAAACTTGCACATCTATACATACATCTTCCCAGCTTTAGCTTTGCTTTCTCTCACTCTATTTTTTTTTTTTTTCAAATGAAACCATCACTTCAGAAATTAATATAGATTCTATTTACTACTCAGTGCAAGATATTCTCATGTGCTCTTTGGGGTAAGCACTGAGTCATTAGCAGTATGATCTCATATAACTGTGATGACAATTGCATATACCTCATCGTCCAAAAAGATTTTATATAAAAAATCGGGTGTTACTGTTGTTTGCCCTGTATATGTTTCATTCACTCTATTTCTAAGTTTGCTTTGCTCCTCTGACCTGGCTAGAAATACAGTGGGCAGTATTGACTTTCACTACCAATTGCTCTATACTGTCTCTGGGGATGCTGTTCCAGCAGATACCCATTTGCTTCTGTTATACAGATAATAAGTTATCTTTAAAGATATAAGTAGTCCTGGCTTAGAGGTGGTATCCCCCAATTTAGTATTCCCACTTAAAAAAAATATGCTTCTCCCCTTCCCTTCCATCCAGCTGGAGGCACAAGAGGCAAAGGTCATGTGTTAAGAGGAATTTACAGCAATGAGATAAGAAAATGAACAGTAATAGCAAAATTATTATTAATAGTACTGTACAAAAGAGAGCGAGTCACTAAAAATGCTCACTGCAGACCATGTGACAATAAACAACACAGGGTGGCTTCTACTACATTTTCTCAATTGGAAGAAACCCCATCTTGCCAGAAGAGAGTCCCTTTGTCCTGCCCTGTCAATGATATGAGGTGATAGAAAATAACCTCTGTGTCCTAGCCATGCTCCTCCTGGATGATTAGAAACAATATTTTTGAATTTGTTCTTAGTTTTCAGAAACTTCAAAATCTTTCAAGACTGAGAATCCTGTATGATTTAACATTTTCCCAATAATCATACAGGCACTGGTACTGCCTCACATGACTTTACACAGGAGGAGGAAGAGGAGTTTGGGATGAAGGACTGAAGTTGAGACTGGGAAGAAAAGGAGTAGGTAAGTGTCTTTGATTCTTACCACCAAGAAAATTAATCTTTCTCAAGATGAGTCTGTTTTACCTATGACAATAATTAGTAAGCTGTCGCTCTGTCTTTATCTCAGCCTATGAGCTTTTCAATCTTATTTTATTTTCCCTTGTTGTGTGGAAGAGTAGTGAAAGAGCACCTGGGTTGGGTGTGTGTGTCCGGCATCCAGCCAAGATCAACACACCACATACAGCATGGGTGCATTAGTCTATGTGCCACAGTAAAACTTGAGGCTTTGTTAGACTTTTCACTTTTTCCATGCAGTGTAAAATGAGCAGGCAGTATATCCAACAATAATTTAAATAATGGCTAAAAATTCCAGCGTTGCCACGTCATTATACCTTTAAACTGCATTAGATACAATGTCCGTATGGTTTGTACCTGTAGTGTTCCTTTTAAGCTGGAGATCAGAATTTGCAGGCTGTCAGTATTCAACAATGTAAAGAAAGTGATCCATAAATAACATTATATAAAATATACCAAAAGGTTTTGCATTCAGTGAATTTATATTCAGCAGTTAATACATGTTGGAGAACACACAGAAATGCCATTCCTAGAATTACAGAATCATAAAATGGTTTGGGTTGGAAGGGATAGACACAGTTGCTTGCTCTGGGCTGCAAGTGCACATTTCTGGGTCATGTCCAGTTGCTCATTCACCAGCACCGCCAAGTCCTTCTTGGCAGGGCTAGTCTTGATCCACTCTCTGCCCAGCCTGTATTTGTACTAGGGATTGCACTGGATTGGATTCCTCTTTGATATTTTTCTCATAAATAAAAAGATTTATATATGACTTCTCTAGACAAAACTGAAACTGGGAGTTTAGCTGAAAGCAGGGGGAAAAGGCCATGAAATGATACTGAACAGAACAGTGGAAAAATGAGTGAAAAAAGAATAATCTACTTCCAGATTGTGACATTATTGCCAGTGAAATACAGCAGAAAAAAATCCCTTACTTGTTGATCAAAATAATCTGTTAATGCAATTCTTAGGTACCGTCAAATAAAAACCAGCTTAGAACAAGGACAGTTTATTCTATTTACTCTAACTCATGTATTTCTATACTCCAAGTCTTCTATTTCTATACTCCCACTCTTTCATTCCATGTCCCCTCCTACCTCCACATGCACTGAATGTGATGGCTGGATTTTGTCATTTAACATTTTTCAAACAATGAGCCTAAGATTGGCTGGGTGTCAGAGTGCTTCTTTTTCTGAGCATATGTTTCAGTAATTTGTCACTGTTGTGAAAATGGGTTTGTCCTTGCCTACAATTCTGAAAAATAATACTTCTTGGGAAAAGTTGAATGTTTTTCTTAGTGTTTTCTAAATGCTATTAACCATACATTGTGAGAAATGGAACTGTAGAGGACTGCCAAAGCATGACTGAAAGCTTGAATAGTCTTGTGTGTCTGTATGCAAACTGTGAGATAAGGTGTGCTGACTTAGCTAGGCCATGGAATAGAGAAGACGTTGTTGAGAAAGAGATTGAACTGGAAACAAGTTTCAGACGATGGCCTTGCAAACAAGACCAGGTATTTTGGAGAATCAGAACTGTGAAAGACGCATTGTAGCAAGACCTATTGGGGTAAAATAGTAGGTGATTGGTGTTAGAAGTGTTAGCAGCATTGTGTGGCAAAAGCTAATACAAACATTTATAAGCTGAAAAACATTTATAAGGTATTGTAACCAGGAAATAGGCTGGCTTCTGATAGAATGGCGTTGAGTTTTAAATCTCTTATGTTTCACCCTTCTATGAGACTGATAATGAAATAAAATCTTTTAAAGCACCTCTCAGTTGCCCCGTCTCTGTAGAGCTGCAATCTTCCAACAAATGGTGCTTCCGTTTTGAGGAACGCGATTTCAGCTAATTTGTCGAGCGGCTGGAAGGGCCCGAAGCTCTTTCTGGAGAATGCTGCTGCAAGGAAGCGGGAATTACCCTAGGGATTTATAGTTCTCCTGCAAGGAAGGAGCAGTCGGGACACCTCTGTCTCCGCCGCGGGTTCGACTCGGACGGAGGCCGATGTTATCACCTGCTGCATGACGACAGGTAGGCTTCGGGAACATTATCGGGAACAAGATGTCCAAAGAGCCCAAAGATGTTTGTAAGGCCTTTAAGACTCTGATCAGATCTAATTCCTGTAACATTTCAAAACAAGAGTTAAAAGATTTGTTATCTTGGGTTCAAAAGCACTTTCCAACTGTAGGTGACACCTCTGTCCTCACCTTTTCTCTATGAGATTTTGTTGGACTCAAATTATGCAATGCTTTTACCATAAGTCGAGACCATTCAGCTGCAAAGCTGTTGCCTGCATGTCGCGCTTTGATTGATATGTTATTACAAACAATGGAGCCCTCTGCTTCCTTGATCGCGTCCGATCCCTCCGGGCTTGCCCTCAAAACCTCTCCCCGGGTCGGTCCTGGAGACACTGAAACCCCGAACGGGGCCGCGGCACCTCCGCCGTCCCCCCGGCCGTGCTCACCCTGACCCCGCCCGGCATCTCTGCACCTCTGCCTTCAGTCACCGATTTAAAGAGAACAGAGGCCGAAATTGCTGCTTCTTGCGGGAAGAGCGCTGCCTCCGCTGCCTTTAGAAAGGAGGAAGAGGAAAGCTCTGTCGGCGGAAAGGAGGGGGGCTGATCTATTAACACTACAAAAGGCTCTGGCTGCTTTAAAACGGAGGAATGTGAGAAAAAAACCCGTGATTTGCAATCTTGTTGATGTGGGAATTGAGCGGGACACAGGTTCTAGTTCGGAGGAAGAGTTTAACCCTTTACATCATGGCCCTGTGAATACAGAACAGGAGTCGGGTTTGATCCCTCTTGTCTCGGAAAATAATTCAAAACGATTTACTGGTTGGACTAAGATAAGACGTAAGGTCATGCAAAATAAAGGCTTTAATTCACCATATGGACAGCTCCTTGCTATAAAGTTAGGTATGGGAAAAATAATGCTAATCTCCTTTGGGAATCCCTGTCATTAAAGAGTTAAGAAAAGCTATTAAAGACTCCGGATTGGGCTCCCCGTATTTTAATAACGTGGTAAGAAGTACATGATTCTTACGACCTAAGACATTCAGACTGTTGTAATGTTTCGTCTATGATTTTAACTAACTCTGTTCCATGGGACTTAGAATGTCGAAGCATCTTAACAGATTGATAGAGAGCTATGCTGGAGGTCCTAATACCCACCTTACGATCGGTCAATTGGCTAGGGATCCCCCCAGCGATAAGGCAGAGGATCAAGCAGAAGCTTTGCCTAGGGCGGTGCTCGGAGATACTAAAAACGCTGCACGTAAGGCTCTTTTGACGGTGCAGCTGCGGGAACCCATGAAAATGCCTATTTTCTGATCCGACAAGCCGAAACTGAACCTAATGGTGCCTTTTTAGACCGTTTAACACAGGCGGTTCAAAGGTAGTGTCCTATGAAGCCGCACATCCTCATTTTATTAAAAGCCTTGCCTTTGCTAGAGCAAATGATGAATGCCCTACGGTCATTCTAACTTTACCGGACCAGCCACCAACGGTGCCACAAATGCTTGCAGCAAACTTGGCACTCCACAGCATACCGCGACCATACAAGCGAGTGCACTGCGGGAACAATTAGCAAAATCCCAAGATTTGCTGGGAGATAAACTCAAAAGAGCCATTGAGACTCAGACAAAAATGATGGAAAAAACTCTCACTGCTTTACGAATGGAGCCCATTAAAGGGCCATATTTTAACTGTGGAAAATTTGAAATTTGAAAAAGAGCTGTCATGAGGCAGTGAAAAATGCAAAATTACCTAACATTTGCCTTCGGTGCAGAAAACGGAGGCATTATGCGAACCACTGTCGCTCCAAAGCTGACATCGACGGTACCCCTCTGCCGTGAAGCCCAAAAAAAGAGCGCGCTGCGCCACTGCGTGGGGAAACAAAAAATGGCAGTTCAATCACAAGAAAACTCAAACCAAGTGCAATTTGTGAAATTGCCAGTTATCTCCTAAGCAACCCCGACTTATTACCCCCAGAGGCACGATGTAAACTGGCAACTTCTAAATTAACATACTTTTAAAAAGACTCTTGCCATGAATTTATACCCACAGGAATTACTGGTACTTCACAGCAGAGACGAGACTTTTTAATTATAGTGTGAGACAGGAACATAATTCTTGGACTTTCAGTTTTTCCAGCTGTTGTTTCAGTAAATTGTAACGAAGAGATGATGGTTTTAGCTCTTGCTTATGGGGCTCCAGTGGTAATTCAACCAAAAATACTAATAGGTATTGCTATTACATTGTCCATGACTATAGCTAAACAAGACATATATCGAGAGATTCCGCTTTTAACTAAGTGAGCTGTATACTGAGAAATGCCTCTTGAGAGCTTTTGCCCAGCACCTGATGTCCTTTGGGTAGAACATATCATCAGTGAACAGCCACAGCTGACTCGCAGTCTAACACATCATGGTAAAACAGTTAACATTACAGGCATGCTGGACACTGGCACAGATGTCACGGTAATTTCTCATGTGTTTTGGCCGAGCAATTGGAGACTAGTGACACCCATGGGTGCTCTCACAGGAATTGGAGGAATCACACTGTGTCTGCAAAGTGAATTCGTTATTACTGTTACAAGTCCTGAAGGGAAGATAGTGAACATCTGTCCCTTCGTGGTGCAGACAGCCATCACAGTATGGGGGAGAGATGTACTGTCCCAATGGGGAGCAAAAATAGAAGTAAGTTTTTTATGGGAGCCATGGTGGAACCTGCCACTCTGTCGTGGAAAACTGACAACCGTGTCTGGGTGAATCTCTCTAGCAGAGAAAAAACTAAGTGCCCTCAAAAAATTAATAAATGAACAATTACAAAAAAGGTCACATCAAGCCCAGGTCCTTGCAACCTGGACTCCCCTCTCTGTCAGCGATTCCAAGAGACTGGTCTCTCATTATCATCAATTTAAAGGATTGTTTTTTCAACATTCCACTCCATCCAGAGGATGCACCGAGGTTTGCTTTTTTGGTTCCATCTATCCATAGAGGAGAACCACTGCCAAGATATCACTGGAAATCTTTGCCTCAGGAGATGAAAAATTCTCCCCCCATTTGCCAATATTTTGTTGCACAAGCTTTGTCTCCAGCTTGACAGAAACACCCACAATCTATAATTCTACTCTACATTTAGTGGACGATAAGGAAGATTTGCTTATTGCAGCACCAACATGAACAGAAATTGAAAGAATTGTTACCAAAATTCAAACAGCTGGACAGAAAACTTCTACATCCAAAATTTAAGAAGTCCCACCCTAGAAATATCTGGGATGGAGGATGACTAAACAAACAATTACTCCACAGAAAATGCAACTCCGGACCAGTGTCAACCCCTTGCGGGATTTATAACAGCTTTTGGAAGAGATTAATTGCATCAGACCTATTTTGGGAATTACTAATGATGAACTTACCCCACTCTTTGACTTATTAAGAGGAGAAGATGACATCAAATCTCCTATAACTCTTAACACCTGAAGCTCAATCAGTCCTTGAAAAGGTCACAGAAGCTTTCCAAAGGAGACAAGCCCATCAATTTGCTCCAGAAAAGCCCTTTTTCCTTGCAGTTTTGGGAGCAAATTGCAACTTTATGGTCTCAGTTTTTCAATGGGACCCTTCTGAAAGAGATCCTTTGTTAATAATGGAACGGGTTTTTCTTCCTTACAGGTCCCCAAAGACAATTTTTACATCTATGAAGATGACAGCACAGATTAGAATTACAGCCAGAACAAGATTGTTAACTTTAGCAGGCCAAGATTTTGCAGTTATTTACTTGGCTCTGAAAAAAGACTACCTGGATTGGGCATTGCAAAATTCAGATGATTTGCAAAATGCATTGTTGAATTTCTCAGGTGTTTGTTCTATTAATTACCCAGCCCATAAATTGTTGCAAGTAAAACTGAGTTTTAGAGAAAAACCATGCTGAGTGCAAAGCCTTTAAGTGCTATAACACTCTGCACTGATGGATCAGGGAAAACACACAAATCAGTAATAGTATGGCTAAATCAAACAACTAAAACATGAATCAGATATTCAAACAGTGAGGTGATCTCTAATTACTGAATTAGCTGCTATAGTCAGGGCCTTTCAGCTTTTTCCAGAACCTTTCAATTTAATTACAGATTCTGCTTATGTTGCTAATGTAGTTAAAAAATAGAAGGATCAGTTGTTAAAGGTGTTGGAAATGATACCTTGTATTGTTGGCTTTCAAGCTTTTATGCAATTTTACCATAGAGAACTAATCCATATTTTGTTTCTCATATTAGCGTTCATTCTTCACTTCCAGGATTTTTAGCAGAAGGAAACGCAAGAGTGGATAAGCTGACAATGGTTGTTTCTAATACTTTGCCAAACATTTTTGAACAAGCAAAACTAAGTCATGCCTTCTTTCACCAAAATGCAGAAGCACTTGTGCGGATGTTTCACATTTCCAAAAGTCTAGCTAAAGCCATCATTAGTACTTGCCCTGACTGTCAGCTTGTGCAGCCCCCTGTTTCTACAGGAGCTGCCAGCCCATGGGGTTTGCAAAGACTGCAGTTATGGCAAACAGACATCACTAAGTAACCTTCCTTTGGGAAATTTAAAAGTATTCATGTATCAGTTGACACCTTTTCAGGTGCAGTTTTTGCTTATGTTCACGTGGGAGAAACAGCCAATGCCATGCCCATCAACACTTTTTGCAAGCATTTGCTTCACTAGGAATACCCCAAGAAGTAAAAACAGACAATGGCCCTGCACACGTAGCCCAAAAATTGGCCACATTTTTGATGGACCGGGGTGTTTGCCGGGCTTTTGGGATTCTCTACTCCCCCACAAGCCAAGCAGTTATTGAAAGGACACATCATACCCTAAAATGCATTATAGATCAACAGAAGGGGGGAGTAGAGGTGACACCACAGATGCGTTTGAGCAAAGCTTTATATTTTTAATTTCTTGAACAGGTCTTTTGCAGAACCTGATCCACCAATTTTTAGGCATTTTTCAAATAACATACAGGCAAAATTGAAAGAAAATCTTCCTGTTTTAATTAGAAACCCTGAGACAGGACAAATTGAAAGCCATTTTCGCCTACTAACCTGTGTCTCCACAGGTGCCGGACCTAAGTGAGTTCCAGCAAAGAACGCCAAACCATATTGCATATGAGAATGCGCTGATGAGTCCAAGAGCAGAGAAGCACACAGACGTGAGCCAAATGGAGAGCCCACAAGACCCACCTGACATCCCTTGTTCACCTGTGGAACCTGCCAACCCTGATTTTTATGTCATTGTGAAAAATGTGTAAATTGTTGATTTTGTAGAGCTCTTTTGGCAAAAGTGTGGTATTTTCGTGATATAGAGAGTATATCCCCTCATCGAATTTGCGAAGGTGAAATTACCCCTTTTTTTTGTTATAGGTAGCTAGTTCCCCAGCAAATTTGGGAAAGTACAAAAGTAGAATTTAGGAATTAAGATACATGGAAAGGTCTTTTGCCAAAAAATAGCTCACAAAAAGTATGGAGCAAAATCAAGTAGTATGCTGGTACTTGCTGGTCTTGCTTGTTCTATGCAGTGCAGATTTGCCTGTAGAACAACCAAAAACAAATGGTTGGGTTGGCTTAGCCGAGGCTGCAGGCTCAGACACTGTATGCCTGTCCAATTTGAATCCAGAAAAGCCCTTTTCAACCTGTCTAGTTGGTGTGCTAGTAAAAGATTGGCCAATACCCATATATTATGATCCCTTGACCAAAAAACAACTTAATAGCAAGCCAGGTGAGGTTGCTATCAGGAGCAATCCTGTGCGTGACTGGGACATTTGGACCAAAGAACTTCCAAAAGCAAAATCTGAACCCCAAGAATTGGAAATTCTTGGTTCTTTGACAATGGATTTTTGTCTCACTTTTCATCTGGCAATTGGCAATTGGCTAGCTAATTTTGGCATTCTCAGAATTAGAGAATGATTCTCCAAAGTGCAATGTCACTCCCAATTACCCAATTACTTTTAGGAACTCCAGTTTTTGGTGTAAGCACTCAGACAGTTGGGGTAAATTTTCCAGGACTGACCAATATCCATGACAATTATCGAAAGGATACTGGCTCATTTGTGGAGATAGGGCTTGGAAGAGTATTCCATCATGCCTCGAAGGTGGTCCATGCAGCACTGGACAACTCACTGTGCTAGCATCTAGTGCTGAAAGTGTTATTAAGAAAAAACATAGAGGAAAAAGATCTGTCCATCGGTATGATGAAAATTGTCAGAGTGATTTTTTTTCTGGAAAACTGCACAAAGAGTTTCGGCAGCTTTGCTACTACCCCAGCTTGCCTCAGGAATGGCATTGAAACATTTAGATAGGGTAGGATCTTGTCTGAGTAGACAGACCAATGCCACATCCATTGCAATCAGTGATATGCTGACTGATGTTAGCGGTGTTAGACATGCTACCCTTCAAAACAGAGCAGCAATTGATTTTGTTTTACTGGCACATGGACACAGTTGTGAGGAATTTGAAGACCTGTGTTCTATGAGCTTGTCTGACCACTCTGAGTCCATCCACAAAAGCATACAAAAGCTGAATGATGTAACATCTCAAATTAGAAGAGATGAATCGTAGTTAGACCATTTGTTTGAAGGATGGAACTTTGCACCTTGGTTAAAGGAGCTTTGCAAAATAGGTTTGTGTGTATTAATTTGTATGTATTAATTGTTGTGGTGATATTAGTAGTAATGCCTTATATGCCTCAGTGTGTTCGACAAATGATGAACAAAGCTGTCAAAGAAGTTTTTATCATACAAGGAGTCACAGAAAGTTCTCAAAATCTTACAAAGGTAGTAGATACAAGTATAGATATAGATGAAAGCTTTGAAATAAGACCCTGGAATGGATGAGACTTATTTGAATAAGAAATGGCAATTGCTACTAGATTCGACTTATATCCTTGGAATAGACCAGATTTTTTACAGCATTAAAACTGCTGTGGTTTAAAATAATAGTGCTTAAAGCAAGCAAGAGAAGTGCCTTAAAAACGCAAAAATAAATTCATTAAGTATTAAAAGACTTTTATAAGTTTTGATGATGTGCCTTTACATAGAAAATTTGTAACACTAGTCTGTTAGATAAGAGTATTGTACTAGAGCTGTGTAACACCACAAGGTAGTCAATAAGTGACATAGTTTAGGAAGTTTCTTTGTGGTTGTACCAAGAGGGGAAATTGTGGGAAACAGTAAAGGTGAGAAGACTTTCAGAAGCCATGAAAATAAGCCACAGAAAAGAAAAAGCGGAGAACTTAGAGCTGCAAGGCCTGAAAGTAAGGAAGATACAATAATACAATATGCAAGGAATGATAGTTGAGTTTTTAGGTTTAGCCAAAATAGACCTTAAGACTGCAGAAAAATATGCTTATCAAGATAGTAGAAAGTTTTAAGCTTGGTAATAGAGTATTGTGTATTGTTAATAAAAAGCAAACAAGCAAGCATTGTTTGAAGGTGTATGTGTGCTTCTAGTGATTGGATTGAACAGTTGTCTGTAAGCTTTAGCAATATGCTATTGGCTGAAAAGCATATAAAATGTTCTGTAACAAAGAGATCTTGAGCTGCTTGTAGCAGATGTGAGCTTTTGCCATCTCCTGTATCTGTAACTGAGACGGGTGCCCAAAATAAAAGCTTGTGATGGCAGTCCCATCCCATTTGTGAAAAAAACCTCCAGCATACAACCATGGAGATGACAGCTCAAATGTCATCAATTAGATGATGACATCAATCAGAGGTGTCTGGCTCAATTAGAGCCAGAACAAGATTGCTAACTATGGCAGGCCAAGATTTTGTAATTATTTATTTACCTGTGAAAAGAGATTACCTTGATTTGGCTTTGTAAAATTCAGAAGACTTGCAAATTGCATTGTTAAATTATTCAGATGTTTGTTCTGTTCAATACCCAAGCCACAAATGGTTGCAAGCAAAATTAAGTTTTGGAGAAAAGGCTAAGTAAGGAGCCTTTAAGAGCTATAACTCTCTGCACTGATGGATGGGAAACACACAAATCAGTAATAGTATGGCAGAATCAAACAACCAAAACATGGGAGTCAGATGTTCAAACAGTAGAAGGCTCTCCTCAGCTTGTTGAATTGGCTGCAGTAGTTAGGGTGTTTCAGCTCTTTTCAGAACCTTTTAACTTAATTACAAATTCATCTTATGTTGCTGGTATTGTTAAAAAAAAGGAAGGATCAGTTTTAAATGATGTTAAAAATTATACCCTGTATCATTGGCTTTCATGTTGTTATACAATTTTGCAATACAGAACTGACCACTATTTTGTCTCTCATATCAGGACTCATTCCTTGCTCCCAGGATTTATGGCAGAACGAAACACAAGAGCAGACAAACTGACGATGGTTATTTCAAACACCTTGCCAAACATTTTTGAACAAGCAAAACTGAGTCATGCCTTTTCCCATCAAAATGCACAAGCACTTGTGTGAATGCTTCACATCTCTAAAGATCAAGTGAAAGCCATTATTGGCGCTTGCCCTAATTGTCAACTTGTACAACCTCCTGTTTCTACAGGAGTTGTCAACTCACAAGGGCTGCAAAACCTACAACTACAGCAGACAGATATCACCAAATACCCATCTTTTGGGAAATTTAAAAATATTCATGTATCAGTAGATACTTTTTCAGGTGCAGTTTTTGCTCTGTCCAAACAGGAGAAACAGCCAATCATGCTTGTCAACATTTTCTACAAGCTTTGGCTTCATTAGATATACCCCAAGAAATAAAAACAGACAATGGCCCTGAATATACATCTCAATAATTGGCCACATTTTTAATGGATTAGGGTGTTCGTCACACTTTTGGAATTTCCTATGCTCCCACAAGTCACACCATTATTGAATGGACATATCATGCTTTAAAAACGCATTTTAGACCAACAAAAGGGGGAAATGGCCCAAGCCATACCTCAGATGAGGCTGAGTAAAGCTTTATATGTTTTTAATTTTTTAAATAGCTGATTTGCAGAACCAATCCACCAATTTTTAGGCATTTTTCAAATAATACAAAGGCAAAAATGAAAGAAAATCCTCCAGTTTTCGTTAGAAACCTTGAGACAGGACAAATAGAAGGCCCTTTTCGACTAATAACCTGGGGCAAAGAGTTTGTTTGTGTTTCCACAGGTGCAGGACCTAAGTGGCTTCCAGATAAGAACATGAAGCTGTATCACACAAGAGCACACTGACAATTCCACAAGCAGGGAAATGAGCACACAGGCATGAGCCACACAGAAAGACTATGGTTCATGCCTGACATACTCTGTCCAACCTGCAAAAACTGCAAACCTTGGGTTTTATGTCAATGTTAAAACTGTAAAAATCATTGATATCATACAGCTCTTTTGGCAAATGTGTGGTGTCCATCATTTTAAAAAGAATCCCAAGATATCCAGATTTGCAAAATTGAGTGTAAACAGGACAATTTAGTGCCTTATAGCTGGCCAGTCCCTGAACAAATTTGGGAAAACACAAAAGCTGAAAGTCAACTTGGAAATTGAAATACAGAGAAAATCCTGTTACCAAGAGTAGCTGAAAAATACATGGAGTTAGATCAAACAATATATTGGTGCTTGTTAGTTTTGCTTGCTTGCTTTTGCAGTGCAGATGTGCCTGTAGATCAACCAAAACAAATATTTGGGTTGCTTTAGCCAAGTCAGCAGGTTCAGACACCGTATGTTTGACCAATTTGAGCCCGGACAAATCCTCCACAACCCGTTTGGTCAGTGTGCCAGTGCCAGCCAGACAGAGTGGCCAATACCTAACCCTGACAATTACTGACATTCAGTTGCCAACAAGACAAATCCCATAACTGATTGGTATCATTGGACCCCTCATCTTCTTAAAGCACCTTTTGAACCTCAAGAATTGGAAATTCTTGGTTCTTTGACAATGGAATTTTGTGCTGAGTTTCAGTATCAAGGAAATTCACAATGAAATGTTACTCCCCATCATCCTGTGTACAGAAATGCAAGTTTTTGGTGCAATTTTCCCACCCCTGTGCCCCCTAAGGTGTTGATCTTGATGAATTCCCACGGCAATTGCTGAAAGGATATTGACTCATTTGTGGAGATAGAGCATTGCACGGCAGTCCCTCAAAAATTAAAGGTGGCCCGTGTAGCATTGGACAGCTCATTGTGATAGCATCTAGTGTTAAAAAGAAAAAACATAGAGGAAAGAGGTATGCCCATCATTATGAAGAAAACTGTAATAGCAATTTTAAACTCTGGAGCCCTGCAAAATGAGTTACATCAGGTTTGGTTTTACCTCAATTTATCTCAGTTGTAGCATTAAAACAATTAGACTGATGGGGGTATTGGTTGAGCAAAGAAACCAATGCTACTTCCATTGTAATTAGTGATATCATGACAGATGTTAATGCTGTCAGACATGCAACCTTACAGAACAGAGCCGCCATCGATTTTCTCTACTGGCGCATGGACATGGTTGTGAAGAATTTGAAGGATTGTGGTGTATGAATTTGACCATTCAGAATCCATCCACAAGCAGCTTAAAAAAATGAAAGATTCGACAAATCAAATTAAAACACGTTGCATTGTTCAGTAATTTTGTAGCTTATAGTTAATTGTTCAATGTTAATAGTTTATTCAAATGTTCCCCTATGTTCTTTTCAAATTGGTACATCCCTAAGTTGTATCTTCCCCTATGCTGCCTATCATTGTGACCCAACAATTTATTCCTGAACCTTCCCTGCCTATCACTACAATCCTGCCCTTTCTTCCAGGTCCTTCCCTGTCAATCCTCAGTTGGGCCAATCCCTTACTGTACCACCACTCTGGAAATCCCCTATCCCTCGATGCCCCATTGGCCCATGTGACTTGTCCTTTCCTCCCCCTTATCTTTATTCTTATCCTCCTTCTCTGACCTTTGTTTTTTGCCTAATGTATCTATAGAAGACGTCTTGTTATTCTATGCATCCCTTGATAGGTTCAGTTCTAGCTTTGCCTTGGCTTCCTCAACCCATTCCTATCTTATCTCTATACACTTCTGAGGACACCTATTCTTGTTTCCACTGTGTGCATACCCTTTACTTTGACCAGCAGTTTCCCACTCAACCACATCAGTCTCCTGCCTTCCTTGCATCATTTTTTACTCCTGGGGATTGCTAGTTTTTGTGCTCTATGAATTAATTCCTTAATGATCTGCCAGCTCTATTCCCCATCCTTGTCTCTGAGAGCAGCCTTTCAGGATTGGATGGCTGCATCCAAAGGATAGTCCAAAAGGTCAATGGCTCAGAGTCCTGATGGACATCAGCGACAAGTGATGTCCCTCATGAGTCCTTATTGGGGCAGTGTTATTTAAAATCTTCATTAATGACACAGGTGAAGGGATTGAGTGTTACCTCAGCAAATTTGCTGGTTACGCCAAGCCAAGTGGTGTTGTTACTATATCTGAAAGACACAGTGCCATCCAGAAGGACCTGGACAACCTGGAGGAGTGGGCCCATGGTAACCTCATGAGATTTAACAAGACCAAGTGTAAGGTGCTGCACCTGGGTTGGAGAAACTCCTGGTTCCAATACAGACTCTGAGATCTGTAGCAACCCTGGGGAGAAGGAGTTGGGGGTGCTGGTGGATGGGAGGCTGGACATGACTCAGCCAAGGGCACTCACAGCCCAGAAAGCCAAACATGCCCTGGGCTGCATCCAGAGCAGCATTGGCAGCAGGGCCAGGGAGGAGATTCTGCCCCTCTGCTCTGCTCTGCTGAGACCCCACCTGGAACCCTGCATCCAGCTCTGGGGCCCAGCACAGGAAGGACATGGAACTGTTGGAGAGAGTCAGGAGAAGGCCACCAAGTTGATCAGAGGGATGGAACACATCTCTTGTGAGGAAAGGCTGGGAGAATTGGGATTGTTCATTCTAAAGAAGAGAAGGCTTTGGGGTGACCTAACTGCAGCCTTCCAGTACCTGAAGGGAGCCTACAAGAAAGATACAAGAACACGTAGTGAAAGGACAAGGGGGCATGGCTTCAAACTGCAAAAGAGCAGGTTTAGGTTAGATGTTAGGAAAAAATCTATGGTATGAGGGTGGTGCTACACTGACAGGTTGCCCAGGAAAGTTGCAGATGCCCCATCTGTGGAAGTTTTCAAGGCCAGGCTGGATGGAGCTCTGAGCAAGGCAGTCTAGCGAAAGCTGTCCCTGCCCATGGCAGGGGGATTGGAACTACATGATCTTTAAGGCCCCTTCTGACCCAGGCCATTCTGTGATTCTATAATAACTGAAAGCTACCTTAGTGAAAAAACACGTTTGCTATCCTTTCTCAGCATTGTTTCCGAAAGTTAGTATATATTTCAAAATTAGCGTATAGTAAATACTACTGTTCCTTACTTTGGCAGTTGAGGCTGTGCAGATCTGTATAGTGAATCAGAAGCAAATTACAAACCTTGTGCAAAGAAGCCACTGACATGGTTCCTAATCTAGGAAAAAAGTTAGGAGCAAGAACATTTAGCTAAAAGTGTGTTATTTTCCTGCACATAAAACCTTCCAGCTTAATTTCAAAAGGAAAAAAAGATGTTATTTTACGTATGTTATTTTGCACATTCAATTTATATGCTTATGTACACGATTACATATGATTGTACATTATATATCTTCCTCTCTATACATTGATATATATTTTATGTATGATATCTTATTAAGTATATGTTATAGCAATAGTACATAATGTTGGCATTTTTGTTCATGATCCCTTTCTATATACTCCACACTCTGTATTTACTAATTTCCTAACTTCGGGGAATTAAATTTTCTGGATGAGTTTTTCAGTGTTGCTTCTTGTTACAGTTATGGCTTTCTGAATTAATCTAGGTAATTTTCAGTGCAACTTTGGGAGGAATAGTAATTTATTTTCAAAGACTTTTGTACCCTAGATGGTTGATATGGTTAAACAGCTATTGTGAAAAAGAGAAAATAAAGTAGGAAAAAGGGAGACAGTGAATAACAAGAAGAGACAAAAGGAGAGAAAAGGTTTTCTGTATATATCTCACAGTGAAAGAAACAACAGTTTTTTGAGAACAAAAAAACAAGCCATTGATGGATAAATGAAAAAAGTTCTATTTCCACTGAACAAGTCCTGCTTTGCATTCAGTCTTTGTTACATGGATGTGGAGCTTCCAAATCTACGAAAAGGAGTGCTAAGCCATGGAATGGAAGGCATGGGTAGATATTGCAGGGAGAAAAGAACTGAATCTGTTGCCCCATGTCCAGCCCAAGATTTCTAGAACAAGGAATATTCAGCGCTTTTTTTCTTCTTTAGTCCATAAAGTCTCTTCTTCTTCCATCTTGGCCAAGTTTCCTTTTCCTTTCAGTTTTTTTGAAGCATATTTCCTTACCATTGCTTCAGTCTCCAGTGCCCACTCCATGTTGCAAATTGTTTTATACAATTGATGATTAACAGAAAAACTTCTGTCTTCAGACCAAGTTTCATACCTTTTTGGATCTCTTGGTGTGAGAACAATGACTCTTTTTAACTTGATGTAACTTTAGATTGCCCTGAAGTAGGCATTGAAGTTCTGTAGTTTGTCACATTTAGTGTGTGTTGAAGTATCAAGTCCTGTTACAGTATAATGCAGATAAGAAGGAACACTTGGCACTCATCATTATGCAACTAGGAGCTTCCAATAAAAATATGACAAAACTACTGAATAAGGACAGAATGAAGTAACTATTTCCTCCTTGCTTTAAGCAGATTTATGAGCTCTTTCAATACAGCTTTGCTTGATGAAACTTGCCACGTAGCAACAAAGGACTCTCTCAGGCTTCTGGACAAAAACTATACAGACTTGCCCTGTCTGCAGCTCTTAAAACCTGTCAAATAGTTGTGGAAATTTTGGGTTTTTTGCACTTAGCATTCAACCCCACCGGCATTCTGCAGAACAGAGGAAAATAATTTTTAACTATTTAGTTTTGGAATCAGACAGTTATTTAGTCTTGGAGGCAGGCTTTAAAAAGCTAGATAGGGGAGTCAAAAAAAAAAAAAAAAGGAAGGGGCAAAATATGAAGCTGTTCCTTTAACACATCCTTACTAGGCAGTAAGCAATAAAAGTGGAAGAACACCAGTCAAGTAGGGTATCTTCCAGACATCCTCATAAAGTCAACATCTGCTGCCACTCAGTAACAAGGTAGAGTGCACAGTCCTTTTTTTATCTCCTGATGCCTCTGTTATAAGTGTTTTGAATGAACTCTTTTATATAGTGTTAAACTAGGGTTGGATGATTGTCATTGTTGGTTCTGTTGGTATGTTCTTGTCCCCCCCCATTAACTGTGTTGGTCAAAACCAGTTGTCTGTTTTGTAGACCCTTCCTAGTTTTCCTGAACATTCCTTATCAATCACCTTAACCCTGCCCCTACTCCCTATCCATCATTGTAAACCCCACCTCTTCTTCCAGAGCCTTCCATGTCTACCATTCCTGCCTCGATACTTTATTGGTGGTTATGTTACATTCCCGCCTTCATTGTATCCCCATTGGTCGCTGAGAGTGTACCTGTCTCCCCTCACTCCTCCTCCCGAGATCTCCCATTGGACCCTGGTTGTACCTTCCCTTGGGGATCGGGCCGTATTTAACCCCTTGCACAGCTGTGCTGGGGGGCTCTCCTTTTCGGGTTATCAATTGAGGGAATTCAGGCTAGCCTGGGTTCCAGTTCCTGTTGGTTTTTTTGAGTTATCAAATAAAAGGTTTGGCTACTTGCCTTTTTAACATCCACCAAGAGTCCAGACCCTGTTTTTTTGACACCTCTAAGAAAGCTAACATTGGTTATGGTGTGAGACTGAGAAATGCTTGTACTGTTGAATCAGATTAAAAAGTTAAATTTTTATACATTAACAAAAAAAAGTCCAAAGAGCATATTGCCTAGGAAGATACAGGAAGAAAATAGCAAGAAAAAAAAGCGCTTCAACAAATTCAGCAAAGTTATGACTGGTGAAGAAGACATCATTTGCCAAAGTGACAGAATTGGGTCTCTTTGGGACTGTTCTCTCTACAGGGACATCTGGTATCTCACCAAATTACTTTATGCTTTTGAAGCTCTTAAGCAGTAAAGGGAACTGTCTTTGACTACAAAATAAAGTAGCGATTATAGTCGCAAATGCAGTATATAGGATACATTACAAAACAAATCAGATCTCAAGTCAAAGAGAAAACATAAAACAACAGAAAAAATTATGTGGCATCTGGGGTCTTCTCACTGTTCACTGGGCCCTGCAGAGGCTCTGGATGATGGCTGGCATTCCAGGACCATGCTCTTTGTTAGGCAGAAGGGCAGTGCCCCTTCACAGCTTGTTGTTTGGGGCTGCAGATGTTTCCCACCAGCTGTTTGGGGCTGCAGATGTTTCCCACCAGCCAGGGTACAACCTGTAGCTTGTACTCCCAAGCTACCTGCACAGGTGTATTCTGCAACACATCTGTGGGCTGTGAGACGCATACACACGAGAGACTGGAATGCAGAACGAGACATCCTCACAAGTACTATATAAAGCCTGTCTTTAGGGCCTACCTAATGATCGATGCACAATCAATACACAAGGAACACTTTTGACACTTCCTCAGTAATCCTCCCTTTTGGACGGTGTACCAAAAGCTCTGTGTCATGTGTACCGTTCAATGTAGCAAAAACCCCCCAACCCAATCCAAACAAAAAAAAAAACCAAACAAAACCATACTCACCCAAACTAACAAAACCAAAACCAACCAACCAATCAAGAAAAAAAAACCCAAAAAACCCCAATCAAATCAACCCAAACCAAACCAAACCGAAATTTTAGAGTTACAAACAGAATGAAAACCTAAAACACTGAATCAAAGGCTGAGGAAACGGGCACAGAGCATTATTTTTTGAAGAAAACCAGGTTTGGTAGGGAGCAACTTGAAGCAGTTTCTCAGCAAGACTTTGAACTTCAGTTTTGGAGATACCTGTGTAACTAACTAGCATGAACAAGAAACCTTTAAAAGTAAAGATTCTAAATTCATTTTATTTTGCTTGAGTTTGGTCTGTGACACTGGGAGGTATGGCAAGCACAGGAAATATTTTGTCATACAGTCACAGAAACATTGGTTTTGCCATTTCACTGATAATGGTCCCATGTTTCTTGTCTTTTATATTGAGTTCCCCAAATGGCACAGCAAAACAATTCGTACAGGTGGTGATGTCAGACTTACTGAAATAAGTCTTGTTCTGGTACACTTGATAGCTCTTTAAGGTGCTTGAATTGCTTCTGATATCAGTCAAAGACAGCGAGTAACATTGCATCTGCGTAAAACACGGTGTCCTCTGAATGTTCTAGCAGCTTGTCTAGTTTCTCTGGAAAGCTCTCTGGAGTTCGCTCACATTTAGAATTTAAATCCTGCTACCTACCACCAGACTAGAAACCAAAATTGCTCTTATTCATTAACCTACACCAATAATTTTTCCTTATTAGCTGCTGTCCCTATCCATGAATGAACTGTAGGTTCTAGGAGCAGCACCTGGACTCCATTTTGGGTTATGCTGCCTTAAATGTCACACTGTGTAATGCACTGTACTGAATGTACTGAATGTTGACGAAAATTCTGTGATCCCGTGTATGTAAATTCACCTAGTAACCTAATGGGAAACGTAGCTGTGAAATACGAGCTCAGGCCACCTGGCTGCGGATACTGCTCTGTATCAAAACGTTTCCCCACCTGTGGTGCTCCTCACACGGGTGCTTTTACTAATGGAAGGCTGAAGCAGTGCCCGCTTTCTTCTAGCACTGCACAGTTGGCTTTTGGTTTGTATTATGAGGGATTTTTGTGGTTTGGTTTTTTGGTTTTGTTTTGTGATGCTTTTTTTTTTTTCTGTTTTGTTTTTTTTTGTTTTGGTGCTTTTTTTCTGTATGTGTGTTTGGAGGATGGGTTTGGCTTTTTCTTTCCTTTTTTCCTTGTTTGTTTTCCTCCAGGAAAGGGAAGCAGTAGCCCTCTCGAGCCGTACTGTTGCTATGGGCCACTCCCGCTGTGGCGACGGCCGGGCGCGGCCATTTTGAACGCAGGCGGGAGGGCGGCGGAGCGCCAGCCAATCGGGGGCCAGCCTCGCGCGCCACGCGGCGGCCGCGCCAACGGCGCCGGGCCCAGGAGCGGGGTGCGGCAGCGGCGGTAACTACGGTAATGCAGGGCTGAGCAGTGCCGAGTAACAGCGGGTTACAGCGGATAACAACGGGTAACAACGGGTAACGCTGGGCAGTGGCGGTTAGTGGCGCCTAACAGCGGTAACGGCGGACCCTTGGCGCGGAGGGGGAGCGGGGGGTCCGCGGAGCTGGCCGTAGTCGGTTCAGGGAAGGCGGGGCCGTCGGGGCTGTTGTGGGTGCGGGAGGGACTGGCTGGTGCCTGGTCCCGGGCGCGTCTTGGGAGCCCGTGGGGTGGTGGCGGACAGCGCAGCCCTGTGTTGATGCCCGCTCAGTGGTGTGCAGTCTGAAGTGGCTTCCTGAGTCGATGTCGGTCTTGAGTGGGTGCAGCATAAAAGCCCCGCTGTTTTTACCCCGGGGCTAACCGGAGCTGTCTGCATCTGGGTGCTGTGTAACATCCTTAAACGGAGTTGTGCAGCAGGTCCAGTGAAGGGTGCCTGGCCCCTGCAGACCCCCAGGCCGCGTTTCGCAAGGTGCCAATCCCGAGTGAGCGCGGCTCGGCCTCCCCGTGTACCCCGCAGGCCGGCATGCGGCCGTGGCTGCTTCTGGCAGCGCTCTTGGGTGCTATGTGTTTGCCCACCGTACACATTTGGCCAGCTGATTGTTTTAACGCTACAAACGCATATAGCTTCCTGAAAACTCGTAGCGTGGAGCTGGAATTTTCAGTTTTACTGTGTGCTGTAGTTCTTGTAATTTGTCACCAGCTACTGTGATGTCTTACTGGATCCGTACTGAGTAATTATCGTCTGCATACATTCTCAGAGCCAGTCAGGATAGTCTGAGGTGGTGTCAGATTGGTGTTATCACTGCCTTCAGTGCAGAAGAGTTCGAGTTTATATAGTTTTCCGTTTGGAAAGCGCTGTGGGTCTGATAAGTTTGTCCTTTTTTCTCCTTTCCTACAAGTGGGTTAAACTTCAGTGCTAGGACCAGGAGCTCCTTCCTTTAGTTAGAGGTATGGTGTTAAGATGCTGCAGTGAAAGCCCCATGAAAAGAGCAGTGCCTAAGTTTAAGCCAGAGAAAAAGGGCTAATATTTTGCTCATTGATACATCACCAGAAGGCATTGGTGCCTTGAAACTTTTGGTCCTTTTCTGGGTCTGAAGCATTGGATTATAATTCAGTCACTGCTGTTACGGTCACCACAGTGTCGTTATTAAATGCTGGTAAATCAGAGCTAAAAAAAAGTAAAAGGGTGTGGTGGAACTGTATTATTAGAGTTTATATCTTATAAATATTACATTTCCAATAATTTAGATGCTAATGATATTTTTTTTTTTTACTAAATTATGCTTCTACAGATGGTTGTCCTCACATGATTTTATCTGTCCAGTAACTTGTCTTAATTTGACATACAGAATATTTGAGAAGATTGATTAACGCTTTCTACTCTGTGACAAATAAGAAAAGAAGTTTGCAATGTGAACAATGTTTGATAGCCTGTGTGGAATACTTAATTCCACCTTGACTATAAATAAAGAAATAAATTTATCTTCTAAGTGTACTGACAAATGTTCCTATTTGGTCTGTGAAATTACTTAACCCTTAATAGCTATGTCATAGCAGTATTTAGAGATTCTGCTTGGAAGTTAGTAGTGGTTTTCTGTGTGGGTACTAAAGTATAACAAAACCTTATTCCTGAAAAGTGGTTACTGAATTTTACTGGGATGTGTATATCTGGTATGCAATAGCAAAAATATTTAGGCAATCAAATTTTATTATGTATTATGAAAATTGAGACTTTTAAATTCCTTTAAACTCTGAAGTAGAAGAGAAGCTCACAAGTAGTTCTGTATGTTTCTCTTGATGGTGAGTCAGGGAGTGTCCAAGGCTTTTGGGCAGACCTTGACTCTACAAAGTTAAATCTTAAGATGAAAACAAGATTTTTACAACAGTCAGTGCTTAATGATCATGGTTTTTGTGTTCTTGGTATACCTGTTAGCATGGGGAGGAAAAAAATACAGATCACTTGTTTTTTGATGTCTGGGGTTTTTTTTCCCAGCCCTTTACTCATTCAGCTTTACTTGCACAGGTAGTGACTGTCATAAGACATAAGGTTTTTAGCTACACATTAAAGATGTGCAAATGCTATACAATATCCAAGAACATTTTCATGTTTTGGGTATGTGTGTTGAATTGGCGCTGTGATGCAAGACAGTTATATATTGAGAAAAGTTTTTTATGTTTTTTCCTCTTTCTTACTTTAGAGAGAAATTTACAACATAAAAGAAATGATCGAGTCAGTCAAATTAAGAAGACAGTGCATGCTGGATTTCTACTCATATTATGAACATCTTTGTGAACTTCAAGGCTCTCTCCCACTGAAATCTGTGAAGGCTAACATGACTCGTGGTGCTATTAATCTAATAGTAGATCACATCAAAGCTACTGATTGGGCACCACTTCTTAATGCGCTCAGGCATAATAAGACTCTGACTTCTATTGGAATAAGAAGTTTACATCAACATGGTCTTGAAGAATCAGGTCTGTATAAAAGATAAGTATGTTGGTGTATGCATGTTAGAATTCGTTGCATAAAACTTCTGTGTGATTGAATACATGGGGGGAGGAATTGTTACGCCTGAGGAATTATTTTAATTTAAGAAAGTACACAAAAAAAGGAAGGTATGATTATAATTGCTTTTAAGCCAATAGGGACTAGATTTTACTGATGTGTACTTTTTGTTTTTCAGTAGGTGTTGAAAGATACAAAACTTATTTTAAAAGGAGAATTCCAGCAACTCTGTCAAAAGACTTGACTGGCCAACTGTGCAAAGCTGTGAAAGGCTGTCTCAGTGTATCAGATGTACTAAAAAATTTAGACCTGCAGGGTTTGCTTCTGAGGGAAAGAGACCTAGCACTTTTAACAAAGGTGAGAATGTAATAATATACAAATAAGTGGAATATATGCCCAGAACACTGAACAGTAGCGAGTAATCTTTGTAAGTATTTGTTGCAGACAAGGATATTTCTGTTCTAAGATATCTTTGTGTAGTCTTTACATATATATATAGAAGGATTCTGCTGAGACATTTATTGTAACCTAGTCTTAACTGAATGTCTCAGAATCCCAAGGCTTGTTAGAAAGATCTTAGCAACATCTCCGCCACGTGCTTGAGGCGTATGACATATGTTCATGACTGAAACCACTGTGCGTGTTTGTGATAGAAAGGGAAGTTGTGGGACACCAAGGAGATAAAAACTGGTCTTCAGATGTGTTACTGAAAAGCTCCAATTTGCTTGTGAGTGGCTTCTGGGAAGGGAGGTTGCTGATGGTTGCCCACAGGCAAGCTTCCTCTGTGCTAAAGAAATGAACCCACTTTAATTGAACTTTTGCTTGTTTTGACCTTCATCTGAATCTCCTGGAGTTTCTTGTAAGGAACAGACTTGGGTGACGTGGTGTTTTTGTTTTTTCTTTTTTTTTTTTTTTTTTTTTGCTTTTCAAGCTGGATAATAACATTGTTTGTTTTATTCTTAAGGGCTTGGCCGCAGCTTCATCCCTGGAAAGTGTCTCTTTAGCCCACTGTCCAATTGGAGATGGAGGGTTGGAAAGTAAGTTCACGATCGGATCAAAACCTGTAAATATACTTTGATCTTTTTAAGTTTCCAAATAGATAAGCAAGTTTCTCAGTATTTTCGTTCCTGTTTTAAATTTATCCATGGAAATGAAAATGTCAGTCTTCACTTTATTCTGCATAACACAGTAGCATTTAAAGACTTGAGTTTCTTCACTTCAGGCTAGTAAATAGCTATGTTACTTTATAGTGATGTTTATGCTTTTAAATAAAACAGCATTCTTACTTCTATATTCTTACCTGATTTTCTTATGTTTCTGTAAGTAAACTGAAATCATTATGTTATAGCTTGTTCAGGTATTCTTTGCTGAACATCTGCTAAAACATTCCTGAATATATACTAGAAATGTATAAACTTAGAATACATTTAAGTGTATTTAAAATATAATCTGTATTTCAGTGCTAGTTCTTTGTCAAAGCTTTTGGCTGTTAAAGCTGCCTCCTAATAGGCCACTGAAAAAGTGTGTTCTAATAATATGAATAATATGAAATTGTGTGTAGATAACATGCATACTTTTGTTTTCTTCAGAAATCTGTCAGAGTATAAAGAATACAGCTACTATCAGATTTGTAAACTTCACAGCATGTAGCCTCACATGGCGAGGGGCAGAACATATAGCAAATTTATTAAAGGTAATGCAATCGGCTTTCTTAGAACGGAGTGTTTGTAAGAACTTAATAAATTTAATTTTTTACTTTTGTGTTAAAGCCCAAAATCCATTAAGGCACTTAATGAGGAGCTGATGTGAATACCAAAATTAAGTGTGCGTTCTTACAAAAGCTGTGCCTTTATATGACAAAAGTAGCTTAGTTTACTGGTGTGGGCTTTAAATTCGCTATTGCTTAGAAAAAAAACATAAATAATAGAGTAAATTGTTTTCTTTAAATGAGGACTAGGCTTGTAAATGTCTGACACTTGTTTTGGGGGTGCTTCTTTCATTATCGTTAATTTTGAAAAAAATGTCTCAAGTATTCTTAAGCACTGGGTAAGAATAGTCAAGTTTACAGTTCAGAAGATAGTGACTAATTGATCAGTAGTCTTCTGCCTAGTGCTATGTTTTAAATAGTGTTAATTGTGATTCCACATAATTTTGTAGTATGTATTTATTTCAGTGTGCCTTGAAAGTGTCTGTCAAAAGAAGGTAATAAAATGCTTTGTAGCCAAGTTTAATAATTTGCATTGCAAACTGGGCAGTCACAACAAATATGAGTTACTGGTAAGGTTTGAGAATTAGTTATGTTCCTTGAAATCAGGAATGGTGTACTCATTTGACGTGATTTAAGAAAGGTAACTTGTGATCATGTTGTCAGTTATGGCTTTGCCATTGCAATTATTAACAGCTTCTTTGTTTGCAAAGCACCAGGCAATAAGAAGACACGGTGAAGCTTGGGCTGAAAGCCTACGTTACAGGAGACCTGACCTTGAATATATGTCAGGTTTGAGGAGGATTACTTTGAACTGCAACATGCTTGTTGGAGATAGAGGAGCAAGTATCTTGGCAGAGTGTCTAGGAGAGGACCTTTGGCTAAAAGGTATTACAAAGTCCTTTCACTAACGAATAGCAGAGTAATTTAGGAGCTTCCTTATATGGTAATTATAGACATATTGATGTACACATATTGAGATATTCCATATAGCATAGAACTTTGCCTACACCAGCAATTTCTCTGTATACTTCATGTCTGGTTATTACTAGTTGCTGTAATGATTTCTGCAAGATCTCCGTATCTCTTATATCTCTACTACCGTCTCTTATACTACTGCATCTCTTAACATATAGTAGTGTCAGGTGGAAGACTTAAAATTGTCAGTTCTAACAGTTTTAGCCAGAGGAGTAACTCACTTTGTAGCTTGGAAAGAGTACAATTTTTTCCAAAGAAATCTCTCTTCCTCTTTAAAAATACCGGAATACTGTTGTATTATCTAATATTGTCCTTCATTATTTTTGAGAATGAATTTGTTCTACAGTATATCTATTACTATATCTAGTAATTATACAAAATTACTAGTGGTGCTGATGTAAATCATAGCATTCTGTATGTGGAATAAAATACCTGTTTTATAGCTCTGTTTTACAGTTTGAGGCAGGTTTATGGATAACATCCATAGTAATGGAAGAGGATCAGATTAGGGAATAGTTAAACTGTACAAACAGCAGTCCATAGACCTTAACGGGATGCATTTACAAGTGCTGAGGGAGCTGGCTGATGTTACTTTGAGGCCACTCTCAGTAGTCTTTGAAAGCTCATAGTGATTGGGAAGGGGGTGCCTGAGGACTGGAGGAGGATAGCTAATGTCATGCCTATTTTCAAGAAGTTTGTGGAGAAGGATCCAGGAAACCACAGACCAGTCAGTCTTACTTGGATCCCTGGAAAGGCAAGGATGTGCTGCCATCCAGAGCGGCCTCATCAGGCTGGAGAAATGAGCTGGTGGGAACCTGATGCAGTTTGAGAAAAGGAAATGCAAAGTCCAGCAGTTGGACACGAATAATCCTGTGCACTAGAACATGCTGGGGCTGTGTGGCTGGAAAGCAGCTCTTATGGTTCATGTTCTATGAAATGGAGGCTATGAAATGGAGGTTTTCAGCAGGATTAATTCTTTTATGTATCAGCTATGAAATTTAATTACTAGCTAAGTGCAGTACGATCTCCACTGATTTTTTTTTTTTTCTTTCTTTTTTTGCCTCCTTAAACATTTTAGCACTTGATTTGCAGCAGTGTGGAATATCCAATGAGGGAGCCAGGTCATTATTAGCTGCTCTTCAAGCTAATACAACATTAGTGGTACTTGACATAAGAAAAAATCCATTAATTGGTATGTATCTGTGTCTGCATTTATTCTCTTTCTGTGTTTGTTGGGTTTTTTTTTTCCTTCTTCAGGAACTATATGGGGAAATGTAAACTGCTTTTAAAAAAAAAGAACATGCCACAGTAATTTGCTAAATGTTTTTTAAATTGGAAAACAAGCAGGATATGTAATGTGTACTTACTGTACATAAAGAGTTGTGTTTGACAGAAAATTCTTAATGAAGTGTTTTAATTCATTTTAGGTCATGTTCTGATGAAAAAAATTATTGAAAGAGCTCTTAAGAATGGAAACAGTGCTGATTCAGAGGTATGCTTTACACATTTTGGAATGAATTTGGGGTTTTCTTTGTTACTTCCATTGCAATTTTTTTTAAAGGGTGACTTCTTTCAAAATTAATCTGGAACAACTATTCTAGTTCTAAACAGAACTTTGACTCAGTGTAAATTAAAAACACTGTCTAGGGGAAAACCTAAAATTACTATGATGAACATGTTACTGTGTTGGTCTTTCTGTATGATTTCTTATGGAAAAGCTGTCAGATGTAATAAAATCTGGATATACATTTAATAGAAAGAAAAATGGAAATGTGTGTGTATTTGAGCATTACCGTAGAAGGTTTACTAAATATTGCTCCAGGACTGCTGTAGGGCTTTCTACTACGTGTCCTTGTCAACATGGTAATAATAACTTCTAATTAAAAAGTAAAGGAAACTACAATTTAAAATTTAGCACTTTATTGATTTTAAAACGTATTTCTTGTCTTTAACTTCTGTAACTAATTTATTTTTAAGTTGCTCAAGACTGTCCTTTTCAATGCAAGCTGTCTCTAAGAACAGAGTTCAGTTAAAGTACAGTACCCCCTTTCACCTTTGTCTAACGGTCCACACAGAGTTCACAGTAATGTGCATAAACTGGGTATCTAGGCCATTTATGATTATGTATACTGTTGAAATGTACAGAAATCTGATTCAGTTCTCAAAGCAGTCCCAGCAATCCCGGTCCTTGTGTTGGAATTTAATGCTCTTTTGGGTTTTGAAAAGACTAAATAAAGACAGAGCTGTGGATGTGTAGGGACACTAATAAACTGAAAATTAGTGTATAGAATTTCTGGAGGATTAAGACAGCTCCCCACTTCAATCTCTAGAAGACCTTATTTGAGAAGTTGATGTTGGTTGTGAAGAAGTACTCTTTCTGCTTGGCAGATGCAATCAAAACTTGCAAAATGTCAAAGGGATTACATGAAAATAACATCTGGGTGGAAGCATTAAAGATACTTGGAAAGTCAAACAATGGAAAGAAGCAATTCTGGGAAATCTGCTAAAAGATCACTTGACTCAAGACATTAGTTTTATATTCAACCAGTTAGTGTGGAATCAAGTTTTATTGGCAGTGCTAGAATTCTTCATTCTTCATTAACGACATGGATGAAGAAATAGTGACCACTGGATTTCTAAGTAGCTTTGCTTCTTCAGCCAGTCACAGCTGTCTTTCCTTCCATCCTTCTTTGTGCAAAAAGTGGTTGGTTGTTTTTCAGTGGCATGTAGTTGATTCCCTTCTTAGCTGTTTTTTTAGGTTTTCAAGAAGAACTGTCTACTGCTAATTGATGCCTTTGCTAAAACAAAAGCTACATATTTCAGCAGCTCTGTGTAGCAGTATACTGAACTGTAATCATAGATATGACAAAGTGCAATAGGTGGTGGAAGTTTGTGTAGTTTCTGAGAGACTGAATAAAATAAATCCGTTGAAGGTGTCTACAAAACATGATGCTTTCAAAATATTGGTTTTGTATTGTGGTGTATTTATACTTGGATGCTTAGATGTTGTACAGCAACAGTAGTAGGCATCCAGATAAGACAGGCTATGGGCTAGATGAACTTTAGGTTTAACCTAGTAAAGCTGCCCTTTTAGGTGTCTCGTAAAACAAAATTAAAGTGACTTCTGATTGTAGAAGCTTGCAATTTAATTTTACTCTTTCTGGGTGTGTTTTAGTTTAAAATGATGCGCTGGAGACACAGCAAAATTTGTACCAGGATTAGCTGAGTCCAAAGTGAAAAGAAAAAGTTTTTCTTGACAACGATAAATTTGGATTAAACTTGGTTGGTTAGAGCACAGTAGTGGCATTTTGATCATTCTGATGCTTTAGATGGAAATAGCTCTGGCATACTGTTCCTAGTTACTCTTACATTGTGGGATGTAGGGCTTTGTGAGACGAGTTTTGTGTTAATGTCATCTGTATTATCTTCAATGACTGCTTCAGCACAAGACCCTGTATTAGTGATACACACTGAAGGGTAAGTGCAGGGTAATTTTAGAGTATCTACCAGGAGTAATTAAACTTTTTATCAGGACAAGGGGAACCTTTAGGAATAGAGCTGTTGCTGTAAGGAAATGAAGTTTGAAATGTTGAAATCAAAGTTGTGGCCTTTGATCACCACTGTCTCTTAGTTTTAGTTCTGGGCTTTTACTTTGTAAGGATGAATTTTCATTACAGGCAGTAAAAAGAAACTTCATGTTTTTTAGAAAATTGACTTTATCAGTAATACAAAATCACATTAGGGAAGCTTTTATTACTCCAGAGAGCTTTGGCCTGAGCCAGTCATTCCTATCAAGCCAGTTTTCTGAGAATGAGGTACAGAAGCCAGAGCCGCCTCTTCATAGGGTTGGTGCTGGAGGTTTTTTGCTGTAGGAGAATCTTTTGCACAGAAGAAAGGATAATATTGGATGGGATATTGTAGTGGTGTTTTGGGAACACTTTCTGGTAATGTAGACTGTCATCTGTGTTCGAATTTGGGCTTTGTGAGACTTCTGTTTTTTCTTAATTTTACAGCGTATAAAGTTTTCTGTAAGTGGCAGTGTTCTCCATATCTGACAAGCTACCTCTTACTTTAAATAAGCACCTTTTCAGCTGTCAGTTACTAAATTGATTTCTTTTTCTTTAAAAAAACCCAACAAATTCCAGTTTAAGTGGCTGATGTCTCCATCTTCCAAAGATGCTTTGAAAACTAAGCCAAAGAAAAGAACTATTGTCCTAGGAAGTGGTCGGAAAGGAAAAGCTACTATTCGTATTGGTAATTCTTTGTTTTTTCTGGCAATAGTAAATTTTGTCTTGCAAATTTTATCTTAATGCAGAAGAACTTAAATTAAAAAATGCATGATGTGTCTAAATGTTAGTATTTTATAGAACGCTTCTCTCCAAAAAAAAATAAATCCATTTCTTGTTAATTATATAATGCATTTTCTGTCATCATTGGCATATGTAGGAAGCTTGCTTTTGTTTTTAGAGCTGCTAGATATATGGCTGGAAAAATGGTAGGATATGCTGACTTTAAAATGCATGGAGGCATTGCATGTATTTGTTCTGTGTCTCCACAAGTTTTCACTTCTGCAAAGCCTGGCAGTAGTAAGTTGTCATGTTCTCCTGCTGTTGGAACCTTTCTGTAGCAGGCTGTCCTCTGCCAGAACAAACATACATTTTTTAACTAATGTACAAAATGTTCTAAGATTTTTTTTTAAACTTCATGTAAACCTAATATAAATAGTATGTCTAAAATAACATTGATGTCTTGAATGTTTATAATTAAGTACTGATAGCTCCAATACTAAGCACTTTTCAGTAAGCTACTAAAAAATTTCCGTGTAATGCATTTCACTGTCTCTTGTCTTCGCTTTAGTTATCTGGAAGCAGAGAGGTAAGCATGAACCAAAAGAAATCTTTGTACAAACAAACATTGGTGATCACGGTGGTGGTGGGAGAAAAAAATGCCTGGCAAATGTGGAGTGTTTTGTGGCTTATTTTTTGTTTTGGGATTGTTCATTGTGTGTGGGTTTTTTGTGCTTTAGGGTTTTTTTCAAGAGAAGGAGGGAGTCAAGATGAAAACTATCCTGTGTTCATCGTGTTCAGAATTAACTGAGATTTTGAATCTCATTAACTAAGTTATGCATTTCTATACCATTACAAAATCAGTTATTTTATTGATGTCAGAGAAACAATAAGCTGCGTCCTCACTAGTTTAACTGTAGGAAATATAAGGTAATTAGTTTTCTAGACTTCACAGTTTCTGGCTTTGAGAGAACGTGAGGTAGAGTGATCATCCAAATTAGGTTTCTTTGCTGAGTCTACTTTGATGCTCTATGATTTAAGCAAAAACAAAAGATCAGACTAGTCATTTTCTTATTAGAAAATCTACATCTTCTTGTTAGCGAAAGGAAGAGATTGCTGGTGTCATGTCCTGTAAAAGTGAGCTGAATGAGTACCAACTTCCTTTTTAATTATTTTTCCCATAAAAATGGGAAAATGAGGGCAATTTGAAGCACACTTCTGTTGTGTCTAAATTCTGTGTTCTGATGGTCTAAATTCTGATGTGAGACAATGGAATTAGGTGTCTGAAGTTAGTAATGTGAATAAACCTCTTCTTCTACAAAACTTTGCCTCTTTTGAAAACCAGCTTGTCTTGCATCAGCCTAACAGCAGTTAAGTATGCTAGTTTATAATCAGAACTTTCTGGACACTTAAGCAAAATTCGACTGAATGGCAGATTTTCTACAGTCCTTTTTATTACACTGGAAATTTTATGGACAGGAAGTTGTGAATTTGTATGTGAATAATAAGGTATAATGAATTCTCTTTTCTTCTGATCTTGCTCTTCAATACAGGATCATCATCTAAAAAATCTGTAAATCCTGGGAAAAAAAATTCCGCTGTGAGAGAGAGTTACTCACCAAAACCACTACCACCTGGCACAAAGGGCTTCCTTCCGTGGCGGACTGCAGAACGTGCAAAGAGATGCAGGTGAGGTTTTCATAGTAGAAGGAAAAACAGTAAACTTGCATGATAAGTACAGTAGAGAGCAATGTTAGCTTTTTAAAATAGGATTTGAAATTTACATACAGAATGTCACTATCATTTTTTCTGTTGGTATAAATTCTGAGGATTTTACATAGATTCTTCTCTAGCAAGCATTTAAAATAAACAAAAAAACATGGTAGCCATAGAGGTACTTATATACAACAAAAAAACCTCACCACAACCAAACCTACCTTGTTTTACTTATAACAAGATAATTAATAATATATATTATTATATATTATTAATTATGACTGTATTAATATTAAACAAATATAAATTATTGATATATAATTATAGGTTATTACATATTATAATACAACTATATAATTACATATTAAAATAAAAATATATAGTTGTTATAACAGAAATAAACGTTACTATTGTTAATAATAATTTATCAGATGTATCATAGCTAAAGAGGCAAGTAAGCATTCTAAACTTGTAGTATAGTTGCTTTGAGATATCCAGTTCAAGGTGCTTAGGTATTTTCCTGCCTCTTTTTTCTGCTTCACCTTACCCAATACCAGCTCAATTATTGTGATCATCTAAGACCTGTAAGTTAAAACTGAAACAAACTTACACGTGGAAGCTGTCTCTTGAAACAGATGTTTTTTGATTTTTTTTTTTTTTTTATCTATTCCCTAGATCTTGGCCTCTCAAAATGGAGACTGTGTAACCATTTGAACAAAAATATTACTTAATGCTCTATTGCAACTGTGTTTATTAAGCCTGTTTTTCAAAATGCTGAATTCCAAATTCTCCTGTTGACTTTAGTTCAAAATAATTGAGTTAGACGCCTGTTGAAGATAATTAATTTTAGCATCCAGTAGTGTTGCTCTAAGTCATAATTAAGTAGGGAGTTCTAATCAAAATGACAATGTAATGAGGCCTAAAGGGATATAGTGCAGTGTCTGATGCTGTTTATGTACTCCTTCCTCTATCCTAAAATCTTGTGTTTGGAACATTATAAAGTCACTTTCCTCAGAAGTATGGTTTTGTTCTTTTTTCCCCTAACTTCAGAGGTGGGGCAGTGGAATGTGCTGGAGAATTGCCATTGAAGATTCAGGTACTGTTTCTCTCACACAGTGGTTTTGTTTTTAGTGGGTAGATGCCTGAAAAAACAGGAAAGTGTTCTCAAGAGAATCTCATTGTCTGAAAGCTAAGACTGGAACATACTGTTAAAGATTTTCACTCATAAAAGTGAGAAAAGGTAGTTTACATCAGCATTTGGTTGAAGCTTCTTTCATACTTAGTTTACTTCCATTTCTATCTCTGGATCTTTTGGTTTCCCAGTTCTGTGCACTAGCTGAGTTGGAGTGTAGGCACAATCCCTCCATAGGCATTCAAAATAGCTAAAAGCATTTTTCTCTGAAGGCTTTGTACCATCTTTTCTGTCTTGGATTTGGATTATATATACTTGTTTTTGTACCTGCGAGCTGCTGTAGTAAACCTACCAGGAGAAGAAAACCCCATCTTTCTTCCTTCTCCTTTGGATTTTGTTTCTAACACAGAAGGATCTGATGGCTGCAGAAGCCACCAATTATCCTCTGCTTGGTGTAGGCTTCCCATTGACTGCAGTCCTTTGGGAAAATATGGGCTGGCACAGGATGCTCGTGGGCAGCAGCTCCTTTGACCCATCCCTCAGCTCTGACACAGGTCTTCCTTGGCTGGAATGAGGGTATTGGCACCTCTTCCTGCTCCATGGTTTTGCCTCCACTTTTTCTCACTCTTTTTGTTCCTGCTTCTTTTGTCTGTCTGTCTTGCATGGGGAAAGCCTGGCTGTACCTTGCAGGGGCTGACTCTACTGATAAATCCTCACCACAAATACTCAAGATAGGCACACACAGGATTGGATTTTTACTGTTTTATACAAATTTATTTCAAAGTTGTATGGCTGGGAAATGTGTATACATGGTAAGGGACTCTGGGAAACAACTGTATTTAAATTAAGCTTTTGATATTATTTAATCTTTGATTTTTGCTTTTGATTTTTGCAATGCTATGAGTGGACATATTTTTCTTTTCTGTTGTAACTAGGGAGGAGTTCCTGTGAAAGTGACATTAGAAAGTACCTCCACATCTGAAACTGAAGACACAGAAGATTTGGAGTATGTTATTCAGCGGCCTGATTTGGCAGAATCATTAGATAAGACAGATATAGCACAGTATCAACAGTTACAGGTAAGGTTCAGTGCTTTAGACTTGATTAAGGCAAATTACATCAATTAAACCATGTTTTGTTCAGAAACTTGTAATTTAACAAATAACCAGTTTTGAAGAAGGATTTCAGAATAACTTAATGCAACTGCAGTATGTATAATTACTCTATTCCAATCTTGAGTCATGGTGTGCAGATCTTTTAATCGGTGGTATTGCTTGTAGTATTTTTTTCAAGTACTTCCTTTAAAAAAGTAATTTAATGTTATGTCTAGTAGCTAAAATATAGTAATGACTGTTATGTAAAAATATCTGAAAGTGTTTGAGTTCCATTTTATATTTGAGCCCAGTAAATTTTTTCATTTGCTTTTTATTATTCTACTTCTTTGATACTTAAGGAACTTAAGAGTAGTGAAACAGACTATTTCTACTAAGGTCTTGACTGAGAATGTTCTTAGAAAAGAAAGGGGTGGAAAAAAAGATATGTATCAGTGGCTCAGTAATGTTGCTGAGGTAATCTAGCACTATTACAAGGTAACACCCTCAGGCAGAATAACTGAGTTGTTTCTGAAGTGTTAAGATTTGAATTCTGTTTGGAGAAACGATAGATTACTTCTGTAAGTAAGATCTACAGTCAGTCTGGGTTTGCTGGTTGTTGTCAGAGCACCCTAGTGGGTGAATGTGCTGTTTACATGTGTAAATATTGGACTGTGTACCTGTCTTTGTGTAAGAGGAGTGAAGTTAAGCTTTAACTTGCTAGGTATAGCAGTATTTGGAATGTTTAGGGTGGGATAGAGTTGTGGAAAGCAAAAGGACTGTACAAATACTTCATAAATAACTACCAGCCTTTTCATCTAGGTTCAGGAAGATTTCAAGGTTTTCACATGCTGGAACTTAAAGTTTTGTAGCAACTTTTGATGTTAGTGTGCAGTGTATTGACATTGCACTGTGTCATGGCTTCAACGCTTACCAAGAGCATTGTGTCTGAAGTCATAGAATTCTGTATCATGTGCAAATTGCTCCAAAAACCTCTATGTAGGAACTACTGTGCTTGCAGAAATCTTTTGATGTATTTATTTTTGGTGTTTGGAGAAGGAAGAATATTGTATTTAGGACACACGGCAGAGGCAGGCCATGTGCTTTGTGCTTTGGGGAAGGGTTGTAATATTGACTTAATATGTCAGTATTAGCTGTAGTACTACATGTGGGGCAGCTGTAAGGAAGGGACAATTTGTGATTAAGTTGAACTTCCTTGGAGGAAACGTATAAATTCTGGAAACCTACCCAAAAATTTTGATTTTTCTGTGCTTGTAAAGGTTCAGATTTTTCTGACTTCCTGAATTTGAAGACCAAAATACTTTTATAGGCAATGGTTGCTTATAAGATAGTACCATTTAAGCAATTTACACCTGATTTTGTGCCTCACTCATTGTTCCTGTTAGCCCAACACAAAGCAGGTTTCACATTATAGCAGAATCAAACTATCAAATTGGCACCACTGAATTGTCTATTTCCCCTCTGTCAATTATTGCCATTTCATTTGTTGCTTCAGTTTTTTTCTCTTATGCCTTTTTTCAGGGTTCTCTGATCATAAGACTGTCATTAAACAGCTGTTACTGCACAGCAGCTTGTGAAGGGAGGTGCTTGGAGGAGCTGATCCAACTGAAAAGTAGTCCAGTATATTTGGTGGTAGCAAATACTTTCAGTAAATGGTAGTGCTAGAATAATCATGGGAATGCAGAGTGGGAATAAACAGTAAGAGGTGGGAATTCCTTAAACTGCTTTGTCAAAAAAAGCTGTCCAAATGTCTCTTGATGTGACTGAATGAACAGACTTTCACCTAAGTATGCACATCTTTGAGAATTTCTCTACGTCCTTCTGCTCAAAAAGGGGCTTTAAGCATACTACTTACTGAAACAAGTACTTGAGTTGTCATAAAAAAAAAGACTTAGCTAGTGAAAGCCTAATTTTTGCTTAAATGAAAAATAAGAACTGATAAATATTCTTTCCTTCCACTAGAGGGAATCAAATGTCACAGTTGGTTTTGATGAAGTGTGTAGTTGAGGTTACTCCCATACTTTTAAATTTTAACTAGGAGTTTAAATGGAGAACTTCACCTTTAATCTAGTTAACAGGGCAACTCTTTCTACATCTCACTACTTTGCGAATTACAAAGAAGTAGAGATTGCACTATAACTGTTCTTTTTAAGTGTCATGCAGTCAAGTAGAAAAACATAGCTGATTAGTTACTAAATTTTTAAAATATAATTTAATTTTTTAAACTTCAGTTTTATACCTCTGTCTAGTGTTGAACAGATATAGTGCTTATGGTAATTCTGAGGACTAGCTATATTTTTAGTATTTAGTTTAGTCGCAAAAGTCTATCAGTGCTGTCTTTCTGTGCTATAATACTTGAAGGCTTAGTCTTGTAGCTTGGATGTACATTTTTTTAACTCTGATATATTTTAATAACTTTCTCTGCTAGAGAGCACTGGGGCATTGTGTCAACTAGAGAATTTCTTGAAAGCAAATCAAAGATTAAAGTGTACATATACTTCTAATATAATGGCTGGCTTTGATACTGCTTATGAGAAGATGCAACCGCAGTCTTCAGTTTTGTTATGAACTCAGCCTGTAACCATGAAATACTATGTACATCTTGAGTGTGAAAAGTCAAGTTTAAACAATACTGCAAAACATCTAAATTTCTATTTAAGAAATCATGATCATTTGGTTACTGTCTAAGCCATTGACCTTTGACGTTGCAAACCAGCAATTTGAAGAAAAAGGTCAGTGCTTTCATCTTTAAAATTATGTAAAACCTGTCCACAACAGAAATACTATGGTTTCTAAAGTAGAGTTCCTACTAGAGTTCCTACATCCCAGAAACTTCAAAATAGAAATAATAATATGTATGCACCTGCAGTATAAACGGAAGGGTAAGAATTCTACGAAGACTGTGGTAGCTGTTACTGTTCTTCAAAGCTTCAAAGCTAGGTTGGCAGATTTCAGGTTGCATGTCAAGTTGTCAGTGTGGAACATTATGGTTTCTACTTTCTGTGCTGTGCTTCTGTGTCTGTTAGAGGTTTTATAGATCCCAATGACTTCCACATGTTAAAAGGTAGATGGCAGTAAGATTGTGGTATTTATGGATGATTCTTCTTAGATTTTTGGCTCACCATCCTGTGCCTGCAGGTTAGATAGTGCTAAATCTGTTTTGATGCTCAAATGTGAGTACGATGAAGATATGACTAGCTTTCTATTTGAAGCGTTTGCTTGGTTGAGGCTAGTCTAGGGATTTTAGGAGTGGGCTTTACTGGAGTAGTGACAGATCCATAATCATCAGTTTGAGTGATTGTTGCTAGGAAGGGTATGTATAGAGAGTGTTCTAGAACCTGCATCTTGGATTCAGTTGCAACAGTACTTCACAATTTACAACATCTTTGCATTTGTAGAAGGTTTCTTTTTACTATATATTTATGTATGTATTCTATAGCACACCAGTCTTCTTAGCTGATTGCTTATATGAAGTGCAGTAGTATGCACTTGAATAAGCTTTTGCTAGTAAACAAACTATTTCAAACTATTTGAATCTTTGATTCTCTTTAGAAGTGGTTGATACAGTATGTACAAAAAGTGGTGTCCTTTTACAGGTATGTGCTTGTATACAAAGCAAAAAGGAGAAGTTTTTTATACTGTTTATTTGTATAGTCTAACCTGTGGAAAATAGAATAGCCTGATAATTTGAACAGTTTTGACCTTTTGAACCAGAAGATTATTAAGGTGTGCAAGAAAAAAAATTCGTGTTTGTCTTTCTGGTTCAGATGCTGTAATTAAAGATGATAATGCTCTATTAGGATGCAAGAAAGTGTGGTGTTGCTAATCCTGACTACTCTTACTGAAACTGAGCTTTACTACTTAGACCAAATAATTAAAATACAAGTTTAGGCATCTCATTAATAAGACTCAAATATATTTATTAGGTGTTTTGGGTTAATTTTTATTCTTAGTTCAACACTAAACTTGGAATTGTGAAAAACTTCTTACTGAGAAACTAATGAAGCTGATTAGAAAGTGTACAGTTCTTACCTTCAGAATTTTGTATTCTTACTTTTGAGAGTAAAGTTCTTCAGAATTTTGTATTCATACAGCTGTAAGAAGGAATAAAATCCTGGATAAAGAGTATACTTGGAAAACCTAGATATGGGTGTTAGGGATTTCTTATTAGAGCCAAAATTGAGCTTTTGATAATATATTTGGTTAAAAATGATGCTTGAAAAAGTGAAGGGAAATAGAAAAGAGCATACATTCTTGATGGTTATGTCATAGGATAAAGAGGTTTGGGCTGTAATTTCATGTGATCTATTGCAATCCTACAAATCTGTTAAGTGAATCACCCTTACTTCTACTCTGTCTTAATATTTTGCATCCTAGAGTTATGTACTGATAGACCTCTGTCTTGTATTTTTGAAGAATATATTTGGAATGCTGTTTGCTAGATGGCTTTTTTTTATTGCATGTTAGTCTGACATTTTGAGATAAATCACTGTAATTTACCTGTTTTGATAGTTGGAGCTGGAAGAATGCATGGAAAAACTAAAGGAAGAACAGAAAGCTAGAGTAAAGGTTGAGGAACGATTACTAGAGGTAAAGATACTTAACTATTAATGGTCTTTACTTTTAAAGGAGGCACTTGCTCAGAGAATCCACTTGCTTAATTAGGAGTAATTTTCAATGACCACTAATGTGGTAGCTTCCAGAATTTCAGTTCAAAGTCATGTGGATCGTTTACTGGTCTTAAGGGCAGTGATGAAATCTGTGTTTAGTAATGTTTGTTCTACTGATACTGTTCCAGAGCCTTGAACTCCAGCTCAAGCTACTCTTTCAATGTGTTTTATTCCTTTTCTGAAACACTTATGATCTGGGGCACCCTGATACTCATTTTTCTCAAAGTGATTAAATCTGTTTGCAGTGTGTACACATAGATAGTTCTTTGTCTCCCGACTCACCATGACTTGTGCTGAAGAGCTGTATGTTGCAACTGTTGTTCAATTGGATTTATTCTGTACCTTTGATTTTTATGTTTTGTTTCTGCAGGCAATAACCATATTGGATGGTTTTCTGCATGTCAGTTGTTGTAAAGTGCAGTTCAGCTTTGACAAAACTGAACAACTTATAACAGTTAAATTGCAAGTTCTTATTTCCCTCTGCTGTTTCTGACTTAAAAATATTCTTCTGCATGAATAAGCTGAATTTCTTGTACCATAGTTGTGTTTAAGGTAGCACATAGATTTGATCCTTACATGTGATTTGGAGGGGAGTGAAAGTGGTGATACCCTTTGAAATACGAGCTGCAACTGATATCCCACAGTAGAGGGAGTACAGTAGATATTCACAGAGGACTCTGCACTTCTCAAAGACAGATTGTAGCTCTTTTGTGTGACTATCCCCATTTTCCTCCAATGTGATGTGCACCAGTGGGCTCTGCTGGGTTAGATCCTTAAATGCTTTTTAGGCTAAACACCCCCTACAGGGTATCTTTCTCTATCAGGCTAGGCTGGTTGGATTTAGACCTTGTCCCAGGAGGTGGAATAAACCAAATAGCATTAATCTCTAATTAGTTGCTTATTTATCACCTATGGTGCATTACACAATCTGTAGTTTTTTTGTCCTCATGTAAAAAATACAAGACAGAAAGCCTGTGGTAGTACTTGACTGCGTAGTTGTAGCCTTAAATGAGTGAGTTAATGCTTGCACAAAACCTTGTATATGCTGCAGTTATCATGCAGTTTTCAGTTTCATTGTTGATTTGATTAATGGTCTATGTCAAGAAAAATTGAATCATCTTAAACTTTCAGTTTTGGGATGCACAGTGCAAGGGAGAGATAAGAGTAGTATGCATTCCTGCAATACAGAGGGGTGAATATAAGGAGGACATTGACATTCATTAAGGTTTTTCTACTAGTAAAATAAATTCTTTGGTGTTAACATGTCATATAATACATGCAAAGTAAAAGGATAAGAAAGCTAAATTTTTCTGCTTGTAGTTGCTCTGTAACATCCTGTGCATCGCTGACAGTACTGAGCCAGTGGTCTTGAATGGCTGCAGGAATATCTATGGTAGCATAGAAGTGTATCTGTGGATAAGCAGACCTGCACACAGCTCATGCAACAGTGCTCTGAAAATGTGTGGTACAGCAAACTCTGCATCTTGTTCTATCAGTTATTTCAGATATTCTTCTTTTTGATGCTGCTGTTTAGGCACACAGAGGTGAGGTTTGATATTCTGGCGTCTTTTAAACTGAAAATGAAAGACATTTCTTTTTTTTTTTTTTTCCCTTGCATAGCTGGAAATTGAAAATGCAAGATTAAGGAGTCTAAATATCTCCCTATCCAAGGTTCTTCATTCACAGTCAGTAACCAGCATGATTTTGGAAGATGAAGGTGTTCTAGGCAGCATTGAGAGCTCTTTCCAAAAGTTTCATGCTTTTTTAGACCTCCTTAAAGATGCTGGGTAGGTTGTCACTTTAAATGTTGCTATTTTTCCTAAGATCTTTCCAAAATTATCCTCACAATGAAGTGTGCTACCTGCTACCCCGCCAGATTTCTAGGTCTGTACTTTCAGAGAGCAAAGAAAAATAAATTAGCTGTGTACCTATTGTTTAGTCTTTTCCTAGTGGCAAAAGCATGATCTATGTGCTGTTCAGCTGAGTTCATGCATCTGTCTTTGGGAAAGGCTTTCAAGAAGCCTTTTCCAAAAGAGTAGAAAGCTCCTATTAAAGCATGTTTCCAAGTCCTTAGTGAATCACCTTTGGCTCTGAGCATTCCCACAATATGAAAGGCTCAAAATGGAGTTGAATTCCCTTCAGAAAGTGTCCTGTTACCTTATGCCCTCCATTCACTAATTGAAGTATGAAAATACAGATGGATGAATCTCCAGCCTCCAGGAGGTGGTGAAATGGCCATCCCTGGAAGTGTCCAGAAAACATCTGGATGTTGGTGCTTAGGGGACATGATTCAGTGATGAACTTAGCAGTGTTAGATTAATGGCAGGACTTGATGATCTTAAGAGGTCTTTTTCAACCTTAATGATTCCATGACTCAATGATTCTAACTTACTGTAAAGTTCACCCTGAGGCTGTTTTCTAATTTTGCAATGATCAGTTTGTAGAGTTGCCATTACTACAGGAGTTTCAAACTTCTCAGGAAGGGAAAAATGCATTTTCACTATATGAAAAAAATTTCTTCATATGGGACCTATATCTATTCGTAGCAATAAGAAGCTGCTCTGAAAGTTACAGAATCCTAATCAAGAAGAATGCTTTCTCAGTAAGCTTCTATATATCATATGCTGTGCTATTAGTTAATGACTGCAACTTCTCTCTTTTTACTGAGGCTTAAAACCCACATGTGATTGGTTTGGCCAACTTCCAAGCTGACAGGTGACCCAACATAATAGTATTTGTGAAGCTTGTCATCGACATGTTAGAGATTATGCAATTCGGAGATGTACACCAATTTCTGCTTGAATGACAGAGTTTTAATCTTTGTTCTGCCTGACATGGAGTCTCATAGTCAATATGCTGCCCTGACTTCTGTGCTAACTAAGAGAGCTTCATTCTCAGCCTTATAACACTTGTTTTGAATCTGTAGGCTAATTTGTGCAAAAACAAGAAAATACTTTCAGATGAAAAGTACTTGTTTTCATCTTGGTTAAAATACTTTGAGCTTCACATAAAATAACAGGAAACTATGTTCAAAGCTTTAAATAAATTCTACTTCTGATTTTGAATGTTCAGTCTTTCAAAGAGTAAGAATAGTTTGTGTGATTTTCTATTAAACGTTTATTTTGCAGGCTTGGACAGCTTGCTGTAGTAGCTGGGATAGACCAATCAGATTTTGGTATTTTGGGGCATCCACAAATGAATTCTACTCTCAGTAAGCCTGTGAACATGGTAATGGAGAAGTCTTTTGAAGAGGAAAGACAGGAACATACTGAGAATAGCAAAGTAAGTCTTTAGAAGGAATGCTAGAGGCAATTTTACTTGATACTCTTTAATGTATTTTTCAGCTGTTAATCGCCCTCTGTAAATGTGGTAAAATGAGAATTTTACCACAACTCTTTGCTATGGCTGCATTTATACAGATCATAATAGTTCAGTGATTAATGTAATCTTCTAAAGTGTTTACCCCTTGTAGCACAAACTGCAGTATATTATAATGTGTTAAACTTTGATGGTAATTGTGTTGTTTCCTAGTCTGAAATAGGAAGTTCCAATAGTGGTATGCATCTATTCGAATTGGAAAATACCATGATCAGGTTTTTCAGAAACATTTAATAATGAAACATAGTGTTTCTAAGAAACTTCATCTTACAAGAGAGGCTTATACAATGTACCTTCTGGAAACCATAAATTATGTTGTAAATAATTGCAGTGTTTATGTCCAGTCCTGATAGATTTTTCTGTAGCCATGACATTAGTTTCAGGCAACTACAATTTTGTAATTGTAATTTCTAAATATTTCATAAGTAAACCACCCGGATTTTTCAAAGGAGATATTAAAGCTCCTGTAACAAAGGAAAAAACACAGGCTTTTTTAAAGGCTGTTAAAAATTTAGATACTGGCAGCCTATAGCTATGTCCAAGTTGAATAAAACTGTACTAAGAATCACTCTGCATTCCAGTGTGTGTTTCTTATATCCAATGTCTTCTCCTGTAACTGTTCCAATTTCCTCAAGAGCACATGAGCTCTTTAAATATAATGATAAAAATTTGGGGATTGTTTTAGCACTGTGGAGAGAATTTTCAGTTTTGCAGTTTGAAGACTCTCATTTTTACCTCCTAGTATTGGTGGTTAGCTTGGATTCTTGTAGCAGCTAGATGATGTGGTATAGAGTGTTGAGACTACACTTCTGTGAATTGCTAGTAAACATAAAGAATTGCAGGTGTTTCAGAATGATAGATGTGATTTAAGTTTTGGGTGCTTTTATGTAACTGACATATCCCTGTAGTATAAATTTCAAGCTAGATGTGAAACTGGTATGTGTGTGCCCTGTGTCATTATCACCCTAGTTATCTTCAGAAGCCTGTTCTGAAAGGTGATAAAGATCATGCAATTGCTTTTACCTCTGCATCTTACCTACATTAGGTAAAGACTGTTTTTCTCTGCAGACCCCGGTGTATTTGGCATTTGCAAAACTCCTTTTTTTTTCCTCTAGTTCTCTCAGTTTCTTCATTGGAATCTTCTGTTTCAGAACAGAGCTGGAGATGTCCAACTTCCTCCTTCTGGCATGTTTCAATCCCAGATGGTTGTGAATAATGCCTTTTCATCACTTAGAGAAATAAGAAAAGTTCAAGCTGCTGGACAGCCGTATCAACCAGGTTCATGGAAGGAAAATGAAGCTCAAATGATTAACCAAAATAAAGAAGATAAGCCTAGAAGTACTACTCCAGTACTATCTGAGAGGAGAGTCAAACAAAACGAGCAAGCAAAAGGACATCACTCAGCAAGACAGTTGACTACCAGTCTGCATTCATTTTCTGATTCCAGTGTACAAATCAAAAGTGATGATAGCAGAATATCCAGCGGTATTCCTGGTGAAAAAAGCCAAAATTATTCCTCTAAGAAATACATCTCTGTAGCAAATGAAACAGCAACTCCAAGTAAGGGAATGAGAGGAGACAAAAGTAGACTGCAGGTAGTAAATTTTAACTCTGGAACAGATACTGTAGGATCTGGGTCTGAAATACAGGAAAGTATACAGAGTGTTGCCAGCATTTGAAATGGTTCTAAAATGTTTGAACTGTTTTTTACACTTGCAGGATTAGGTTTTGGGTGTCTCAGTATAATGAGTAAGTTTTTTGTAAAGTTTTATAGACTTAATGACTTTTTAAAGCATTGCATACTGCTCAGTATTCCTGTTTCATGTTTCTATTCCTTGTCACTAGATTTTTGGTTTTGAAAACACGTGATACACCTAAAATGGTACCCATCAGTTTGTAAAACATATAAGGCATTCTTGACGTACGGATTTCATTATCACAGATTTTTTTTTGAGCTAATAAAAGTTAATTTGAGTACAATCTTTTTCTAGTGTTTATTTTCAGTGTATTCCAGTGGGAGTGCAGAAGTGATTTTGGGGCAAACATCAATTCCTGCCTAGTGTGTGGGTATGACATTCTGAAAATTAGTGTAAGTTTCAGGGTCAAAAATGAGCCCAGAAGCATCTGTATAATACACCTTTAATACTACCATCGTTAGTGCTATGACTGCAGATCGTAGAATAGCACATGTTGGAAGGAGCCTCTGGAGGATAGACTAACTTGTTGCCCTCAGGACCTAGGGAAATGTAAGAATGTAAAACTAAGAGAATTACAATTGTTTTAAGACTCATGGTATTTACCTCTGGCATCTTGTTCTTGTCCTTGTGCTCAGGCAGCTGGTTTAAAGCTTCTGAGGTAGAATATACTTAATACAGACAGAAACTAGGCAGGATGATTTAGACTGATCTGGGGGAAAAAACAGCCTCTATTTTTTACTCAGTCATCTGCTATGTGATTTCTGGAACACACAGGATCTGTAGAAATTCCTGACTCTGGTTGCTTGACAAATACCAAAAAAAAACTCATGAATCCTCAAATTCAATCCTGCAGAGCAAATAGCACAAGATTACCTTAGCTATTGCAATATTGCACAAGTAATTGCACAATGAAGTATGTTCTTTGTACAGACTTCGTCACTTCAGAATATTAGAAGGTAATACATTAATCTGTTATTTTTTATATATTTTCCCAATTGCTTGTCTAATTCCTCATTCAGTCTTTGTGATTTTGGTTTGACTGAACAATTACATGCAATCTGTATATTCATTCTGTATATTCTCACTGAGAAATGCTTGATAAAAGTATAAATTCAGAATTGGTTTATTTGTGATGTTAGGAGTTAGGAATCTGTTACTTGGTGCTAAAAATACCATGAAGAACTTAGAACAATTTATGTATTACATGCCCAAAAGCAGGTGATACTAAGTACCTTGCATGTTAAATACTTGCTTTTCAATATTTGCATTAAGAGTATGAATTAGGTCAGAAATCATCTTTGAAAGCAAAATTGACCAGGCAGTTTGCAATTTAGGTGGGCATACTTTTTTTCAGTGAGTTAATACTTAACCTTTTTTTTTCTCCTGTTAAATTAGAAACATGAAGGATTCTTCATGTTACTGGTGCTATGATATTTCACTCTGTGAGAATCTGTAGTGCATAACTATATATATTTTATATATAGTTAGATCCTAGGGGGAGAGGTATTCTTTTTAAGGCTATCATGAATACATCAGAAGTTTCAAGGTTTTTTCCTAATGATTTAAAAACTCATTTGCAAAAAGTATTTTACACTTATAAATGTATATTTTCTATATATACTTAACAGTATTCTAATAAAAAAATAAAAATATTTTTATTTTAAATTACTAAAAAAATAATTTCTACTCTGACTATAAACTGTTTTATTCTGTTACTGTTAATATTTTATATAATTGTCTGTGTTCTTGTTTGACATAAAAGCCTGAAATCAATAGGCCAGCTATTTGCTAGAGAACATGCTACTGTTTATTCGTAAAGCTCAATAATTTTTTCTCTTTTCACTTAGTCTTCCCAAGACCTATTCTTCACAGTTCAGAACTTCCATCTCTGAAAAACAAAATAGCCCCAAACCCTTATTTGAACCACCCAAGTGTAATGTTTCACCAAAATTTGCTTATCTCATTAGTTTGCTGGCCCAGACATCCCAAGCTGCCTCCTGAAATGCTTGCCAGGTTGCTGTGTAGTCAGCATTATTTGTCTTCTAATAATGACGTTCATTTGTCAGCCGTGGTACCAGACAGAGAACTTGTGTACACGTGCTCTCCTTGAGTGAGCTGATTCTTTTCCAGCAGTAGTCGATCATGGTTTTGCTGTCCAGCATAACCTGAAGTCAAAATGAACCGAATAAAACTTCACTGAAAACTCTGAAACTTCACTTACACTTTTAATTTTTTTTTCCCATATGTGCATCATAGTAAATACAGCTCTCTTTGCTTTTATGTTGATTACGCAAATCCATGTTCACCTGCAGGGACTGATTTGTGGCAATTGAAGGGTCCAAATCTCTGTCAAATTGTAGAACTCAGAAGCATTCCTGGAAATCATGGTTTTGAAAGCTTACATTGGGTGACCATGAATTGATAAGATTCTATGATGGAATTAATGTTTTTTGATGTAATTAAAACATTAAATCACAATTGATGCTAGCAAAATACTAAAATAGGAGAAATCTCAATCCAGTACAGACAAAACTGTAACACGACCTATACTATTTCTCTTTATTCTTTTCATCTGCAAAAGCATAATGATCCCTTGTCCGCAGCAAAAAAATTCATGTTTATACATTTTTTCCAGTTTTATATACTTACCATCAAAGCACAGTATGAAGAGGATTTTCTAAAGCTTCTAGGTGACAAGGCTTCCAGCAGAGTTGTCCTCTGATCTTGTGGGAGCTGCTATTTTTCACTTTTCTGGTCAGGATGAGACTTCTGTGAACTAAAAACTCCAGTACCTGGTATTTACACCAGTGCTCTGAGCTGATACCAGCACCAGCTTGCCTCATTTCTATTTTTGTTCTCTAGTTCTTCATGCCAGCATTTGAAATACTTTTTTAACTCCGAAGTTTTAATTTCCCTTGTGGTTCATGCCACACAATTAGGATTCAAGATTGACCCTGGTTGGATGTTGAAGCATGTTTTGTAGTAGTGGGCAGGCTTCCTGACCCAATTCCCCAACCTGCGCTATTTCTGACTGCTTCTACCAGACTGGAGTTGGAAGTTGCCTCTCTGGGCCTATATAGGTGCTTTAGATTTAATACTGGAAAAAGCCCATATGAGTAGCTTGTATCTTTTGATCTTACTTCTGCTTGAGACATGAGTGAAAATTATTTCTTAGTCACATCTATGTTGCTACTAAGCATTTCAGTAGAGGTTTCTATTTAATGATAACTAATTTTAATAACCAGAAGTAACATAGTTGTTGTGGGTGTTGTGGTGTGAGACATACTTTAAAGATACCTTTGTGTTCTGAAACTAATGCATCCAGCCTGTGATGTCTGTGAAGTTTGCTATCTCTTAAAAACTGAGGCAGTTTCTGGTGTCTGAAAGCAAGTTTGGTAGGTTTTTCTTAAGCTGTAGCAATCATTGAAATGAAAGTTATCTTTGCTCTAACATCAACATCTCTGTTCACAATTTTTTAAACAAAATAACTTCCATAAGATGAAAATCTTTCAACTAAATACCAGATCAGGCTGTGTCTGTAAATTCTTTTTGTGGTTCCAGGTATTGGCTGGCTTGACAGAAAAAGGAACAAATTCAAGGTGCCAGTATTTCTTCAGCTGAAACAGTTGGTAATGAAAGATGGCATTTTATACCCATCTCAGTATTCACAAAATAATGGACATCAATAATGTCTTTTAAAAATCCAGATTTCTGTACAGATGATTAATGTTGATGATAAACTTGGTGAACATCCATGAGACTAACATAGGGTCAGATTACAGGAAACACTGGGCAATCTAGTGTGTTCAAGAGCTGTGCTTTACACAGCTACATATGAAAATTGTGAATCTTGTCCAAGGTACCTGGAAATTATGGGACTCTGTAATGGCCATCTGTTTTCAGTTATACATCATGGCAACTTCTGGGAACTGACTTGAGCAAAATGTTTTGCCCTGAAACAATCATAAAAAAGTGAAAGAGCTAAAGTCTCTTTCAATTACAACAGTTTTGGTGTAATACCTTTGTTTTCAATTAACCAAAGTACCTGTGGAAGGAATGCTTTAGTATTCAGGGATATTAAAAAGTACTTAAATGTAGTATTTTAATATTTAATGAAAGAGTGGGTTGTTTTTGGGGTTTTTTTTGTAACTAATACCTAAAAATAATCTTAAGACACCTAAGTATAACTTTTGCACAAATTACTTTAGATTTAATGAAGAACTGTTGGATTTCATGAAAAGTAAAAAGATACCATGGAGCACATTAAAAGAGTGAAAGAGTGTATCAAGCAGTTGTGTCTGTGCACGTGTGTGCGCGTTTGTGTCTTCCTAGGTGTGCCTGTGTGTGTGCCTCTGACGCCCACCCCCGCCGAGTCGCGTGCGCTGCACCCGCCAGGGCTCGCTGCGCCCCCGGCGCGGGGCGCGCCGCTGTGGGGACCCCGCGGAGCGCCGCGGCCCGGCCACCCCCTCACACCGCCCGGCCACCCCCCACACACCGCCCGGCCCTCCACTCACACTGCCCGGCTACCCCCCCCACACCGCCCGGCCACCCCCCACACACCGCCCGGCCACCCCCCACACACCGCCCGGCCACCCCGCTAACGCCGCCAGGCCCTCCCCTCATGCCTCCCTCCACTCACACCGCCCGGCCCTCCCCTCACACCGCCTCCCCTCACACCGCCTCCCCGCGGCCACGCTGCCAATGGGCGGCCGGGACGAGGGTGGAAGGTGCCGGGCCCCGGCGGCCGCGGGTTTATAGCGGAGGGGTTGACGGTGTGGCCGCAGCAGAAGTGGTAGCATCGGTGGAGCAATGGAGGGCGGACGGCAGGTTGCGAACTTCGGCGCCGGGCCGGCGAAGCTGCCGCGCTCCGTGAGTAGGGGCCGGGCTGGGGCACGGCGAGCCTGGGTGTCCTCGTCCCCCCGGCTCCCCGCGGGATTCCGACTGCAAAGCGAAGGCTGGGGAAACTAGTAAATAGTAATTACAGAAGTTTACCCGCACAGCGCCGAAACCTCGTGTCTTCTCCTCCGGCGAACTGCAACAATAAGCTTGTATTTTTGGTAGCGAGCTCGAGTATAGTTCTCGGAATACTCTATAGGTTTTTTTTTGTTTATTTACTTTTTTTTTCTTTCCCCCTGTTGGATGATATGGCACCTATATCATTAGTTATCATTAGTTTTGGGATGGGAAGTAGGACCTAAGCGCACACTCTGTGGAGTGTGAGATTTGTCAGTTGATAAATAGCATGGTAATTCCCTGAGACGCCTTTTTATAAGGAGTTATAGTGAGTGAATGTGGTGTACACTCAACCTTCTGGAAAGTTGCATCAGCAGCTATGGATTATCCAGTTACATATGGAGAGGGGTGGTTTCTGCCGAACTGTACGTATCTGACTTTCATTTTAAGGGTTATCTGCTGTGGAAGTTTTGGGTTTTTTTTGGTTTGTTTTGTTTTGTTTTTTTTTTTGTTGTTGTTGTTGTTGTTGTTGTTGTTTTCTTCGTTCCCTTCATAGTATTCTTCGTTATTTTTATGTGTTAACTTCTTTAAAAAAAATCTTTAGATGAACAGATTTGTTGCGGAGCAACTTTCTTTTTTTTTATTTGTTTGGGTTTCTTTCCCCTTCTGTCTCTTTTCTCGAGGAAATATCCTTTGTGGATAAGGTTGCAAAGAAATTTGTTGCAATGAAATTTCTTGTTCTGTGTCGGGCTCTAGATTCCAAAAGGGGCTCTCACAGGCACTGTCGCACTACTCAGCTCTCTGACAAGAGACGGCTTAAAACTGGATTTAAGATTTGAGGAGTGCAGGTGGGCACAGCTGAGCTCGCTATTATTAATCTGTTTACCCTCTTGAAAATGCAGTGCTCTTGTGTGGACTGGTGTATCACCTCGATGGTTTGTTTCTCTTGATTGTGGGCTGGTGCTGCCCATAAAGCATTCAGACTCCGTGTGGCAAGAAGATGGAGCAATTCATAGATTATAATGGGTGTCATAGAAGTCTTTTGTGAGGCATGTGCAGATTTTCTAATGAAGAATGTTACTAACAGGATTGGATTTTATCAAGCAGTTTAGCAAGCATTACTCTAAACAGTCTGTGTGTTCACCCATACTTTTTTTGCCTCTTTCTCTGACATGGATAAGTTCACTTATAAAATGTGGTGGTTAAAGCTTCACAAATCTTAGTTGACCTTTTGGTAGCCAGCTGTTACAGTTGACAGGCCATGCAGACACCTTGTCAGCAAGGCAGATTTCTCGTTCTCGAAATTGCCCAGAGAGTGCAGTTTCTTGTCAGATCCTAGGGTTCATGCACACAGCATTGGTTTGGTGACTGTTGTACTGGGGCTCCCTCTTCTCCTGCTTCTTCAGGAACAGCCAAGAGTGTTCTGGCTCTCAGACAAGAATTTACCAAAATCAGAAGCTGCAGATCCAGTGGTTAGAATCTCATGCTACTTTGTTGATATTCAAGAGCTAGGGGAGAAGGCAGAAAAAAAATGGATGTCTGAAGCACTACTTGGCTAGGATTTTAGTTACCTGTTTTTTTTGGTTGTCTCGAAATTTTCCTTATTTCTTAACTCTCATCTTCCAAAAGTGTGGAAATTAATTTTTTGAAACTAGTCATTGTCATGTTTGCTCAGTTTAAGGTATGCAATTCCCTTTCTTGTTATGTTTTCTTCAATACTTTGGTTGTCCTATTTGTACAAGTCAAGTGAAAGGACACAGAATGAAGTGGTGGAGTGGGTATTTAGAATGCTTGCTTAAAAAGTGTATGTATACAAACATTAGATGTTCAGTAAGGGTTTAGAGTTCCATTCAATGCCTAGAAGTTGTTCAGAAATCTGGAAATGTAGCATTTGAAATAATAACTTAAAACATGGTTTCCACAACAAGCATATGATATAAGTTTGCTATTTTATGAAAAGCCTTAAGCTTCTAGATATAACAAAATTGTGTTAGTGACTATACTTCTGTTATTCTCACTTAACAAATGTCAAGTTATTGCAATTGGGGCAGCTGGCATAGGCATGATGCATCAGAAACCCCACAGAGTGGAAAGTTCCCTTAATTTATTTCTGGATTTTTTTTCTATTGATAGGTATTATTAGAAGCACAGAAAGAATTGGTGGACTACAAAGGACTTGGTATAAGTGTTCTTGGTAAGACTTAAAAAAAAAAAAAATCTACATTTTTCATGATTTTGATGTTTAACTGAATTGTTTAATAAGACTTTCTGATCTTGGTATTTTACCTCCATTTCTAGTACCCATGTGTCTGTATAGATGTGTATAGATACCATACAGATATATAGCATCCTTCCTAGTAGGAAGGCAGTGCTCTCCTGTGATAAGGAGGAAGTGTCTTCTGTGCCAAATGGGTAGCTCCCTGGCTTTTCAGCCCCAGTTGCACAAAAGATTTATGCACCAAGACAGCGAGCATTTTATTAGCCTACAAAACTGATTAGTTGCTAAAAGTAGAACATGCAGCTGTCTCTTCACAATTCAGATTAATGTTTAAATTGTACATTTAGACATGGAAGACAGCCTAGGATTTAAAAGGAATTACTGTGTAATTGTCCTTAATGTTTAATTAGCTTTGCTGTGTGAAGAAGCCTTGCTAAAGGTAAGAGAACAAAACAGACTCCTTTGCTTTATTATATACTTCTTACAGCATAAGCAGCAGAGATGGTTCTTAGCATGAGGAAAAATGAAACCTTTCTAAAGACTATTTTTTTGCCCGCAAATGTGGTTGTTCCTAGTTGTAATAAGGTTATATGGGTGCCAAATGTCAGTGAACAGTATTTGCCTGTATCTGGACAAGACTGCAGGTATAAGTCTTCTGTGGGTATTTAGGAGTATTTCTGTACTTAAAGAGGAGTAGGAACTGGGAACAACAGCCTTCAGGCATTTTGGGTCTGTAGTGTAAAAGGTTTACAGCTTAACACAATTTTAAAATCAAATTAATGTATTACCACCTTGTTTCATGTTCTTGTCTCTATTCCACTGAAGAAATGAGCCATCGGTCCTCAGATTTCACAAAAATTTTAAATACAACTGAAAACCTCATGCGTGAATTGCTGTAAGTGAATTACTTTCTGCTTATTTTTGTTATATGTGTGCTAGTTGCATCAGTAATGTCTAATGTGGAGATCTTTCCCTGAAAGCACCTCTTTGATGGTGTTTTTCATGCATGAAAGCTGTGTATCCTAGAGTAATAACCTTGGGGAGGACACTGATCTTCTGTTTGATTCTTATATTTTTGAATGTGACAAAGGGTTCTTATTGGGTTAAAATTTATGTTTTTTATATATCTAGCTGAGTTTGTTTTGCAGTTTTGATTTTTGTCACACCTTCATAGAATTCATGAAGGACCTATAAGAAATAAGTGCAAACAATAAAAGTAAGTTCTCTAGTGGTATAAATGTGATCTGCATGTTGTCCATAAGTCCTATTTTATTAACAAAAGCTCTGTGGGTCAGTGTTAGAATCACTGATCAAGAGACCTTTTCCTATTTGTAGAATGACACATTTTAAAAATTTTGAAATAAGTATATAAGGGATTAGAATTACTCTTCTTATAGCAGTTAATAATATTGGTCATTTAACACAAACACTTGACCCTCAGTTATAGGCAGAATCATTGACGAAGGGATTTTAATGAATAATTTGGATATGTAATTTTTGTGATCGCATGAGCAGCTCTTTATTGCACGTTCTCTGCATTTATGTTACTGTACTGTTGCACTTTCAGACTGAAGGGTCTCAAAGCTGAGTGCTACTGTAAGCATTTCTGTGTGATGTTCTTAGCCTGACAGAAAAGTCATGAGGCTAGCAATAGATAAAATTAAAAGCCAGGATTAATTGTGAAGAATATCTCTCAAGTTTGTGTGTACAGCTACTTAGGAGTGAGTTTGTTTAATGCAGTCCCAGGCTTGGGGACAGAAAGCTTTTTTCCCAGCAAGTTTTTATCACTAAAATTCATAGTATTTACTCTTAAATATTTAAGTTGTTTCTCAAGACCAGTGCTGAGGTAAGTTGGTGGGACTTGATCTAAACTCTAGGCAGAGTCTTCTAAAATGACAGCGTTCTTTCTCAGTCACAGTTAAATGCATAGTATCAAGTTGTATGCATCCTATGTCATCTGGGAATAACATAAATGGTTATTTCTTTTATGCAGAAATATACCAGACAACTACAAAGTTATTTTCCTTCAAGGAGGTGGATCTGCTCAGTTCAGTGCAGTCCCTCTTAACCTTATTGGTTTAAAGGAGGGAAGACAGGCAGATTATGTGGTTACTGGAGGCTGGTCAGCAAAAGCAGCTAAAGAAGCAGAGAAGTATGCCAAAGTAAATATCGTTCATCCCAAATTAGGAGCCTATACAAGTAAGTTGATGATTGCATCTATCCATGTGAATGCTTAGCTTTTTGACTTGCTCTGAAAGTGGATCCAATGTAGTTATTGGGCTGTTGAATGTTAACTAGAGTTGACTGCCCAGCACTCAAAAGAATGTCTGCTGCATCTCTCCTTGTCCACCACTGGGAGATTTATTAAATGGTTTAACAGTTTCCACCAGGAAAAAAAAGGTGAAATGGACTGAGCAGATGCCAGAAAATAAGTGGCAAGAAACCAATGTCTAAGTAGGAAAAGTGGTCTGGGCTCTCTCTGTTCTTTTAATATTTAACTGAGTTCTTAAGCTATTCACAGGGATATTGTGAGGTATTTCAATTTCATGTACACTTGGTAATGAGATTGCTGTAAAAGTCAGAAGCAGGTCTGAGATTTTAACCTTGTTTACCGAGGATAGGAGAGACCTGAAATCTGTTACCTCCTTTTAAATTTCCTAAATTATATTCTTTCCCACCACAGTGTCAGTGAATATGCATAAATAATCTTGGAGCAGGAATACATGAGATGTAGTTTCTATTCCTGCTAGTCTTGTTCACTTTTCTTCCCTCTGGTCCAAATTGCAACACTTGAACTAAAAAGAGTGGCAGCAAGAAAGACAAATAATATCCCCATATAAGTTAGTGTATTAAGTGGTGATTAAGGCACTTACTTGGAAAGTAAGTTTATATTCTGTGGTGCACAGGAAGGAATTGAATGTAGGACTTCCCAGTCTTGGGGAGTGTAATTAAGCATTCTGTAGCTGTAGATAAGAGGAGAGGCAGTAAATAAAGCTGGAGGCAATAGCACCATCTCCCACCCCTCCCTTCACCTCCCATTAGGTCCCAGAGCAGAAAAGAAAGGGAGAGCAACTATTTGTTCTATGCCAAATCTGTTCTGTGCTGTCAGGACATGCCTATATATTGCCTGTTGACAGAGGAAATCTTAGTTTTGTAAATCAGTTGCAAAGCTTAAAATGGGAGAAAGGTAGGTAATCTTGTGTTTGTTCAGCTTGGGCAAGACTTAAAAGCTTCTGAGATTGCACAGAAAGAGAGCTTTAGAGAACTTTGCCAGTGAGAATTTGGATGTTCCAGTGGTTCCAAAGGCAGCAAGAAGATTCTTGGGCTCAGTGTTTGAATTCTTCTGAAATGCTGTTTTGAACCCTCTAGGGCAGTAGTTTGTAGTCTGGAATTGCAAACTGGATGAAAATAATTTGAAGAATAAGGGGTGAAAAACAAAGGTTTTGCAAAACTTAATGATGGCTCACCAGAGAACTTTGGCAATGCATGGGTGTATTGGCTTTGGAGGTACATTATCTTCCTGGTAATAGCATGATTAATAGTCTATATGGCAAAATTGTTTTTGGTTTACACTTAAGTTTCTTCAGCTAAAACTGCATGCCAAGAAGTCTTCAGTGACCTCTGGGTTTATTTTTTGTTTCTTAGGCATTCCTGACCCAAGCACGTGGAATCTTAATCCAGATGCATCTTATGTGTATTATTGTGCTAATGAAACTGTCCATGGTGTGGAGTTTGACTTTGTACCTGATGTCAAAGGAGCAGTCTTGGTTTGTGATATGTCGTCAAACTTCCTGTCCAAACCTGTGGATGTTTCCAAGGTAAATAATTGGACACAGTGACCACACATAAAGCATTTTCAAAATTTAATACAGTGAAGCACCTCGAAATGTCTGGATGGCTAGAGATGCTGAGCAGTGAATTATTGATTGGTTTGTTAATTGAGTATCTGATGATGGATTGAAGTGTTGAAATTTCAGGTTTGAGATTTCAATGTGTATTTGTTTTCCTTTTTCTCATAAAAACATACTTACCTAACTATGTTGAAATAGTTCATGTAAATAGCTGCCCAAGATTATTTAGCTACTGTGTGATCTTCACTGACGAAGAAAATACCTGCTAAAAGAAAATAACAACTAAAATAAATATCTTCTAAATCATATTTATTCTGTAGATAGTGTATAGGTAGAGCAGGGTACTGTGAATCAGTTTTTTAATCCTGCCTCTTACATGAAAAATCTGTAACCCCTTTTACACTCCTGAAGTTTCCTCTGCCTCATGATTATGATGTCTGTTTCATATATAGTACAGAGGCAGAACATAGACAGTTGCTATGTTTGTAAAGTATGCTGTGAGTAGAAGTGTTTCTGACTAGTGAAAAAACATGTTTGACCTTTCTTACCTGTGTGTAGCAAAAAGGAGTAGTTATTTATGCGTTCAACTTGGCTTTTCCTGATCTGCCTCTTTGAACAGGTGGATTTTATGATGATTGTTCTGAAATACCAGATGGGTTGAAAATACTGTGAACTTTGTAGGAATTTGTTTTTAGTAAATTTGCTTGGAGTAGTGTGAAATTGCAACAGGCTGCCTTGAGAATTGTTTGCAGCTATTAAATAAACATTTAGGAAACTGTTGTGAAATTCGTTATGATTATCTTCCTCGGCTGAGTAGCCGTAAGTGCACTTTGAAATCAGAACTTCTGCTAACTCTTTTAACCTACAGCTTGCTAATTTTCAACACATTCTCTGTTCTGTTCAGCTGGCTAGTATACCTGGGGTATTACTCAGTAATAAGATCCTCAAGTGAATGCATGTACCAAGATTTTTCTTCTTCCTTTTAAAGTTTGGTGTCATTTTTGCTGGTGCTCAGAAGAACGTTGGCTGTGCTGGAGTTACTGTTGTAATAGTACGTGAGGACTTGCTGGGATTTGCACTGAAGGAATGCCCTGTTGTACTGGATTACAAAACACAGGCAGCAAATAGCTCATTGTATAACACTCCGCCATGCTACAGGTAACTCGCCCTGCTATGTGATATCCCTTACTCAGAAAGCTGTCGCACTGCCATCTGCCGGTCTTATCTAAAAAAGCTTCCAAAGTTGCGTATTTGCCCTCAAGCCACTGGTACGTTGGAGTGTTTCTCGTGATTCCTGTGAAAACATGCGAAGTGTCCAGCCCTGTGACTAGCAGGCTTTGCGTTGACTAGTGCGACTTAGCCATAGAGGATGTAGCTTTTTTCAAAGTAAATATTATATGTCATACCTCCATTATAGAAGTTGCAGGATGCAGTTCTGGTTTACATGAGCACAGCTCTAGTCAATTCATGGTGATGTTTCTCTCATTGCAAGGAAGTAATTTGGCACTAAGACTTGCTTCTTGATCACTAAATACAGTTTGATTTAATTTCTTCCTGACATTGTTCTCAGCATTTGACCCTCCAGATTCCCACACACTTTCTTTACTGGAAAATGGTAAATATTATTGTGATTAAAGTTTTAAATAATATAAGATATTGCAAGAATATGTATTCTTCTAATCTTTAAAAATATATCTTGTTCTTTGTACATCTTTCACCACTGTTTGTTTTGAAATGAAACTGTTGAATTTTTTTAAAAGGCATTTTAGTGGTTGCTTTGCTTTGCTTTGCTTTTTTAGTGGTTGCTCTACTCTTGTAAAGTTTTGCATGATTCTTAGACTGCCATCTCAGTGTTTGGTTTGGTATCCAAAGATAAAATTGATCTATCTAGCAATCAAAATCATAAAATTGCCATGTACCTGATGGTTTCATTATGCAAGAAGCAGATCAGACTTCAGCTTGCTTTTTAAAAATTGCTATCTTCTAGCTTCTGATAACTAGTGAAATGATCCTTTGCTAAAGAATGTTTAGGTGTTGAGCCAGTAGCATGTACCCATTCTTAACCTGAAGAATTTTTTAATCAGTGTCCTCTGAAATGATTATTTAAAAAAAGATCTTCAATCTGGGTATAATTTTTCCCCAGAAGCTTTTAAAATTACTTTGGAAATAAAGATTGCCTTTTCATTCAGATAATTTGATAATGCAGTTCTATACTGATGTTTAGTCTCAGCTCTTATAGCTTCTGTGTTCTAGAATTGCGAAGTTAGGTTGCCTAATGATCTCTGAGACATATTAAATGTATTGTATGGACCTAAAGTTCCGTGATTCCTTTATATAAACTCTATAACTTAATTCCATCATTACAATTAGTATAATTTCAAATTTTATTGAATTTAAGTGTCTGCGAATCTGCTGATTGTCATAAGCTGCCTATTGCAATGCCATGGGAGCAGCTATCCTTATTAACAGAACAGTGAATCTTGTGAACATTTGTTTATGCCAGATTTTACAGTGCAGAACTTCCCCCAAATTGTGTGCATACCATACAGTATGTAGTGCTGTAATTATGTATTCTTACTGGCAGCCCGTCTGCCCTGTTGGCTGGGCAGTGAGATTTAGCTACATACAGTGTTTCCAGATTTTGGTCCAATCAATGTAGCTTTGTAACATAGGCAATACGTTTGTCTTTCTTTTCCAGTGCTTGATGAAACCTCTATTTCATGATCAATTATTTGCCTGACTGCCAAGTCACACGTACTGTTTTTGGACACCGTATACTTGAATATGCCAGGCTTTAAATCCAGCCATTGATGTTTTCCAAGTACACAGCTATTTCCATTTGAAAAACTGAAGTTCTACTTAATCTCAATACTTGGACAGTGTTGTTCCTCTGATTTGAAATGCAAAACAAATCAAATTCTGCAGCCTTATTTTAGCCATTGCAAAGAACTTCTGAAAAGAAGGTGCTGCTTTAGCTGTTACTCAGTATCTGACAGTAGCCTTAACAGAGTAGTGGGTGGTTAAGAGAACTGAAAATAAAGTTGAACTAACAGTCTTTCTCCTTTTTCATCACTGTCTTGCCAGATTAAACTTCATGCTGCAGACTCACATTGGAGTACACTCCAGAATCCAGAATGTAACAGACTGAAATGTTGGCAGGATGCACATCTGTTTGGCTTGGCCTTAACTGCCTGTTCCAGTTTAAGGAACTGGCAAAGCTTCTCAGTTCTCTTTTTCCCTGCTCTTTTCCTTGCACTTGTTAATAGCTTGCTGGCAAACAGGCAGGAAATATTAACTGAATTTGCAAAAGCTACTTCAGCAAGATGTTAAATTAAATTAAGGTGATGCTAATGGCTTTAACCTCATGGCACTACATAGTTGACTCTTTGACCCTAATCTGTTTAGCTAAATTTAACAATGAATGTGCTATAAAAATCTCATTTGCAAGCTCTGAAATGCATTTCACACTTAAAATTGTTCCAGAAACATTATTTTAATTGACGTAAAAGAAGGATAAAAGGTTTCAGCTGTCTGGGTTTTTGTGAATGACTCTAAGGCTGACTTCTAAGATTTCACTTGTGCGAAAAGTTTTGCTCAAGGAAGTGAGGGCAAGAGGTGAATGTAGCCCTGTATATTTGCTAGGGGCATAACCTAATACTTCACTTAAATTCTTTACACTGGAGTAGCTGATAGTGTGGTGTCATAAATGTGACAAGATTATGCTCTCAGAGCTGTAAGGTACTTGCTATAAATGGCAGTCTGTAACCTTGGCTATTCTGCAGCCTTTCTGAAGTGTTCAAGGATTTGGTACTGGCATCCCTTTAGAAATAAAAAGCAGCAAAATTTAAAACGGCCTCCTGCTAGATATGTGTTAGGGAAACTTGCAGGCTGATGTTCTTTGAGCACTCCCTTGGAATCAATAATGAAGGGATTCATAAGAATGAACTTGTTGGATATAGGCCATAAAAACTTGTGAGCAGGTTTTTATGTAAATTGTTGTAGTCGTGGGAAATGTCTGAACTTGAACAAGCTGAGTTTTGTAGCAAAAGCACAAAGGCAAAAGGCCTCAAGGATTTTTTTATGTTGCACTTAGTAACTAGCATTGAAATTCTTGGTCTCAAGCCATGTGATGCCAGTAGGCTTCCAGATCTCTGCTAAGGACTTGACTGGTAACAAATAATTAAGTGTGATATGTCATAATTTGTTTTGCCAAACTTCACTGTTTGTGTGGGCAAAAGGTGTTTGTAGGCAGAAATAGGATTAGAGAAAATATGGTTAAATATCTGGCATGATAATGTATATGTACATGTATTTGAAATTTACTCCTGTATTTTTGTTAGAACAGCTGCACAGGGCAAATGCTATTAACTTTTTTGCTAAATCTGTCTCCTTCTAGGCAGTTGTGTAGTCCCTCTAGGCAGGACCTGACAGGCAGTTACGTAGGCAACAAGCTGGCAGTGCATGCAGCATGTCTGGGGATATCTTTGGGAGCCCTGCAGGGCTGCAGGAAGCCTGCAGGACATGTCCTTCTGTCATACAAAGGATTAAGCTGGGTCCAACAGATAATGTGTGGCATTTGAATTTCAGGATATTTCATCTGTGTCCAGAAAACATTGTCTGTTTAGAGTTGCTGTGACTTGTAAAATAGTCTAGGTTTTGATTTTTTAATGTTAAGTGCCCTTAAATCAAACATGGCATTTTGTTGCTGAAGAATTTTATGAACTATTAGACAAGACTTAGGTTTTTCCTGTTTGAATAATTTCACTGAAAAATGTTATTTCCTTTTGCAGTATTTATATCATGGGATTGGTACTGGAATGGATAAAGAATAATGGTGGAGCTGCAGCTATGGATAAACTTAGTTTAATCAAGTCACGGATGATTTATGATATTATAGACAAATCTAACGGATTTTATGCGTAAGTTGCTGTGCTTTTCTCCTTTGTTCAATATTTGCTACATAACCAAACATTCATAACTTTTGAGAGTTTAATTGTATTTTTGAAGTCACCTTTTTTGCGGACTTCTAGAGATACTATTTGTGCAAACCATTCACTTGGTAACTGCCCAAGGTTAAGTATCATTCCAGTAGGAAGTTATTTCAGTTTACCTTGTGTGGATCAGTAGTGAACCCTACAAAAAGCATATTCTAAAATTAATTAAATGGGGGCATGGGAGAAGAATATACAAAAAATAGATACTCAGATTCTGGTTTGTATGCGTACTGAATCTCTTGGGGAAATACAGGCCAAAACTGAGAAAAATTGCCTGTAAGAAATTGTACAGGCACCTTTGCATTCTATTTCCCCTACCACCTTCCAGGAGTCAAAGACTCTGCTTTTTCTCTGTCAAGCAGAGCATTTTATTAGCTAATTATGCTAAGTTCTGAAACACTTCCTGAAATAAAATAGAAAGATCAGACCTCAAAATGGAATACATTTCCTGTACGTACTTCATGCACAGTTTATTTTCTTCAATTATTTTTGCTGCCTTTCCAAATCAGATTTAACACTCTTGACTTCTACATAGAGTTGCAAGGTGTTTTTGAGCTCACAGGACCTATGCATAGTTAAAACCTGATACTGTAATAATTATAATATTTGTCAAGCTCAGACTACTAATTGACCATGAAACAAAATACTTTCCTTCACCTTCAGTGTAAAAGCAACAGTGCAGGGACCTAATTTATCTTCAAGTCAAAGTTAAGATAGAGCAAATTAAATTTGGATTTTAAATTAAAGCTGTCTGCAATCATAATTGGTAAGGATAAAGTTTCATCATAATATTTGATACATTCTTCTTATCCATTTAGTTAATGAGAACAACTCTGCCTTTAGTATCATCATGATCAGGATTGTGATCCTACTCCAGGGAAATCCTGGGGGTTTTTCATAAACGTCAGAAAGCAAATGAAGCCTTGAAAAAAACATTTTGTGACAAACAGAAATCTATATCTGGCAAGTTGATCTGTAAGGCAGTGAGTGGGAAATGCGATGCAAATTGGATGGTAAATAGTCAGTTGGGAAAGCAGAACAAGCTTCACTAACTGAGCTGTATGCAGCTTCCTAAGCAATACAGTTAAGACTGTGAATTTTTTAATTGTATCTATAACTAAAAGGAAGACTTAATTTGAGGCTGCCTTCCCAGCTGTAACGTGGCACTTAATCTGTGGCATGCTTCCCTGAGTAAGCCATGTGACAAGCCATTTAGCAAATGGAGCCTTTCTTCCATGAAGTGCTCTGTGCCATTTGTAGTTTGTTTTTCAACGTCTGTGCACTGAGTGCACTACTAGCATTAGTAGCAGCTGGATATTCTAAAAACTAAAGCATGGCTGCAGTAATTCAGATATGGGAGTGCTTAGAAGCATAGGCCCTTTTGAACATTATTTTCCTGGTTGGACCTGAGGTAGAAGATTTGCACAGGCAGGTTTTATGGATCTTTTTATCTTTTCATCATGGAGACATCTGGACAAAAGAACAAGAGAGGAATTAAAAGGAATGGTACTCATTCTTTTCCAAATAGTGTAATAATAGGTATGAAATTAACATGCAGTTTATGAAAACTCATTTATATTGAATGCCTGTAAGAATCTACATCACAGCCTTAGAAAAAAATTAATCTGAAGACTTCATATCTTCATTATAAGTATAAACACTAAAAAAAAGATATTTAAATCTTCTCTTCCTCCCCTATAATTTCTTGCCTTCATAAAATTATTGAAGAGAAACTACACATGTCTTGAGTTTTCCACTTTGGATTAAATGGGATTTTAGGATATTAAGGAACTGCAATGCATCTCATGTAATGTTGTGGCTGTGTATGCAGTGAAAGATTTGTTCTAGAGTACCTCTTCTCTACTTCATGATTCCAAGTAATGCTCATTTAGAAGATGGTCTGAAATCACTGACAGAAGTTTCTAATGTCTATGGAAATTTACTTATGCTGCATTCTTATACTTCCTTTAGTTCTGTTTAGCTGAGTGTAATTCTGGTGGCACTTTCGACTAGTTGAGAAGTGTCAGTCTTTGAAGAGGAAGAGAAGAAACTGTTTTAGACTTAGTCAAAATTCCTCACCTATCCTAAGTAACTACTTTATTTATTTTTCTTTTTTCTTTTTTTCTTTTTCTTTTTTTTTTTTTTTTTTCCTTTAATTTGGTCTGTATACAAGCCTCATGTTCGTTTCTCTGGCACAATTTTGCGTATGTCCACAAGGGTTAATAAGCCTTCCACTTTACCACTTCCATTATTATACTTGGTTAAAAAAGGAAGGTTGCTATCTTTCACAGAAAGTAATGAGAATTTCAATTATAAAGGATTGACTTTGGTTCCAAACAGGTGTGATTATTTACTTGCTCAAACTGCATATAGCTGAAATATAAATTAAGCACAAAGCATTACATTCTGCAACCTTTTTAGATGTCCAGTGGAGAGAAAGAACCGAAGCAGAATGAATGTACCTTTCCGCATTGGCAGTGTCAAGGGTGATGAAGCCCTGGAAAAGAAATTTCTTGAGAAGGCTGTGGAACTTAACATGATATCTCTGAAAGGACATCGGTAAGTACTAGTCAAGTGAAATCTCTGTCCTGTGCAGGGTAAGCTATTACTGCAGTGGTACAGCATCAGGCATTGTGCATTGACTTGCCAGCCTTTCTTACGCATAAGCTGTTCCACATACTGGTTTGGCAACACTTGAGAATAGCAGTCCAGAGATTGTAATCTGAGATTGCTGGTGGCTCAGCAATCTGTTTAGGTGAAGTGGTGGGTTTCAGAGAGCTTTATCCTTAATTCTGCTTTCTCCTGCAAATCTGTCTCTTTGCAGATGCCAAAGAAGATTGAGGTCAGATTGTATCAGTGTGTAAAGCCTCTCAGGTCGCTTGTCTACCTGGTTGCAAGAGTTCTTTCCCATGTTCAGTAGTGTTTGTGGGATTAGTTTTTTGATGTCATTGGGCTACAGCTTTGGAGCTGTAAATAACTAATAAATACTAAGCCTCTCTAGATTGCAAGCCTGCCTTGAAAAATTAAATATTGCTTCTCATGCACATAGATGTAAATTTTTATCATTTTGGAGTAGGAATAGATTTAACTATCTGTGACTGCTACTAATGTCTTTTTTAGAACATACAAATCTTTCCCGTTTTTTTTTTGTGCCCCTCTCCTATTTTCAATTCAGGTCTGTGGGAGGAATCCGTGCCTCTTTATATAACGCGGTGACTGTAGAAGATGTTCAGAAGCTTGCAACATTCATGAGAAGCTTCATGCAGATGCATCAGTCATAAATGCCCATGGGTCAGAGCCATGCTGCACATCCATGAAATTAAAGCTAAAGGGTTTTAACATTACTGTGGTACTGCACAGCTGTAGCGCACAAGTTTTATTTTCTTTTAGTTCCTGTAGTCATTTTAATTAACTGAATGGGACAGAGGCCCAGTCTTGCAATGATGTGGCATCTTTGGCTTTGCTGAAGGTGAGGATCCCCAGACTGATCATGATTGATAGGAAAATTTGAAAATGTGTGGTTAAAACATTAATAACATTGTAAGGTGCTATGGATTTGAGTCTGTTTCTGACTTCTATTTACAAGTGACTTCAACAATGCCTCCTTTTTACTAAAATTCAGAAAGTATAATATGTCATAAGCTCTCTGTAATGCTTTACAAATACTCTGTGGGTGCATAATAAAGGTAAACTAGCACAGTCTCTAGGGACATCTAGTTGGTTTATGGGGTATCTTCCAGGAGTGTACCACCAGTGGTATTGAGAAGTTAACATCAGCATTCCTAACTTGAGGCTCTGGCCTTCAGACCAATGGCCTTCTAGCTCCAATGCTAGAAGTACTATCATAACCATTGCAAGTAATTGTGAATAAAGTCTGCAGGACTGGGCTTTTCTTCCTATCAACATTTATTACTTTAAAGCTAAGATTAATGAGTCTGACGAAATAAATTTCTAAGATGTTTTTTATTTCCCTATGCATTTTGTATATTAAACTCCTTGTTTATTAATGTTATATTCTTATTTTGGAGCATGCATATTTGCTGCTGCAAGAAATCTGCTTTTCATTTCTTAACGTTGTGCCAGACTGGATTGCTGTATTACACTCAATGGGCCTGTGACTTTCTCTGCACTGACTTTGAGCCCAAAGTGCAGCAGACTTCTTTGTCTGGTGTTCTTAAGTGATTTCCATGTCTGCTTGCTCCAGTATTTGTTTTACCTTTTCATTCTTTCAGTTCTGTAGCCTTTTATATGTGGAACTTTGTCCAACTGGAGTAAATAATAGTCTTCTCTGCCTTTTCCTGATGCTACAGTGTACTTTTGGTCCCACTTTCTCACTTGGTCCTTCTACCTTACTGCAGACTTTGATACTCTGGGCTAGAGAGGTCACTCATTATGCAAAGATTTTCAGAAGATCCCCTGTTAAAGAACCCTTGAGTTACTTTTTTTTTTCTCAGCTTGTGACTTTACTGCAAATGCCCATATTTTGACCTTAATCTCCTATTTTAACTTGTGTAGAAACTACCTGCTACTGTCAGAGTGTTTAGCATTACTACAGCTGGTTTCAGACTAGACTCTTTGGCACACAATGGGGATTTCTTTTTATTTTTAATTTTTGTGTAATGTCAGTACAGTGGTAACAATTTATTAATGATAATGATGTACTATCCCTTTGTTGATAGAACCTCAGAGCAAGTCAGTGGAATGTTCTAGGGTTAAGTTACATTCCTATCTGAAAAGTCATCATTTTAAGACTGCTGTTTGGAGATTTTTGTCAACTTAGTGTAACTCAAAGTAAGTAAATTATGCAAAAAAATAAAATTTAATCATGTCATGATGTAACATGCCATTGTGTCTGAAACTTATTGATTTTGTCACTTTCAGGATGAAAATCAAGACTAATGTGTGTTAGAATTTTAGATTCTGGTATACTCTTTTTCCCTAAAAAGCAAGCTTCCCTCATGGATGTTTTATTTCTTTCCAAGAAGAGTCTTTCCAATAGAAGCCATGGAAACAAAACTACTATTATGAATGCTTAAAGAACCCTTTTTGCAATGCCAATTATGAATATCTGATTTGGATTCCATATTAAGCTCTTTAACTTTTAAAATTTATTTTTCTGAGTTTTATGTACTTGCTTTCAGCTGTAGCTCTGGTTTATCTCTTTCCAAAAAATAGCCAACCTTTCTATTTTATAATAGACTTGCATTCTCTTAGCAAGCATGCTTTTTTGTGTGCTTACAAAAACCCTTGCACTGATTTGTGCAGCTGATTCATGAGTCCAGCAAGGAACCTCTTGCTGGTTCTGAATTGTGGCTAGCATCTTGTCAATTTTTTTAACGCAGTAAGGTGTTAAAATCATGTTGAATTAAAATACAGAGTGACAACTGCATTAAGCAGACAGCAGTTGATTGAATATCAAGTGAGGGGCGTACAGGAATACTGGGAACACAGAAGCATGTCCTGAATGAATTATTTACTTGAGGTTTCTTTCAGACTAATCCATGAAGCAATTCTAGCCTTCCAAGCTGTTTGTCTGTATTTGGGTTTTGAGCCCTTGTGGATAGCAAAATCCTGATTCCCCCATATCAGACTGGTAGAAGGAATTTTAGGACCTGTTGCTGAGACTCCTGGTCTTTTTTTCTCATCAGCACTTACAAGCTGGGTCAGTAATTTCAGTGTTTGCAGCAGGGCTCTTTTGGTATGATATGAATACTCCAGAGACATTGAAAGGTGTTAAAATACTGGTTTCACCTGAAAGAGAGGGAATTATAAGACGAGTTCTTTTCAGTTCTTTCAGTCTTTCAATTCTTTTTCTAGTGAATCATCTCCCAGCTCTTGTGTTTAATTTCACAAAAGCACATTCTAGCATTCTCCTTTGTAGTATAGAAGTCTCTGGCCAGTGTCTTTCCCAGACCTAGCCTAAAAAGAGAAAGCTGGTGAGAAAGCTGCAAGCTCCCACTGTTTCTGCTGTGTGCAGTGAGGGATGCTTTAGTCCAGGTGCCAACTGTCTTTCAGGGAGGTTCCTCTTTCTTAGAGATTCCTCTAAGTTGTCTGTGATAATAACTTCCTATGGTAACTTCATCTTCTGTAAACCAAGCAAGAATTAAATAAGAATTGGTAGTCTGGATTGCCACATCCTTATTTAACTAGTAATTCTAGTGGAGAGAAATTATTCATACAGGCAGCAGTGTGGGGAGTCCTGCTCTTGTGTCAGGTGATGCTCTATATTTTCATATGTTTCCCTGTTTCTGTTAAAATTAATCCCATTTTTTTCTTTTCAACTCTTAACTGGCTCAATATTTTTTCATACACCCAGGGATGTTTGGATGTAAAAAGCTTGAGCCGATTCCTGACATTCAAGTAAGTGTTTGGAATGAAGCAGGAATAAAATGCATCATATACTGATGTATTAGTAGTTGCAAAGCTATGCTGAAGGTTTTACTAGGTCTGGCACTATACTGATGTATGCTTAATTTTCACCATATTTCCTTCTCTGGGTAGAAAATAAAATAAGGATGAACCTTTCTGTACTTAATAATGATATACCTAATTAAAAAGTGAAATGTTGCAAGTTTTTACATTAAATCAGTCCATTTAACTGGAAAGATGATTCCCCATTCCAGTCAGCAACTGGACTTTTGATAATTCAAAACCAGAATTCATGAAAATCTGTGATAAATGCCACCCTTTTAGGCTAAAGAAACTAAGAAGCTTCAATTACCAATGGATTACTGAATGTTTGGAGGAGCGTGATCAAAGAGATGCAAGGATAGATTTATTTTTTTGTAAGTAGCTAAAGAATAAATATGTATTTGATGTAGGAAACCCAAAAGCTGTACAGTTTCTGAAATCAGAGAAATTTGGAATTCTATCTCCTACCTTTACACTATGCAAAAAAGGCAAAAATTGTATATTTTGATAAATGGATTAATTAAAAAGTGATGTAAAGAAATCATGTGAGAAAGTGGAAATTCGCTGAACTATTATATTATTGTAATATATATATTATTATAAGAGAAATTAAACTGCTTAGAATTTTTACTATAATGAACCAATCTAGGTATGATTCTATGTTGTAGTTCCATGATGTAATCTGAAGAGATTTGAGAGATGTATTGCTAAAACTAGGGATGGTAGTAACAAACTCTTAACAGTAAAATTTAGTAAATATTCTTCCATAGTGTAAGTAGTAGTCTTTGGAATTGAAACAACTGTATCGAAGTTTCAAACTCTGGTGCTAGGTTTTGAAGCTTGGAAAACCAGACCTAAAGAATTAAAAAAGCTGGAAAACTTCTGGGCTGGTAGTGACCTGTCAGTATAGAGTCACACTGGCTTATAGCTTTTCTTTCCAGGGCAGCCCCAGTCTTGCTGCTCTTGGGCACATTTTTATCGTGAAGACACACCTCTGGCCTTAGCGTTAGACATGTTAATGCTTGATCACTCTGTTAATATTAATCACTGTGTTGTGATTGTGCTTTGCCTGATGTCACAGTACTGAGTTGTATTGTCAGGTCTAGTCTCTCAGTACTGAAATAGAAGGTTTTGTCTGTGGAGGTATTTTAGTAAGCCACCCAAATGGTATCTCTTCCAGTTTGGTACCTCATGGAAGCTTGTCTTCAGTTTCCTAAATCTGTCTGGTGATGTAAAGTAGTTTGGTGCAAGACAGGTCATTGCTGTGGTGCTGTGTGGTGTCCTCAGGTGTGGCAGGAGAAAGCTCTGGTGTCAGTGTCTATCACCCTATGTGCTCTGTGACTTCTGAAGGAAGCATCAGACCAAGTTAGTGGTGAGGTATGGGCAAGGTAAATCTGAGTGACAGCTGGTGAATAGGAGAGTATATTGCAAGGTTTAGAGTTGGTTTGTGTAAATTTAAAGGAGAGGAATAGAAACAGAAGAAAAACATTAAGAATATGGTAAAACATTAAGTTGTTATTTTGTCACCTATTGGTGTACCAGTTAGAGCCACTTTTAAGAGGCGGCCCTCTGCCTTGCTTCCCTACCCTCTTTACTTCCTCTTTATTTCCAGAAGGAATACTGCTTATTTTGTGGCTCTATCACTGCTATCACCATAAGGGCTGTAGCAAAAGCCTGGCTAGATTGGGAAGCAATGCAGAGCTGACGTATGTCAGTTAAATGTCAGGATTGAACTACACTCTCACTTCCCCTGCACACCCACACAATGTACCCGCAATGTATAATTTACTTGATCCGTATTGTAGCGATAGCTGCAGATGAAAAAAATTCTCCATTCAATTACTTCTTTACATCTCTGTTACAATCTGTTACAATAGAAGCAGTCCCATTGTGTTCCAGATGCCCACCAGCAGTAGTTTTAATTACATTGTTCCTCTGAAACCAGATTGCTTGTTTGACAACACTAGTCAGAATCTTTAACTGGCAGTAGAGTGTACATTTCAGTAAGTGAAAAATAATGCACTGTATTACCACCAAACCTTTAGTTCTTTAATGCAAAATTCACACATTTTTATGTGTAAAGTAAGCCAGAATATTACTTCTATCCCTACTACATTTGACACAAAGACAACCACATCCGGAATGCTGATGGTAGCTCTCTGCCAAGTTTTGACTGGTTTGACATCTCACTGCTGGTTGGTAGATGCTCTGAACTGCACCTGAATGAAAAAAACAAAATTTTGCCCTTGTGGCCCAGAAGGCCAGTGGTATCCTGAGATGCACAAGGAAGAGTATTGCCAGCAGGTCAAGGGAGATCATCCTGCTCTTCTGTTCAACCCTGGTGAGACACATTTGGAGTGCTTTGTCTACTTTTAAGCTTGTCAGCACAAAAAGGACATGGAGCTGCTGGAGCAAGTTCAGTGGATGACAACAAGGTGATGAGGGGACTGGATCATTCCTCTTAGGAGGAAAGGTTGAGGGAGTGGGGGCTGTTCAGCCCAGAGGAGAGATGACTGAAAGGGGACCTGATCAATGTCAGTAAGTAGCTGGTGGGAGGGCATCAAGAGGGAGGATCCTGGCTCTGCTCAGTGGTGCTGAGCAATAGGACAAGAGGCAATGGGCACATATGGATGCACAGGACCTCCCATTTGAATACAAAGAAGAACTTGACTAAGCACTGGAACAGCCTGTGCAGAGAGGTTGTGGGGTCTCCTTCACTGGGAAAATTCAAGAACTGTCTGGACACAATTCTGTGCTTTGTGCTCTAGGATGACCCTGTTTGAGCAGGAAGGTTGAAACCTACCATAGTGCCTTCCAACTATGTCCATTCAGTGAGACACATGTAAAGGAACACATTCCAAAAATCAACCACAGATCTTTTATATTTTAAAAGATACTATGTATAGGTGAATATTAGATACCCTTGTTTTATGAAATTTTAATTTGTGTTCTGATTGTGTTGATTCCCATGATTTTATATATACCCTTAAATGTGACTTATTTATCCAGTATGTATATAGGTCCACAGTTATTCCATTGACACTGCTCTGGGGAGACCTTACTGTGGTCTTTCAGTGTACAAGGGAGATTATAAGAAATACAGAGCAAGACTTTTTATAAGGATTTGTACTTAGAGGACAAGGGGATAACTGTTTCAAACTTTAAACTGAAAATGTTTGGTTTAGATAGGACATAAGGAAGAATTTTTTTTATGATGAGGGTGGTGAGGCACGAGAACAGGCTGTCGAGAGAAGCTGTGGACGTCCCATCCCTGGAAGTGTTCAAGGCCAGTTTTGATGAAGCTCTGAGAAAGCTGTTCTAGTGGGAGGAGTCCCTACCCACAGCAGGGGAGTTGGAAAGATTATCTTTGAAGGCCCCTTACAACACAAACTACTCTGTGATGAAGCAAGCATCTTATTTTGGAGAAATGCTAGTGTAAGTCTTAGTTCAAGATTTGTACCACCATCAGTGTGACACCTGGCAAAATGATAGCACTTTGTGTGACAATCAATGCTCAGAACAGGAGAAATGAATAGGGGCAGTTCACAACACAGAATTGCCATGGCTCCGCAATACTGAAATAACACCTTCAAATATTGAGCCAAAATCCTGCTGAGCATTGCTAAACCCTTACTGAAAGAAAATGAACAGCAGTGGAAGACTATCTACTGTCTGACAATCTACTGTTTTGCCCAGTATATTTGCTTCCAGTTCTTACTTTCCTAAAAACTTTGTTTATACAATTCAGTTAAGATTCTTAAGATTTTTAAAATTCTCAAGATTTTCTACAATCTCATTCCTGGTTGTAGAAAATACAGAGTTTATTATATTAAGAATGGTCATAAATTACTTAGGTCATAAAGAATTTACTTAAAGGATCAGATGTCTGTGGATGTAATATGAAGCAGCACACAACTGTGTGGCTCTCCCCATGCCTGTGAAAGGAAGGATACTTTGCAAAAAGGCATCTTTTAAAGCAGTTTATTTCTGGAATAAGACTGAACCAGCAGTAGACAGAAAGGGTATATCTGTAGAATAATAAAACTGTATTCACAGAGGAAGATGCTAGAAAGACAGCCTAAACAATCTGGAGTGTTTATGATATCTTTCTAGCATCTGTCTACTCATTATCTTCTGTGTTAACCTCCAGAGAATGTGAACGGCTCCTTGTAATGTCTTTAACACACAAAGAATAACCTTGTATATCAGTCTGATCTCAGTCAGATTAAACCAAAGAAACAGGCTAACGATTTAGAAAATGTGAAAGGTTGTGAAAGTTCTCTGTCCTAAGAGAAACTGATGGGAAAGATCCACAAGAGCAGAAGGGGGTCAGTGATTTACAGTATCATGCTTCTCCTTGCTCTCTGCTGAAGTGCTTGCAAACACTCTGTGTGTCTGTCTATGCAAAGGGGATAGAGCCCTACTCATAAGTATAAAGCAAATGGTCCGTGTTTAGGAGTGAGTGAATTTGGAAAATTCAGTTCCAGGCAAGGTCATAAAAAGTCAGAAAATGCACATTTCAAGGCCTAACAAATGTACATGTTGCAGAACAAATTGTAGTTCAGGTTGCGAAGAAATCTGTTTTGTGGACAATTAATAGCTTAGCCCAGTTAAGTTCTGTGTAGAGCCGAGGTCAAAGAATACAAAAGAGAGTTCATAAGTTGCACGAGAGTGAAGTGCCAGATGAGCAGTATTTCACTTGAATCAGGGCATCACCAGAGATGGGCACAGCTCTGATGTGACTTGCAAGGCCTAAATTTCTTGTCTCAGGTAACCAGTCTGGCTCACAAATGGGGAAGATTCCAATCACCACAGGCAACTGGGAGACAAGTTGCTCTACATCCCTGAGAAATCATGACCTCCTGGTACTGCAGCATGGGATTGTGAAAGAGAAATTTATTTCATGTAAGTATTTATTTAAAGGGCAGTGAATTGGTTCTTACATGTCTGACTGATTACATTTGGATTATCTTCAGGCTGTTTTACAGAATAAATTCATCTAGCAACCCACCTCAAAACCCTGTGATATAAGGGAGCTTAGGAGCTGAAATGTCCCAGACTGCTGAGTGTGGGGGTTACTTTGAGTTTATTCTTAGAGTGATGCTTACCTTATGATTTTTTTTTTTTTTAATCTGTAAGGGGTATTATCTCAAAAATTCCAGTCCCCATATTAAGTTACTGCAATACTGTTAAAAGCTCAGTTCTAGAAAGTGGTGATTATTCTCTGAAAAGAATATAATTACTGTTAAAATGTAGGACAAAAGAATTTTATAACCCTCATTTCATTACTTATGCTCATTTAAATGATTTGGATTACTTCTATTTTACATTTCTGTTAAAGAGAACTGATACCAGATTGTTCGTTTTGGCAACAAAATGTGAAGTTCTAGGGGAGAAGCCAGAGACCTCACTGGCAGTGGGCCTTAGAATGTCCTACTCCAGACATATTCTGAGTTATGGAACTTCTTGAATCTCTTTCCCCATTCACACCTTCAGTCAGGCAGGATAGCTGGCTGAAGGTGATGTGCTACTGATTACAGTATATCGCAGGATACTTTGCAATTCATCACAGAGATAACAATGCTCCCAAAAACCTTGCAGCTGCTCTCAATACTGCTGCTGCCACGTTTGGTTCAACTGAGTGGAATAATGAGGATTAATGAAGGGAGAGCAACACAATCATAATTTGGTTGGCCACACACTATGTCTCATGCTAGGGTAAAGAAGAAGTAATTTCCATTGGTTGAGGGACAATAAGCATAAAACACACTATAAATTACAGCTGTGCTGCCTATGACAAAATATGGTGCAGTCTTCTATTATCTTATTATGAAAAACATTATTCAATAACAGGTATTTAAGACAGAAGTAGTTAGGATTCACACTTGAGACAACATTCTGAAGATAAGGGATTCAGAAACTGAGCTGGAAATAGTAGCAAAGATGAGAGGAATTGTTCAGCTGTTTCTGAATTCCAGGAAGAAAGCAGATCTGTTTGCAGTAAGGAAGAAGAGATGACCAGTGTTACTTAACTGGCAAACCATATTCTGGTGCAGGAGATTTAAAAGTCCTTACTGTGAAGTAAGCTCAAGCTCCTTCCCAAACTTGGGCATGCTTTGAATTTTTCAGAAACCACATTGGTGGCTTACGCCCCCAGAGGGTCTGCCCTTTGCAGGGAGATAGATCAAAACAGTGTAGGAGATATAAGGCTCCATGGCTGCAGTGTGGGGACATGGAGACTGATGAAGTGAAAAAATGAAGGAATGAGTGCGGTGGGTGAGAAGTCATGGCTAGGGTACCAGTGCTGGCAAATGCCGTTCTGGCTGCTGGCTGTTCAGCTGGGTGTTCACAAATTCAGTGCTCTTGGAGAGGTGCTGCTTTAAAGGCCAAAAATTTAGGTGTGTTTCTTCACAGAGCTTTATTAAGACAGGGGAATCTGCCATCAATCAAGGAGTGAGAAACAGACAGGCTCCAGCCACATGCTTCCTACCAACCCCTCCACGGCTCAGGTGGCAGCAAGCTGAGGGTCCTGTAAAAAAACTGCTCTCCAGAAGTCTGTGGCCCTGCAACCTGGTGGCACTTTAGGCAAGAGCTGTGGAGTAAATGACCTGATTATTCTCTTGCTGATGCATGCATTTTTTCCTTTGTTTTCTTAATTATTTCCTAATCTGTTATGGCTGGGCATAAACTGACCAAAAGATGGATAGCTCAGCTTGGCAGCTGAGGGCCTCTTATGGCTGTAGCAGCTGTTTTGTGGAGAAGTTGATGCATCTCTGTGTCCTGTGATGCCCATCTTTTGCTTTCTTCCCTTGGACAATAATTGAGAATATGCCATGAAGTCACCCAAAGTCTTGAAACTAAGCATATGGTCATTGATGTAAGATATCTTCAAATATTTCAGCGAAGCAAAGCTCTAGACAAGGCTGTGTATTTTATTGGAGTCACTGAAAGTTTTTTCAGTTCCTTCTTCATAACAGATAGTAACAGCCTGCACTGTGGTTACCTGCAGCTGCACCACTACTCTCACTCTAAGGGGAGTGTGTAATGCTTAAGCTCAGATTTTCCTGAGGTAATGTTGAGTACTGCTGGAAATGTAACTGTGTGAATGATAATAGACTTTGACATGTTACTAATAGTGATGTAGATCTTTCTGATGCAGCATATTTTCCAATATGCTGCATAATAACAGTTTAGTTTTCTAAAATACTGTTGAAAAATTTAGCTCTAGCACCAAATGAGTTAGTTCAGGGGGATTCTTTAATAGGTCATTAATGAAGTGTTTAGTGATAGAAAGTAAAGGCTGTCTGCCACACAGTTATACTATGTTTCTGTTACTAGTCTATCAGACCATACCTTGTAATATCTTACCGCATATATTGGGAATAAGTGGATATAAATTGAATTTTTATGACTATGGGAACTCCAAGCCAGTTATCTTCTCATCCAACATATGGTAGCTATGAGGCTGAGAGATCAGGTTAATCTGTTTTGACTTTGTTTCACTGTAAAAATAATGGTTTCATTGACAGATATGCGTAATCATGCAGTATAAGACTTGTAACACAAGTCTTTCTAAAACTTACCAGCAGAGCTACAGGCTACCAAGTTTACTGTAATTCCAGTCTATTGTGTTCCAGACCAGAGGAGGGAGCTCAAGTACCAGAGCATGTAGAAATGATCTGTTTTAGGGGTTATCTCATAAAGAGACCAACCTCAGGTTATCCTTCTCCTGTTTTCCCTCAGCCTTGTAACTTTTCTCTAAAAAATCTTTTTTCTATTTCTCTGTTTCTGCTGCATCTCTTCTGTATTTTTCTTTTTATTCTTGTATCTCTCAGCCTCCTTTGGACTGAATCCTTTTGGGATCCTCCCTTGTGGGGAGCCCTGCTTATCTCAGTTCTTATTATTCGAAGAAAACTCCTGAGCTCGTTAGAATCTTGTTTCTTGGGTTTATTAAAAGGTTGTCACAAAATTTCACAGGTCTCTCCAGCCTGGCTACACAAGGTTATATCTTTGTAATCAGGTACATTTCTTTCTTCTGATGGTACAAACAAGGCCTTGTGGCACACTTTGTGTCTGATGCACAAAATGGCCCCGAAATACACAATTCTTTTATCTTTATACCTATTTTTACCCAATTAACAATAGACACGTATATTATTTTTCTTAATGACCCAATGACCCATCACCTCTGTGATGCACTGCGACATTCTCTATCCAATCACTTACTACTACCCAAAAACCTCTAGGAGAAGAACATGAAGAAGAAAGAAGAAGGGACAAGGGACAAGACCCTAAATCCTCCATCTTGTCTCCTGTTCTCTAAACTAACTTTTTCACCCAGTGATTTAAAAAAACTTTCTAATCTACACACACTTTTATCTTTTTCCATCTAACTTTAACATTTATTTCCATGTATCACCATGAAAACATGCTCATGATTTTCATATTATATGAAATTCAGTGTTTTTCTGGATCTTATAATTAAGTATCAGAAACAAGGGCACACACTCTGTATTCCAGACTCCAACAAGCCTCAGGTTACCCATCTCTTGTTTTGCAGGTTTGTGCTGTGAGACAAATATCAGATTGCCTGCATTGCAGGTACATGGAGTGCTGGGACATTTTTTGTGAGTAGGGCAGACATAAGATAGGGCTGAACAAGTGTTATGCTCAGACTGTGGGATCTGAAAAAATCAGGGTGCAGTTTTGTACTAAGGGATGCTCTGCAAACTGCTATCTTTGTATCATGCTTCTTCCCATGTTAGGCTCTGATTGCTAAGTCCTCTGATTGTCTACTTGTCACTCAGAGAAGGCATTCAGGCTTTAGGTTGAAATATAGATTGAGAATCTTTAGATGGACATTTTGGCGTGGAAATGCTGAAGTGGCTATTCCATCACTGTCATAAGGCTCCGATTTGGTTTCAGATATCCTTTTTGTCTCCCATTGCTGGAATTGTTGAAATAAGCACCTGCTGCAGACAACAACCTAGCCCTCAACTTCACTTTCATGTGCTACTCAAGGTATGTCTGATATTTTTGATAGAGACTAATTCCTTTCTCTAATGTCGAAGTGAAATGATGGCACTTGATCTCTGAAAGACACAGAGTGACAAGTTTCATGTCTGATGGCTTCTATTAGAAGGACAGCTCTCTTGGAAGTGGTGTTGCTCAGCAGGACTAATTTAGAGTGGCTTTTTCTCACAGATTTATGTAACTCTCGTAGTATGTTTGTGGTGCAGCTGTTGCTGATGTTGTAGAAGAGCTTCCAATTCCCAGGCAGAAACTGAGGAGTGGGACAGCTCTTTTGGAGAATCTGTATGTGTACTATGGTCCCTGACTCCCTAGTGTGGTACCAGACATGGGGAATCACCTATTGCATATCATAGCAATAACACAAAATTAAAAAATAAAAGAAAGAAAATTTTAAAAAGTTAAGGGATTTGTTATCAGTTGCAGTCTTTTGCATTATTATTCTGTAACTCATCCTGTACAAAATGAGCTTCTAGGCCAAAGAGAAATAAGGAAAGAATATGGTGAGGCTGAAACTGGACTAAAAATTCTATGCTTCAAAGCACTCTCTGTTTTTTAGAAATATTAATTTTTTTTTAATCTTGTTTACTATAGCTAAAAATAAGCGATATTTGGAAGACTGACTGTTTATGCCCTGGTTACACAGTCCTCTGTCATTTGCTACTGTTGATTTTTAATTCAATCCTGTAGTATGCCATAGTTATATTGGCTGTGTGATATTGAAATGCTCTATAAATATTGATTAGGTGTTCTAATAAATCAGTCTGATTGTTCAAAATATTTACTATCTTTCTTGTACCTGTTGCAACACCTCTTACAGACATAGATAGACCTTTGAATGAATCCTTAGCCATAAGCAAACAAGATGTTATCTCTATTATACATAGATGGAGTTTTTTTTGTGTCAGTCTTGAAATCCTTTATAGAAGAATTTTGTTCAACAAAAAATTAAAAGACATACTATATACATAACTATTTCTATTTCAAGTATAAAACTGCCAATCTGAGATGTAAAAATCCTGATGCAGTGATAGTAAATGTTTTCAGAATTGCAATGCTGGTGATTATACAATACTTAAATGTAAAAGATCACGAGTCTGAATTATAGAGGATAGCATCATTGAAGTGCCCTGACAGAGCTGGAAGTTTTCAAATGCTTCAGTTTAGGGAATGGGTGCCATAAATTAAAATAATCACTGTTTTCTCCCATTTTCAATGAATCTAAGATTTTTTTTTTCCCTATCCTTTTTGGTTTTTTTTTAATTTATTTTTTAATTATGTAAAATTCTGGAGACTTGCTCAGTATAAATTCAGTGATGGCTTTTGGAGTTCATGGTGAGACTTGTTTACATTTCAAACTTATGTTCTTTGTAGAGTTTTGTTACCTCTGACAGTCTGTGACATTACAACTTACTGATTAGGTTTATGCAGTGTTTGTAATTATGTCCTTGTTCTGGCAGGAATGTGGCTTTTATATTTCTTGCTACTGTATTTCACTCTGAGTTAGTGTCTGTCTTGGATGTATCTAACTATTCAGAAAATCTGACACCTAGTTATGAGGAGTAATAGCAAAGCAATTCTCTAGTGTGAAATCCCAAAATCTTCCTTTCTGAAATCCCCCTTCAAAGAAACACAATTTTTAGTTTTTGCTTTGTGTAACACTTCTCATTGCTAAATTGATAAATAATTAGAGAAAATACACCTTGATTTTTTCTTTAAGTGTCCTCATTTCATTATGTGTTCCAACCATAATACCAGCTACGCATAGTCAATATGTTTGACTTCTTTGATAGCACTATAAAGCAGGGATTTTAGCTTAACTTCAGATCTCTCTGTGCATTTATGATGTCATAGTACGAATAATTATCACATATGTAGTATTCTATTAATATTTTTAATTTAAAGATTTCAAAGGTATTTTCCTATACAATTATGTTTTTTATATAAATGCCCAATTAATATTACACCAAAAGGAATGGCTTCAGGGTAGAGAAGGAATTATTTATTTTTTGTATTTGAACACAGGTTTTGCTGTATGCTGAAGAATCATTTCTGTTGAGAAGCACTTCGGTGTCATGAAGTCAATAAATATACCTTTCACATTGAACTTAACAATTTCCAGCAATGTGAGTACTATTATAAAAAAAAAAAAAAAAAAAGCAGCGCATAAAGTTTTTAAATATCAGAGAACAGCCTTTGTGAACCAGATAATAAGACAGAAAATCACCAAAATGCCAGGAGGGCAATTTGAAATGAGAAGGCTGGTTAGGAACTGAATTGTAATTTGGGCAATAAACCCTGTTTATGATAGTCTTCCAGTCATTAACTGTGTCTGTTGCCAGAGGAAACTGGGACTATTAACTTCCTCTGACTGAACCGGAGGGAGAAAGCAATAATTTCTTTTACAAGCAGAAGGAAAGGTTCTGCTCAATAAAAAGCAATTAAACATTTCCTATAAAAAAGAATGCTCAGGAGACCTCATGCCACTGTCAGTGTGGCTATCAAAAGCTTCCCTTTGGCTCTTTGAAAGATATTCCATGTTATTTGTGTATTTATTACATCTCTGCAATTACAAACTTGACTGAAGACAAGTTTTGTTGAGGTGAATGATTCCACTGAATGACTAAGGGTCTAATGAATTTCCTTCTCATCCCAAGCACGTAATCTCTAATCTGTTTTCAGAGATGAGAACTAAAGAGATATTCCTGTGCACTTATCTTGCTTTGAACAAATAGAGATGACTTTCTAATTATTCAGATAATTTCTTTCTGCCTCTTTAATTAATTTTGAACTTTTTTCCTCAGTAGGATATTTGTTGCTTTACTATCTTGAATCAGTTACTTGTTCAGGAAATTAGACTGTATCATTATATGCTGTATAAAGAAATGTTTCCTTTCAATCTCCTGAGGCTACAAAAATATTTTGGTGCTATTATTTCTGTTAAAAGATTTTAATCTTGTGATCCTTGTCTGGATCATAGCATTCTGTGTACCACAAAAAGAAGAGAAAGAAAAGTCCTTTTTGCATGGAGCTCAGAATTGAACAGTAGTGAAAGTTACAAAAACAGCAGACATGGCTTCTAGCTGTTAGAGGAGTAGCCTGGGAAGAGAATTACTTCATTTTCATAATATACTGGTATTGTTTAGCTGTATGAGTAGTTTTCACTCAAGGAAAAGGGTAATAAATTATTGCCAATTACTCCTTCAATTTATCATTATCAACATATAACAGTCATATCACTTTAGCAGTTCGTAAAAATCTGGTATTTCATGGGGTTTTATTAGTATCTGGATTGCTGTACAAAATGGCTTTCAGAGGAGAGAGTCTGCATCATTACACTGCTTCCCATCCATCACCAGCTGGCTATCAAAGGATACAGGAGTAAAGCAAACAATGAAAATTACTGCCCACATGCTGGTCCTCTTTCCACCATGGTGTCTGCAGTAATTGAAAGCTTGGCTTGTGTAACTGCAGCTGAATTCATGGAACATCTATTGCCAAACAAAGCATTCATATTACTGCTTATTTCAAAGCTAATTTTCAGTAATGTTACTACTCAAGACTATTATTGAGTGGTGGGTTAAGTACTTTAACACTTAAGCAAAATCATCTCTGAAGGCCAAAGAAAAGCTTACTTGACTCTACATTTTGTCTAAGATCATTCTATCACATTGCATTAGAAAAGGTGTATTGCAAAAGTGTGGGAGCTCTTCCTCACCCCACAGATGAATCACCCCATCAGTATCTGTGTTCTTGTGACCTACTTAGCATTCACCCCCTCAGGACAGGTTACAAATCCAACTTACATGTTATTGTAGTTGCATTTGCCTTCTGAATAGTAGAAAATGGAAAAGGAAAAAAGCAAAGATTCAAGGAGATGAAATATATTCAAATGCAGGTATGCTATAGAAGATAAGTGCTGAGAAATCTCTGTGAACAGGCTTTATTCTAGCTCTACTACACTGCCTTTCTCTTTAGCTAGGTAAGAAAAGGTTATAGTGAGAAATACTCCAATGTGCTCTCTGTCTCCCTATTGGAGGGATTTTCAAAGCCATAAAACTAACAACACTATTTCATTTCTCCTTGAAACAGGAATGGTGATAACGTACCAGGGTGATGGGTTACAGCTTCAGAGAGACATGTGCCATTCTGCAGAAGTCAGTGAAGGTACAGGTTTATAGAAAATCAGATCATAGACTGCCGAATAAGAGATAATTCCAGTAACTGAAAGAATGGAAGGATTTGAAAACTGTTAATATTTTCTATTAGAGCAACTGGGAAAAAATTTAACTCCTCCTTTGGGTCAAAAATGTAAGCATCAGGTAGACTTTTAGAGTACAATCCCCAAAAGGTTTGTAATGATTTAATGTATGCTAAGTAATTCACAATAATAATAAGAGTGTGCAAATTTTAGATAATTATTGGCTCTGTTATACCAAATTATTTGCAGTATTTTTGGTTAAAATAAAAGATTCTTTGCCTAAAGATCTTTTTGTTCAGTTCCTTTTTATATTACCAAACCAAAGCAAGAATTATCTGCAAGATTTTTGTGATCTCTTGGGCAGGCAGGAAGTGGGAACAGAAATTATAGCAAATATATCCAAGCTCTACAAAAGGGCTACAAAAGTAATTCTTATTTAAAAAGGTATTTTTTAATGCTTTAAATATTTTTAGAACTGGATCATCTGCCTCAGCTTATTGGAAAGGAATCTACCAGGCTTGACTTTGAGGTGTGTGTGTGGCTGAAGCACATTTGAGTAAAGGGTATGTTAAGGTCTTCATTCTGCTTTTGGAAAGGGGTAGACACATAGCAGCAAAGAGAAGTGGAAGACTACAAGCCATTGCTGATGGCATAGGCTTACAGCAGAGACATGTAACTTGACAGGTGTCATGTTGTCACATTGTGGGTTTATCCTAGACTCCCATCAGACTGAAATGATGGCTTTTCTTAAAAATCTTTTTATGCCAAACACATGGATGGTATCTGTCCATATGTATATTTTTTTTTTTTTTTTTTTTTAATATTTGGAACATTCTTCTACAAATTTCTAAGGGTTGATACAAAAAGGTGTCTATTATTTGGAAACACTTTTTCTACTGCCCTGGTGGTTCAGATATTCAAATATCAGATGCAGTGCATTCCAAATAATGTGACTTGGTTTGGAAATTTGTTCCTTTGCAACAAAGAGAAAGACTGCTCTACAGATTCTCTTAAAAAGGGAACACATTCAGCACTAGAAAATGTAAAAATACAGCAACACCCCACATACCAGTAATTTCACAAAAACAGTTGTCTTGGCTGTTGCAAATGAGGAAAAGGAAAATAAAAGAGAAATAAAGGAAAAATAAATGAATAGATTTTTTTATGACATATTTGAGGGTCTTTCCCATGTACCAGCATATTTCTTTTAAAGAAGTCTCACACTACTTAATGAGTGAAGCATAGATGTGTGTGTGCATCAAAAATGTATGAAATATCCACCTTAGCTCCATATAATCCCTTTGGAAATAAAAACAGGCAACTTTACTAAAATATTGCAAAATTTAATAATTGATTAGTTTAAGATTTAATGATATGCTTCATCTATGCATTAATCATTCTCCCCCTTCTGATGTTAATGCTTTAGAAAGTCATTGCTTGATGACATCATGTAAATTTGGTAGTCTGACAGTCAAAAGAAAGGTCTAGAGATCTTGGATAAGTTTTTGAAAATTAGTATATTGCAAGTACGAAGAAATTTTAGATGCAGTATCTTAGGAAGGAAAAAAAATCAATCATAAATCTCAAAGGGAGCACATTGACTTTGTTAAGTTGTTTGCAATTTTTTCTGACCTGCTTTTATCACATGGGAATTAGCCTTTATCTGGGAAGTATTTACTTTATCTGAGAAATATTAATGTTGTTTTACATATCACTTGAGTTAATAAACGATTTTAAAGCAGTGACTGTAAATACTTGAAAGAGAGCTTTGTTTTCTTGTCGAATTTATGTTAACAACAGTCTGAACACAGGAGGGAGACAAAGACTTGGTTAAGATGCAGAGATGTGTTTAAAAGCTAAGCTTCAGGAAAGAAATGGGTAGAGAGAATACAGCTGGTGATTTACAAGTATTACTTTTTTTTTTTTAAATTTAAAAAAAAAATTTAAAGATTTAAACAATCTTCTTATCATATGCCATATTGCTTTCTAAATTGCCCCCTAACATTATTTAGTGAGAAGTAGTTTACCCTACTTCTTTTTCCTTTATTAATTTCTTTAAGTGTGATAATTTCTTAGCCTATTTCTGGAACTGATATCATGGATAGCCATCCCTTGTCTATGCCTATAGCTAATATTGAGGTATTTTTGCCAATAGAAAAATTACAATGAATCACATAAAAGTTATGTTGTCTCTGCAGATTGTACCACTAATATTTAAGTAAGATGCACTTATTCTTCTCTTTCTTTTTTTTTTCAGTTGAGCACTATTTGCCATGTGCATGTAGTGTTTTGCAGTGCTTTCTTTTGTTTGAGAGCTCTGAGCAAAGACTTGATATGATAAAGATTTTAAAGACTCTTCCAAATCGTCATGGCATAAAAAAATCAGCAAACCATGACTGCACAACTTTTACAGTCTTCTGTAGTTTGCAGTGAGAGCAAAGCTGAGAAAACTTGCTTGATAGCTGGGAAACTTAAGCCCTGTTTCCCTGCAGCAGAAGTACAACCATATGCCTGGCTTTGCCAATGTGATCTAGCCATATCTCTGAAGAAGCCTATCCAGAATTCATTTTCCTTGTACACATGAGGACTGTCTGCTGAGACTGAAGGTCAGCTCATTTTTCTGATTGCTGATATGGTTTCCTACTTGCTGAGAGGTGAACTGAGACTGCTTACACTGTCCAGCAAAGAGTCAGAGGATGGACTTTTCATTGCAGTCATATAGTAAAGAAAATGAAACTGACTGGAAGTGAATCCTATCAATTGACTTAAGATGGTCGAAAAGAGCTGGATATGATAAGGCAACAAAGTAATAATAATGTGGACAAACTTCTGAACGGTAGGAGTGGTTTTCTATGTGGGCTTTACCAAGTTGGTTACCGTGTCCTTGAAGTACTGTTTTTGTGCTTGGTATTTTCTCACTACATTTTAAAATGAAAACACCAATTATTCCTGACATTTTGGTATACTAAAAATGTGCAAAAATAATTCCAAGGACTTAAGGGTACAATTAAATTCAGGGGGATGACAATTTGGGTAAATTGGTCAGTACTACTCTATACTCTAGATATCAATTCAATTCTGGATGATTTTATATTTTTCTCTCAGATCCATAATCACCCAGCCTTCTTTGCATTGTTATGAATTGTAACTAGGAAATCAACATTTCCCAACTGCGTCAAGGAGCTGTCTTTCTTCCACACTTGAAAGTAATTCATAGTGACAAGAAATATAAAGAGATAAGATAAAGGACTATTTTACTGGACAATTAAAACCTCTTGAAACATGGCTAACTTCCATGCTATTAAAAATAAAATGCAAGCCAGATGTTTAGTGTAAGTATGTGTTTGGACTACACAGATGCAGCATCTCTGTGAGTTTTAGATCAATAAAACAAACTAAAAATAATTTTTTTTTGGTGTAGAGAAGTTCATTGTACTCTAGTAGAATCATAGACTTATAAAATCATAGAATCGTTGAATGGTTTGGCCTGGAAGAGTCATGAAGATGACCCAGTTTCAACCCTCCTGCCATGAGCAGGGCTGCTCAAAGCCCCATCCAAGACCCTAAACACTTCCAGGGATAGGGAATCCACAGCTATTCTGGGTAAGAGAAGCAGCATCAGGAATTGTTCCTTAAATAAGAACCATATTGATTGGAAATTGATGGTGGATCTGTTGAGCTATTTTAATAACTATTGCTACTGAGACAATGGATAACCAGAGCTCATATCTTTAATATATATAGCAAAATGAGCTCTCAGGCAATCTGGGAATAGCTACTTGGGCTATGTGGCAAAGGCAGTACTATTCTCTCTACAGCCTGTTTTGTAAAATGAAGCAACTGCAATGTCAGCTCTGCATTAGATCTTTGCTGGCAATAGCGATTAGCATAGCACAGTCTGCTGGAGTTTTAGACGGCTGGGTTCTGAGCAGCTAAAAGACCTTAGCCATAAACAAGCAGGCAGAACTACAAGAAAACCATTGAACCAGTGGGAAATTTTAAGCAAAGGTAACTGTAGATACTTCCTTCCTGCCCACCTTCCTGCCTGTCTGCCTAGATGAGATGATGGTTCTGAGCTCTAGCTGAGACACTTGAGAAATGTTAAAAAAGTCACTTTGGATAACATTAGCACTTCAGTTTCTCCCTTTACTGATGCTTAGGTCTCCTTTCTTCATCTGTAACAGTATCTTTGGTGCCATGTGCAGGAGTGCTCACTGCGCTTCTGGGGTACCCTGCCTGCCTGCAGTTCACAGTGGTGACTGGTGAATCTAGTGGGCAATGGGGGTATCTGCTTAGTCTGGGCTTTCACCTCATAGAAAGGAACGAAAGGAACAATTGGTGACAGGATATCACACTGAGGATGAGTGTTACTGACTGTAAAGATCACTGTCACTATTCAGAATGAATTAAGATTTTGTTTTAGGGCAGCACAACTAATCATGTAGAGTGAAGAGGAGATTAAGAATACTATGTTCTGCATTATAGCAAAGATACTTCATAATAATAAGCAGAGAGACATTAAGGCTGTCACATCAATATCAATGATTCCGTCATGTAAACCCTGTCAGCAATATTGCGTTATTTAGAAATATATAATACTCCACACAGAGACTGCACACTAAATATGCTTGAGAAAATAAATAAAACAAATGCACAGCAAGATAAACAAGATGAGCATATCACGTGTTAGCATTGATTCAGTAGTTTTTAGGTTTCAGCTCCCCGGGAAATGAACAAAAATGTACTAATTTTAAAACATCTGACATATAGATACTTGAAGTGAAAAGACTTGTAAGGACCATATCTTTCAAGAAGGCATGAAAATGGGGACTGTTCTGTAAAAAGGATAAAAAAGGATAAGGCTCATTTATGGTCTCTAGCTGGCAAAACTATGTGACTACACATCTGCTTGTTTATTTCAGCCTGATCATGCTCACATTTAATGATAAAGGTTGAAAATCTGTGGATGTAAGGGAGCTGCTTACAGGTCTCGATTCTAGAATATTTGGTGGGCAAAATAACTCAAATGATGACACTAAGGTCATGTCTCACTGAAAGCCAAAGATATCCATGACAGATGGATATTCCTGTGGTTCAAGTGGGGATGGAGATAATGTCATTAATTTACCTTAATTTGTTAATGCTTTGCTCATGTTTTCTTTGTATCTGCATATGTTTTCCTGTTCAATGTCAATAGAAGAGGGAAGGCAAACATTAAATGAAGACAAGAAAGCTGTGCACCTAATTTTTAAAAGTAACTTTGTGTGCTTGTGCACAGAGAAAGAAGCAACTTTGCAAGTACTGAATGTTACTTGATATTCCTTGGAAGTACTTGTTTTTCTGTACAAGTGGCAGAGGTGCACTGTGAGCCCATTTTAACAGCCTGATGCATCTTTAACACATCAGAGTTAAAACTTAGTAAAAACTTGAAATTATTGACTGCCAATGTATTAGAATCATCTGCACAAGTTTTATTATGTTTCTACAGATACAGCTTTATAATTAAAATGTTTTGAAATATTAAGTTTATGTATGAATTACAAGTATTATTTAATAAACTTGCTGGTCTTTTTTTTTTTTTTTTTTTTTTGTTTTGACTCATTAGACCATGTATTTTCTTTGACTAGAAATGACTGAACTAAAGCAATATCATGCAAGAAATGATAGACTCAGTAGGACTGGCCTGAATGAGATAAAGAAGGAAAAAGGAGCTCTGCAATTACAATTGACAAGTTGGTTTAATATCCAGTGAAAGAAGAATGCAATTCAAGAGAGCTGGATTAATTAAGTAATATGGCAAAACAAACCATGGGTTATAATAATTTTTCAGTATGCCGCAGGACTTAGGGAGGCCTGAGGGCTCAGAGTTCAACTTCTCTTGACACAGGAAGTGCTGATATCTATAATGAACGTGGGTGTCAAGAAATAAAAATGTATTATATATGAGGTACATAATAGAAGTATATATCTGACAATTTCATACAAAATACAAAGAAGGTATATTTTATCTCATAAATCTTACTATGTGAATATCTTATATTTACCTGTATATACAGACTAATAGATTGCAGTGACTATGGAATACTGGCTAAAAAAATGGGGGAAAAAGATCTCAATGTCTAGTATAATCAGATATAAAACAATCTGAGGAAAGAAACCTGTAAGTGGTCTGGTGGAAGTGTGTGAAATAAATTATATGACTCAGTTTGCTTTTACTAGAAATCTGCTGATGCCTGGGGCATTATAAAAATCAATCAGACAGGTGAAAATAGAAAGTGAATGACCAATGGATGGTTTAACAAATTTGTAAAAGTTTCATATAAAACCTGGAAACCCTCAAAATGATTCTGTGTAAATTCACATGCCAACTACTAAAAGACACACAGCTCATATCCTAGAAAAATGACAGGTTTAGTTGACTGACAGACTGTTTTGAAAGTCCCCTGCAGCCCAGCATGTGCAGGGTAAGAGTTCTCACTGTAGCGCAGTGTGAGGAATGGTATGAAAGAGACAGTGCTGTAATACTCTACAGAAGATGGAAAGAAGATGGAAAAAAGGTTCACTTGTCATGGTGAACTTAGATGTGGCAAAGTTTTGTTAATTACAAGGCCAAATCTTTTTCCTGATTAGAAGCTGGTCTTGCTTGATCTCTTGAGGTGGACCTGAATGTCTGATGAAGGATCATCAATTTGTGGCAGACCAGTGGACCTGCATTAATTTCTATTGACTGATGACAGTGAAAAGCAGAACTATCAGAAGCAGCCTGATACAGGTTTGAGAAGGATACATCTGTTGATGTGATGAGAATTCTGCTAGTGAGTGTCCAGGAAGCACTCACACTGAGGAAGTCTTGAGGCAATCCTATAGGCAAAGTTTGCCTGTGTGTACAGACCATGGGCACAAGTGATAATTTTGTTCTTCCTGTCCAGACTAGCAACTGCCCAATATTGTTTTTCACCAGACAATGAACTGTGGATCTGCTTGATGCAGATCATGCTTTGGATGCATTTGGAAGCAGGTGGGTCATGAGTACTCAGGTGGAGGCTGACTCCCAAAGGAGAATGAAGGGAGAAAGCTGGCCAGTCCCTACAGCTTTGGAAATACAGTCATTTACTGAATGTGTAAAGGTGGACAAAGGCGAGCTGTGGCGAGGGAAACTGGTAAGTGACAATGAGAAAATCTTTTATCAAAGTGCAGGCAAAAGTCACCAGAGACCAGGATTTCAATAACTGGCTTTTTGTAAAACCAAGTGGAAGGCAGACCTGAAAAAAAATACAATATCTGAGCGACAGTAAGTAAGGTCTAATGGTGTCCACAGACAGATGATGTGAGCAGAACTGTGCAAAACCATGTATTTCCTTTCAGAACAATAAACCCCAAACATATCAGGGATTACTAATAACGACAGGAATCTGTATGAAATGTTGACATGTATAAAATATCCTTCAATAGAAAATGAGCACAGCTTGAAAACTCTCATTGAGTTTTCAGCTTGAAAACTGAAAACATTTGAAATGAGTAAAGACACAGAGACAGTTCTTACATCTTGAGGAGAAAAGTTGTACTGAATGGAGAAGAAGGTAATCAGTCAAAGCAATCAGGGAAAGCATCAGAGCAGGAAATTATCAGGTTATGCTTTGGAACCAGTGAGTAAAGAACAGCTAATATCAGAAATAAGCTTAGCATGGAAGACCAATATAGTAATTCTGCTGATTTAGAGGACTTAAATTAGAACATAAGCCCTAATTGCTAGATATTTGTGGCTGTTACTTACCATAGAGTAGTGAAAGTTGTTGTTTACTGCCTTAATAGGCTAAACCAATGTAATTTTGTGTTAAATTACTACACTAGGTACAGTCCTATTTTCATGAAATTGGTGGCAAAGCTGTGAAAGAAGGTTTGAATTTCTGAAGAAAAGCACTAAATCTCAGAGAAACATCTCAGCCTGGGCACTGTCCTAGGTAATAAAGTAGCAAAAAATTGTGTCTGAAGAAGGTGCAAATATAAACAAGAGTCCAGTCATTACAGTGTAATAGGGAAACCCAAAGAGCACATCTGTACATATGTATGCCTAATAGGAATTGTATTCTTTATAGTCAAGTTACATTCAAAAAGTAATCTACTTCTTCAGTCCTAGCATGATATACATTACTGCTCATCATAAATGAAAAGCACTTGCAGATTCAAGATGAGGAAAATGTTGCAAATTCTGCTTTCAAATTTAGAAATTCAGCATAGGACTATCTACTCTTGCACATTTTAAGCTCCTCAAGCTTTCAGTTAATCTCAAAGTATGTACATATGTACATTCACACACATGCAGTGTAAAACAGATATGAAGACTACAGTCCAGCTTTTTTTTTATTCCAAACAATGTAAAAATGCCAAATGTTTACATATGTTGGCAGAGTACCTTATTATAATAGTGCTTATAATTATGATTATGATGTTTAGAAACATCATTTATGATGTTTAGAAATCAATTTAAAATAATAATCAATTTAAAATAATATTTGAGGGCAAGCTTTCTTGAATAAGAGTGAGATAGATGTTCCACAAATCAACAGTTTCAGTGCTGCCCTCTTCACTTCTCACTTAAGAAAGTCTTGCTGAACACACACTTTCCCATAAGAGAGACTGTGAGGATAGTGCTACCATGCTCCTTCCTAAGCAGCCTGAGAGCACTGCACGGTTGCAACTATGCCAGAGACGAACACCAAGATGATTGCATGAATGGCCACTGCAACCTATATTAATATTTTACATTAAATTTTATTAAATTGAGAGTGACCAATAAAAACAGTAGCAATAGGAATGTGCACTCACTTTCTTTCTTAAAAGACAGATGTATGCTGTGATCTCTAGTTTCTGTATGACGCCATCATGCAGAAAAATTATCTGCATCATGAAATATTTTACTCTTGATATGCTCAATCTCTGCTAATGGAATTTTTTTACATATATATGTACATATATATATGTCTTTGTGCAGTTCATCTGCTACACAGGATCACCCAGGAAATGTTTGCCAAAATATAACCAGTGGCCAGAAAAGGAGAATATCTTATTATAAATTTGTAGTCAGAGTGTAAGCAGTACCATAGGCCAAGACTACATTAGATAAATTTTGGAGCAGTTGTAAATGTTCTAGACATATATCTTATTCAGGCATTTTTGTAGAGATATTTAATTACAATGTCGTGTCTATCTTGTTGCAATTCAGAACAAGCACTTAGATTGGTCAGATACCTCTATTTAGTTTCTTCTGAAAAATACAACTGAAAACTAGTGAAGAGTTATAAAACAGTATGCATTGGCATGGAGGAATTTCAAAAATAACTGTATTTACTGTTAATGGATTGCTGCTTCATAGTCAGCACAATTTTGGAATTGGCACCAGAAAATAGTTAAATGTCACAAAGCATACAATATGGGACAAACAATGGGTTTGATTATCTGCATCTGTCCCATCCTCTCCAGTGAAGGTTTCAGAAATTTATGCAATTTATACACATAGGATTTGTGTACAATAATTTGTAAACATATTGTTGACTTGACACAATACTTCTAGACTTACAGAAAAGCTAAGATGTTAATTGTATATCACTTGATTACAAAGTAAAATACCGCAATGAAGATTTGTAAACCCGAATCAGAAGCCATCCAACATCTTGATAATGAAGAAAGCAGTATTTAGCTTGCATGTGACTTTTGGTGCTGTGAAGTTTATGAAGAGCTTCATAATCCAGATCTCTGGGAGCACTTTGTGAACAAGAGAAATCATAGCAGTGTCTGTATGATCACTGCGAGCAAACACATCAACCAATCTGTGCATCTGAAGTCATGTCTGAAATACCATGATTCTCAAAAATTAAAATGAAAGTAATAAGATTTGATGGTATTATGTTATACCTGGCTTCTATTTTTCCTGCCTTGAAGGTTGTTGGAGCAGTAGGAAAAGTTGTTCTCCGCATAATAAGTGGAGATAGAGATGAAGTATATTGGCCCAAATTCCCGGTACTTCTGAGATAAAAACAACAGAGGAAAGCAAAATGAATGGAAATAATTAGAAAACTACATCATTAATTTAGTACTGGTTCATGATCTACTGTTTTAAGGTCTTAGATCTCCAGCTGCTTGTCAGAGATGTAGTCTGAAATAAGAGAAGCAGCTTGCATTTTCTATCATTCTCTCTTCTTTTAAATGTGGAAATCTGGCAGCTGTGACCATCTAGAATGTTTATCCTACTGCTTTCTTTTTTTCCTCTAAGTGGATTGCTAAGGAAGGCCTGGCATTTTGGGGCTCTGAGATTTGTTCTCCTCCTACTTAGATAGAGAGTTCTAGCTTTGCTCACTTGTAGGTGAAAGTTAAGCTTGAAAGTCTCAGGCTTTCAATAGTGAAAGAGGTAGTGACTATTTTGTGTGTAGGGGTAAAGGTCAGTTTTAAATTTTCAACCAGTATGTTTATGTAGCAGTTTGGATTGTAAAACCTTTGTCAGAAGTTCTGATCATGGGAGCTGGGCAGAAAAATATCTGTATTACTGATTGCATGCAGCACATACTGGGTTTGAGTAGCAGTATACAAACTGATGTATGCTCATTAACCTGTTCCATTACTTTAAGAACATTTTCTTTTTAACATCAGTCCCAAAAAAAAGTCACTGCTTTCCAAAAATCAAAGTTGGTATCAGTAAAAATTGATATTCTTTGCTTTTATTAAACAAGCTAATACATAATCTGAATTAAAAGCCCAGCCTCTCCATGGGAAAATACCTATTAAAGATTTTGTCTAAGGGGTTTAATGAAGTTGTTTCAGTAGGTATTCTTTCACAGAGAAGGGAAGAGTTTACTGTGAAAGAATTGAAAGATCTTTTGGTAAGAAAATTCCATCAGATACTTTATTAATAACAAAGGGTTTCAGAAATTCCAGCAGACATAAGGTCAGTCTGCATAGGAAAAAGGTCCCTTTCTAACACAGTGACTCATGTGTCCACTTACCCACTTACTCAGTATTTTTTGATCCATGTTCCAGCACAGCCCAATTTTTGAAGAAGGATTTTTAAAGCCACTCTTAAAGTAAGTTGCATTAATTTATTTAGACTCTTTTCCAAACCTCTTTAGGAAATTCATAGGACATCCCCAAATATCTTGGCGCCGTCCCCACCCACCTCATTAGAGTGGAGAAGAAATTTTGTTGGGGAAAATGTGCTAAAAGTGCCAGAAAAATCTGCATGCGAAGACTGGTCTCCAATAATTAGCAAGTAATAAGAAAGAAATCATCACATATGTACAAATGGCAAACTGAGTCATGCCTCAGCAATATGCTTCTTTGCTATGATTGAGCAGGCCAGTTCATTTGCAAGGCAGTAATTCGAATGGTGTAAAGGGAGACCCATTTATTTGCTTCCCTCCCCCCTTCCCCCTCCTCCAGCAAAAGACAGAGCATTAGTTAAAAAAAACAAATGAAGGAAAATTCCCCAAAGAACCTTAGCAAAGAACAAGAAAAACATCCATTGTAAACAGTGGGTTGGTCTTCTGACAGGCTTTGTTTGCAAATGATAACAATTACAGGTAATTTTTCATTTCAATTGGAAGAACAGGTATTAAAAAAAGGAGAGCAAGAGAAACAGAGAGCGAGTGAGATTTCCCAAGTGCCTTATTCCCTCACAGGTCTACAACCTAACAGGAGTGTAGAGAGCTCGGTAGTTTCTTCTTATTCCATTAAGTGAGATCTAATTGTGTCTCTTCTGTCTGTTGGCAGATGCGGTTTCTACATAACAACAGCCCAGAGACAGAGCTGCCTGATTAATGCCTCCAGCTGTCATATGCCCCATTATCTGTGCATTTGCATAACTTAATGGTTTAGGACAGGGGAGAGAGGATGCTTAATTTAATGTTTAGCAGGCCCTTGATAGCTGAATAATTTAAGAACTGTCAAGGGAGGTCAGTCTTACAGCGATTCAGCAAGACAGCCGTGATTTCTGAATATCATTAAAATCCTTACTTAGGATAATTTGAGGGGAAAAAAAAAGGAGAGGAGCATGCAGAAACAACAATGCCTGAAAGGAGGCCCTGCTTTTCTGTTAACTATTCCTGCCCTGAAGATTAGGAGAAAGACTTGTGGAAAAAACCACATCAATAAATAGCATGGACAAGAGAGAAAGGGGTTAACCCCATCCAAGCTCTCTCTCTCTCTTCCTCCCTCCCTCCTGCTCCCCGTCACTCCCCCCACCTCTCCTCCCTCCCCTTCTTCCCCCATCCCCCAGTCTTCTCATAACTGAAGGGTGGAAATACAGAATTCTCTTAAACTCATCTAAAAGCCCAACATGCTTTGAACCCGAAACACTCTCGGTTTCGCTAGATGCTAATGAATATTATTAAGCTAATCTTCCATTTGTTTTCTAATTATGTGTCAGAAAGCACTTGCAGTGGCAGCTGAGGCAACTGCCAGGGTGCATTTATTTATCTTCCAATCCTGTGTCTACTGACCGCCTATAGCACAGAGTGATTAGGATCAAATAAAAAGAGATTAAAAAAAATCGGATATTTTTGCAGCTTGATTACTGTTCTTTTCCAAGTTCATTAAGTTCTGCATGACATTTGACTCTATTTTAAGAACTGATAAAATGGAGTTACTTAGGCTTCCCTGTGAGGCATTCTGTCGTAGTACAAAAATGAATGAAAGAAGTAATCTACGGCTGGACCAATCCACTGTATTGGCTCTGGCTGAGATGAAGCTAATTTTCCCCACAGCAGCCCTTGTAGTGCCATGCTTTGCACTGGTGATTAGAAAGGTGTTGATAACACACCAGTGTTTTAGCTACTGCTAAGCAGAGCTGGCACAGCATCAGCGTAGGCTCTCCAACATTTCCCCTCATCAGTGAGGATGGACAAGATGTTGGGAGAATGCAGCCAGGGCAGCTGACCCAAACTGACCAAAAGGTTATTCCATACCATATGGCATCTGCCTAGCAATATCACCTAGGAGAAAGAGGGAAGAGGGGAGCAAGCATTTGTTATTACTACATTTTCCTTTTAGTGCCACCACTACGCATCTGGAAGCCCTACTTCCTGGAAAGCAACTGGACATCATCTGCTGGTGGGAAATAAAGAAAAAACTTTGCCTTTCCTTTGCTTCTGTGCACAACCTTTGTTTTTGCTTTATTATACTGCCTTTAACTTGACCCACAATTTTTTTCCCCCATGTTATTTTCTCCTTCATGTTCTACAGAGGACAGAAGTGATGGAGAAGCTTTGTGGGCAGCTTCCATCCATCCATCCATCCATCCATCCATCCATCCATCCATCCATCCATCCATCCATCCATCCATCCATCCATCCCACCTTATCTATAATAGCCAAATCAAGGACTTGCTCAAAGAGTCATGGAATCATAGAACCTTAGAATAATAGAATGGCTTGGGTTAAAAGGGATCTTAAAGATCACCTAGTTCCAATGCCACTGCCATGAGCAGGGACTCCTCCCAACATACCATGTGTCTCCATGTTCAGCCTGGTCTTGAACACTCACAGGGATGGGGCATCCATAACTTCTCTGGGGAACCTGTTCACCACCCTTACAGTGAACAAGTTCTTCCTAAATCTAATCTGAATCTACCCACTTTTCAGTTTGAATCCATTCTCACTTGACCTCTCAGTGCATGCTCATGTTTCTTGTAGATCTCTTCAGGTACTGGAAGGCTGTGATTATGTCTCTCCAAAAAAGCGTTCTCTTCTCCAGGATGAACAATCCCAGTTCTCTCAGCCTTTCCTCACAGGACGTGTGTTCAATTCCTCAAATCATTTTTGTAACTCTCTTCTGGACTCTCTCCAACAGTTCCATGTCCTTCGTGTACCGGGACCCCAGAGCTGATGCAGGGTTCCAGGTGAGGTCTCAGCAGAGCAGAGCAGAGGGGCAGAATCCCCTCCCTGGCCCCGCTGCCCACACTGCTCTGGATGCAGCCCAGGGCATGTTTGGCTTTCTGGGCTGTGAGTGCCCATGGCTGGGTCATGTCCAGCCTCCCATCCACCAGCACCCCCTAGTCCTTCTCCCCAGGGCTGCTGTCCATCTGTCTATCTCACAGTCTGTATTGGAACCAGGGGTTTCTCCAACCCAGGTGCAGCACCTTATACTTGGTCTTGTTAAACCTCATGAGATTTCCATGGGCACACTTTATCTTGTCCAGGTCCCTCTGGATGGCATTGTGTCTCTCAGATGTAGCAACTGCACCACTTGGCTTGGTGTCACCAGCAAATTTGCTGAGGTAACACTCAATCCCTTCATCTAAATCATTAATGAAAACGTTAAATAACACTAGTACTGATGCCGTTTTGGTTTGCAATTTTTCCTTTTGTATGTTCTCTCTATTCTTCACACATATATTTGTAGCTCTGTAGCCTATGATATAAATGGCTAATTTTCCCATTAGGCTTTCCCCTAGGCAGAAAGACAAAATTAATTCCAGAGCTACACATCCCAGGGGGTACAAGGCCCCTGTCCTATCTTGGTTCTTCCTGGGAACCAAGCCAGAGAACAGCTCTTCAAGATACATCTTCATAAACAAAGTAGAGCTAGCACCAAGGTGGAGGGCTCCAGAGAAGAAGCTTGTCCTGGGGCGAAATTCCATCATCATTTGTCCTCCTAATTGGTGCTCTTTTGTCAATTATGCTAATTTTCTAAACATACAAAGACTGAAGTCACCCTTTCTGGGTGGGCTTTTGTGGACACATTTCCATAACTGCCCCTGAAGGCCTTCAATAAAGATCCACTTTTATATTACCTCCCATATTGAAATTATCTTGAGTTTCATTTCTAGGCTGGAAAAGGCAAGAGTGCCAGCACTGACCCATGAGGACACCTTGTCCCTTATGTCCATCGGGACTCTGACCTATTGACCACTACTATCCAAACTTCTTCTCTATCTAACAGTTGAATCCATCTCTTTCTAATTTAGAGAGAAGGATGTTTTGGGGGACTGTGTCAAAAACCTTACAGAAATTCAGATCAATGACGTCTGTAGCCCTTCCTTTTTCCACTGATGTAGTTATCCCATCATAGAAGGCCACTGGATTGGTCAGGCAGAATTTGTTCTTGATGAGGCCTTGACAGCTGTCCTGAATCATCTCCCTGTCCTCCTTGTTCCTTAGCACAGCTTCTAGTTCCATGTTCCATCTGTTCCATGATCTTCCCAGGCATGGAGAAGTTGGTAGTTCGCAGGGTCCTCCTTTCTAGCCTTTTTAAAGATGGGCACAATGTTGTCCTTTTATCCAGTCCCCTGGGACTTCACCTGATTGCCAAGACTTTTTAAGCATCATGGAGAATGGCGTGGAAACTATACCAGTGAATTCCCTCAGGACTCTGGGATGCAGCTCATGAGGTCACATGGATTTATGTACCTTCAGGTTCCTCAGGTCTTGATAAGTGTTCATTATTTACAGTGGGAGGGACTTCACTCCAGGAGAAAGATGCTCTGCTATTTCTGTTGAGTACACTGCATTTGTCTGGCCCTGTCATCCCCTCTCCCAAAACTCTGTCCTTCCTGAGATCTGGCACTTTGAAGTTAATAGATTTAGGATTTAAACAACTTCAAAACACAATGGTTAATGACTCTGTTAAGAGCACTGTTTGATAGGTTCAGTGTAACTTAGAGGAAAGACGTGTTTTACATTTACTGAATGAGCCCGCTTTTCTGCTTGTGGTAAGCAACATGACTATCTAGCCAGCACTTCGGCCCCAAGCATTTCTTTTTGCATATATTTCTGGGAAACCACATATTTTTTGGCTTTACCCTCTTTCTTCAATTGCTGTCTGTTCTGCTTTGCCCAGTTCAGTTCACCTGGCCCTAACAGAAACCCCATTGGGTCTACCTTGGGTTCTTTGCGTGGATCCTTTTTGTAACTAGCTTTTTGGCAGAATGTGCCTTGCTTTAGCTAGCCAATTCTATAAAATATATGAACAGCTTATTTGATTTCTGATTTAATTTCCATGGTATATAGGCAATTGCAAATGTACTGATGATAAAGAAAGAATCTGTAAAACCACCAGAACCTTATGTCAGCATGTTTGTACACACAGTCTATATGCATCTCTACACACAAAGCTATGTACATACAACTGGGTGAGTTACCTCAATTTTCTCCCCCCATGTTCTTAAATCAACAGCTCAGAGCACCATCTGACATTGGAGCACCTGGTGTTTCCCTGAGATTTAGAAAAAGGTGTAGGGAAAATTGAGTTGGACGATTACATTGAGTTGAAGGAGAAAAATTGCTATGGCTGGTTGGCAGCTGCCCAAGATTTTATAAGGGATTGAATACCTCCTATCTTTGTGCCGTTGAAATTTCCTTCTAAGCCATTTTTGTCTTGACATTTTATAAATATGGACAAGCAACAATTGTCAGTTGAATTAATTATTCAACTGGTTTAGCCTGTAGATAACAACCTGTGTCTTCACTGGACAGTTACACTTGACAATGACATTTGGTGGGGTGGGGTAGTTTGAGTTGTAACAGCATGGAAAGGAGAAAGAAATCTGCTCCTCTGTTTAGTAGTCTGTTTTTTCTTTTTTATGATCTCGCACCAAAAGGATGTAATACTCAGCAGAGCAGGATGAGTGGTGTGTTCGTTGGGTGTTGAGAGGTGACTTTTATACACAGAACTGATCCATGGTAGGAAAGTCATGGATAGCTCTGGTTTGTACTGTGGAGGAAAAGAGAAATGATGCTGGCTTTTTTATTGTTTGTTTCTTTAGCTACATTACTGTTTCTCTCTCCCAGAAAGCAAGATTTTTTATTTTTTTTTTCACTGATATTTTTAATATTTTATTTTCTTTCCAGTTGCTTTGTTTTAAAAGGGGAAATTGAGAACCAAGGCTGCATTGTGGAGCTCAGTTTCTGAGAGGTAAATTTCCATAAGGTTCATTTTTGGCCACTGCCTTTTTGTAACTTCCTAGCAGGGAATTGATTAGAAGCAGTGTGAAGCTGAAGTAGAAAGTGGGATCTTCCATTTGGTGGAAAATTGTAGTTCCAGGTTAGAGAATTCACTTTTAAACATGAAGTCCTGCTCTGTTTGCCTTATTGCTATTCTATTCACTTTTTTTCAGAGACTGGAAGCCCCCAGTGACAAGGATGTCCATTTCTAGGCTTCTGCTAACAGAACAAGAATAAGAAAAAATGGGAAGGAAAAAAAATCCTTATGCTCACTAACATAAATCATCACAGTAGTTCAAATCAGCACATATGGTATGGTAACATTGCCCATTGCTTTGAGACCCTCGAATGGAAGAACATATGGGCTTCTGCTGCATCAAAACACAATAGGCCTGTGTTTAGGACTCCACAGTGACCTGGATTCAGAACTTCCTTGTTTTTATTGGTTTGTGTGTCTGCATGAACATTTTTTTCTTCCAACACAGTGGGCTTTTTCTTTTTCTTTTTTTTCTCTGATTTCTTTGTTCAGTGACAGATTCCAATGGGTTGAGCAAGACAATGCTATGCCTGTGGTTTTTGCGTTTCACGTGATTGCCTTTGCACATTTTGCGATATTTACAGATTTCAGAAATACTAAGAGAATATTACAACTGGATGACTTAATCAGAATAAATTAATGAAGATAAAAAGTTTTTTGTTTTTTTTTCTGGTGCATATTTTTTGAATGATAGAAGTTTTTTTTGAATCGTGGAAATTACGATGTCATCCTGAGAATTTCCACTGATTCACTGTTGCTGTCCTGCAAATGTCACTCTGTCCAGTGGCTATGCTGAAAGAGCTGAAACACAAAATGAAAACTGTCATATCAGGGTCTTACAAATTTATTTATCTAAAGACTTATACACCATTACTGAAGTGGGCATAAAAAATACCCCTGAGTCTAAACACTTCCAGCACACTGATACTCGGTACTAAGTATGTTGGTTGAACATAGGTCCTTGCTTTTGCCACATTCACCGATCCCTAAAAATAATCAATTACAACCTCTTTCCACCACTCCCCCCCCACCCCGCCCTGGGAAAACATGCAAATCCTCTATGGATCCCACTCTGTTTTCATTCAAAAGATTCTCTTTCTTTTTGGTCATATGTTTTGGCTAGTCATTTTACTGCCCTCCTTGGACGACTTCAGGGTCCCTAAAATCCATTTGACTTACATCCCATCAGCTGGCTATGGGTCTTCATTCAGTTCATTTCTCAGGTGGAGTAGGGTAGGTGAGATCCTCCATTTCCTGCTCCCTTCTCAGAACAGGAGCAGACAGTTTGTGGGCTTTCAAAGATGGTACTGTGGTCTGCAGGTGACAAATGCCTTTGTACAACAATACTCCTCCTTCTTTTAAATTATCTGTTATGCATGCCTCAAAGCTATATCTAATCAGTTTTTTGGAAGTATTACAGAAGTATAGTCACCAAAGGCTATGCGTTCACGAAGGACCTTCCAAGCTCAGTGTAAGACAGAGGACAGCAGATGGATGTGGAGGACAGATGGGGATATGGTTATTAACACAATGATAAAGAGTGGTTGGCTGGAGAACGGTTTCCCTTTCTGTTCCCAAAGTGGACAGGTTTTCTCTGGCAGCTGGGGCTAGCTGGTGGGAATGAGAACAGTCAGAGGAGGGCAGATGTCTTCACATTGATGAGCAGGGAAATAGGGCATAAAACTCCCTTCAAGTGATAGCTCTTCTGCATCCAGGATGGGTTTAAATTGATTTTGCAGACAGGGGTTTTGAGAAGCACAAGGTTCAAATGGCAGTGGATGAATACAGAAGCAAAAGGGGTTGAAATTAATTTTAAAAGGGCTCAAACCAGGGCAAAGGGGTGCATAGGTGGATTGAGGCAGAAAAGTCTGGTATAACTTGCTAATAATATATGCATATTTCTGTCAGTTTTCTACAAGAAATATTGCTGAGCATGAACACAAGTTTAGCAATCTCACAAAGTTAGATTAGATAAAATTATCATCATTCCAGTGTCATGTGACTGTTTATTTTTTAACTGCCTCTTCTGTAAGTGCTATTGTTTTGATGGTCATGCTGTGTGAGTTCAAATTGAATTGTATTACTTGACATTACTTTACAGTAATAAGTAGCAAGTTGTTGTGTTCCACGGTGGGGAACTGCTAGAAGTTCTTTTAAAAATAGATGGTCAGGATCGAAATTAAGCCAAATGAGGCGAACATTGTATCTGAGAACCATTTATTGGAAACAAAAACAAACAAAGAGAAAACAACAACAACAACAAAACCCACCCCAAAACAACAACAACAAAACAACCCACCAAAATAAGAAGGAGTTAGGGTACTGAGGAGGGCCAGAGAGGCCAGAGCAAGAGGCAGCAGGATGGCAGGGAGAGGGAGAGCAGGCCAGAGGGCGCTCGGAGCGGGGCTGGGCAGCGCGGCGATGTCCCGAGGCGGGGCTGCGCTCGCTGCCGGCCCGGGCGCGGCTCCTGCGGCGGCGGCGGCGGCCACGAGGCGCGGGGGGAGCGGGCAGGAGGTGCGGGAGCCCGGGCAGGGCCGCGCTGAGGATGGGCGCTGGGCTGCCTCGGAGCCGGCTGCGCTGGGCAAAGGGGACAGGCGTGCTGGGAGGAAGCGGGCAGGGCGCTGCTCGGGGACACGGGGACACGGGGACACACGCGAGGGCGAGCGAGAGCCAGCGGGGGCAGGAGAGGCGAAGGGCAGGACTGCAAAGGCAAATTCACAGGGCCCCTAAGGAGTCAAAAGGCAAGGGCCAGAACAGCTCCCGGAGCTTGGGGTGCGGTTGGTTTTATGCCCCCGGCTCCCCACAAGCCTGCCTGCTGACAGGAGACGCCGGCCCAGTCCGATGTCCCAGCGCATCCAGAGCTGGAGACCTTTTGCCATCCGGCTGGAGAGCGTCTCTGGGGTACAGTGTCTTCCGTGCTCCCCGGCAGACTGCCACGAGAGACATGACCTGCTGGCCAGGAAAAGTCACCCCCGACACAAGGCTTTCCTGCATCTTCTCCTGGCTGCCTCCTAGACATGGACATGTCCCTCCCCCATAGACTGTCAAGTTCAAATAAATTGGCTCCTCACACAAGTTAAGTAGTTAGAATAGACCTGAGCTTTTGGTTATATTTAGGCAGAGAAAAGGTAGAGATGAGTATTTTTGGTAAATAATTGCTCCAAGTATTTCCCCCATTTTATTTTTATTATTTTTATATTTATATTTATATTTATATTTATATTTATATTTATATTTTTATTTAACTTTCCTTTTAGGACTTCTTTCTTCAGTGCTCTTTGTTGGAGTCTGGAATACAGAGTGTGTGCCCTTGTTTCTGATACTTAGTTATAAGATCTAGAAAAACACTGAACTTCATATAATATGAAATTCATGAGCATGTTTTCATGGTGATACATGAAAACAAATGTTAAAGTTAGATGAAAAAAGCTGAAAGTGTAAGTGTGTAGATTAGAAAGTTTTTTTAATCACTGGGTGAAAAAGTTAGTTTAGAGAATAGGAGACAAGATGGAGGATTTAGGGTGTTGTCCCTTGTCCCTTCTTCTTTCTTCTTCATGTTCTTCTCCTGGAGGTTTTTGGGTAATAGTGAGTCATTAGATAGAGAATGCCGCAGTGCATCACAGAGGTGATGGGTCATTGGGTCATTAAGAAAAATAATATACGTGTCTATTGTTAATTGGATAAAAATAGGTATAAAGATAAAAGAACTGCATAGTTTGGGGCCATTTTGTGCATCAGACATGAAGTGTGCCACAAGGCCTTGTTTGTACCATCAGAAGAAAGAAATGTACCTGATTACAAAGATATAACCTTGTGTAACCAGCCTGGAGAGACCTGTTAAGTTTTGTGATCACCTGTTAATAAACACAAGAAACAAGATTCTAACGAGCTTGGGAGTTTTCTTTGAATCATAAGAACTGAGATAAGCAGGGCTCCCCACGAGGGAGGATCCCAAAAGAATTCAGTCCAAAGGAGGCTGAGAGATACAAGAATAAAAAGAAAAATACAGAAGAGATGCAGCAGAAGCAGAGAAATAGAAAAAGGACTTTTTAGAGAAAAGTTACACTCTGCCTCACCTATCAAGGTCTTCTGCTCCTATATGTTTTTAAGTTTTGGACTAATTCAAGTGAGTCTCATAAATATGTGTAATTCTTGATTTTGAAACATGGGCCTGAGAGTTCTGTGAAAGTTGGCAGAATGGAAAGTAATTGCTGATAAAGACCTATTCAGGAGCAGACAGGAATAGGGAATATGTTTGTTTCTGTTCTATCCTTCCGAACCAGAAGGGTTTCCTTCAAATCTCAAAATTAGGTTTGGTTTTAGGGAAGAGTTCCAGTCAGCATTTGCTCTTCTAAATCAATTTCAAAACATAAATCCTGTGATAAATGCTTGATCTCCTGCATATAGATTAAAAAACACTTTTTTGATTCTGTCTTTTTCTGTCACACAGAAAACATGGGAAATACCACATTCATTTTCCTCCACTCACACATTTAGTGGAAGACAATGCAAACATTCTTCAGCTGCACTAGATATTACCTAGATGAAAATTTAAAAATAATTAAATTTTCCCTTTTGCCTGTTTCCAGAGGCAGTTAGGATGACAAGTTAATCATCTGAGCCCCACATTCTTCAACTCATCATAGCATATTTCTTCTGATGCAGCTGTCCATTCCATTCAAAGCAGGCTTTTTAAAAGGACTCTGGATATGTTGAGGATTTACTTCTCTGAAAAATCCCTTAGCCCTTTTCTTAACTAGCCACATATGAATTAAAACCCAGAAAGACTGCAGGTGTCCCAGAGAGGTGGCTATTAAGAGTGTAGCTGGAATGGCCTCAGTGCCCTGAAATCTAAGGAGACTCAGAGCTCTTGGCAGAGTGTCATGATTTCCTGTGACCTGGGGAAATCACTTATACTCCCTCTGTAATGAGGCTCAAGGCTCCTCATTTGCAAAAGAAGAATTTCTCTTTGCTTTAAGGGTCCTGCACCACTAATGACAGTGAGTGCTCAGCTTCTGAGCTGATGAAAGTCAGTCAGATATATGCTGGTAGACTTTAGCCTGTCTTGTGCCTTTTGTGGTACAATGGGCAAATAATACAACTTTCCTGTACCACCCACTGTACTACATATGATTTACAGGATCTAAATAATTATCCAGAGAATCATATTTTGTGATGGGACTGACAGTTATGAAGAACAGAGGTGGGTAAAGATAGTGTTTCAAGAGATAAAACAATCTGGTTCAAAGCCTTGGATATTTGAAAACTACCCATGAGCTACCCGTTCTCTTAGAAGAGAAGCTAGTTGCAATTTCCTGCTGCCTCAGCTGTATCCTGGGCTGCCCTGCCATCTGAATGGGGGAAGAGAATGATATTTCATATGTATTCAACTGTTGTTTTTATTTTGTTAGCATCTCCTGTAGCTGGCATAGAATGAAAGGACATCTATTTAAAAGGGTTGTTTCCCTTCTGAGGTTTTAATGATAAATGCACAGATTACAGCTAATTTTCTTCTCTCACAATATGAAATTTTACTTTTAAATGGACTCTTATGTTAATAAACTCTTCATATACCCTGGCAGTCTAACAATAGTGATTTATTGCTCAGCCATCAAAATAAAGCGAATATGTCCAAAATAATTTTTCTATGGAGCTGTAGCAGAAATCTCTTAAAAATGTTACACAAAATGGATGCTGTGAAGACTGGGCTAAAATAAGGGCTGGCTAGCTCAGCCTGAGGTGGAAGTATCTCTGGTCAAATCTCTGTTTCTCTGTCTTTAGTTTTAACACCTATCAGGAATACAATTTTGTCTTAAGTCTTCTGGTTTGTGTCATGAGTAATAGATTTTCAGTTCCCAAGGGATCATAATAATTAGATGTATTCAAATTTAACTCAACATTTAATACCTAATTTTATTACTGAATTCAGAGTTTCTTTTGAGTAGCTTATGTTGAAATCTAAAAGAATGGAAATGGAAACCAAAAAAATCCATCTAAAGGTCCAGCCTATGAAGTGACTCAATTTCTCTCTTCTGGTCAACAGTCTATGAGATAATGCCTTAAAAGAAAAAATTTCCGAGCTTTCAGCTTTACACAAATAGATATTGTAATGAAATTCTATGAGCTGTGAGGGGTTCATGTATTTGTTTTTACTGACCACGTACAAAGTTAGCTACATATGTGTATTCCTGTGCTGGCAGCTTCTGTTAACTTTTAATAAAGGTGCAAATGATTTCTTCAGATGTAGCTACTTGAACAATATTTCATTTTATATCTATGTGAAATGAGCCAGGAAACATGAGGCAGTTCTGTTCCCCACAATAATAAGGGTGACAGAAAAGAGAATAGTTTGCCACATGATTATGGGATCAAAAGAACACACAATGTGTAAATAAGCATGGAGACTGAATATTGCAGTGTCCCTAAAGCTGCTCTTACTTTGCCAAGCTGATACAGAGAAGCTGGTAGGCAGCTTGAGGAAGGCTGTGTTTTTGTTTTCTTTTGCTTTTTGAAACAAAAAATTTAAAAAAATGAAAAAATTATTTTAAAATTAAAAAAAAGAAAAAAAGTGATAGATTCCTGACCTATTAGACACTCAAGAAAAACTGCTGCTGAATGTCACCTGTAGTATTTCAGTTGTATCCTGAGAAGAATGTGGTAGGTTCTAATTGTGCTGGAAACCTGGTGATCATTTTTCACTATGAATGTTAACGTATAATTTGTGCCCGTACTGAATTTTTGAGACATGGTTCAATTAAAAATTAAATTGTTACCCTGTTACCTCCGTCAACACAATGCTCTGTGAACTACTGAAGTTTGGCCTCACTTTGCAGACATTAAAAGGCATTAGTACAGGCAGAAGTGTTTTTGTTCAGTTGAAGAAATTACCCCTCCATTTACCTTGCCCTCAAATTCAGGTCTGTGAATGCACTTCTGATAGGGGTGGAAAAATCCTTGGCTTACGCAACCAAGTCTGAGTGAAAAGTTCTGGGTTTAAGAAATCAAGTGCAGAAATTAAGGTCTTGCAAGCAATTTTATAGAATCAAATCAAGGCTGAGAATGAAGCCAAATTCTTCTATTGAAGAGAAGCCTTACAGTTTTTCCTGATATGTAGCTTTCCAAAGCATATTCCATAAAAAGCATTGCAATTTTGCTTTATCTGCAGAGTAAGAGGGTCTACATGTAGGTCTAATTACAAGAAGAGGGTCACACTGAGAATGCTCCTGGCACAATGTAATATACTGCTTTTTGCTCTCTGAAACTGTGCTGCTTATTTTCATTTGTATTAAAAATTGTTTCATGTGGAGGTATGTAGTGACCAACAAATACATGGTACAATGGGACATAGGGATACACTTGTCCTTAACTCCTCCCTGGCTGCATGCTTGTAGTCACCACAAGGAGCAGGACACTGGTTTAAACCAGTCTTCACTTCCCTACTGCATGCGTGTGTATCTATTACAAGCATGAAAAAACAGTGAGAATAGTAAATACAGTCAGAATTTAATTTATATTTTTCTATTGCATTAATGCCAACTACTAATTAACACTGATTAGTGTTAACTTTCCTCAGTCTCCTTCTAGCAGGGCACTGTGCACTCACTAGACTGTTCTTCGTTTGTAAATAACTTGTCGAAACTAAAGCAATTTAAAAACTCCTCCTCACTTTTGTCAACAGAAAAGATATCTGCTGTTATTCACTTTATAAGCCAGTCAAACAAAGCTGTTTCAGAGCCTGATCCAGAGTCCATGGAAAGACTCCTACTGGGTTAAACGTGTTTAGGATCAAGGTCTTAGCAATGGCAGCACTTTAATAAATCACAGTCTTGCAATCTCTTTGATGGGCTGCATACCTTTGTGCTTCTCTATGGCCTGCTAGCTTTAGGGTTTTCTTGGTTTTTTGAGGATTTTATTCCACCCAAGCAACCCTGACTTATGTTCTGTACAGCCTCACTGAACCTAAATAGAGTTTTACAGGTTGTGAGTCAGAACCGACTCTTATTGTCTGATGTTGTCTTTTTCTGATCCAAAGTTCACGGTCATGCTAGCTTGTCTCTTCCCCTCATCTGCTTTCAAAATTTCATTTCTCTTTTAATTCTGTGTTTCCAGAGCTCTAGCCCCATCACTCAGCTGCTAAATCTCTGTCTGTCTACTGGGCTGCCTTCTTCCTCTCAACTGCCAGATCTTTGCTGGTTCCCAGAAATCTTCTTTCCATCCTCAAGTGCCATAATGTATTTGCTGCTATTTAGTGAGTTAACAAAGATGGGTAGTCTCACAGTCGTATTCTGTCTCCCAGCATTCCTTGATGGAGAGCACAATAAATACAAGCCAAACCAGTATTTTCTTCTAAGGAATTTTAAACTCTTAATAGGAATGCCTTTCTATTTCTCCAAAATATATAGGTCCATATCCTCTGACAGTAACTTGAAAATGCTCCATTGACTTCAACAACTTTCACTATGACTGAATTCACACCTTAGAACTAATGGAGCTTGTCTTTCACATAAATCACTAGAAAGTAGTTAGATGTGTGGCAAATTCAATATCTGATGTCAAGTTGCTGCAAGTTCCCAAATTAGTGCTGATTAATATAAAATCTTATATTTGTGTTTGAAGTGAAATTAAAATTACCACTATCTAATGGAAATAGGTCTGTACTACATCTTCAGTGACAGTCATGAATTTAATAATCTAACAAACTGCTGGACGTGTCTACTGTGCCATATCAGTCCAGTTAAAAATATCTATATGTCAGGCACAAAAGCCTACTTACCAAAGAAGGCAGTTTGAACATGGAAATATTTGAAATGGTGGGACAGAGATTTGAGATTAATCTCTCACGGGATATGCAATGAAATGCAAACATTTACCTATATGGTACAGTAAAATTCAACTGATTGTTACAAATAAGGAAGTTTCTTTTCCTTTCATAATTTAGGTGGTACCTATTCTTCAGAGGTATAGAGGTGAATCAGAGGTGATTTTTGATTGCTTTTGTTTCTTTAAATCAGCTGAATGGTATCCAGATTTAAACTTTAGTCTTCCTTCTTCAAACACCCTTCTAATGCCTTATTCTTTGCTGTCCCTCTCCATGGACCAGAGGCGATGGAGATAGTGCTCTGGAAACTTTAAATGTTAATTAAGTAACAAAAAGCTGCATGAGAACCAAGGCAATTTAAAACAGGAAAGATAAAATCATAAAGACAGGAATACCTAATGGTATCAAACATATTACAGGAGCTATGTGCTTATAGATGTAAGGGAAAGGGGATGAACCCTCCGATAGATACCAGCTGGATTTAGTCACCATGGCTACACAAGATTTGTTCTGGCTGTCCCTTCATGCTGTTTTTCCAGGGAGAAGGATTACAGTGCTGTGAGGTTTCTATGGGGCAGGCACCACATTGCTTCTGAGACAGGCTGGCAGCAGTACATCAGACACCTGATGAGAAGACTACAGGCATTTCCTCATTCAGACACATCACCAGGTACAGGAAAGGCTGTGCTTGAAGTGCGTCTTGTTCTGTTTGCTTGGCATTCTGTGCCACTCTCTTTGGGCCTGCTTGTATTCGGTATCAGCAAATGCTAATTTTCTAAAGGACTCCAAAAGCACTTAGTGAGTAGCATTGTGCGGAGTGGGTGTTCTGTACATGAGATTAAATAGTGAGTATATGACCCAGGTTGTTCCTTCCAGTCTTGCTTTGATTTGAAGTTAAAAATTTGAAGCATCAAAATTAATAACAAACACCCCCATCACGTGGTTTTCAATTTATCACAAAACTACCCATCTGTTAGAGTAGTTATCAGTCAGTACCAGTATGAATGCTTTTGCTTATTTGCAGACCCTCACAGAGTAATTTCCACTTCTGAAGATGAATCAGGATGTGAAAAATGTGTGCCTGGTTTGAGAACTGGGAGTTATGACAGTCAAATGCTCTCTGCCATGCCAGTAATGACGACTCACTGGCATCCCTAGTATAGCTGCTGGGTATTCATGCAGAAGAGATGCCATGTGTGATGCTAGAAGGCAGTGGTGGCAAATTATTGTGTTGAGCTAGCAAAGTGGGAATTTACAGTGTTGTCAGATACTCATGAATTATTCTTACCAGGAAAAAGGTAATAAATGTGGGCTAGATACTCTTACCTCAGTCTTAATTATAATAATGACTGTTGTTGGTTGATGGTGTAATGACTTCCATTTGGGTGTGGGTTTTTTGTTTGTTTTAATTCTTTTTTATTTTTATTTTTTAAAATAAACATACAAATGTTGAAACAGAAAAAGCAGCTATGTGGATTCAATTTTACTTCATCCTAAAACTTTGGTCTGAGCAGAGCAGTTGAGTTTTAAAAAGACTTCTCTGCCCTCCTGTATCTGTAATAGATTCCTGCATAGCAGAGTTTAAATATGTAGCTTCAGGGAACAAAGAAAGCCACTAAAATGTAGATAAATCAACAGCTTTTGTTCAAAGGAACCTTTTCACCTCTTCAATAGCATGGAACTTGGAAGAAAAAACCAGCATTTTGATTTTTGTCCTGCCTTTCATCAAAAGCACTTAGCAAAAAAAAAAAAAAAAAGGAATAAATGAGTTCCTGTTATGCTACAGTGTTTGCAAATGTTGATATTTTGCTTTGAAGGGGGACTAGGTCAAGACAAAATGAGGAACAATGTTTTTTTGAAAATATGACATAGGCAACCTGTACTAAGAGCCAAGAATAGGACCTGGATTATCATAAAATAAAAGTCCTGTTTACTGGTTGTTGGAAATGAAATCATGCAGAGGACAAATCTCTAAAGAATCTAGTCTACTGGTCATAGCAGAGGATGAAAACTCATCAATTGACTGTAGGTGCTTCTGCATTGATAGTAGAATAAGAATAAGCAAAAGTTAACTCTATTGGCAAACACACTGCTCATGGTTTGAGCTAGGTCAGATCTGTAACTACAAGTGTGGCAATGCCTGATCTCATTGGGGATTTAGTTCTTAAAAGTTCTCAGCCTCTGTGTGAATTTGAGACCCATAGAATGCTAATAAATATACCCTCTTACCTTGCAGAACCCTTGCAAGGGTGACTGTATGGATATTAATGGATTTTGGGTGCTGAATCTGCCAAAATAAATGTTGCATATGTTTTGCCAAATATCTTGCTTTGTCCAGATCCCAATGTGCCTTGACTCATATTGTGCAAGTCATACACAAAAATTACTCCTTTTTCCCACCTGTGGCATTTCTCTAATATACATTTCTTAGTCTTAAATTTATGCATATTTTACTTTTCCAGAATAATCAGGTTTGCAATTTCCCTTGGGGAGAATATTTGCTACTTCAGTAAATTTTCTGACACTCATTCTGAATATCTTGACTCTGTATCCATTCACACCATTATATTTCATGTATTCTCTAAATAACTCCATTTATTACGTATGATTTTCTAGCTTTAGAATATTTGACATCTCCTATTATGTCTCCCCACTATGCACTGAGTTGTCACTTAGCCAGGCTATCATGCAGAATTAGCTCCTATAATTCTGCCTTATTATTCACCTGTGGAACCTTAGTTTTTGGGAAGCTCTGGTGTAAACTCCCCATCTGTTTGTCAACATGTTTTGGTCTGTGTACTGAATGCAATGTGCCAAATATGAATATATGAGAATTATACAAGGCAAGGACAAGCCCATTCCAGTTTCCTCATATGACACCCAAATCCAGGCACTTTTCTTCTTTTCACTGCTTTGTATCATAATGAACTCTATATTGTCACCTCCTACCTCTTCTCCATCCTGCACAACCAAGGTGGAGTATTTCTATCTGAACTACCACCACTCTGGTGAATGCTTACATCTCTTCACTAGCTTTCATTAAACTCACTGAACCATTCCCAGTGAATTACTAGACACCTTCTTTCTCACCACTCTCTGGTTCCTGAGCTGTTGTCCATCCTGAACAGCTTTAAACAGCTGTTTCCATCCATCCATCCATCCATCCATCCATCCATCCATCCATCCATCCATCCATCCATCCACCCACCCATCCACCCACCCACCCATCCATGCACCCACCCATCCATGCATCCATCAATTTTTTTGTGTGCTTGTGTTTTCCTCAGATTGCGATGACTCATTCTGCTATTCTGCCTGTGGAAGTAAAGTCTCTAGATGCCTTAATCCACTAGGATTGACCTGTCTGTCTAGGAGAACCTGGGGCTCTCTCTCCAGCTGCAGTGGGATTTGCTTCTGCTGCCATCAGATCTTGGCTGTGAACCCACAGCATGACTAAGGTGAAAGTAAAAGGTGAACTGCAGCCTGTACCTCTTCCCTCAGTGCCAAGGATGCTCTCTACTGAAGTGTGGTAGCTCCCTGTGCTGCATTGTCAGGGTTTTGGCACGGCCCCCAAGGGCTGTGTCACTCCCCTAAACAGGTTGGAGGGCAGGATGCTTCTGCTTAGATTTCTGAGAGACAATGGTGATCATGAAAGTCTGATTGCAGTCAAAGTGAACTAATGATATTGCCAGAGGATACTGAAGAAGGAGGGGAGGAGGGAGCAGAGCTGCCTTTGAGACAGGAGGCTGTAGGAAAACTGAGAATTTTACAACTCTTCTAAAAGTCTTTTAATGGTTTGCTTCATGGCCTCATTAAGAGAAGGGTATTAGAGCTTCAAAAAGAGCCCCCTGCAATTCTTGTTCTGGGTGGGTAAAGCATGTCACAACATATATCTATGGCAAAGCAAAGGAGTGCAGAACTATGTTGTATGGTTGGACCCCAAAGAGAAGAGCTAGAACATTTCTTCTTTCACCCTCTACTCTGAATCCTTGCAATAATTAGCCGAAGTAAAATGAATATTAGCTTATGCTTAACTGCCTTTCCAGCATGTTACTCTGCATTGACCCAGAAGTGCTAAACCAATTATTTTTTGAACTTTATGGCTTTAAATAATCCACTGCTTTAAAACTCCCTCTACCCCTCAGCTACTTAACCACAGGCCCGACTGCCCTAAATCCTTTTCTTATACTTTGTAGCTTTTTAAGCAAGCCTCCTCTTTAAGTAGACATAATCCCTTCTCTGTAGAAAACATGAAAGACCTTGAACAAATCAAGATTTCTCCATGGAGAATTCAGCTAATCCTCTGCTTAGCTCCTAACAAGGAAATCCATCTCGCCACCAAGCACCCCATTACTAGAACTAATGCCTGACTTGAATAACAAGCACATTATTGTGCTTTAATTGTAGCACTGCTCTGTCACATGGAGAAGTTGGAGAGAAACGTGACTTGGCTCCTCCAGGAAAGACAGGTCACGCCTTTTTGTTGATGTTCACCTTACTGTGATTTAAAAGCAGATTAAATTAACTATTAATATGAACTGCACATGCTTCAGATTAGATGAAACAGCTGTACTGTAGCTCTCTAGTACACTCTATTATAAAACAAGTGCTGTTACACTGGATTACTATTCTCCTTTACATTGTCTTTTGACTGTTGTGAAATTCGTAGGCCTGGGCTTGAAGGGGTATAATCATGCCTTTGGGGAGAGGGAGGCATCAGACATTTGGTCACAGAAAATTATGTTAGTGTTAAATCAGAGTGAAAGCAAACTAATCCACAGCATGGATGCATGGTCAGCACCTTTTCCCAGAAAAGCTCTCAGCAGTATCAGATGGCTACCAGTGCAACAGTAGAAAGGAGATGAAACATTTTGTGAGAATATAACTGTATGAATCAAAAAGGAAAGAAGGTGCTGCTCCAGCTCTGGGGTAGCACTGGTGTAGCACTGGTGTAGCTGCTCACTGGGTACCATCACAAAATGGAAAGAGGAAGAGGACGCCTGGTGCAGATCCTGGCATGACCTCACTGGTGTGGGGATAGTCAAAGCAATTACTCCCGGGATCCTTGTGGTCCAACAGTCACAGCTAAATCAGAAATGAGCAATACTGTGGGGAGCAGGCTGTGTGCACCTCACCACGTGCTTTTTGTGAGCTTGGGGGGCACATGGCTTCCTCCTCAGCTTGCCCAGATTTGGGGAGAGGTGTCTACTGCATCCTGTCAGCCGCTATAGAGGGACATACCCGGCCAGGAGCCAGTGTGTGAAGCATGAGCCCTGAACAGGAAATGCACCTTCTGACTGATGCACCCATGTAAAGCCACATTACCTCTGATTTAGTCTCTTAATCAGCTCCATGTCATGGAATTAGTGTGCTTCTTCTGCCAGTGTGAAGCTCCTCTAGATGCCCTGAAGCAGTATGGGACTATATTGAGTCCCCATTTTTTTCTGGATAAGGAAAGACAAATTCATTCGGAAAATGTCCGGGGGAACTCCTGAATTAAACAAGGAAATGTCTTCGATGCTGTTTTTCAGAGCTGAGAGAATTAACTGTGAGAATGGCAACTCATTTCTACACCTGATAAAAGCATATGTGTGTTGCCACATGAGACTGATTTCAACAAGAGAAGAGGAAATGCTGTCTATTCTAATGTGATGAGAAATTAGGATGAAATACCTTTTTCATTCAGGCATGGTTTATCATCTGATTAGGAGAGCATAGGCTGCATGTTTATTCTTTTGGTTTATAATGTGCTGTTTAAACTAGGATTTTTTCCTCTCTGTACAACAAACTTATCTGTGGTTACTGCTGTACTTATGTCTCCAGATTCTAAAGTATAACACTGAGAAATGGGTGGGATGTGGGAGCAGCAGAATTATATGGATTTAATGTGACATTAGGCAAATACTGAGCAAGATTTTAATTACAGTGGTTATGGCAAATTTTCCTGCTGTGGGAGATGTCAAAAATCCGCCTATATTTAGTAACCTGAATACAAGAAACTCATTGCCTGCGCTTCCCATCTGAGGCTGCATGTAAAGTACAGAGTAGAAGAGTTACAGGGTTGTAGTTTAAGGGGAGTTCCACTAGATGATGGTATAAATCTTCATAATGAGAGAGATCAAAGTGGTCAGCTTAAACAGGAGTTCAGGAAAAGCAAAATGCCACACAACTAGAGGCAGCAACGCCCCCTAATCTTCCCACTACTGCATTATAGTGAGGCTGCAATGATTGCATCTGTCATGAACACCAGCAATGTCCAGCAGCATCACAGTGGGCTGTGGCACCATGCAGGCAAACTGAATAGAGGGGTAGATTTACTTGATTTAAAATCAAGTAATAATTTGCTTAATTTATTTTGCAAATTAGACTAGGCTAACATCAATTCATTTTTAAATGATTACTATAAATGAGAGTAATTTTGTAATTATCAGCAAAGTAATTACAGAGCAGAAGAACCATTTACATGAATCTGAAATAAAAAAAATCAAAGCTGGGTCTTATATTCCCCCAGCTGACAGATGTCAGGATGTTATTGGGGCACAAGTCTCAGTCTGTTTGCCTCAGGAGGAGAAAAGATACAGCTCTTTGTACATCTAGATAGCATCTTCTTTACCTCACTTGGATTGGCAATGGAGGCCTCAATGGGGAGTTCTGTGAAGATCTTGTCAGGGAGGAGGAATCAATTAGAAGGAAGGGCATATGGGAAAGAACATATCATCAAGAAAATCTGCTGGGCAGAACAACCTTTGAAATATATTAGCAATGGAGAAATTCTTGCCTTGGTCTTTTGGGAGATTACTAAAGAATAGGCCACTTCTGGAGCCAGTATACTACCCAGGTTCTCTACTTATATCTGGTTGCTAGTGCAGCTCTGCTAGAATATAACTGCTCCTTGCAGCTTGAGGAATGAAAAATCCCAATTCCATTTTCATTTCCATTTCTCATTGCACTGCTTCTGCAGTGAGAGATGGAGTTCATTTTCTTCAGAGCAACCCAGAAAGGGCTGCTTTTCTCATTTGTGATGAAAACAATCCTGATAACAGAATCCTGAGAGCTTCAGCTACTGGCGAGCGGTGCTTGTGCAGTGCCGAGGCTTTCCTTGTTTCTCATGCTTCCTGTGCCCCCCAGTGAGCAGGATCTGGGTGGGCAAGTGCCTGGGGGGGGCACAGATGACACAGCTGACCCAAATGGACAAGGAGGTGCCCCATGGTGCTTAGCAAGTTCCAGGAAGGAGACAGGAGGAACAATTGGGCTCATGGCATGAGTTCTGAAGCCAGTGTTGGGTGTGCTGAGGCTCTGCTTCCTGGGGAGTGACCAGACATCCACTTGCCCAGGGGAGTCCCTTGTTCTGCTTTGCCTGCATGTGCAGCTTTTGCTTCACAGGTTAAACTGTCTGTGCCTTCATTCATGAGTCTTCTCCCTTTCCTTGTATTTCATTCCCACCTGGCAGAGGCGGGGAGTGAGGGAGTGGCTGGAGTGCTGTTTGGCTGACAGCTACAGCCAACCCCACATTGTTCATGCAATGGATTTATTAGCCTGTAGTTAATTAACTGCTAATTATGCAGTTCCTTTAATTTATGGTATGAATGAAACCCACAACCAAAACCATAGAGTGGACAAACAGTAAGTTAGTGATGAAGCAGGAAACAGAACTCAAGAATGCTGTTCCTGGTATAACCAGTGTAAAAATGATACTTTGTGTACCTGTAATAGTTCTTCTGTTTAAATCAGTATATTTCAAATAAGAAATCCAGAACCTTGAATTCTAGAACTCTCTGCCATACAAATATCTACTTACTTATAAGCTCTTATCAATTCAAAGGTACAATGAAGGATTATATGCTCATCAGATTGTTTCTGAAAACATGACAGTATAATAGATAGTGGTTTAATGATCTTAAGGTAAAGTATTGAAAATCAGAGCTGATTTTATGTAGACAACTTTTGCACACACTTTTTTCAGAGGAGCTGGGGAAAAAAAGACCATAGCTAGGAGAGGTTTGACTCTGTGCCACACACCATCTGCTTAGCCTTTCATTTCAGCTCTGGGTGCTTTTGAAAATGGTGACCTTGATGATTCTTTTTACTTGCACAGCTTTATAAAACTGTCTTGTTACATCCTGCGGGTCTGTAACTTCTAAGAATTGAGAGCCAGACAGAATCAGCTGTTATTGTACGTGGAGGTGCTTGTTGTACAGGGCTGATTGGTTATAAATTGGACATTGAGTGCACAGGCCTCCATAAGGTATCTGAGTAATTATGGAGCAATTTGCATCCTTTCACAGATCTGCTCAGGAAAGCTGTGAATCTCTAAGCCCAGCTCAATATGCAGAGGTGTGTGTGCAGAAGCTGAACAAGTGCATAAGCAAAATGAAGTGCTATATTTGAGCTCCTCCTCTCTGGCAGTAGTGATTCAAAGCCTCTAAGATGTCATGGCACTCACATTCTTTGTGCATATGAAAATGATTGGCTGAAGTAGAGGACTGTTTCCACACGGAACTGGGGTGAATCATAGTAGTTGTACTGATGTTGGCTACTCAGCAGGAACAACTTGGCTGCTAATGGAAACCATGGAAAGAAGTCACAACTTGCACCTTTCCCCTCTTTCTCCTTTTCCTGACCCTTCAGTGTAGCTAAAATTCATCTTTGAGAGGGTTGCCTGAGCCTGGAGGCCCAGACAATCACTCTGGCTGCTTGGCTTGGAAATCAGCTGTCTCACAGCTGCTTTGTCCTCATTAGCGCAAAACCGGATTTCTTTCACACACTGACCTGCTGAACGCTCCTTACTGTCATTTATTGAACTTAGTAGTAATGCACTCTACTTTTATGCTTTATATAATTAAACCCCAAACCAGCAAGGGAAGTGGCAGCTGCCCCATGTTTGGTGTCAGAACTGTGTGCTGCCAGACCCTGCCAGACTGAGCAGCAGCACAAGTGACACAAGCGCATGTGCCAGGGCTTCTGTCAGTGTCAGAGCATGTGGGATGAAATGTCTGCTGGCTGTGGGAGGATAGACAATGGTGTATCTGTTGTAAAGCCTGCATGCCCAGTAAAAACCCATCAGAAAACTGTGGACAAATGTGAGGCAGTGGCATGAGTTCTTACTGCTTGGCTACCTTATAACATGTGTCTGCAGTATTTCTGATGTGGTGCTAGCCTGACCACCTCTATTGTCAAACCATGATCTGTGCACTGGGAGTACTGTTAGCTTGACCTCAATTACATAAAAGCAAAACTAAAAGCTTTTTACACATCTTTTGCCAGCTAATGGGTCTTTATTTTCCCATCCCCCAACAACAATTATCCTTCTAATATTTCCACAGAGTAATTTCTGTGGTTTTCTTTCCCCCATTTACTCTAGGATTACAAAATTAGTGCCAGGAGTTCACTGTGTATGGAGCTTTAATGGTTAGCAGTTCATAGATTTTTTACAAACACAGGCAGCAGTCTAAAGTAAAGAGAGAGGAAATTTTATCACTTGACATCTGAAGTATTCCCTGACTTCAAAGAAGTTTCAGCTGGCCAAGCAGCCCCATTTCAATAATTCAGAAGAAAGGTGTTAGGAAACCTGGGAGTGGATGGGTTCCCACCAGGGATGGAGCAATGGAGAGCATGAAAGGAAAGAAATCCCTCCTGGTGGAAGTGTAGTTGAAGTGTCAAGGAGCTGGAGTCCTAACGGGGCCAATGAGGACTTAAGACTGAAGTATATACAGGATGTTTTTGGCCTTGGCCAACTCTGAAATAATAAAACAAGAGTCAGCCTTGGAAGCTGTTGAGAATGTCGCTGATGTCTTTTTTCCAATGTATGTATTTATTTAGAGGGTGGGAGTAGAGCCATTCATCAATTGCAATTCATCCAAGAGAAGTGTCTGATTCACAAGAAGACAGAAACTGCCTTCTGGGCAGAAACAAAGTATATCTGAATGTTTGGCCCCAGGGAATCTGACAACTCAGCACCAGCCACACATCACCTAGGTTTTGGCAGAAATGTTAGTGGCAGCATGACTTACCCTTGTCCTCCTGGGGATGACTGCCTTCCAAAGCACACACACTGGCAAAGCAAAGAGTGATGCAGAAGAATGGCAAATGAAAGCTGTCCTCCCTGTCAGAGGGCGGCAGAAGCATATTTCTGTGTAGCAGAGAGGTGTAGCTGAACTCTCTTTTAAACTCTCTTGCTCAATCAGAATATTTAACGCATTATAGCTGTGCACTATGCAGTCGGTCAGTAATGCTGCTTACTCTCTCCTGCTAGAGATATTATTTAAATTTCTCTATGGATCCTTTTAAAAAACCATTCTATTTTCTCTTCATTCTATACAACTGTTTAACTGTAAACCATTAAACCTTTTCCCTGGGGAGGGACTCCACAGAAAACCTTACCATGGGACTCTTCCATTAAAAAAAAATCGATCGTCTGAAACAAGTGAGTGATTGCAGAAGGCTCCTGGTGGTGGCTCTGATACTGGTAGTCATGATAAGGGAGAAAAAGCTGGTGAAACCACCCTCCAGGTATGTGAAAAACTGTAGACTGTCAAGAAAATTGGAAGTAAACAGGGACATCCACAGCTTCACTATTTCATGGTGCAACAGAAATGCCAGTAACATGTGAGAGCCTGAGAGCAGTAGATAACCTCACTGTTACAATTTACTCTCAGTTTTGGTGTTTCTGTGCATGTGCCTTTCCCTGGTGCTAGTGCAATTAACCCCTGTATACCAGCTTGATTAGAGCTACAGTTGCCTTTCCATCTACTTTGTCAGTAGCTCAAGGTCATCTAGGAATTAGGGGCTCTAGATTTATAGAGATCTTTGGTAAAGCAGCATATTGTTACAGTAGGGAGTTAAGACATCAAACCTCAGGAGGGATCCAGCCCTTTGAAATGACATGTAGCCTTTAGATGTGCATGAATTTCTCTCCAGTAAAAACTGTGTGATTTATCTGCATTATATTTATGGCATTTTGTATAGCTACAGAGTTCTTTATTCCTTTGCATAAATAACAACAATCTCCTGTACATTTGTTTTTTTTCTTCTTTTAAGCTGCAAGAATTGTAGGAGATTCAAAATTTCTGGGTAGATATACTTTATATAAATGGGTATTGTAGAGTGGGAATAATAAGGACTAAATTTTTTTAGACGTCTCTCATTAAAAGTCACCTTCAGAAAACACTGCTGCACCTTACTTATAATCAAATGACACCTCATAACCACCTAACCATTTTTAATATCCCCTAGAATCTATTGTGTTATACCAAGGCTCAGACACTGTCTAGGTAGTCAAGGAAAGGAGTATACCATCATATTTAAAAGCAGTTATTGGGACAGCTTTTACAGGCAGTGGGCTAAGACAATTCAGAAACAATTGCTTATGTGATAGTTTGAGGATTTGTCCCTGTCAAACAGTTAATATTGCTTTAATACATGAAGTAGGCTGTATAAGACAGCAATAATGAAAAATGTCAGGAAAGACAATATCAATTGTTATTCAACATCCACATCAAAGATTACTTTTTTGTCAGTAGCTTTCAGAAAATGTATTTTCCATCAGATCTGATTGCGTTCCTCTTTGAAGTGCTCCATCCTCCTGGTAGATTTAATGTGACATCTAGGCACTTTTTAGTCCCTGGGCCTCTGAGGCGATTCAAAGAGGCACAACAAGCCATCACAGGTTTATCCTCAAAGGCCGACACTGTCTGTCTGATTTATTGTAACTTTAAGAATCATCTCCAGCAAAGCATGAGCCTTTCTACCCATCCGCAGCCTCAGACTTTTATCAATTCATTTGTATGCAGCCTGTACATTCTGGAACTGAGAGCCCTATAGCCACTCATGGAAAATGCATTACCTGCTACTAATCCTTTTTATCTTTAAAGTCTGTATTTTTTATGTATAAGTCATTTTGGGTTATCATAAAATATACATAATTCTAGCCCCAAAAAAGACAAAATGAAAAGAGAATATATAATAAGTTATGAGCTCGCCGTGTCCTTATCACCAAGGATTCTAAATAAACAGCTCTCCCTATGTAAATACTGCAGGATATAAAACTGTGATTACTTTCAATAGGGAATAGGAATGCTTCCATTTTTGTTCCTCGTTTCAAAGTGAAACAGTGAGATGAATCATTTTAAACGTGTTTGGGAGCACTTTTATTTTCTGCTTCATTGCTTTGGGGGCCTGACACTTGTAGGGGTTGCCTGTCAGACTTCTGTCAAATACCACAGACATCCAGAAGCACCTTATGGTTTCAACATTTTGCTTCAAATTCATGGTCAACCATAAGTTAATGACAGCTGCTTTATTTTTTCCTTTTGCTTTCCTTTTTAAGGGGGGTTGTGGGGGGGGTCGGGTGTGATGATAATGCAGAATGTATTCAAAGCACCTGCAGTATCTCATGGTATACTATGAAAAGGGGTGAACTGGCTGGAAAGATAGTAGACTTCTGGGAGCAGGGCTTTCTCTACAAGTTTTGAGTCAGTTCACTGTAAATTCAGTGCACTGTTTTCTTAAAATACAGTACTCCTTGAAGTCCTGCCAATAGCTTCACTAGATAGAGGAACCATGCAAACTTCTATAATTTTGGGTGCAATACTAATCACAGGTGGAACTTAAAAAAAAATTACACCTTACTGTCTTCTGTCCATGTCAGTCCTGTGTCTCATGTGTGCAGAATATCATAGGTCCAGATTATGAAAAGTAACAGGCACATCCAGCCATATTCTGACACGTCTGTGTATCTATATATTTATTCTCACAGATAGAAAGATAGACACACACAGAAGTCTTTGGGTGTGTGCAAGCATGCATGTATACTGCTACTGGAACAGGTTTTACAGGCACTGGGCTAAGACAGCTGACATAGTGAAAGTTTGTGTGTTCCTGCAGCTTATGTGGCATCAAAACATGGAAGTGTTTAAATGGCCAGCTTTGGCTGAAGACACTGAGATTCAGTGACCTAGCAGGAGCTAGAAATCTGTATGGTTTTGCAGGTGTTGTCCCATATGTCCCTGAGGCTTACTGTCTCAGTGAGTCTGGTCTCTTGTTCAAACTCATTCTATACCTCTGAAGAAAAATTAATGTTTAACACTACTTGCATACCAACAGACATTCCATTAGCTAATTAAATTAGCTGAGTTACACCAAGATGAAATATAAGGGAGAATACAGCTAAGTCCATTTGTTAGATGCTAAGCAAGAAACTAACACACAGGGAATGTAAATTCAGATCTATTTTTCAGACTTGGATATAATACTTGAAGACACTTTTAATGAGTATTTTCCCAATCTAATGCACAACATGCTAAATTATTAAAGCAGTGTATAAGGACAGCTGTACAACACTGATATAACATTACTGCAAGCAAAGTGACTGTGTATATAACCAGAAAGGACTTTTGGTGACAGACTACATGTTTTCCCTATAAAGTTACATAAGACTCCAGGCATATGATGAAAAATAAATAATACTATCTAAGGCACTTGTGTGTTGGTCCCACTGACTTAATGGAACTAATTCACAGCCTACGTGAGGAAGGTTTTCCCTTCACATTTTTTGAATTCACCTTGAAAGCTCTTGGACCTGTGGGACTGAATTCAGCAAAAAGAAAGCCAGCGATTCAGTAACTTGTTGATTTACTGGCAAGTTCATGATGGGAAATGTTGGATCAAGTCCTGCTTTTCTTTCTTAAGGAGTCTCTGCAGAACATAATTCCTGATTAGACAGTAACTCTTTGCCAGCTGTTCACTCCATCAGGATCTGATTTCTAAATTTTTATCACAATACGGTATCTGGTAAGAATGGATATATTCTTGAGGGCTCCTTTTTTGTCTTCAATTCTGCATGGGAGAAATATATACTAGGAAAAAGATATTACAGTTGTTGTTTTTTTTTCTAGAATATATGTTTCTTTTTAAAGGTGATAAATACTACATACTGGCACAGCCCATTTATTTCTGAAGTCCAGTATGTCCTCCGGGTTTGTTTGTGCTCTTATAATTTTTTAAATTTTTTAAGATTTTTTTCTTGCTGAGACTGAGAAGTGCAACTAGTGCAAATTAACCAGTCCCTCTTGTTACCAAAATGATGACTTATGTATAGTTATTCAACTAAAATATGCACATTTATTACTAAAAACTTGGCTTCCAGAATGTATTATCAGTCTTTTAATGGGATAGTTTCCTGGCCTATTGTTTCTTATTTGTAGTACTTTTCTAATAACTTGCTTATCTCTGGGTTGTGTCCAGACCCTAAAGGTGCAAGTGACACTAAGCAAAGAAAACTACTTTGCTTTGCAGAGTTTTAGCATGGGGAAACACATATTGTGGTGATTTACTGTAGCAGGATTTCTAGGGCACACAGAAATATGAGGTACTCCTATTACTCATTAGCCTCAAGTGTTTTCTCTTCCATAGAAAGATAATTAAAATTCTATTTTTCCTACCACTGAAATGGAAAGACTATTACCTTCATTGGAAACCGGATCAAGCCATAAGATGGCAAGTATGTGTTCAGCTAGAAAGAGCATACCTAATAGAAAGATGATTCCTTTATAAAAACCTAATAGAAAGATGTTTCCTTTTTTAAACATCCCCAGATGTGGAAGCATGAGTGTTTTTATGCTCATGATATTAAAGGACCTTACAGAAGCACATTATGTAGGAGCAACAGATTGAGTACTGCAAAATCATGGCATCATAGAATCACAGAATGGTTAGGATTGGGAGGGATCTTAAATATCATCAAGCTCCATAAGAAGGGACATCTTCCACTAGACCAGGCTGCTCAGAGCCCTGTTCAGCCTGGCCTTCAATACCTTCAGGGATGGGGAACCCATGACCTCTCTGGGAATTAGCACAGCCAAAATCAAACATGACTCCCTGTGCAAGTTAATTGTGGGCAAAATAACTTGTCACGATAAGTTTCTTCCACTGTCTCATTAATGAACCTTGACATTCCCTTAGAGGAATCTTGTACAAGTGTGAGATAATAGTACAGGTTTTATATGGTTTTTTGGCTTGGATTTTAATTCTTGACATCTGTGCTTTCACTTTTCTCTATTCACAGTACTGCAAACAGATCTAAATTATTGCTAGTACTAAGTTAATTTCATAAAGGTACAATTTGTTTAAGAAGTGCTATCACGGATCTTGTAATAAGATATACCTGATTTTTCTCACACTAGGCACTGGCTATCAGTACGTCTGAAAGAGGATACATACAGATACCTCTGGTTTTTAACAGGCATAGTAATAATCCTAAAATTGGGAATTAGGATGGAATTGTGGAACACTAAAATCTGGTCTCTGCTCAGAGGAGGATTTCCTAGGCATATGTCCATTAACAGATAATCTGGTAAATTCAGATGGGCTGGAATGGCCATGCAACCTCATGACTACCTAATCAAAGCTGATCTGGCACGTGGGGCACAGGTCAGCAGGGCAAAATATGCCGTGGGAACATCAAAATCCCCTGGCACATTTGGTGTGACATTTCTGTGATAAATACTGAAAAGCAAGATGCAGGAAATCAGACATCAGAGGTGAGCCAAGTGTGTGGTTTAACCCCATCTGAACAGCAGGGGCACACTAAAATGGCTCTATCTCTCCCCTCCTCCCCTGAGCATGGGAGAGAAATATGACAAAAGAATAGGGAGAGATCACTCAGCAATTACTGTAATGGACACAACAAATGCGGGGAAAAAAGCTGAATTTATTACCCATCAAGTCAGAGTTGGGTAATGAAAAATAAAACTCCCTTTCCCCACCCTTCCCCTCTTCCTGGGCTCAGCTTCACTCCTGAATTCTTCATCTCCTTTCTTCTAACAGCACAGGGGGACAGAGAGCAGTGGTTGTGGTCAGTTCATCACACATTGTCTTAGCTCTCTCCTCCTCACTGTCTCGCCTGCTCCTATGTTCTCCTGGGCTCTCCAGGTGTTGCAAGTAGATCTGTGCACGCCATGGACCTCCACAGACTGCTCCACAGCTGCAGGAGAATCTAAGCTCCAGCACCTGGAGTACCTCCAGCCCCTCCTTCTGCACTGACCTGAGTATCTACACAGCTGTTCCTTTCACATATTCTCACTCTTTTGACTATTGCTGCATAGCAAGTTTTTTCCTCTCTCTAAAATCTATTCTTCCAGAGGTACTACCGCTGTCACTGATATGTTTGGTCTGTCCTGGAGCCATCTGGTTTTGGCTCTGACAAACATGGGGAAAGCTTCTGGCTGCTTCTCACAGAAGCCACCCCTGTAGCTCCTCCCACTACTAAAACCTTGCCAAGCAAACATGGAAAAAATGGTAGTACTCTCAAAAGTCCAAGGTCAGCATCTACTGTGTTTTTTTTATGATATGGACATTATCACTTATACATATATATATATATATATATATCTATCGATATATATCTATATATATATATCTCCTCTACTTCTGAGTGGAATGAGCTCAGGAAATGTCTTTCTTTGTAACAAAAAATAAAAAAAAAACCCCTAACCCCAAAACAAAATTAATTGTTACCTGTCTTGGAACCCAGTAGGAGATGAAGTGCTTTTTTTTTACTTTACTTTTTTTCTATTTTACTTTTGTTTTGTCTAAAAGTCTGAGAAAATTCTGAGATAAAATCAAAACAATGAAAAAAAGAAGTACAGTTTGTAAATTTCTGTACATGTTCTTCTAGCCACCTATATTATTTACTTTTTGTGATAAGTACTTCTGTAAACTCTACCAAAGAAGTGAATGAAAAGTACACCAGCAGATCTCATGATTATGAATTATAAAAGCATGATGTTCTAATGCACTTTTAGTTGCCACTAAACAGATACCACAATGCTTTCCAGAATTTGGAGTCTTGTGGGGGCTCCAGAGCCAAGGGTCCATTGTTCTCTGCACCAGCATTTCACCATATTCCACTTACATGTACCCAGTTGGCCTGCTAGCTGTCCCTCCCCTTTTTACCTTCTATGTCCTTCCCCATGAAAGTTCTTTCTTCCCTGTTTCCCCATTGGCCCCAGTTTGCTGCAACCTTCCCCCCTGTTATCCCATTGGCTCTCCCTTTCCCTGACCCTGCCTATGCACCACTTTACCCTGTTCCTATTGGACCCTGACCCTCAGATACACCCCCTCAAATCCATATATAACCTTGGCCTCTGCAGTGTTCCCTGTCTTTGTTTCAGGGCTCTTTAGGTGTGTGTATCAGCCCCACTGGAACTCCATACAATGACCCTTCTTGTCCTGGCTCTCCACCATTGATCATCTATCCTGTCATGCTTGTGAGTGTGATTGCAGCCTGCCCAGATGCCTTCCTCCCTGGAGGCACTTTTGGGAAGATAGCATCACCTTACCATCACACCTAATGCTACTGAGTCTTCTTTGGGAGACAGATTACAGCAGGGTTTATGATACTATCAAGAAACAATAATCATCTGCAAGTAGCCTCTTGTGCTTGCAACCTATATCACTTGGAAATTCCTTTTACCTGCTAGTTCTAGGAGCCACCAAAGCCTGTTCCAGCTAGGAAAAGAAGATGTCCCTTCTGAAGATGGTCTTTTGCCAGACCTAGGGAAGGATATGCACTAGAATTGATAATCTTTTTATAGCAAGAAAGACAAATAATTTCATAGCCCTTTATATCCCAACCAGCTTTAAGGTACAGATTTAAAGGAAATTCCCTCTAACTTTAGGAAAAAAACTGAGTTCAAATACATCCAAAGCTTCTTGCCAGTCTCAAGTGACATAATAACATGTTGGCCAAGTCCAGAGTTACACAGGCAAAAAACCCAGGCTGCCTGTGCTGACAGGCTGACATGGTCCTCCATGTGTGGAAAATTGAGTTCTGTTCTTGGGCTCCAAAGAGATCAGAATATAAGAATACAAAAGAATGAAATTCTGAAAAATTAATGCAAAAATAATCTCTGGAACTTTCAAAAATCTACTCTAAATATGTTGTAATAATTGTTTTCCTCCAGCAAGCAGTGGGGTGATTAAAACAGGGTTCTAGGGAACGCGGCAAACAGGAGCAGGCAAATGGGGTGTGGCACATCTCTGAGGGCAGGGCACAGCAGTTTGCACAGCCTGCACAGCAGTTTGTGCAGGCAGGGTTGCAAGTCTCCTCCTGCTAGTGGGGTTTTTAGTTTTTCTTTTGTCGGTTGGTTGGTTTTGGGATTTTATATTAGTAATGGTTTTTACATGATCAAAAACTGTGGTTAGTAAATGCGTATGTAGCCAAGTAGAGCCTTCCAAAAATGAAGTGTCTGTCCAGACCCTTTCCTGTGTAGAGTGTTTGAGGTTATCAGGCAGCATTGCAGAAGAAGCCTGCCTGTAATATGAACAGGTGAATGATCTCCTTTTGGTGGTGACCAAGCTTAGGGAGGAAGTTGAAAGATTAAGGTGTATTAGGGAAAGTGAAAGGGAAATATCTTGGTGGAGTTGTACCCGTCTATCCTTGAGGGAGGCCCACCAGGAGCCAGGGGACTCCCATGCCTCCCACTGTCCGGCAATAGGAGGACACCTGGTGGATGAAGGGGAGTGAAAGTGGTCTCTACTTGGGGAGGTAATAAAAGTTCCTCCCAATCCCCATCACCTACCCAGGTGCCACTTCAGAACAGGTATGAGGCCCTGGATTTAGAGCGTTAGCCAGATGACATAGAAAATTATCTTCCCAGTAAACCTCCCAATTACACTTCATCTATCAGACGTATCACTGCCTCTAGCACTAAAAAAAAAAAAAAGGGTAGCTGTAGTAGGTGGCTCCCTTCAGAGGGGAACAGAGGGATATGTTGACCATAGCTATCCCACAGGGATGGTGCACTGCCTCCTTGGAGCCTGGGTACAGGATATCACTGAGAGACTCCCTGGGCTGGTTCAGCCCTCTGATTACTATGCTCTGCTAATACTCCAGATTGGCAGTGATGAGACTGAAAAGAGGAGTGTCAGGGCAATTAAAAGGGGCTTTAAGGAACCTGGGTCAAGTGGTTGATAGGGCAGGAGCACAGGTAGTGTTCTGCTCAGTCCCTTTGGTGACTGAGAAAAACGATGAAAGGAATAGGGAAAACCACATTATCAGCAAGTGGCTTAAAGGCTGGTGTCATCAACAGAATTTTGAGTTCTTTGATCATGGAGCGACTTTCACGGCACCTCGCCTGCTGGAACTGGATGGGCTGTATCTCTCTGTTAAGGGCAGAAGGATTCCAGCTCATGAACTGTAAGACCTCATTGAGAAGGCTTTAAACTAGGTTTGAGGGGGGAAGGGGATGACTCTCCAGAAGCAAGCCCAAGGGTGGTAAGCCTGAGTTAGGAGTGTAATCAGTAGCCCAGCTGAGGTGCGTGTGTACCAGTGCACCAGCATGCGTAACAAACAAGAGCTGGAGGCGATGGTGCAACAGCAAAGCTGTTGATGTAGTCACCATCACACAAAAGTGCTGGGATGACTCAAATAGCTGGAGTGCTGCCCTGGGTGGTTAAAAGCTATTCAGCAGAGACAGGAAAGGGAGAAGAGGTTCCCTTTATGTTAGGGAAGCTTTTGATAACATGGGTATTGAAACTAATGATGATGGAGTTGAATGCCTGTGGGTAAGAAATGAGAGGAAGGCTGACATCCTACTGGGAGTCTGTTATCATCCACCCAACCAGGAAGAAGAGGTGGACAACTTATTCTATAAGCAGCTGGAGAATATTTCAGGATCACCAACCCTTATTCTTCTAGGTGATTTTAACCTGCCAGACATCTGCTGGGAACTTAGTACAGCAGAAAAGAGGCTGTCCAGGAAGTTCTTTTGAGTGTGTGGAGGACAAATTTTTGTTGCAGCTCATGACTGAGCCCACTAGGCCTCTGTTAGACCTGTTGTTTGCAAATAGAGATGGGCTGGTGGGAGATGTGGTGGTTGGAGACCACTAGGGGCATAGTGATCATGAAAGTAGAGTGTTCTCGGTATTTGGTAAAATCAAGAGGAACATCAATAAGACTTTTATAGTGGACTTCTGGAGGGCAGACTTCAGGCTATTTAAGAGACTTGTTCAGAGAGTTCCTTGAGAAGCAGCCCTTAAAAATAAAGGAGTCCAGGAAAGTTTGGTGTGCTTCCAAACAGAGATCTTGAGGGCACAGGAACAGACTGCCCCTGTGTGCCGAGAGATGAGTCAATGAGGCAAATATCCAGCCTGGATGGCCAGCGAGGTTTCGAAGGAACTTAGAAATAAAAAGAGGATGTATTATCTTTGGAAGGAGGGTCAGGTCTCTCAGGGAGTATTAAAGAGGTTGCTAGGGCATGAAGGAAAAAAAGTTCGGGAGGCCAAAGCTCAGTTTGAACTTGATTTGACAACTTTTGTGAAGGATAATAAAAAATGTTTTTACAAATGTATTAATGGCAAAAAGAAGGGTAAGACCAAACTTCATTCTCTACTGGATGAGGGATGGAACTTAGTAATGGCAGATGGAGGTGCTTATATTGTCTTATTTGCCTCAGCCTTTAGTGGGAACACAGGTTGTGCTCAGGATAACTGTCCTCCTGGGTTGGCAGATGGTATCAGGGAGCAGGGACCATCCAGGAGGAGGCAGTCAGTGAACTGCTGAAGCACTTGGATGTTTATAAATCTATGGGCTCAGATGGGATCCACCCAGGGTGATGAGGGAGCTGGCAGATAAGCTTGGGAAGCCACTCTCCATTTACCAACAGTCCTGGCTCACTGGTGAGGTTTCATGACACGATTTTGCTGGAGCCCAGGCTAGCTCAGGGGAGCACACCAGCAGCTGTGCCAAGTGTGGGAAACTACATTGGTGTTACCAGCACCAAAGGCGGAAACTTTTGAGCCTTGTACTCGACACGCAGGATTGTCAGCCGGAGGAGGAAGGGGGAGGAGGAGGAGGAAGAGGAGGAGGGGGGGGGGGGAGGAGGAGGAGGAGGAGGAAGAGGAGGGGGAGGAGGAGGAGGGGGAGGAGGAGGAGGAGGAGGAGGAGGAGGAGGAGGAGGAGGAAAAAGGTTTATTTACTGCAGGGACTCAGGGACCAAAGAGTCCGTAGTACTACTGTGCTTGGGATTTTGTACCACAACAAAGTAGGGGGTGGATACAACTGACCTACCAATAGGGAACCTGTAAGGGTGGAGTATGGGGAAGGGATTACAATGTCAAGACCAATGGGTGTGTAGGGGCGGAGAGGATAGGTCACATGGGCCAATGGGGGCATCGAGGTTTAGGGGATTTCCAAAGGGGGAGGTACGATGAGGGGCTGGCCCAATGCAGGAGTGACAGAGAAGGGCCTGGAGCAAAGGGCAGGGTTTACAATGATTGAAAGGGAAAAGGGGCAGGGTTGCCTTGACAGGCAAGGAGGGTTCAGGAACAAAGGGTTGCGTTCACAATAAAGGGCAGTTCAGGTGAGGGGATAACATTCACGGATAAACCAACTTGGGAGGAACTGGGGTAACACAGGAATAAACCATTAACAGTAAAATGTGAACAACAACCTACAGACTATTAAAACAAACACGTGCTGCAACAGTCCAGATGATTGGAAGCTGGGCAATGTGACACCCATCCACAAAAAAGGTGGGAAGGAGGATCCTGGTAATTATAGGCCAGTTAGCCTGACCTCTGTACCTGGTAAGGTGATGGAGCAGTTTATATTGAGTGTCATCATGCGGCACTTAGAGGATGGCCAGGGTATCAGACCCAGCCAGCATGGATTTAGGAGGGGTAGGCCATGTTTGACCAGCCTGGTCTCCTTTTATGACCAGCTGATGTGCCTTGAATGCAGGAAAGGCTGTGGATGTTGTCTGTCTAGCCTTCGGCAAGGCCTTTGACACTGCATACTCCTGGAAAAGCTGGCAACCCTCAGCTGAGACAGGAGGGTTAAGAACTTAGCTGGGTTAAGAACTGGCTGGATGGCCGGGCCCAGAGAGTGCTGATGAACAGTGACAAACAGTGCTGCGAACAGCTGGTGCCCAGTCACCAGTGGTGTCCCTCAGGGGTCTGTGCTGGGGCCAGGTCTGTTAAATATTTTTATTGACGATGTGGATGAGGGTACTGAGTCTTTCTTCAGTAAATTTGTGGATGACACTAAGCTGGGAGCATGTGTCAATCTGTTGGAAGGTAGGAGGGCTCTGCAGAGAAACCTGGAATGATTGGATCATGGGTGGAATTCAGTAAGATGAAGTTTAATAAGTCCAAGTGCTGAGTCCTGCACTTTGGCTACAATAACCCCCTGCAGTGCTCTAAGCTGGGAACGGTGCAGCTGGACGGTGCCCAGGCAGAAAGGGTGCTGGGTATACTGGTGGCAGCAGACTGAACATGAGCCAGCAGTGTGCCCTGGTGGCCAAGAAGGCCAGCAGCATCCTGGCCTGGATCAGGAATATTGTGGCCAGCAGGAGCAGGGAGGTCATTCTTCCCCTGTTCTTGGCACTGGTGAGGCCACACCTGGAGTGCTGTGTCCAGTTCTGGCCCCTCAGTTCAGGAAGGACATTGAGATGCTTGAGCACATCCAGAAGAGGCAACGAGGCTGGTGAGGGGCTGGGAACACAAGCCCTGTGAGGAATGGCTGAGGGAGCTGGGGTTGTTTAGTCTGGAGAAAAGGAGACTCTGAGGTGACCCTATCCCTCTCTACAACCTCCTGAAAGGTGGGTGTAGTCGAGTGGGGTCAGTCTCTTTCTCCAAGCAGCAACTGACAGAACAAGAGGACACAGTCTCAAGCTGAGCTGAGGGCAATATAGGTTGGATATTAGGAAAAAGTTTTTTACAGAAAGGGTGATAAAATATTGGAATGGTCTGCCGGGGGAGGTAGTAGAGTCACCATCCCTGGATGAGTTTAAAAATAGGTTGGATGTGACACTTTGTGCCATGAGTTGAGGTGTTAGGGCATGGGTTGGACTGGATGATCTTGAAGGTCTCTTCCAACCTAGTGATCCTGTGATTCTGTAATTTACAGCTGTTTGTGCACCTGGATCCATACTGCATTTCTGGACAGAGTTCCAAGTGAGGGACAATGTAAAAATTGCACAAGTGTCTTATCCTTTCTGAGGCACAGCAGCTGCCTTTTGACATGTGTCTAAGCTTTGTCATGTGCATGGGACTTCCAGGTCTAACTCTATCCTCAAAGACTGACAGTTTTTAGCTCTAGTGTTCCAAATGTCATGTGGGTTTTGCTAACCCTTAGAAAGATGAAACCCTCAGGGAGCTGATAAACTTGTGCTTCTAGTGATCTTGCATTGTTGGACAGGTACAACTCTGACACTAACAAGTCATGCACAGCAGTGAGATTACTAGATTGTGAAATTAGTTTATTTAATGCATGTGGCAGGCAAGTAATAATGCATACAATGCACAAGCCCTCACCTTCTGTACAAAGCTATTTGGTATTTGGTAGTAGGTGAAGAAGCTCTGTAGTATGAGTTTAGAGAAGAAAATGCAAGGGGGAGAGGAGAGGGCTAGAATATCAGAGCCCAAGGATGTTTGAGAAGAGGGTGGCACTACTGGCTTGAGAGAAATTTTGGGCGTTAAATATCTGTCTGGCAGAACAGTGGGAATATAAGGAGAGAAGGTATTGTTTAATGTCCTCTGCACCAAAAAATAAGGATTATCTACTTGTAAATGAGCTGCATTCTATATAATGGCTGACCAATCTTAAGATAATGTCAAGCCTGCAAGACTTTACTGAGGCATTACTTCCTAAGCAACATGAGTTGAAAAGAATAGATTAATAGTGATTGGGAAACTCTAACTGATTGTAGCCAAGAACAGGTAAGAAAAATGCATGGAGACAGTATCAGGAATTCAACCCAGACTGACTTGTCAGTCCTGGGCTGGCTTTGTATGTACTGTGAATGGAAAACTCTTGTGGATGAGAAAAAATGCTGTAGTCAGTCTGTGTATTTAATACTCGATGGCCTCTGCAGATATGCCTAACCTGAGCTGGAAGCTGATGATTTCCTGCATGTTCTCTCTGTTCTTCCTACCCTATGTTTCCCATTTACACTTTTGTTTAATGGTGCAGTTTTTGTTGGGGTTTTTTGGTTTTTTTTTTTAAAGAGAGAGCAATTTTGAGCTAGGGGAAAAAACTTCCCCCCTTGGAGACACTTAGAAGGTGACAGCTTAGGTAAACAAAGTATATTTTTTCCTTCCAAATTAAAACTGTTTGTGAATTTCTTTTCCCCAAGATGAAGTGTGTATTTCTTCCTTGAGCATCTTGGGTTTATGAACTAGGGTCGAATATTTGTAATTTCTTACACTTTTAGCATCAACTGATTATTTTTTAGCAAACATGCTGGTAGTTTTTTTTGCTGTTTTTTTCTGACAAGTGAAGCTTTAATAAATTGCTGTTTCTCAAAATACCCCAAGTCCCATTTATCATAGGATGATTTAATAAAGACAAATATTCAACCAATAATGAAACGCTGAGTAATGTTTAAACTCTATTGTATGCAGGGAAGTACATTAAGGCAGATCTAAGAGACAGTTTAATGGATTTAGCTTTAACAATCAGACCTGGACTTAGTATAAATCAAATACCACTGCATTTTAGCAGAATGTACACCCACTCATTCATTAACAGTGTTCAGTGTAGATTATAAATATTAGTGAAGACAACTCCAGCACTTGAGGAGTCTTTCCTCAGACACAGCAATAACTGAACAATAATGATGACAGTCTTATTTTTATGAATCACTATAACTTATTGATTTGCACCTGGGACTTGAAAGAGCTCTCTCAGCCAGTATGCAACAAGGAATGGTTATAAGCTATTAAAAAGCTAAGGAAAGAAGCAGAGCAGACAGGAAGAGAAGAAAAAGAGAATAAAAGTAGTGGAAAGATGGTTGATGCAACATTTGGTATCAGATAATTGCAGACATAATCAAGATGTTATGAGAGGGCTCCTAATTTACCGACAAGGTGATAAAAGATAAACTAATTCCCCTACCTCACATATGTTTTTCTGCATGCACGTGCTATTTAGGAAATTTATGGTTTATTTTTATTTTGCTTTCCAAAACCAAAAAAGAGGCAACATATGTAAATATTTTATGAATTGCACATGCATAATAGTGTAAGCGGAGGAGGAATGGGGACCTTGCTGCTGACTGCAGTACATAGCTTCAAAACCACTTAAGCAGTATAAGGTTCTGGAAATACGATTACTATGAAAAAGAGCAGAACTCTACTGTCTTCTTTTGTAAAAGGTGTTTGTTAGAGACCTTTTTCCTATCTTGGGTCTCAAAATTGGTAGAAAATTGAGTATTTTGTACAGATGTGAATATAATACTGGTGTATATCTCTGTTTTGAAGTAGGAGGTGTTTGTGTATGTGTGTGCATTATTATTAGTTCTTCTCTCTTCTTTTTAGAATACATAAAAGGTCTTATTTCACAAACATAAAAGACAACTATAATTGTTTAACCATTGTCCTGGTCTCAGCCAGGGTAGAGTTAATTTCTTCTCAGCAGCTGCTAAAACGCTGTGTTTTGAATTCAGAATGAGAATGGTGTTGATAACTCACTGATGTTTTGGGTTTTGCTAAGCTGTGTTTATCCTCAGTCAAGGACTTATTTTTCCTTGTCTCATGCTTTGCCACTGAGGATATACACAAACTAAACTGGGATGGAGCACAGCTGGGACAGGTGGCCCTAACTCCCCAAAGGGATATTCCACACCGTGGAATGTCAGGCCCAATATGTAAATTGGGGGAGTTACCTGGATGGACAGGCTGATTTGGGTTTGGGAAGCAGGGTCTGGCATCAGTCAGTGGGTGGTGAACAGCTGCATTGTGCATCACTTTTTTGTTTCTTTTTTATCATAATAATTATAAATTACTGTTGTATTCTACTTCGTTTTCAATTATGAAACTGTTATTATCTCAACATTCAACTTACACTTTGATTCTTCTCCCCATTCCACTGGCATGTGTGGGGAGACAAGGGGTCTGAACAAGTGGCTGTGTGGTGCTTAATCTCCAGCTGGGCTTAAACCATGGCAACCATTTATTTATTATAATAAATTTGTACTTGTACTTATTGAGCCTCAAATAGCTTGGATACCATCAAATATTAAGTTCACTTGGAAATTGTGGTATTTTTCTGTAATAGTTTATAACAACAGCAAACTAATATATTTCATGCTGGGAATCCTTTATGCCAGCATATAATGGTGTAACAATTACTTTATTTTTCAGTACATTTCCTCTTTGAATGATCTAAAATTCTTATGCCTAATATACTGAAATGAGTTTCATCAAGGCCAGAATCTGAATAAGGCTCAGCTGTGCAAAAGAAATTTTGATATTCAGAAGTTCACCATAAAGCTCCACAGTGATTGAAATCTTGAGAATTTCATTAATAGGGATAATTAAATTACGCCTTTTTTTTAGATTCATATGTCCTGCTGGGAACCCTGAAGTATATCTATAACCTGGTAATGTAATCCAATGAAACACAGATGTTTAGGAGCCTTTAGCATGAGTAGAAATGTCAAAAGTATAATTTTTATATGTTTTGTAATTGTTTTACAGTCTATGTTCATAAAAACCTGTGTTGGCAAGTACAATTACAAAATGAACTTGAATATGAAGTACATCCATATTGATTTGGTTAGTTCAGGTTACAACACAGTGGTCATGTATTATCATACTAAGTAGTCATAGTGTAAATATGCTGAAAAAGGATTATTGCCAAGATACTGCAGCAGTGGGCACCTTTGTTGTTAAAGTACATGAAATAATTCACACAAACACTCTCAGTCGGAAGGAAAAAACATCTTTTATTCTCTGACTCCAGTATTTATAGATTCTTGACAATGACCAGGGATTGTATAATCAAGTTACCACCTTTCCAAGCACACTGGTCATGCAAAATGTCCATCAAAAAACGTTTCTTAAAAGGAATGTGATAAACAACTTATATTTATAGGACTTTCATGAGAAAGTAACTAGAACGATGAAAACACTATCAGAAGGTTTAATTTGCAGGGTGACACACCTTGGCACTGGTTTTCAGGTTTCCCTGCCTCAATGAGATAACAAAAAAATTGACCCTTGATGAGATTGCTTTTCCACAAAAGAAAAAAATCATGTGAAGTTCTTTTAATAGAGCACCTGGGAAGCACACTTTTGGGTCAGAAGATTTGAAGCAAGTTAACAGTGTAACATAATCCAGAGATTTGATGTATGGGAAGATGCAAACAACCAGTCAGGTACACCAACTATTAATCTTACTCACCCTTATAGCAGCCCTAGCAGTTTTTCTGGCTAGATCATGATTCAAAAGTCCAGAATAGCAAGAAGAGGAACTTTAGTATGTATCGAGTACTGCTCTGTCCTCTCTGAAACTGTCACAGAAGGGATCTCGATGGTGAGCAGCTGAGGCACAGCAGCCCACTCTTGCTCTTGCCCTGCTGTAAATGCTCATGGAGAGCATTTACCACTTGCACAGGTTCAAAGTAACACCTCAAATCCCAATCAAAGCATCTGCATTCTGCATTGTGTACAGTCCTAATGGTGTAATTGTGGTTGTGTAATTGTGTAACATTACCTGCATGACGTGAATATTGCAGTATCAAAAAAAGCAATTTTATATCAAATTTTTTTGCAAAATAAACATGGTTGGATGTGCAAGCCATGTTACAAAATATATTCACAGAATCAGAGCAAAGCCTGAGGGTTATGTGGACAGAGAAGCAGAACAGCATCACTTTGGGTAAGTTCCATGTCTGGATGCCTTCCCTCATGCTGAAAACTGGGATAAACTTAATAATTAACTATGGTGCCTTCCCCAAATTTCCTTTGAAATCTCCCAGGACAGACAGAAAGATACAATGCAGTAAACTTTCCATTTTCTGTGTCCAGGGTCAAAAACAGAATTTGACTTATTAATGACATTCCTGGACAATAATTCCTGCTAAGATGTTTGAATTAAAAAATAAGTATTAAGAAAAAGGTGTTCAGTTAAGCAGTTTGTGAGGAATGTTTTTGACTGTGAGCAACAGATACATGTTCAGAGTTCCACTATATAAACATGGGTTATAAAAGAGATGCAAAATAATGTGTTGGAACCATAATGATTATCTTTGTTTTTTTTCTAAGTGAAAAAATATAAAATATAGTTATTAGGAACTTCTGTTGAAAAGAAAGAGTACATATGTACATATGTGGGGTTGGCTGTAGCTGTCAGCCAAACAGCACTCCAGCCACTCCCTCACTCCCCACCTCTGCCAGGTGGGAATGAAATACAAGGAAAGGGAGAAGACTCATGAATGAAGGCACAGACAGTTTAACCTGTGAAGCAAAAGCTGCACATGCAGGCAAAGCAGAACAAGGGACTCCCCTGGGCAAGTGGATGTCTGGTCACTCCCCAGGAAGCAGAGCCTCAGCACACCCAACACTGGCTTCGGAACTCATGCCATGAGCCCAATTGTTCCTCCTGTCTCCTTCCTGGAACTTGCTGAGCACCATGGGGCACCTCCTTGTCCATTTGGGTCAGCTGTGTCATCTGTGCCCCCCCCAGGCACTTGCCCACCCAGATCCTGCTCACTGGGGGGCACAGGAAGCATGAGAAACAAGGAAAGCCTCGGCACTGCACAAGCACCGCTCGCCAGTAGCTGAAGCTCTCAGGATTCTGTTATCAGGATTGTTTTCATCACAAATGAGAAAAGCAGCCCTTTCTGGGTTGCTCTGAAGAAAATGAACTCCATCTCTCACTGCAGAAGCAGTGCAATGAGAGATGGAAATGAAAATGGAATTGGGATTTTTCATTCCTCAAGCTGCAAGGAGCAGTTATATTCTAGCAGAGCTGCACTAGCAACCAGATATAAGTAGAGAACCTGGGTAGTATTACTCCTACCACTGGTGTCCAGAAGTGGCACACCCTTTTGTTGAGGTTGATAAAAACCCCAACAGAAGGCTGTGGGAAAAACCCTTGTAATTGTGGAAAGTATTACCCACATTGCCCCCAACTGCTTTTATGTAAATGTTACCAGAAAGTTTGTTTTTTCTTCTGTTGTTACTGGTTTATGATTGCTGCATTATTTTCATTATTCCTAGTCAACCTTACCTATTGGACTCTTACACTCAGACTCTACCCCTACTTAGTTTACATAAATTACTGTAGCACCCTGACCATTGCCTATTTGGTGCACTCTCTACGGCTGTTCAGATTACGTGTTTGTTGTTTTTGCTATTAAACTATTACTTTTTGGGTCACTAAATCATGCCTGTCCTTCTCTTATTGTCCCTGGCTGGCCCAGTCTTGAGATTGCAGATCCTCTGCCACAACAAGTGGCAGAGGATCAGATTGAGGGACCTGTTGGGATCATGTCAGCAGGGGAAGCTGACTGGTAGGCCAACCCTCTCTGGAGTGTGAAGTTGGAGGAAAAGTAAGGGCTTGACAACATTCCTTGGATGACTCTTGGTGAAGTGGTTAATCATCCTGAGAAGACCTGCAGGTAATGCAGGTGAGAGGAGAAGGGATAGTCCATCCATCATCCCTACATGTGATACCCTAACTAAGCCTCATGATGGGCAAGAAACTATTTACAGAAGGGTGTTTATTGCCAGTTTAAGTTGAAATTGGTGTCCCAGGGGAAGAAATTAGAAAAGCATGAGTTAAAAAGCATCATTAAATGGGCCTTCAAAAATTTTCCAGGCACTACTGTGCCCAATGCCATTACCTTATTATTTTGGGACTTAGTAGTCAAGAAACTGTATAATTTGGCAACCAAAAGACACCAAATTGCGCAAGAGCGTCTTCCCATCTCTTGCTTTATCATGGAAATGTTAAAATTGGAAGAAAAGGAGAGGGAGAAAAAATCAGCTAATTTGGAAGTGCTCAGGACTGACAACCCTTCTTTCCGTCCCCCTCATTCCTTTAATTTCCACCAAGGCAGATATGGTTGGAACTGCAAACACATGTACCCATGGTGGGTTCAGAGAAAATAATGGTTCGGCTGATGGATCTGTCACCCTGTGTCCATCTCCACCTCCTCACTTGCAGACTTGCAGCCCAAGATGGCAAAGGCCAAGCCATCATGCATCCCTCCTGCTCTTTCCTACCCAGACCTCGCATTCTCCTCATTGTTCCTCTATAATTAATAACAAGCAGTCCATGAGTTCTAACTGCTGGTTGAGTAATGACCACCATTTTAAGGATGATGGCCATTTTAAAAAGTCTACTAACTCCCAACCCTCCCGTTGACTTCTCTGTGTGTTGGGAGACCCTGTCTCCAACTCCTCCCTATCTACCCTGCAGCATGCCCCATCCACTTTGGGCCACTCCTCCCCTGACATCATCAGGTTAGCAGGCCACACCTCTTCTGAGGAGGCTGGAACCTCTCCCAACTGTGTTCCAGAAGGGCCTGCCTCCAAGATGATGGTGCCTGGGTCACTGCACCGAGGTCTGTTCTAAGGCCTACCCTAAAGCTGAGGCCACAAGGAAGTATTTGCAGTGCCGAGTGATTCCTCCTTTGATTTCTCTTCCTCTTCATCATCAGAGGAAGACCTTTGTTCACCAAGTCCCAGCCAAGATCCATGGGAAAAGATGAAGGAGGGAGGCTGTGAAAGAGGAGGAATGGGAATTATTCTCCAAGCTTAGGGTGATGCCTGTCTGGTACATGAGGGGTTGCTAATCCCCAGTGGGAGCCTTTAGCTTTTGGAGAGGTCAAAGAACTGTGCAAAGCCATGCAGGAGTATGGGAGAGGCTTGCCATGCTTTGGCAGTTTGGTGTGGGCCACCCTTGCTGCACATGTGGTAACATGGCACAATATGTGCTACTTGAATGCCACCTCATTGTCCCCTATGGAATATTCCCTATGGGAACTAGCTTGGAAACGTTTGTTAAATCAGTTATTAAGGGATTATGTGGGTGATCCAGTAAGGGCAGAGCTAACCTTGGACCAACTGGCAGGAGAGTAGGCTCACAGAGACCCAGATCAACAAGCAGAAAAATCTTCCTAGGCCTGTCCTTAATGACATCAAGGATGTGGCCAGGAAACTGTTATTACAAGTCCCTGACAGGAGTAGACCATACCTGACTTTGCTGACGTAAGACAAGGCCCTGATGAGCTATATACAAAATTTTTAGACTGGCTAAAGCTTGCCTTAGACAAACAAGTTATTCTAGACTGGGCAGCGGAGGAATTACTAAAACGGCTAGTGATTTCTAATGCAAATCTGGAATGCAAGAAAGCATTGCATGGACTTTCATTAGACCCCTAGTCTCCTGAAGCATAAACTTTGAAGAATCTAAGATATTAGAAAAGCTAAGGCCTTAATTAAAATTATTTTTTGTTAAATCAAATAAAAAATGAATCCTTGTCAAGAGGCACTACTAGAATTAGGAGCTAATCATTAGCCAATAACTAATTGTCTGTCAACCTTATGTTTGTTCAGCTAGGTTTGTAATGAGAAATGGGGAATTTTGTGGGGAACATCAAGAACACAAGACAATACAAACCAGAAACCAATTGGAAACATGAAACTAGGATCATGGCCAGGTGGTCATTTGTCACTTTGTATTGAAAAGGTAGAAAGGTCAGAATGAGGAAGAGCCATATCCCTTCCTCCCTCCCATGTCCCCTACTCATAAAAAGACCACCGACCCATTTCGAAGGACAAACTACACATGTTTAATTGCTTTTTTCTAATTAGCATAAGAAGCGGAGAGTGGGTGGTAACTGGGTTATGAATATGTATTTGTATTCAATACTTTTGTAAATAAAAAGCCTGTATTCACCTGTATTCGGGGCCGTGTGAATTAAGGGGCGACCCTGCACATCGACCCAACGTTGCCAATAAACATACACTTTTTAACCCTAATTGGTTAAAGAGTCATTGTCTGTTATAGTTGGATACTGATACTAGATCATATCCATATTTTGGTAAATCACTACCATTGCTCAAATGATTGAAATGTGCAATTGTCTAGCCACTCCTGAGCATGGTGCTGTGCAGGCACAGGTCCTCACTGAAGCTGTAACAACAGCTCAGGAAGCAGCAAGATCAGGTTGCCGTAGTACAAACACAGATTCTGACAAGACACTTTAGCAGCTTTTAAGGATACCCTTAAAAGCCAACAGGGCAGGAAACCAGGAACTTGCCACAATTGTGTCAAGGAAGACTCTTTACAAAAAGCTGCCAAAAGCCAAGATAGGGATTACCTTTGGAACATTGTGGGTACTGAGGGCATTGCCAAAAGAGTTTCCATCTAGTGCAGGAGTGTGGATGTCACCTGTTGGTTTCCTGTTGGGAAACTCCCAGCTGAGTGCAAGGCAGCGACACGTGAGGACACAAACGTCCCTGTTACCCATGCTGGAGACCGTCAACTGCCTGCAGGCTCACAGCTGCAGTGCCTCATCTCTGACCTCCCCGCTGCAATGCCTCCAGGCACCGTCCGGAGCTGCCAACCACCCAGCCAGTCATGATAACGGACTCAGTTCAGCATGCCATATTAACAGGACAATTAGGCCACATGAGTTTTTAATAGTGCGGATGAGTAGAACCGGTGCTGAGGGACTTTATGTTTTATCTGCAGTATTATCAGTAACATCATCCCAAGAGATCACTATACTTGTTATGTGTCCTGACCCCCCCATATTTTGTCCCTGAAGGAGTAATCATTGTGCAGGAATTTCTCTTGCCCAAGCTGGATTGTGACACCTATTTCATTGCTTGGACAAAAATGATCAGCGATGAGGAGATCAGAATGCATGTGCACCTTGAAACATCTTGGTAAGATCGTAACCCTCACTGCACTGATACTGGAGCCGATGTAAACCTGATCTCTAGATCACACTGGCCACAGGGCTGGGTCCTTGTACCATGTCTGGACACGTTACAAGGTATTGGTGACCACTGTGACAGCTTTTGCAGTTTCCACCCTAACAACTTTGAGGGGTCTGAAGGTCGCATTGCCGCTACTAAGGTGTTCATGGTAAAAGCCAAAGTAGACCTGCGTGGGAGAGACATTCTATCACAATAGGGACTAAAACTGGAAACAAATTTTTAGTGCGGGATACTGATGAGCATGACACCCTAAAATTGACTTGGACATCAGATAAAGCAATATGGGTGCATCAGTGGCCCTTACCACTGGAAAAGTTAGTCGCACTACAACAGCTGGTAAAGGAGCAGGAGGACAAAGGTCATCTTTTGCCGACTAATAGCCCATGGAATACTCCAGAGTTTGTTATTAAAAAAACCATTTTGCAACAATTGGTGTCTCCTACTAGATTTTAGGGGAGTTGATGTTATTGAAGAAATGGGGTCCTTGCAGCATGGTGTACCCTCACCTATTATATTACTAAAAGACTGGGAGTTAATTATTATTGACTTAAAAGATTGCTTTTTTAGCATTTATTTACACCCTTATGATGTGCTACGATTTGCTTTCTTCATTCCATCAATAAACAGGCAAGCCCCTTTGAGGAGATATCACTGGACAGTTTTACCACAAGGAATGAAAAATTGTCCAGCCATCTGCCAGTGGTATGTGGCAAAAATCCCCTCTCCAATTCATAGGAAATGTCCACATTCCATTATCCTGCACTACATGGATCATACCCTGGTAGCAGCAGAGGACCACCTATCCCTAGAGGATACTTCCAATGAAGTAATCTCAGCAGTGCAAGATACCAGATGCATTGTTGCCAGGGAAAAGATACAACAATTATCTCCCTGGAAGTACTTGGGATACAAAATTACAGAACAAACTGTAACACTACTTATTCTCAAACGAAAGAATAACCCAAAGACTCTAAATGATATGGAGCAGCTCTTGGGCACCATTAATTGGATCAGACCCCTGCTGGGGATTAGAAATCAAGATCTAGTCCCTTTATTTGGTTTCTTAAGGGGAGACACCACCTTAAATTCACCCAGATAGCTCACCAGGGAAGACCTAAATGACCTAGACAAAGTGTTGCTAGCCATCTGATCATGTCAAGCACATTGTTTTAACCCTAATTTACCCTTTTTGTTTGCTGTTCTAGGGGAAAGCCCTCAACTCTATGGACTTATTTTCCAGCGGGATTTAGAGATACCTGACCTGCTACTGATCTCACTGAATGGTCATTATCATGTGCTTACACTGTCCTGTTAGGAGGCTGACATATCTAATACTTCAGTTCACAGACAGTGTGTTGCATGGTACTATTGTTATAGCAATTCTCAATTGCTTCAGTCAACAGCCTCCAAAGTTGCAAAAACAAAAAAGCAAGAGGTGTATTCAATCTGCAAACCATGGTAGGTGGGAGAAAGTTGCAGATCAGAGTTCTGTCATAGTTTCAGCATTAGATATTATTATGCATATTTATTTATTATTATTATTTGTTTGACTTACTTTATTGACAGTTGACAATTGAAGATAAAGATAACCTGATAACTAGTCACTGTTTGGTGGCAGGGAGACTGTTCCCTTTGTGGGTAAAAATTTCAAGTTATTTTGAAGTTGAGGTGTAGGAGGGACCAATCCCCAGCTAATCACTAGGAGAGATGAAAAAGTTTTATGTCTCTGGGAACAACTCTCCCTTTATGAAACATGATGTGCTAAACCTCTCCTATTTGTATGGAACATGATGTGCTAAGCCTCTCCTACAGACCAGGCACTCTGTACCACTTCTGTACTAAATAAAGATCAGGAGTATCATGATTATTTCAAATTGATAAAGTGACAGAAAAAGTTGGTGAGTGGGTTTTGGTTACACTGTTCTCAGTGAGATATGCTTCTGTTCCCATGCTTTAAAGGATTTTTCTTACATGATCCTGAGGAACATAACCTTGACTATTTTTTTCTCTCAAAAGGAATATTATAGTCTAGAAGAAGTCTGAAGATTGTCAAAATCAAAGAGGTCAATGGAAAATTATGCTTTTTCTGTTGGATAGGCATGATGAATGAGAAGTGACTCAAAAATATGAATGACAATTCATTAAGCCTATGGAAGAAAACACGTAGAAGAAGAAGAGAAAAAAAAATCATGCTAACAGGATCCTCTACTTCTGGAACTCTTGACTCACTGCTCATCAGACTTTCCTCTGAAAATCACAGGCTTCCTGTGAATGAATAGAATGAATAGACATAAGAAAGTAGTTTAATTCTCATTTTCTTTTCTTTCATTGTAATTTGAGGCTAGCCATTAGCCTGAGGTTGCCGCTTGCTAGGGAACAGGGGATTGCTCCCTTTCTGTAAGATCACACATACAGAGCTCCAACAGAGAAAACCCTTCAGGTCTTTGGGGTATTTTGTCTGGATTTTGGTTCATACCTGTTGCTGTTAGAAGTTCCTGTACTATACTATCTTCAGTATTACCCTGAAAATATTTTACTACAGGTAAAAAGCTTCTTTGCAAATGGACATTAATGTTAGTTTGCTTCTTTACGTGCTAAGCTTTTGAAAAAAACTAGCAACTGGCAAAGAAAAATTCCACTAATTTTAGAGTGAACAGAAACAAGGTTTCTGTTCCCAAATATATTTTTTTAAAATAAGGAGAAAGTGCCTTGTTGCTTGCTCAATTAAATTTTTATATTTCATGGAAGATAAAGCTTTGAAAGTTTTCTTATTTTGGAGGTTTGCAGAAAAGTCTATGGTACAGAGAAAAGCAAAATAAACCTGTGCCATCCCACTGTCATTGCTTCTAGGTGGGAGTTGTAGTGAGAGACCTGTTAATGCTAGAATGTATCCCAAATGAGTTGATTTTCCTATGTTTTTTTGGGAATAAGACCAGCAGGTATTTCCATATGGGAGCTGTAAAACAAAAAAAAAAGGATAACATTTGATCGCTGCTGGTCTGACACAGAAGGTGTAGAAATCCTCTCTTATAGCCAATTCTAAGTGACACATCTCCCTGATACTTACAGGGTAATTGCATCAAAGGTTGCTTTTTTAACACATTAATGTCCATTTAAACATTGTTTTTATTACTGGTGGGATGAAGACATAATGTTTCATTTACTCTGGATGGTGCTAACACCCTTCCCATGGGTAGGTTCTGTTTGCAGAGCTCATAAGAAGGAAAAGTTTTTTGTAGAATAACACTCTTATCTGTTTTAAGCCTGTCTTTGCTAGCAAAGTTAGTGGGCCAAAGCAGCATATTCCAGTTATTTAGTGCTGTGCTGATAATGTAAAGCAGTAGGAGCTCCTGTTTACTTAGGTGTTTAGACTGTAGGGAGGCTTCTTTGTGTGATGGCAGAAATATGAAGCAGAGAGACTATATCTGGACTAAATATGACTTCCAAAAAGATACATTATTTCCAGTGACTGCTTTCCATATATACTGATCAAACATGCTTGGTAAGCTGAGTGTTTTCATTTGAATAGTAAAAAACCGGGAATCTCTCAGACACCAGTATTTTTGTGGCAAATAACACAGGGAGTGAACAAATTTCCTTGGTATTTTAGGGTGAAGAGCAAGTAGAACAGAAATTTCCTGTAGTTCAAATAAAAATAAGATAACAAACAGTGGGTTTTTTAGCCCTACCTCTCTTTCCTTATCTTGGAGTGCAGTTCACTGAGATGCAGAGCAGGGAGTACTCTGTAGCAGCTCTTTGAAAATACTGTCAGCACAATCGCCTGTGGGCTTCATGTGTAGGATAAAGGCTCATGAAGAAAGGTGAAGAAAAAAGTTTAATATTAAGCAATTTTTCACCTAGGTTTACCAGGCTGTGCCAGGTATGCCATAAGCAGAGGTATCTTCTTCAGCAGAGACTAACTTCTAAGTTTAACAGGGCATTTTTCATTGCAAACTCACTTTCTCTGCTCTCTAACTTAATTTTTGGGCACATCCAGAACTCCAGAACCTCAAAGTGGGAGGACATGCTTTTATTTTTCTTCTCTTTTGATGTCATTTTGCAGGGAGAATTGGAAGCTTTTTCTCTTGCTCCTTTTATCATGAGACTGCTGACAGCAAGCTGTGCCCCCACCAGCATTCCTGTCTGTGCTCCATCAGCTGGACCTGTCTGCCTTTGCCTTCTTCTTTACATGTGCATGCATGTGTGTTCCTTCCAGCGTGTGTGTTCCTTCCCATCTACACCCAGCTCCCCTGTCAGAGGATACTGTCCTTGAACTAGATCAAAACCCTCACAAGCTGTGCCACGAGTTGAGTCGCTTACCTCTGCCTCTGGAGGAGCTTATCTCCCTTGACAAGGTTTTGTCTGGTTTTAGTGGCACGGCTGGTGACAGGCCATGCACGCAACAGCATGTGACCCTGGCTCCTTGCATCCGTGCGGACAGTCGTCAGAGCTGTCACACAGTCAGAACAAGTTAATTCAGCGTCTGGAGAGAGAGGTGCGCTCTGTAATAATACCAGGCCTCTGGAGAGGGTGCTGTCAGGCAGCGTGTACTGGCGGCTGCCCCAGCTGCTATCTCCTGCCTATGAGGATGCAAGCTGACAGGCGGCAGGTTTATCCGCCTGGGGCAAGCTGGAGACCACGCATGTTAATTTTCTGTCTGTGCAACAGAGCTGGTAATATTGCTTGCTGTGGTGCTTGAGAAACCACTTCGCGGCTCTCACCTTGCACTGTCGTTGGAGGCAACAAGAAGCACTTCCTGGGGTGTCCAGAAGACAGTAGCAGGTTGGGGCTCCCTTCTGCTGCAGCTCTTGGGCTGCTCCTCCTATGAGATTTGTTACTGGGCACTTCTGGGATTACTCTGCACCTGTATATTTCTTTTCTCCTTTGACAGGAAGTTGTTGCTTGTGGTGGCCTTTTGAAGTTACAGGGCTATTGATTCAGGTCACTTGTGTTTGTGCGTATATTGCATGTAAATACACACACTATACATATGTACACACACAGAGTTTCTTGAAGGATTTACAGCTCTGGATGAGGCAGAGTAAGGCAGAGTCTCTGCCTATAAAATGTATGTAATACTGTAATTAAAATAATACTAGTACTACTAATAATCTGTGTCAGAAATGAACTTTCTCTTCATTGACAGACATGAGAGGCTTTAGATCTGTCTGGTCAAGGACTCTGTGTCTATAAACAACTAGGTGTGATTAAACACCAAGACTTGGTGTCACTTAATTTACAAATCAGAATTTGCATGTAAAAATGGTGGGATAAACATAAAGAAGGTAGAAAATCCCTATATTTTTTTTTAATCCTACACTTTTGACTAAAATACACTTAATCCAGGAATTCAGCAAGGAACGTACGACTGCTGCCAAGAAAGCAGTAAAAATGCTTTTGCCTGGTGGGAGTGGGAAGTCTTCAGGAGATCCTGTACGTACAGACACATAGAGGTGGGCAGACCTATGGCTGTTAGCTGGGATGTGAGTTAGGGAAGATTCTGATCCTTGCCTGCAGCTATACTGGCTTTACTTCTTAGCCTTGCATATTCTAAACCAGAAAAGCTTCTCTAATGAGGTAAGCAGTCTTGTCTACATAGGCAAATACTCTCTCTTTTGTCATAAGCTGTTCTGTAGTTGATTGACTGAACTCAGGAAACTTTCACTTCACTCTTCGTTTTTGGCCTGGGTAAGGCTGTGGGAAGGGAAAAGTGGGAACAAAATTCAAGGGGAAAATCACTCTAAAGTTCGTTGGTCTTTCTTTCTGAGTGGTAAAATCAGAGAGAGGACAAAGAATTTCCTTTTAATCTCTTGACTATAATAATTGAATATGGATGACTTGGATTAGAGATACACATGTCTGAAGCTGATTCTAGAATTATATATTCAGAAATAAAGACAAAATCTAGTGTTTTAGGAAATGCAGGTTAAGAGTTGACTCATTACAGCTGAATTCTATTGTGGACTCAGAACAAAGGGAAGGAAATGTCTTTTCATACCATATTAATTAAAACTCTGCATTCCTTGCTGTAAAGATGACGTTGAAACTAAAGTTGATGTGAATGATAAACACTGATAGCTAACAAGAATATTCGGAATTGTAACAACTAATGATAGTGCATACTTCAGAAGAATTATTAGCCTGAAAACTTCCCAGTTCTTATATTAGACAACTAAATAATAGGACATACATTACTTTTCATGCTGCTAAGAGTCAGGAGCAGGATAACACACTTGGATTGTGTGTTCTGCCGCAGCTGGACAACACATGCCTCAGATGGGTCTGGACTCTGCCTGTGGTTGGGAGTGCTGTGACTGGGCTGTGAGGTCTACCTTATTTCCTGAAAGCAAACTCTTAAATTCTTGTCTTTCAGTTGGACACCAAGAGCTTGCCACTGACCTGATTTCCAGATCTTTTCATTCTTACCCTTGAATTCATATTTTAAGGAAACTGCCCAGAATGAAACCAAGGCCTTTTCTTTCCAAGTCATCTTGGAGTTTTCATCACCCTGTATGCATGTATTGGTATGTAGGATAGGTTTATCCCTAGAGGCCTCCAACACTGAATTTCAATTGTCAACTAATTAGTCAAGCATGAGACTAATTTCTTAAATAGGACCACCAGCTGTCCAGTATAGACAAACATCACTGAGGGTTACAGCACTAAAGCTCTTTTTTTCCCAGTAGCTAGAGACAAAGTATAATTCCAGATTTTTACAGGAGGACAACATGGAGCAAGAAAGCTGGATGTTGGTGCCAGGATGGAGACAAATAGAAGCCTCAGACAGGCACTTGTCTCTGGAATAGCTAGTATGAGAGCAATTTTACAATCAGCATTATTTTAAATATGACTCTATGCTACAAAAAATTTTTTTTGGTTGTTAGGTTAAATTAGAATTTTATAATTTCTTACCATTGTCATAAGACAAAAAAAATGTGCATTAACACATGAAATGTCAATCTCATAGCATGGCAGCTGGAATGGACCGTACCTATGATTATTTATTAATATTTACAATGAGGAACAGTTTAAAGGAGTTCAGCTTCTTTTTGTGTGAGACTTTCTGAGATTACATAATAATCTTGTGGTAGGTTATGCAGCAAAGTCTGTTGGACCATTTAGTGTATCTTTAGGAAACAGAATATTGAAATATTTATACTGTTTAAAAATAATTCTTTAACAATGCCTATTTATTAAGGGATTTGAAATCCCTTGAAATATCCTAGCTTTTGTGCAGTGGCTTATGTAGTGAGACATAAAAAATCATATTATCTGCACACACATATAAGATGACCTGGACTACTGTATGTACTGGGGCATCTCATGTTGATGCTTAAATGATTTACATTATAAGATTCTTTGATATGTGGTTGGTCTCTTGAGTGAAGGCTAGAAAGTAAAAATGAGTTCATCGTGTGCTGCTTTTCTCTCAAGTAAGGTGAGCTTGGAAGAATAGAAATATAATGAAGTACTGATTTGCTCTGGTAGTGCTTTCTTTTTTGGGGTAAATTATGACAATTGTATTAAGTCAGTTTTCCTTGAATTGCCAATCCTTTCAACAAGGACTGGAGCAGAGATTGCTTGCATTAATGGTAGGAACTTCATTCTTACAGGTTTTTGCTCACTGACTGTAAAGTACTTCTCAGTTTTGTACCTGTCTCTGTACTGTGTCTTGTCTCTTAAAATGTGGTTCAGGTTTGCTTGGTGTAAAGCCATTGCATTTATTTTTCACCTCTCCCACTCTTTGAGGGCATATTCACTGCATCAGAGATGAGCTGATCAGCTGTGGACAGATGGCAGGTCTGCCTCAGCCTCCTGAGCAGCTGCCTCTGCTGACAAAGATGCCCTGTTGTCTTCTAAGCTGAAAGAACAGGAGAGGGCTTCAGAATCATTGAATATTTCATCTGACATGAAGGAAAGAAGTGATTTTACAGCTTACTTCTGGTGATTAAATCAAATAAATTCCCTTCACATGTATTTTATTCCTTGCTTGACTATTTCTTATTTTGGGGAGGAGTGGCAGCATAGGCTGTATTCTCTCCCTCTTTGGCTCTGGCACACAAGCACCATCCCCTTCACCCACCTCCTCATATGTGTATGGAACTGTAGGTTCATATCTTTCTTTCTGAGAGGGGGGAGGCCATATAGTTTTGACTAATGTGATAGTATATTCTGGCTGCTAGAGGTTTAACCAAAGTTGGGTAAAAAGTCAGAGTAGTGTCTTTAATTATATGGTTGGTTTCCACACCCCCCCGCCCCCCCCCACCCCCCCAGTGTAGTCCCGAGAGACCAGGAAGCATTACAAAGGTGTGGTTGACATCTGAATAAAAATGCTCTGACATTTGCTCACTACTGTCTTGTCACTGTAGATAAAGTTTCAGCTCATCGAAATACCCCTGCAGGCAAAACCAAGACAGCTTTTCTTTCCAGTCTACTGCTGAAAAGGCTTTAACAGAGTGGAAGCCAGTAAATTATCACTGGCTATTACCAGGTTGTGAGGTTTTGTTTCACACTTTATTTTGTAGTCATGTGGTTTGGTCTTTGGATAGGAAGATGGTGGTAAAATCTTCCGCATGACTTGTTATTGGGCTATTCATAACTATGTGCAGGATGAATCTACAGAGAGACAGAAAATTTGGTTTAGCTGCACTGTTCACTGCCATGGTTCTTGGTGCTGATTTTATGAATGTAAAAGTTCATAATTTGTCAGACCAGCCAGGTGTTAGATATGACCCTAGAGCAATCAACCAGTTGGTGCCAATTGCCTAATACTCTCCTCTTAAGCTCCATGCTGGGGACAGTTAAGGCTGCTCAGGATAAGAAACATGGCAGTGTCCTTCACAGAAATGTTTCCACTGTGATTCAGGGCCCTTTGAATATTTTGGTGTCACCTGTGCAAGAAGAATAAATGTTACATCAGGTTACACTTAGTAAAAGTGTACGTCAGAGGAACAGTCAGAGGTTGGTTTAGGTTACCACGCTTCTTCGCACCCTGGCTACAGAGAGAAATGGCTGTATTCTTACTTAGGGAGAGAACAGAAGAAAAGAAATGAAAATTAGCATTGGCTATTTTATTCTCTTAGATATAATATTGTTTTGGGTTAAAATGCAAGATGTAACCAAAAGAATGTATTCTACTACCATCTGTTAAAACCAGGTGGGGCCGTGTTCTTTATGTCTTCCACAACCCTGCAGGGGGATATCGCCTGTTAATGGGTCAGTGAGTCTCACCATGTATCTGAAAAAATTCCATCATCCCATTATGAGATGCTCCACCCAGGGGGAGGAGCCAAGCATTCCTACCTGGATATAATCTGAGACTTGGAACACCGCAGGCAGCCTTTCTCCACTGGATTCCCAGAGGAAGACAGGACTCATCTACACCACCACTGGACCTTCAGAAGAAAACTACACCCTTCTAAAGGATTATTGCTTCAACAGAACCACATCTGTCACTGCAGGAGGGCTGCAGCCACCATTTAATCAGACTGCTACCAGCACCCTGACCAACAGGGTGTCAGGTTGTATTCTGACTCTGTCAGTGGGTAGTTTTTTGTAGTACTGCATTTCTTATTTTAATTTCCTTAGTGAAGAACTGTTATTCCTGTTCCCGGGTCTTTGCCTGAGAGCCCCTTGATTTCAAAATTATAATAATTTGGAGGGGGGAGGGAGTGGTTTAAATTTTTTCCATTTCAAGGGAGGTTTCTGCCTTCCTTAGCAGACACCTGTCTTTTCAAACCAAGACAAATATACAACCATCTCCCACCTATCTGGTGTATAATCATCATATTGTATGAGATGTGTGCATGGTTCTGGTGGCTTGGTGAGTAATTAGGTATAATGAAAAGAAAATTAAAAAGTTTCCTTAGGAGGGAAAGTCATGTAAAGTCCTGAAGAGGAGGTCTGTGGCTCTGAAGTGCCAAAGTCTGTGCCCCTTCAGCAATTATGTGCTGCATATAATTATATAGAAAAACAAGAGGAAGAGAAAGTAATGGCTATCTGGAGAGAGTAACAGGAGAAAGGTGTTTAATTTGAGCCAAGATGTTAATCTTTCCCTTCAATATCATTCACATTAATTCCCATGAAAATGGGAGAGAAAAATTTTTCTTGTCCTATAATCTTTAGTGACATGATGATTTACATTGGAGCATAGTGATGTTTAAATAGCTAAAGGTTAGTCTTTGGGAAAAGCAATAATGGGAGAAACTCCAGGTAGAGTCAGGTACTTTTGTTACGCACATTGTTATGCATATTGGAAAAGAACTTAAGTTCTGCTTCCCTCAGTAGAGTAGGAGCTGCACAGCAAGAGCTTATGGCTCTTTGGTTTACCACTTTCTCGCCTTCCTAGCCAGAGACCCAAAGCCTGGTCTCTGTCAGTTTTTTCAGGGTCACGTTGCTGCTGTGGCTGTGTCTAGTGTTTTGGCTTTCTTACTTCCTTTGTTCCCTCTATGCCTCTGGTCTTTTAGCATCCTTTATTTTACAGACACACAAAACCTTTGAACATAATATCCAGTGAACCACCTTCACCCATGGCATAAGCTGGAAGGAAAACTTGGTGGAGTACAAAGATTTATCAAAATCTCTTCCATTCTGTTCAACAAAGCATAAGATTTTTGTGGTCCAGATTAATTTCTCAGTTCTCTTTCAGGTGTTATAGTGCAGCCCCAGTTAGAATACTTGTTCTGGCTGTTCTGGTTCACCCACTTCTGAAGGCCAGGAAGGGGTGAGGTTGCAGAAGTTCATGAAGTCCACAGAGAGCTTTGAGAAGTCAGGCTGGAAATTGCTGCAAAATGAGAAAGCTGCTACATGGTTGAGATGAGGTTCTGCTAGCATGAACACAAGGACCACAAGAAAAACAGAGGCCCCTTCTGCACCAAACAAATTACCTCAGGAGAGCACAGTGAGTCTGACCTTGAAATGAGCATATGACTCCACGAAAATTGTGCTGTAAAGAGTAATCATGTATTGGCCAGTTTATTGTAAGAAATAATACCAGAAGGGCCGTAGAAGAATTTGTAAAATGATGTTCTGATGAGTCTTGTCTCTTATAAAAGATGCAAGCTTGAGCGAGTTGTTACAATGAGTAAATTAAAGAAGATTTTCCAATATTGAACAAATATGTCATCTGCCCTTTCCTCACAGGAAAATCTGATGAATCAGGGTTATGATGGTATTTTCTTTCCTCCTTATAAATACATCAGTCTGATTTCCTGCCTATGTGTATAATCAATTTCTCTCACTCTTTTTTTTTTTCTTCTTCTTGGATTAAAGAAAGGATATTGGTCTGATTGTTTCTATGAAAAGTACAATCAAGCTGATTATAAGTTTTTCCATTTTTCTATATTTTCTGTCTTTGAATTGTATTCTCTTGCAAAAGAATAAACAAAGGAAGTGGAGGTTGAAAATTTGGTCTGAAATCCTCTTGGTGGTTTTGGTATTTGTCAGAGTAGTCCTTGCAATTTGTGCAGGCTGTATTTGTTGTTACAAATAGAGAACTGGAAGAAAATGTCCACTCATTCTTTTCCTGTTTAATCCTAGACAAGATGAGGGGTGGCATCTTTTACAGCTTACAAAAGCTGTCTCTCTGTGTGTATTTATGGATTTATTGGGCAGTCAGCAAAGTGATCACTGTAGCACAAGCAGAGATCTAGTTGTGTTCCCTTTTTCTCTGCTTGCATCTTACCTGTGATGCTGACGGTAGAATAACAAAGAGGAAGTGTTTTTCCAGCTGTGGAAAGCCAGAGAACTTCTGTTATGGGGAAAGAATTTCCAGAATTATACTGTCTGATATTGCACTAAATTTATGTTAATACTGTATTTTGAAGCTGTGTCTGAGAGTTGCTGGTGCCTAGCACTTCTGGGAAATGATAAAAATGTTATACTGGTGAAAAATTATATGTGTCAGGATGTTGTGGCATCCATCAGTCAACTCTTCCTTGACCTGCATTATGATATTATGTAATTTTCATGTACTCTACACCTGTAGAGGAACTTTTGTTAAACTTTTCTGACATCTTTGAAAGCAAGATAAAAATAATGTAAGCTTCTTGAAATGTACAAACACACAGAGCTCCATTTTACTCTAGGCAAGGAGGAAAATTAATATGAAGGGAAGATGTTGCATGAAACTTTTTCTTTCACCAAATTCTGCTTGAATCCTCCACCTGGCCACTTCAAGGCAATTTTAACTAACACTTCCCCTTATTTCTGTATTATCGTATGGAGGTAATTGCTTGCTCCTATTAACACTCGGTCAGGATTCTGAACTCACCTCATTTTCTAAGAGAAGCAATATAATGATGTGCCTTTCAGTCCTTCAGCCTTCAAGTCATCAAGTATTTAGCTCATTAGTGGTGTGATTCCCATCTGACTATAAGGAATGGTTACTGATGCATTAAAGTGGTAGGGGTTAACTTTTCATCACAGAAGCCTGTGGAAACTAAATGGCTTTCACTCACATGTTTTTTTAATCTTTGTTGCTCCTATTAGAAAGACATAGAAAAACTTTGTCATACACATTTGATATACATTAGCTTGGCGCAGGAAGTTCAAGAAGTCATGAGAAAATTACTGGGTGTTTGTAAGCATTCCAGACCAGGGACACACAGACGAAAAGTTTAGGTCACTTCAGCATTTATCTTCAAGATTATTTTCTTAAAAATATAGTCACTGATTTAAAATATGCAGAAAACTGAAAACAATATTGCTGGTGCCAAATTAGCAGCACCAAAGAAAAAGTATAATAATTTTCCTCCATCTTCTGGCCAAAGTCCAAATCTCTAGTAGTCTCTATGAGGTTTGTTTTATTTTGTAGTGAGAGCATATTTTTGGCTTATATTCAGCCTAGTCTCCACTGCAATTCCCTGGTACTATCCAAGAGATCAGATTTCAATGATATTTAGGTGTTGTAATTTATATTTTGGACTACTGTTGTCACTAGAGTAAAGATAGTAAAACCCCACTAGACTTAAATGAGGGAGGATGCTTTTTTTTTGGCTCTCCCTTTGTCAACAACTTTTTTTGTATTTGAATTAATTCACCATCTGTATTATAGAAATACTAAGCATTACAAGTAAAGGCTATATTTATAATCCCTGACAGAAATGATGCATCAGTAGTGTTTTAAAAAATGAACATCACTGTAATGGAAGTTAGTGATGACATTATGAATTTTCCCTTAAGCCACAGAAAAGACACATTTATGGCAGGGCTACGCATGCTGACCACTCGCTACTGAAGTCTTCCAGTTAATAAACGGGTTGTTCAATTTATATTCATATGCATTGCAGCATCTGTGCTGAGATTTTTCATGAAGAGGACTAGCCCTCATATTATCTGGTTTTGGATTTTGTGAAAGTATATTTTAAAGAATTTATTTAGGAACTATTCCTTTATAGGATCTGAATTTTCAGCTTTTGGTGGTTGCTCATAGTCATCCTAGTCTTCCTGTTCTCAGGTAGAGGCACAAATAATCTTTCCACTTAAGTCCTCTGATTAGTCCCAATAGTTTAAAGGGAATTACTAGATGGTTAACCTTTGTCCCTGGACAACTCTTCTACTTTATATTCTGCTTCTTCAAAATTTCATACTATATATATATGTATCAAGTGCTTCAAAATTGAGAAGCATCTGCGATGATGTAACACCCTATCTGGTCCCAGTCCCCTTAATACTTTGACTGGTCAGTAAATTTAAACAAGATCTCAATGAGCTCCAGGAAAGACCTGATGATACTTATAGTTCCCCCAGGATAAATCCTTAATACTACATAAAGGAGTCATGGAAAGGATAGAGAATTTATCCCTCCTTCTTTTTTAATCCAGGGATCTCTTGTCTTGAGCAGCTTAAAAAAAAACCAAAAAAACCAAATAACTTGAAAACTATATTAATTGAGACTTAGGTCCTGAAGAAGACCCTTGGTGAATCAAACCCTTCTTTCTCTCAATAGTTCACTATTTAAAATGTTTCTGGCTGAAAACAACAACAGCACAAAAACCTTACTAAGAATAGGAAGTTGCTGCAGGAATGAAACTCCCTTTCTGGCTAACAGGGCTATGTTTTCCTATGCAAATGCAGCAAAGCCCAGAAATTAGCAATGACTGCTAAATTAACACACTTGAAGAGCTTGGCTGGTCCTAATAGGCAGTCAAATGGTCTTGTTACATTGTAATGGTGCCAAGCTAATTGAAGTGATTACTGTTGCTCATGAGCAGCCCTTTTGAAGTAGAAGTCTTTTAAATTATCCATAGACGTTAAATGTCAGACACTATTGTGTAATTATACTTTGTAAACGCTGAATGTCATAAGGCATCACAGGTAATTGAGGTTTACAGAGAAGAGCTTTATCTAAACCTAATTGGGCATCAACTCTTTGTCACTATTTCTAAACCTAATTGGGCATCAAATTTTTTGTGCCGGGGACACTCCAACACCTCGTTGCAGCCCTCCCTCCATTGTTATCAGTAGGGAAATATGCATCACAGCAAATCTGACCTTCCAAACCCAGGACCTCTCTCAGTCCAACCTGTACAGTCTGTCAGTCCAAGAAATGGAAGTTTTTACAGGGAACCAGGCCTCTACGTTTCACAGGTGTGGGGCATCAGTAGCTGACAGTGATTTCCCAGTTCATTTGTGTCCTGGCTTCAGTTGTTAGACTACCAAGCCACTGTAGTAGTCACTGGAAGCTTTGAAATGCAAGAACAGAACTTGGCTTAGCAGTATGTGTATTTATTTTAATTTTTTTTTTCATTCACATATACTTTATATAATTATTTCCTATTAATTGTATTCCTAGGAGAAGTTTCTATGCTATTTATAGCATAGAAATCTGTTTTACAGCTGAACCTTTGTCCCATCATTTAACTTGGACACAGCTATTAAGCCGTCCGAGGATATCTTCCAGATAGATACATAGATAGCTGCCTACAGAAGTTTTCTGCTAGAATCATTCATGTACTGATTGTACATGAACTGTACAAATTGATTGATTGCATAAGTATGTCAATATGAATTTTAGATCAGGCACCTTGATATCCTTTCTAATTCCCCCCTCTCCATCCCTCCCACACCCTCCCCCAAATCAAAGAATGATGGTTATGCAATCTTTACTTTCAGTCCTTCACTTATATCTCCATAAGAATTCATTTTACAGATTTAAGATCTCTATCCATACAGAGTCTTATCCAAAGTTTACTGAGATAATCAAGTGCTTTGTCCCTGAATTCAGTGCATTTGGTTTTCAAACCTATTAAAACAATCAGTTATAGTCAATGGTTCACTTGTCAGAAGATGCAGAAGTCCAAAAACTGCTTACTGCTGCCACTTTTGCATAATTTTGTTTCACAGTCTGCTTTGCATGTTTTCATCAGATGCTAGTGGGTAGTAAGTGTTGAAAGCACTCATTACAGATAATGATCTTACATCTGCTTTATATTAGTTAATTTTAATAGTGTGTTGTGACTGGGGAGGAAATTCATGCACTTGTGGGATGAAACTCACTGTGTTAATGTGTATTACAGAGTAAAGGTGCAGAGGTTTTTCTGAGACAAAAAAAAATTATCTGGGAATCTCAATCTACTTGCAAAGGAAGAGTTCTCACTGGTTACTCTAAATATTTTCACTTTGTTTTGGCATATTATTATACATTCAGAAACCTCTGAATTTTTATTAGACAAGGGAAAAAATAGAAAATATTCACCCACTTGGGAAAAAAGTATAAAGGTATGTATCTTGTAACTTTTTTTGCTTTGATGGATCAAATCCTTTTTTTTTTTCTGTGTTGGTGTTCTTGCAGTGATATATAATTATTTTCCTTTAGCTTGTCTGTACAATTGCATTTTAGAAACATGAAAGAACACAAATTTCACTTCTGGACAAATGCACTGAATTAAATTGTCCAATAGGATGTAGCAAAAATGGAAAATAATAAAAGGAAACACTGTGAAATGTATCAAGTGCATATCCAGTTATATTTGAGATCTATCACTTTGATGTTTGATTTAGCCCTATCATCTATGTGTTTGATAGCCTCAGAGTTCCTCTTTCTCATATAAAATCATATACATGTCCTTTCCTGGGCTGTGCTGAAGACTGTTGTCAAAAAGGCGTTTCATTCTCACTTGTCTGCAGCAGTCCTGACGTGACTACAAAAATATCAGAAAATGAAATTAAACCTGATGGCTGTGCTATCCCCAAAGGGCAGAGAACTTGATTTCACTCAAGGCAGAACACACTAATCCACAGCATTAGCAGCTTGCCAAGGCTGTCTAAGTCAGTGCTTGTCTTTGTCAAGAGTGGGAATGGGGAGAGATATACATGGAGGTGGTGGGTAGGACAAGTTTGAGCAAAAGGAAATTGGTGCTGACCAAAGGGATTATCCATAAACCACATTTTGCAAAGACCAAAAATAAATGATAGAGCAGAAAGAATAAAAGAAAAATAGTTTAAAATATTGATTTATTTTTTCTGTTTTGAGAATTTAACTTCAAGATTTTAAATTTGAACAAAGTCAACAGTTGTACAATTATGTACTTCTAGGAGTGACAAATGATGAAAATATCAGAGATTTTATTACACATTTTAAAATAAATTAACATTGTTTTTTGTGAGAAAACAAATACACACAAGATATTCAAGTAAAAAAACTGATTACTGACATGCAAGTATTTCCCAAAATAAAGCCGATTTCTCAAAATGTTATTTTTGGGAAGGTAGCCCTCCACCTCCAAGAGCTGCAGTAACAACAGGGTTGTCATTTGATATATATTCAATATACCCAACACCTTCTGCTGTTAATCTGGAAAGGTTTGGATCTTTCCAGCAATGCTGCATCTACACAGGAGAGATGTGGAACACTGTTTTTTTTTTTGCAAAGGGCACTATTGTTTTTAGCTACAGAGGTTAATGTGTCAACAGAATTGAGACAGATGACTCACACCATGACCCTGACAAATTTTCTTTTCTTTCTAATGTTTTGACAATATATTTTATGTTCTTGGCTCAATTGTTGGTCATCAGCATTTTTTAAAGGAGTGCAACCTGCATCCCACTTCAGTCCAGTTTCTGTCATCTAACTTATTCAGCTTCTTTATTTACAACAGAACTGGCCACATATGTATTAAATATTCAGTATTAGATATTGTGTGGGTGACTTGCTCATCCTTTAATGTCAGCTCAAGCAATTCTCTCCTAATTTTCATTGAGGAGGCTAGTGTATGTTCCTATTGCTCATAAAAATATTTCCAGACAACAGAGTTAATAAAAGTATTATAGAAATATGAAAGTTCCATTTATTCTTGAAATAAAGAATTTTACCTTCTGGTCCCCATCTAATGTTACCCCTGCATCTCTTGCTCTGTTTCCCACTGTGCCTCACTCACTATTTCTCAGGAATTCTCAGAGAGGCCCCACAGATACCCTTATTCTCTTCACTAAATTTTTAGGATGAAATTGAAAGAAGCTTCTGAAGAAAGACATTCCGAAAATGTGGGTTAGAGGAAGGGAAATTACAATGCAGCTAGCTTGTCTGTATCCAAATATGACCATGAAAGTGAAGAGCCATATTGGAGCAGACTGAGACATGCTGATGGAAGCCCTGTGCAAACAAAATATTTGTGTCAACCACTACTGAGCAGAGTAACCTCAGGACTTGCTAATTTCTTCCAGATGTTCTTGTACCAAACACTGACCCCTGTAAGAGCTACATGTACTGCTTGGTCAGCGTGTGGTAGGGTGGTGGCCAGGAAGTGTTAGTGCTTGTAAGCTGCTGTGCTTTTCTGTGCTGCTGGGTATAATGCTGTAGGTGTGGTAATGTGTATATAATTTCCCCTCACTGATGTGTAATTTTGCAAAGACAGCCTTCAACTTGTGTGGGTTTTGGTTTTTTTTTTTTTCCTTTATAATTTTCTCTTTTATTTGCATTCAATTATTTGTTTTTATTTTATTTACAATTTTATAATGGAATTTTTTTTTCTACATGAATATTTCATAAATGAATTATGTTTAAATGTTTAAAAATGTTTGGTTTGTTCTTTCAGTAAACAATTTTATCAGTACAATAACACCATCCAGAGAATGTGTCTGGTGGACAGTACACATACACCTAAGCTGTGTTATTATAAAGGCTCCCAGCTATTTTCACAGGGCATGCTACAGGTCCCTGTGTCAGGCTGACCTCTTCTCTGAGAGTTATTTAGGCTTCATGTGGTGCAGTCAGACACTGACCTTGCACTGTTCCTTTGGAAACAGCTTCACTTTACTGCCTGCAAAATGATTACCAGAAATCCCTTTTTTGTTTTCTTTTAACCCTTTTTATCAGTGCTACCTTTTTCTTGTTCTCTCACTTTTGCAAAGCACCCTTGACACCTGCGAAGTGAAACAATACTGGCTCATTTTTTGGACTGCAGATGGTTTCACTGATTTGGATGCTTTTGTCACAAGATCCTTGGACCATTTCTGAGGCTATTGGAGGCAAAGGATGGTGTCATAGCCCAGCAGCAGGTCTGGCTTAGCTTAGGCTTTGCAGTCAGCCATGTGAAAGATGCTCTTTGATCTCAGTGGAGATGTGCTATTGCCCAGTATGAAAGAGTTGATTGAACTTCTGGAGAATTTTGCTGGTTGTGTATATTACCAGTGTGTCTTGCCTGAAGTAACATCCAGGTGATTTTAGTTCAGTAGTAAATTGTGACATGTTTCTAGGAATCACTGTCCTCTGAGTGAAGTGGTGGTGAATATTCAGGAGAAAATGGTTGAGCTTAAAAACGTCTTCCAAGTGGGAGAGAAGCTGACTTTTAGATCCTGGACATCTGATTCCTATGTAGGTTGATGTCTCCAAAAGCTGATTCCTAATTTCTTTACCAGTTTTATAATTGATACATAAAATATACTACATTCTGCCAACTCTGCTTTGTAGGAATAGATTGCTTAGATTTCATGGGTAAATATAAAGCTAAAGCTACACTAAAATTACCAACAGTCTTTCCTGAACATAGGTAAAATCCCAGCATGCTTGAGCACCCTTAGCAAGTAAATATTTTGTTATTTGTATATTGTTAATTGATCCCTGCAGTTATCACTTCGTTGCTAATTTAAAAGAAAACAATGTGGGAATTACAGAAATTGATAGGAACCTGGGTATTTAGCTTGACTTAATACCATAAACAAAGACAGGAAGAGAACAGATGGTTTGCATCCATAGTTGACATCCAGCCCAGCTGGGATCAGTTTCTTGTTGAGATGAAAAGAAAATAAGTTGAGGTACAAGCAGGGTAAACCATTGCCATCTGGGTCAATTCTTGTGGTAACTATAAAGCAGCCACTCCATACATCCTTGGTTTATCCTTCCTGTTTCCTCACTTATCAAATATTTATTGTCAACAACGGGCAGTTCTGTTTGCACACATTGCAATTGGATAATGAGATAGTTAGGTTTACTTCTGTTATTGATGGTGAGGGCTGATGGCATGAATAATTTCCTGTTTTTTTAAATGGGAATTGAATTATTGATGCTTCATTTAGGCAGTGATAAAGGTATTAGTAATGTATTGCCATGGCTGTAGACTGGTAGCAGCAGTAGCCAAGAAGATACTTGCAGATAATGGGCCACCTCTACTGTGTATCTGGAGTACAAACTGGAAATCTGTTCCCATGAATACAGTGATTATAGATTTACTGCTTTACAAAAGTTGCAAAATTTGTCCTGATAACTCTGCAGTTGACATCATTGCTAGTGGAAAAAAGACTACAATTCAACAGCCTGAACTAGCAACATTTTGATTATAAACTCAGTTGCCTATCACAAAAAAGATCATTTCAAGAAGAGAGAAAACAACAGTTAATGAAGCAAGAAGCCTCTTTCTTGTATTGAAAAGGCCTTGAATATCTTCAGAGAGTTTATCTGAACTTTACAGATTGACTAATTTTAAGCTTCTAAATTCTTGGCTATCACTGTAGCAACAGGGTGATTTGAGTTTCTGCAATTCAGGTCTTAAGTTTTTTTTTTTCTTTTTTTTTATTTCCTCCCCATCCGAATCCACTTCACATTTTGAAAATGTAGGCTACACAGAAAAAAGTGGCATTTGCATGACATCTTTTGAAAGAGGATGTATTTGAGAGAGTAGCAGTGGCTGAGATTCACTTCTAGCACTCTAACGCGTGATATTAATGTCCCTTGCCAAATGTAAAATGTTGAAGTGAAACCTTCTCTTCACTTGCATTTCGTCACTTGCTATTTGCTGTACTCTTCTCTGTCCTATTTCTCAGTTCTTCAGTAGACTCAAATTCCCTCCCGCTTTCCCTAATCCCAGTCATCCCATCAGTGCATAAAGCGTAGCGGTGCCTCCCTGGTCGACAAACCTCCCATGGTTACGGTGTGAACCACGTTCTTCGAGAAATGGCAAGATAGTGGGTTAGGAAATTTAAAAAAATACCTTTCCCTTCTCAGACCATGGTTGATAAATTTCAGAAGTGTCATGCATCTCTTAAGTCTTCCTGCCTGCCCTCCATTTTTTGAACCATGGGATGATGGGTAGGAGCCATTGCTAAAAGCTTTGTGCAGTGTTTCTCATGATCAAATACAGAATCATGTAAAAAGTAAAAAAAATAGGGTAAAGAAGATCTCAGGCCAATTATTTTTCTACAAAATACTTTATGTGACAATAGCAGCAGCCCCCAAAGGGCAGCATGTAACAACAGAGCCTAATTAGAATGATTTCAGTATAATCATTAACTAGCATCTAACACCTACGAGAGTATTTCTGTTTAAACTAAAACATGACCTGCATGGTGGAGAGGCCTTGTAAACTGTCGATGAAATGAAAAATGTGACAGTAAAGGTCAGAGCTGTGCTCATTTGAATTTCAAGCAGGAAACAGGCTTCTCAGCCAGCATATACAGGAAGAGTGGTGGCTCTTTCCATAGGCTTTCTTTGCCAACAGTAGCTGTTGGAGAAATCCTCCAGGACTAATTACTGGGGCTGCAAAACAAGTATTGTTCTTTTGTCTCTTTTCCTGACCTGGTGAAATGCAAGGGTCCTAATTATATTGTGTCAAAGACGTGGTTTTGTTTTTCACTGTCATGTGAGCAAAGGTCACAGGCTAAGAAAACCAAGTGGCACCTTACATCTCTCTCTATCCACCTGCTGACAGCTTCCCTGATGCTCCTGATAATCACATCATCTTACTGGAGAAACAGGGGAGGGAGAGCTTGCTAATAGACTCTCCTTCTGGAGAGAATGGCGCTAACACGTTGTGTTCCACTGGACCATGTAAATGCAGCTATGAAATCAGTGAGATCTGGTTTGATTTGCAAGTCTCTGGTGAAATTTAAGAAGACAAGATCATAAAACATTCTGTAAAAAAACCCAAAAACATTAAAACATTTTTAAGGAAAGTGTTTTAAAAAGCAGGAGAAAAACACTGTAATAAAAAAAAGGCAGGAAATGTGTTATTTATTCATTTTGAACCATCGCAAAGAGCTCTGTTAGCAGCATTTATCTTTGCAAAAAAAAAAACAAATCCAGGAAAGCTGGTGCATTTAATTATTTTCCTATTTCCTTTTGTGACTTTTAAAGTGCTGTATATACAAAGACGGCTTTTAATAGCTTTGGGGAATTGAAAAAACTATAACATTTAGTCCATAAGCCTTGCTATACTCTATCTTACTTGCTTTTCTTCCCATCCTCTGAACTTCCTAAGTTTAATTTTGACTGGTCTTTATTTCTCCCTTTCCTCTTCCCAGTGGTTTCGGGTTTTTATTTGTGTCCCTTCTTTACTTTTCAAAAATTTCCTTATGTACTTCTCCTTTATTTTTTGTTTCTCATTGCTCATGTATTTTTTTGTTTTCTCTTGCACTTTGGAATAAAAGTGATTGTGAAGTGATGAAGATATTGTGAACAGATATCCTTGATGACTTCACAGAAAAAAACCAGATCAGTAGCAGATCATGTACAACAAATTTCTTTCCTTTCCTTCAATATCCCGGTCCTTTGCTGTCAGAATAGCTCTGGCTTGTCTTAAAATGGCAGATGAAAAATTGTGCATATACTAATTATTAATTTATTTGTGTCTCAGCTAGATAGAGTAAAATAGACTGTATGTAAATTGGCACAAAATATATATATGATATTATGTTGTAACCAGGAAACATTTCTGGCATCAGACATCACCCTGCAGTGTGTAGCTGTTTGGTGGTTTCAGGTGCAACGAGAACAAAATGTGAACAGAAGGCAGGCCCTTACTGTAAACTGTTGAATAGATTAAACACCTCTTCTTTTCCTTTCTTCCTCTGAACAGTGCTGCAAAATGCTTAGCACTACATCCACATGAGGGAGAGATGTTATAATCTTTCTTGAAGTTGGTTTAAGTCTGCTAATTTTTGGTGTTGAAGGTCTTATTGCTAGTAGACAAAGTAAACAAAAATCAAAACTAAGTTATGTGCAATAACAATTCAAAACTTTTCCCACCCCCTGCTGCTCCATTCTGGTTGGCTGTGAAACCCTAAAGGGCATGTTATAGATTTGGGTAAAATATCTGTTTGTGATAGATCACTGAAGAACATGAAAATTTGCAAGAAAAAAACTATATTGTACTTTAAAAAAATATTGTTTTCTGTGCATTCAACCTACAGCTTTGTTACAGATCCTCAGCTGCTTTCTTACTGCCTAGAAAAAACATTAGGTTAGTGATTTTTTGGTAATTTTACTCAAAGTATACTGTTTTCACAAATGATTTGTGTTCTAAGCAACTGACAGCTTCCTGCTTCTGTCTTAATTTTCCTCCGTCCACTTGTGCTGGAATTCTTCACAGCCATGAGGAGGTGTGACTGAGGGGAATAATGAAGTACTGGTTGTAACTCCGTATTAGCCTAATGTCGTGGTTTGTTGCTGGCTAAGCATCAGGTACTCATGAAACAGAACTATTCACTCATTTTCCTCTGCTATAGATGAGCAGAGGAGGGGGAAAAGGGTCCATGAGTAGAGATAAGGATTAGGAGAAAACACTAAGGGCAAAATAGGCTCAAACTTAGAAGGTATAAAGAAAAACTTGTTAATAACGGAATTAAAAGAGGGTAATGAGAAATAAAATAAATTTTTTAGAACACTTTTTTCTTCCCAGCCTCTCCCTCTTTCTGACAGATAGCACAGGGAGATAAAACACCGTGTTTTCAGTCAGTTTGTCACCTCTAATTTTCTTCTTTTCATTCAGGGAAAGAAAGGTCTTTCTTTTGTTGTAATGTGGGGGTTCCCCCCCTGCCCTCCCACAGGAGACATTTTTCTGTGAGACACTTTTGGTTTGCTTCTCAAGAGCAGCAACCCCGCCCAATCTGGTGCAAACATGAGTCCTTCTCATGGGCAAAACAGGCTTCCCAAAACTGTTGCCTGTGAGTCGCTCATCTATGTGAGTGCACATGCCTTCTTTTGGCATCCGCTCGCTCTGTCGTGCGAGTGCACCTCTGCATCTCTTGTGGACCCAATCACCTGCAGGGGGGAAGCTTATTTAACTACAGTCTTTTGCCACAGCTTGCAGAACAAAACTTCATCTCTGGTGCTTGGAGCACTTCTCCCTCTTCCTTTACTCAGTGCCACCATTTTGGTTCTCCTCACGTGCATTCACCTTTTCCTTTATTCTGATTTGGAAGAAAATTGCTGTCTGTAGGTTTCTTTGTTCTCAAGTTCTACCTGTTGAAAAGTTCTGATGGGGTTTCACAGCGCTGAAGGGTTGATCTCCCTTCTAAAAGGTGGCTCCGCGCCAAAGAGTCGCTTGCTGTGTTTCCACTACTGGCCGTGTGGCCCGCTGGAATCGCCTGCGCAGTGCCGGCCACCGTGGCAGGCACCAGTCAGTGCCTCTCTTCATGCAGGGCACCTAAAAGGAGGAGCCACTACCGCTGTCCCTGCCCTTCTGCCCACAGCACGGCTGCCTAAAAACGGCCAGGCAGGCACAGGTCACCACTGGCCGTGCCGAGGTGGCCCAGGCTGTGTGGCTGCCATGGTGCCGGAGAGGCCTTGGCTGCAGCACCCTCAGAAAAGAAGAGCCGTATGCCTTTTTGATTTTCTTCTTAAATCTGTCATCACAGAGGCATTACCAATTTCTCTAATTGGCTCTGTTCTCAGAGCCAGCTGGAGACTGGCTTTGCCAGGCACGGAGGAAGCTTCTCCCAGAAAATCACTTCTGTGGCTGGTTTCTTCCCTCCCACCGAAACTGAAGCCGTGAAAACCAACACTCATGTTAAATGGCATTAAGTTTTGGTACTGCTGTGTGATTAGGATGTAACCTAATCTAACCTGTCATTGATGTGATCTATTTTTGGTGGGAGACATTGAATCTTGTGCTGCTGCCTGTGGCTGAACTCCAAATAAACTCTTTGTAGTATACACATTAAGCCTTCAGACTTCTCCTTAAATGTCTACTTCACTGCAAAACTTCCTGCAAGATGCAGTCCCTATGTCTCATTAGGAAATAATTATCTTTTATAAAATGTGAAGCTGTTTCATGTGCTAAATGATGTTATTGTGAGCAGTATTCCTGAACAAATTAACTTAGTTCATATGAATACTGCCTTTGCTTTCTAGTTGTTTTAAGTTAGCAAGATATTTATTTACATGTTGATTTGATATTCCGATGATTGAAATTTGCAATTTATGGATTTATATTAATAATTTTAACTTTACAGAACTTTTTAAAATGCAAAGTGTAAACTAAATAATTAGAAACATATGCCTAGCAAGAATGTCATGTCGCTGGAGTTTTGTGATTTTACTGGTGGTTTGAATTTTTGGAAAGATATGAGAGTGTGTGGTAAGGTTAAAAAGAACCTTGCAGATTATTGTACCTCTGTAAAGCCTTTTCTGCAGCTCTGCTATGAGTGGAAAGTGGCACTGCACTCCTTCGTTATTTGCTCAGCATAAGGACAGATACATATTCTTCTGAGAGACCTGTTTGACTAAGGAAGACTTCCATTGAGTCTTGCACAATTTTTGATGTTTTTGTTTTGCCTTATGCTTCCTTATAGCAAGCATAAATAGTGAGTTTAATAAGGTAACATGCAATATCTGTAAAATCTATTATTTTATATAAAATCATGTCTTAAAAAAATTCTTCTACAGAGTTTTTCACAGAGGTCATCAGATCTGACTCAGGTCCTGTTAGTAACATTTCATTGTGTCTCTGCTTAGACCCATTATGCTGTGGAAATAAGATTTTGTTCTGTTTCAATGTTGCTTGGAAGGCTAGTTTTATGTGTCTCAGATGTCCTTTGTGAAGTGTTGGTATAGGTAGGTGTGGTGGCCTAGGATTTTTTACATCCCCTATCATTAGTAAGACTAGATTTCTCCTTCAATCTTGTCTAAATTCATTAAAAAGTTGATGGTTCAGAGTAATGGGAGTGAGTTACGGAATACTGATTATTGGAGAAAATGGGATTAGATAAGTATGAAAATCATGAAAAATCTGAAGGAAACACGGTTTAGGGAAAAAGACAGTGATTAATGTCTAGTAGTCTGTTTTCCTAGATGTACCTTTTGGTGTTGGAGAAAGAGGTCTGGCGTGCTCTGCTTGTGGTTAGGTGTCTGCTGAGTCACCAGGATGAACGCAGCCTGGTTATCCCTGGTGCAAGATACTCACTGAGCCTGCTAGGGTCAAGGGGTGAAGACAGTATCCACATGCAATAGTGCAGAAATGGCAGTGGACGTTGAAGAGGTGAATGAATCTTGGTATTGTATGGCAGACCTGTGACTTGCAGAACACACTGCAAGCAGCAGTGATGGCAAGCTCTGGCCTCTGTTCTCTGTAATGTCTGAAAAAGAACAAAAAGGTTGTCAAAACTCAGTGTGCTTTCATGTGAAGACCAGTATTGTTACTTTAGGAAGCAGAATTCAGCACCAACAGTGCTGAGATAGAAATCACATGAAGTAGCCTTGGGTACTATGTACTATGTACAGTACTATGGCCTATATTGCAGTAAGGAAAGTGAGCTTTAAGGTATGGTACTGGGAATAATTTTCAGTATTACAGAAGTATCAGTCAAATTAAGTGGGCTAAATTTCTGGAAGAAATGTACCACCTATAATTTGTTAATAAAAAGACAACTTGCAAAACATTGTAACCACACTTCTTTTAATAGTACTTTATACATTTTTAGCTTTTTTTTAAAAAAAGAATAATTTATTTGCTTAAAAAAATAGTACAGAAATAATGACAGCATGTAATGTCTGTAATTAAACATATGAAAATACAGGTGGAAGAAAAGATCTGTCCTTTCTTTTCCTCATTGTCTTATGTTCCTCACTCCCATGGTATTAACAGATTCTTGCTGTAAAAGAAATTGATTCTTCACTCCCAGGCAGGTCATTATAAAAAGGGTTTTAAATCATTTGGTCTTCCCATTTCTGAAATATAGACTTCACTTTAGTATTCTCTCCACTACCAGCAATAAAAAGCCCATAATTTGTGAAAAATGAGCTTTCTCTTCAATATGTTCTCTGATAAGTAGCATTTCTAGTCCTCATTCACTTGTCCCACACCTGTTAACCTGCCAAACTGGTACTCAGTACATCGTAAAGGTGCTCTATTTATTTCTGTTGCATAGCCACATGAAGATTAAAAACCATGTCACAGGCTGGCCTCTTGGTTAGTAATAAATTCCATTTTTTGATTAAGTTGACACTGACATTTGATCATTCATTGAGGGGTGGGTGCAGTGTCATGTTGGTACGCCAGACTGCACACACCTTTGTCTTTACACATCACTCTAAAAAGCAGGCAAGTAAGGTGCTTATAAAGAAAAGCAATCTCTCCTGCTGGCAGTAGTGGTAATTTGCCTGGTCGAGTGCTGGAAAGAAAACAGACATAGGGCAGTTTGGGATAGAATACATTTTTTGCAGAAGAGCAAGCACGCTTATAAGAGAGAGCCTGATGAGTGTTCACAAATGAAACTTCTGTGCATTTAAAACAATATGGCAACATTGGCAGTTAGTGCAGAAGAACATTGTAAGTCCCTTTAACATGTAATATTCTAGTCTAGTCTAGTCTAGTCTAGTCTATTCCAGGCTATTCTAGTCTATTCTATTTCATTCCATTCCATTCTATTTCATTCCATTCTATTCCATTCTCCTTAAGGAAAAAAGTTATCTGTAAATATATCTATGTTTATCTGAACATCCCTTTGTGACTGCCAGTTTACTGTAGTATTCTGGGCTCCTGTGTTAGGACCACAGCCAGATCCTTCTCTCTTAATTCAGTTCTGGTGGGATAGTCCTGTCCTACTTCAAACTGACACTCTCCAGATTTTTTTGGTTTTAATCATCTTTTCAAAGCTTCTTGCAAAGATGGGCAGATTACCTTTTTGTCCAAGTTAATTAACCAATCTGAAAAATTATTAAATTGATTCAACCTGCACTAATTTTGAAATTTTAACCTATTCAAATTGAAATGAGGTCAAACCAAAATGGAATGAGTTACGTAAAGAACAGATAATCAAAAAATGTTAGAAAAAAAGCAGTATAGGTGTTAAATTATGTTCTTTAATCAGAGAGAGGCATAGAATTATCTTACATGTAAACAACATTAGGAAAGTATTGATTCTTTAAAGTTATCTGTAAAGTCGATTTCATTTGATAAAGGAACCTCACATACATTCATATTGGTAGCGAGTAGCTGTCCACTGATAATTTTAGTATAATTCACATAAATGTGGAAGCACCCATTTTCATACACTTGCAAAATGTGTGTTTGCCTAATGGGAACAAATAATATGTGTGCAAGAGTGAAGCTGGAAGCTGAAGGTAGAATTCATTAATAGGATACAGAAGATGATCTGCATCATGAGTTACACAGTACAAAACTGCTTTCTAAGTTTCTCTGTTCACTGTGCAAAGTGTAATGGAAAATGGCCAGGAGGGTATGCTCATCAAAGAACTGATCTGTCTGGTTAAAGTTTTGAGATCACTGGGATTGCCTTTTACCTGTGATCCAACACTGATTTCTATACTATTTATATACCGTTTTCCTCTTCCGTTCTAATATAATTTTTTATGCTGTGGGAGACATAAGAGTTGGAGGAGTTAAAACAAACCTCTATCTCTCTGTCTCAAATTTACTCTGGAGATAATATTTTAAAGATTAATTTCTATACTATTAAACAAGTACATGGATAATATTGTTAGGGTTTTTTTTTTTACTATATTATGATTTAGATCTAGGATTTTGGGATCATAGAATCGTAGAATGTTTTGAGTTGGAAGCAATCTTTAAAGGTCATCTAATTCAAACACTTGTCCTTGCATTGAGCAAGGACATTTCCTGATAATTTCCAGACCTCACATGTTCTGGAATTTTATATCTTAGTTGGTCTAAAGTACATTTCTTTACAATTTGGTTTCTGTTTGATTGTAATACTTGTGTCTCTCTGCTCTGCTTTTCTGCTCTGTGTCTATAGTATATTTTAAAATTTGCATATAAACAACTCTTCATCTATTCTTTAAAGATGTGCTGGATTTAGGTTTTTCACGGGCAATGTGTAAATGTGTTGTGAAGCCTCTTTCTGTGGTCTACTGAGAGCCATTTTTTGGCATACTTGCTAGTGAAAATATTGCCAGTTGTGTGTTTTCATTCAGGAACCTTCTTCCATAGAAAAGCAGCACTGTTTGTAACTCTTCCACTCTCCAATTAGTAACAAGGAAAAGAAGGAATCTTGTCTGCCGGAATAAGGTCCTATTTCAATCTTACCAATCAAAAATCTGTGCTGCCCTCTGAATTTCCATGGTTACTGGGTACCTGTTCTAGGTTCCCAGTACTTAAAATTTGCCAAAAATATTATGGAGTATTTGTCCAGTGGTAAACTGAGTCTGTTTATAGGCAGGAAAGCTTTGGAAAACACATTGAAGACACACACCATCAGTATCTATACAAATGAGAAATCTGACATTAAGAAGACTACAAGATGCCTGGAGTTCCCTAGTCATGTATTTTCTTTCTGTCTGATAGTTCTATTATGGGAGGCTGTGATAAAATCTCAGAAAAAAAAAAATTCTGAGATTTTAACTATTTCGAAGGAATATCTAGGCAGCTTTGAAAAGTCTAGACATGTCCATTTTGCATATATTCGCTGTGAATCAAAGTTGAGGGCTTACTGTTCACATAAGTACAGTTTCTCATGGATTGAATTTATGGTGGAAGCTTTAAATGGCAAATGTGTACATACTTCTATCTGAAAAATCTTGGGCAAAAATAGGTCATCCATAAATACTTCTCATGAGAATGAGTATACTTGGTTTCCTGCTTTTACCCCAAAGACTTTCTCTACTTTTTCAGGTACCTATCTTTTCATTGTACAAACTCTTCTTTTAAAAAAAATTAAGAAGCCTCTTATCTGCATCTTAGAGGTTCTGGCATGATCTTGGCATCCATTTAGAGGTATTTTAGGGAAAATCAGATGGCTATTTCACTTTAAAACTCTGCTTCCATGTCTTTTGCTGATCAGCTCTCCTTTTGATCTTTCCATCTTCCTCATCACTGTACCTTTCCTTCAATACCTCTCATTTTCTTTCCTGCTTTTCTACTTCAGGAAGAAAAAGACACTTTTCAGACTCTTCACTTCTTGATTTGCCTGATCACTCCTCCATTTCTGCTTCCTTGCCTTAGGACTGCATCTGTAAGACCTATTGTTTCAAAGTGCTCTGTGACTTAATTCTTGTCAGCACCTAATGCTATCTTACCCCATGCTCCCTTTCAATCTTTGCCTTTATCTCTTTCCTCCAGCAAAGACTAGCAGTAAGTCTTCCTATCACCTCTTTTCTCACCAGTCGTTTCTCTTAGGTGAGCTATTGCCTGCTAAATAAGATAGATAATTGGAATCACGGAATGTTTCTCATCCTGTGATGTTGCAGAGCACCATGTACACTTTAATAACACAACGTAATAGGCATTGTGACTGTCAATACTGTCTATATATTAAATGGAAAATAGCAAAGCTATTTAGCAAAGTCGAGTTTCTGCTCTAAACTGCATTGGAAGGCTCTTCCAAGCTTTAAATTTTGGTGACCCTTCCTGTAGTATATTCCTCTAGTAGCTGAGCATGTAAATTGTCTCTGAGCTTCTCCCAGCATCTTATGTACTGTTGGAAATACCTTTCTCTTAGTTAGCAATAGCTGAAAAGGACATTCTGCATTAGATGATTAATGAAAAGATGAAACAAAGAATCAGAAGAAAACCAGTGTCTTTAAAGTGCACACAATGGCAGAACTATTGTAAGAAACAACTGTTTCCATTTGGGAGATCTTTTGTTTGACAGTTGATCCATTTTATCTATAGAAGTACCTTGGATCTGGTGAAGAATTAGTCTTCCATTTTTCAGAAGCAAGAGGAGGAAAAATGGAGCTTGTCTAGTAGGAAGTGTCCTTGGCCGTGGCAGGGGAAGTTGGGACTAGATGATCTTCAAGATAGATGATAGAACTAGATGATCTTGATTCCAATATCTTAACATCTTATGATCATTTGAATGTCACAATCCATGTCAAAATTTGCAGATAATGTATAAAAAATATTTTTTGTAATAGATGCATGCCTTGCTTTCTGAATTCTTTTTAACTGACTGGCAGTTAGAGCCATTAATATCTGCGTACAATATAATCTGTTTTAAAACTGACCTAACTGGTGTATTAGCCTTTCTAGAAATCTCTCCCAGATCCAAAAGTTCAACATTATTTATTGGATTTTTGCATAAAAATGGATCTTGACCTTCGCCTATGGCAATTAGTATTATCGTTTTGGTTTAAATATTTACCACGTATACATATGAAACAACTACAATACCAGAGTGAAAACATATGTTTAGCATGTCTTAGAGCTATTTATTTTACATCCTTTCCCTTACCATTTTCAGAAAGTTTATTTTGTGTGACTAAATAACAGTAATTTTATTTTGTTTTAGTTTAGTTTAGTTTAGTTCAGTTTGGTTTAGTTTAGTTTTAATTGTAAGACTGGAAAAATGTAATGTTTGTTTGAGAGATGCTTCAACTAATAATTTATAATTAGAATATTGTATTTATACCAATATTTATTTTCAACATATTTAAACCCCAAAAAGGTAATAAATGTTGCTTACTGCTGTTTGTAGGAACTCCACTGTCACAGCTGCTTGGTGTGCAAAAAAGGGATGGCTTGGAGAGTCCACCTTTTCAGGGGCTTTTACCAGAATGGGAGACTGAAATTTTCATCTTTTGGGGTACTGTTTGTTTTGCAACATCAACATTGTTAAAGAGGGCTTCTGTTGACTGCATTGCTTGGAATACTGCAAATTTGTATTAAGAGAGATGGCAATGTTGAATATGCTTGACGTACACCTAGAAAATACTGTGTGTTTGGTAGAAATGTAGTTTTTTAGTAATTTTTTTGTTTTGGTAGAAAACAGTTTTTTAGCAAATACACTGGTACCAGTTTCATCAGAAACTTGTATCAAGGTTTAAAAGATAAGAAAATTTCACATCCTATCTCAAAACTGAAATTAGGTTTCAAAACTGAAGCACGACTATGCATCCCTCTATACTTATAAATAAAATATTTATTGATTGAGAGTGCTGGTCTTATACTCTAGATATTCCTTCTTCCACATATTTTTTCCTCCTTGCTGATAAGCTAATGCAATAAACTTCAAGAGACAAGGTGGCTTGTTTGCTTTTTTATTTTTGATTTTGGCATCTCTAAGAAAGACCTTTTAAAGAAATAGATACACTGATAAATTTACCCAACATGTAAATATATTTTATGTACATTTATATATATTTATATACAATTACTCTGTGTTTGTAGCACATCTTTTTTCTTCTATATGAACTTACAAACCTTGTTTCCCTTTTTGAATGAATACTAGAAAAGCAAAAATTTTTGCTTTTGCTACTTTTTAGCTGCATTGTTTCTTTGTACTACTACCTGTCAAAGATGATATATTAGTACATTAAGCATAATTTCTTCTTTTGTTTTACAGGTGACCTGATATTTTTGTTTTCTTTTTTTTTTCCCCTTTCCCTAATATACTAATTGATACATTTTGCAGTCTGGGAGGGAACAGGAACACTCATAAAAGATGTGAACTCAATCATTCTTGATCATTCTTGAGGCTTTATGTGGGTACATTTTTTGGGGCTATTCTATATTTTGTGGATATAGTAGAGATTAGCTGTAAGAGTACTGTCTTGGGAGTCAGTTTGTGTTTATTTTGGTACTAAAGAGGCTTTTGATTATGACTGTATACAATTCACTCTTATTTTCTGAGCTTATTTCTTTAAAGGCATCTTCTTATTAATTTGGCTTTAACAAGAAGTATGCTGTGCCAACGTTTTTTTTTTTTTGCTCAGCACTATTGAGCCATTGCTTTCTTTTTCTAATCCTAGATGTCATAGATAATGCAGATATTATCTTTCTGATGATTCAGGATTGTTCTCAACATCACATCCATGAACTTTATGTAGTCATTTTTTGAGTGGTAGGCCAAGACTAACCAGATCTCAGAGACAGGAAATTATTCCTGGCATTAATTTTGCTTTTTCTTGAGTGAGTTCTCTTTTTCCCTTTTCCACCTTAAGCTGCTATTTTCTCTCATTTATTCATGCCCGTATTCAAATGCAAATTATGAAAAATTAATAAAAAATAACATATGTTTTTGTTTTTCTGAGTGTTACCTTTATAGTAAAGAGAGCCTGCTGTTCTCATGATCTTTAGCTGCTCAGTTGTTCTGTGTCTGTATTACAGAGTTTTTCCCTCTCACCTCAGTATAAATCATAAGATGTTGGTGTTAGTCACACCACAGTCAGGATAAATCTAACACTTTTAGCATTCTTTCTGAATTCTTGACCAGGCTTTTAGCTGATGATATGTCAGCATAAACTGCACAGAAATCAATAGTCGCCTAGATCACCATGGACTGGGCCCAAGGTATTATGTGATTTAAAGCATGTTATTTTTTCTGCAAAAATTATTTTATGTGCTATTGATTTTAGAGTTATACTGCAGTTTGGGTCCCTCTTCTCTTTTGTACTCCTTTTCTAGAGCAGTGTTCAAGGACATCATGAACACCCCAAATCTGGAGGGCACACCATAGCTTCTGATGTGCTTGTGCCAGGAGCAGCATCAGCTGTTTGCTATTTTCTTTGGACTCAGATTTGAGATAGCAGAAATTTGCACATGGTGATCTCTTTGGATATTGCCTTCTGAAAAATATGTCCCTTGGGTTTTGAACATGTGGTTATGTTCTGCCATGTGATGGTTTTCTTTAGAAATCTGGGACTCCTGCATTGGATCAAGGTTAAATTCAGACATGAACCCTGTTCAGTCCTCTCTGTATTTGAGCTTCACAACAAGAGAGCTCTAGTGACTTCAGCAGAGGCGTTACTATGATACTATAACACTATTACTATCTTGAATAGTAAAATAGGGCATGCAAGTATCTTCTTCTCTTCCCTTCGTCCCTTCCTGTCCTCCTGCTTTCCTCCCTCCCTCCTGTTTCAGCAAGCAAGCATTGCATCTGTGTGGTTGTGTAGACCTGTGCAGATGAAATGGAATCAGTGAATCAATCCTGATTTACAACAGTCTTAAGTGTACTCCAGACCTAAGGATAAGACTTAAAAATTCTGTGTTGCAGAGATTTGGAATCCACAAAACATCTAATCTTAACTGTGTATTGTAGCCTGTATTGAACCAGGTTATCACAGTGCTGAAGCCAGGAGCTTCTGTTAGTTCAAGGGTAATTGTTCTCAGTTTAAAGAGACATGAACTTCTCTGACTCCTTCAAGAAACAGAACACACAATGAAGCAAATGAAATAAAGTAAAAAGATAAGAGGAAACAGAAGCTGTGTATGGAATATTAAGAACAAAGAACAGATCGTGTTATGGTTTACACTTTCTCACTGATTTTCAGAAGCATTAGATGGTTATGCGGGGAAGTAGGTTATGAAAAATCGCTTTGAGCTATTCAAAAGAAACAGCAAAAATTAATGTGCATTTCTGCATGCCAAACATAAACTTGCCTGTCTCATTGCTCTGTCTTCTACAGGGGTCACTGAGATAAATGGTTTAAATTCCCTGCATACCTCACTTTATTAGTTAGACATGTTTTTCACATCAGGATGCCCGTTTCTTTGCTTTCATTTCCTTCTTGTTTTTGTGCTTCCACATGCTGGATTGCATTATAGACTGAGAAGAGACTTATATAAAATCATACTGTAACAGTCAGTAAAAGATTGTCTATTGCCTGGGTGTACCTGGGTATATTTTACAAAAGCTACTGAAAAATAGGCAAAAATGGTTTGAGAATGAAAAGAAAGGCAGACATAAATATATGTGGAGCATGCTCCTGCAGGCAGTTCCTCAGGCAGGGAAGTTTGAGTGAAAAATGGTACAGGCTTCCTATCTCTGATTCATACCTTATGAGAGATTTCTTTAATTATTGTTCTTTTGTGTAGCCAAAGCAATGTTCATTTGCCATTTATGATTTAATACTAATTCATCAGGATGAAAATTGAATGTGGAATAAGGTTAAATGAGAGGCATGCTCTGACATAGAAACCATGGGTTTGATGAGTCTCAGAAAGCTGAATGAAAGGAAATATTTTTTCAATAGATCTTGCAAATAACAACAGAAATGAACTGATCACATTTTGGTTTAATGGTACATTTAAATAATTCTGAATTACAGAGGAAATCTTTTGGAAGTGTTTCTCATAGCGACATTAATACTAGATGAAGTAATTGAGATCAGTGTTATTGCAGTGAATAATTGCAAATAAATTAATATAATTACAGGGAAATAAAAATGTTAGCAATTTAATTTTTATATTTAGTTCTTCATTGCCAAGATCCTATCTGTTCTTTCTTGCATTAAAGTCTCTCTGATTACTCTTCCTTATCTCACTGCTTAGGTAGAGTTTGTAATTCTGGTGGTTCACATTGTAAGGTGTATTGTAATTCCCAGGGGGTTTTGCTCATTCATACCTGTCTGTGCATATATCTCTAGACTTCTAATGTGGTATCAGAGATGTCCTCATAAATCTCAAGGGACTGATTGACTACGAGTGATTTTGCTGAGTTTTACAGAGGAGAAAGAGACTGTAAAACTTGCCCATGGTTGAATTTGAGTATGTGAGTAATCGTTTCAGCCCAACAGTCTTTTTTTCTATCTCTACTCATTTTTGCTGACATAAGTCTAAGGTAACTTTTCAAGGTCATTGGAATTATATCAATGTAAAATTAGGGTAAATAAGATAAGGCTTCCATGTGTATTTCTCCTAAGAGAGCTCTTAGGATTTGATGGTTGAGACAGCAAGCTGAGGAATAACTTTCCTTATTTTGTAAATGCAATTAAAAAACAAGCTAAATTTGTTTTGACTTTTCCAGTCATATTTCCTCCAATCTAATATGAATGAATCAGATTGGGAAGATTCCTCTGCCTATGTGATTATACAACTCATAGTTGTAAATTTGAAGGAAGAATAGAGAAGAAGGATTTTGGAGTCTGATGGAGAATCCTTATTTGATAAAGCAAGGAGAGGTCTTTGACCTATGTTACTCGAAAAGCCCTTATTAAAGGTAACAGGATTATCTAAGCTTTAGCTGCCTACATAAGGGTATGTAAACTTAGTGGGGAAGCTAGCTATAAGTTTTTTTAATTTTTCTTAGTGTTTGAGGAGGGTGCTGGTTTTATCAAGAAATCTTGAGATTTCTTTGTGAATATCATGGGAAACATCAAGGGAACTTACCTTTTCAGTCTCTCCAATGAAACATCCTTTCAGGACCAGACTTTCTTAGTAGGATCAGGATGTTAGCGCTTCGGTGAAATCAATGATGATTATTGAATAATGATTTCAATTAATGAAAGGTGGGTAGGGGAATTCCTGAATTTCAGAACCAGTATAGTCCAGCATGCAGTATAAACCAAACTGGGAATATTTTATTATTTTGTCTTGATGATACATGATGAGCCTGGCCTGTGATGGCTGAGTGTGTGCTACCATGTGTCCGAGGAGACTTCTGCTTTGCAGGAATGGACTGGAGCACCTGCCACCACAGCAGATAACACAAAGACCATAGCTTTTGCTGCACTACTGAAAGATTTTATATCTGCGCATAGCAGGAAGGCTCTCCTGGGTCCCAGATTTCCATGAACAGTGAGGAATGTTCTTTAAGCTTCCATTCTGCTAAAATTCTGAAGAATGCATAATACTTTCTAATTATTAGGCCCTATTGCAAGAGTCAGTATTGGCTTCAAAATATGGTTTGTTTGAGTTTAGGTCCTCTGAAACCACTTCATCTGTTTCTGCATTTGTCACCAGTCTTGCTTTATCAGAAGGAAAAACTGGCCATAAGAGAGAGCTGAGAGGCTTTTGGTTGAAAAAAAAAAAAGTACTGAAAAAACCCCATTACTTTGATATAAAAGCCTTTGTGAATTCTAGTCCCCATTTTTTAGCTATGCAGGTAATTGGTGTCTGGCAGCTCATTCCTGTTGTATTTCTTTGGCTTAGCTTTGTGTTAATTACCTAAATTTACTCATTTAGAAGCAACGCTTCACGTGGTTTGGCAGGCACATGTTTTCCTAAAGAGACTTTCATGTATGCTTTTCTGCCTGCACTGGAAGCTGCATTTAGTGTACTGTACTTCAAAATGTTATTGTTTGCTTTTAGTCAGATAAACAAATATTATGATAATGAAAAGTCCATGAACAAATGGTGACAACAGCAGAGCACTAAACATAAGAATTAATTAGCAAGAACAGTCAGCTATCCCAGATGTCTGATGTAATTTTGAAGAGAGAACTTGAAATATTTAAGGCATTCAAAACACAACTTAGGAGAGTGAAAAACACCCATACACTTTAGCATCTAAATTACAAATGTGATCTCTCTCTTAGCTACTGGCTTATAAATGAATGATACCAAGACTTACATCAGCTCATTGGTTGCAATAAAAAGACTATTCCTTTGCTGGTTTTCTGACCATATGTTTCTTCTCAGTTCTGATTTTTTGTCAGGATGGGCCAGGAATGAATGGGAGGAGGAAGGATTCCTGTCATTGTCAGTAGCTCACACCTGTGCATGTTGCACCAATTTCTAATATCTTGTTTTGGAAAGTGGATCCAGAACTCAAAGTCATGCTGAAGCACAAGCATTTCTATTATCTCTGTGTTTTCCACCATTTCTTTTACCACAGTCTTTTCTGTGCAAGAACTGCTGTACTCATCTGTTCTCAGTTTGCTGAGGTTCCAAGTACACATTTATAAGCCAGTTAAGAGTGAGGTTCTGCTGTGTCTGTTGAAGTCCAGGTATCTCAAGCAATGATTTACCTCTGGTATGTCCTGTGACATAATTTTGTTTGGTTTACATGGCAAGCAAAGTTCCTTAGAGGCTTCAGTTATCCTTGGTCAGCCTGAATCTGTGTCCATTGGTGTTTTAGCTAATGGAGCTGTGCTGGTACAAAAAAGACTCTGTAAATATAATCTCAGCTGCCAACCTTGGCAGGAGGTGTCTCTGTGGTTTCCAGTGCTCCTGGTAGATTTTTCTAGATGTGGCTTAGCTACCTACTCAGGAAAGGAGGCAAACCAGATTCCCTATTGCCAGCTTTGTCATACATAAACAATATGCAGTTGAAATAAAGCTGAGAAAGGTATCCTCAGACATAGTGGGATACAGGGAAGAACTGCTGCATTTCTTCTTCTTTCATTGCTATTAGGCCAAGGCTAACTACTACTTACTTGTTAAGAAAAACTGTTCAGAGGTGTTCTGCCCACCTCAAGTATGACACTAGGAGTTTTAAAAACAATCTTGTCTCTCTTAAGGAGTTAAGCAGATCACATCATGGCAGGAGTTTGGTTCTGAATCCAGATAAATATTAACGTCAGGTTTAACTTCACTGGAAATGAGAATTGTCCCTGTATGCTGAATGAGATTGGTAAAATGAGGAAATACTCACTAAAGCAGAGCATTGGCATATTTTCAAATTAAGATCACAGTGCACTCTGGTTAATTAAGTAACTAGAAAGGTATGAGAAATTTTCTCTCCAATGACTAACACAATCTGCCTTTTGATCTCAGTGCAATGAGAAGGCAGGCAGAGCTATTGAATGTCTTAACAATGTTGATTTTGTATACTCAAGGAAAATTTCCCAGAGTTGCAAATATTTAGAGTGAGAATGGTCTTGTGTAGTCATTTTTCCATGACTACATTATCTCCATTTAGGAGGACTCTCTTTCTCTGTTCTTGCTCCATCTCTAAATGAACCATTTGTGTGCCATTTCTTTTGCATAATAGCCATCACCTGTGCTAAAAGCAAAAAGGCAGTGGAGCAGTTTCTTCTTGATAGGCTTTCTCCTAAGAAAATTACAAGTCCATTTCAAATGGACTCAGTTCTTTCCAATTTCTATTTCACATATAAATAGTTTGGTTGGGTTTTTTTTTCCTTTTTTTTTTTTTTTTTTTTTTTTCCTTTCCCCCTTTTTTATCTTTTTCCTTCCTAGATATTTTATCAGTTTTCCCCCTTCTCATAGCACTGGGCAATTTCTCCCCAGGGAAGCCTGGCAATGTGGGAAATCCTTAATAAACATCTGTCACCTTCATGGGACTGAGCACAACTTCTGCAGGAGAGACTTGTGTCTTGTGTCTTAGCAGCAGCCTGCTTTTACACGTGTGACATCAAAAGGTGTCTGGTGCCTGCCCTGTAGCAGTGTTTAGGGATAAAATCCCATCTGGAAACGTAGCAGTTGTGTAAGGGAGAAGCATGAAAAGGGCAACACAGTTGCATAGGAAGGTGAATAGGCAGCTGGCCTGTGCAACAAATGAACAGCCGGAACAACTTACATGCATTCATCTAGTGGTCACTTCACTTCCTTCACCCCATTTATTTTCCCGGCAGGCAAGAAGGGTGTGACCTGATGATTCCCTTGTCAATAACCTGAGGCAAGGGAAGAAAAGACAGGGTCATTGGGAAGGAATGATAAGGCGCTGAAAAGCAAAGCAGGTTCTAGGAGAGAGAATGTTGCCATGAATGTGATAAGGGATACATGCGAGGATTTTTTTATTACTTTTTTTAAAAAAAGAAAAGGGCAGGTAAAAGAAAGACAGAGTAATGAACAGAAAAGTGAAAAGAATTCTAGACAGTTGTGAAGTAAAAATTATGGTGGGTAGTAGAAGCGATATAATGAGGAATAGAGAGGAAAATGAAAGTGAATACAAGAACAGAAAAAAATGTAGCCTTTAAGGACTGTTTATGTTCTTCTATTTTATTTGCAGTCATTCTTGAAAGGCTTTAGGAAGGTGATCAGGTCAGATACTTAACTTCTGATGACTATTTCTCTGCTGTGGAGATTCCCTTTAAACAACTGGCACTGTTTGCTCTTTTGAGTTAGTATATTAGTGAAACCACCACTTATATTCTGGTCTGTTTTTCAGTGTTGTTTTTTTCTTCACTTGACAGTCCCAAGACTCCAAAATGATGTTACAAAAGTGGTGTAGCATGTAATTACTTTAAGATAAAGAACTTCAGACATTGGCAAGTGTAAGGCTATAGGTGCTAGTAGGAGCAACTTCAGGGGGCAGATTCTGATTATGATATTCATAAGAATCTATAATAAAAATCTATTAAAAAGCATTATTACTTCACAGATCTGTACCACAAGTCTCATAACTGAATAAAAAGGCTTAAAGATATGGAATAAGTGAAGGTACTACTGTGAAGCTTGCAGCATAGAAAGAAAATGCATCTCACAGTTGTTACTCACAGAAAAATGATTATTTATATTTTTAGGACACTTGATTTTGAACAATTATGTTGGCAATACAGAACAGTAGTAGAAAAAAAATAGCTTACTGCTCTATAGACAGCCTGTGGCAAAGGGCAAATTTAATGTGAGCATTGTCTGAGCCATTCATCTGTGCCTAAAGAAATCTGATTATCTATCTACCAGAGAGTTGGAGCTGATTGCAGTGCCTACCCTGCTTATGGGTCCAGACTTCGTTTTTTTCACTTTTGCAGTGGGTGGTGGCTGGGACAGGTAACAAAAAAACAGATTCAGGTATTTGGATTGGAAGTTAGTTAGCTGGACTTTTGTTAGACATTCAGAAGTGCTCTGAGCTTGTCCTCCACCCATCTTCTCTTGATCCCTCTGTGGAGGTCTGTGTTCTCTGCATTTCTCCTGGATGAGGAAGATCCTATGTCTAAAGTGTTACAATCCTCCTTGCAGGTCAGAAGAGGCTACGGCTTATGTTACGAATGTAGATGAATCTTGAGAAATTTTCTGTGTGCCTCAGGCCATTAAAGCTTTTTGTACTGCACTTAGTGCAGAGGAGAGATGAGAAGAAGACATGTCAGTGAGATGTAAGTATTGTTCTTATGTCTCTCCAGTTCTGGGCTGATAGAGGACTGCTAAAAAGTGTTGCCAGGGAGTACTCTTCCTCACACAACCAATTACTTGTAGCAGCACCTGTGAATTTCTTCAGTCCAGCAGACAGCTAGTGAAAGGGTATAAAGCCGGTGCTTGATTTCTAAATAGTTCAAACACCTTTTAATCCCCTGAGTTTACAGCAAATACTTGTTTCATTCAGTTTCACTTTGCTACCTCGTATTTGAAAGACTAACCTTCACTTTGTTCCTCATCACTTCTCTGTCCCACAGGACATAGTGCCAAAAGTATTGATAAATGCCAGTGTTACAGTCACCCTCATCTAGCTGCAGTAGTGTCAGGAGTTGAGTTTTGCAGCTGCTTTACATATATACACTTTTTATCTCCCATTTCTTTAAATATTTTATTACAGGAAGGACTGCTGTTTGTTCTCTGGCCCCCTCTCTCCCTTTCCTGAAAAGGAGAAAATATGGCTGTAATAAACAAGGTCTGACTCTCTTCTTCTGAAATCTCTTTTCCACTGAGGGAGCTCAGCTGTTCATTACTGAGTATTCTTCATTTTGGATATGTGTTTGAGTTATATAACTCAAGTCTTATCCTCTCTCACCTCTGTTTATATGGAGGAAAGTCATGTAAAAGTGATTGGAGGAGAAAACAAGATATATCTTTAACCTATCATCTACTGCAATTAAAATCTGTTAAAATTCATATTTGTTAGTAGTTAATTCATCAGCAAGCTCTCTCTTTCGATGATGGCTGTGATGTTTGCTTTATTCAGAGAAAGTGGTGTGTGCAAAGCAGCCAGAAACAACCGTAAGCCAAATGTGAGACTGAAAGAGAATCAAAGTGGTACAAATGGCTCACAGCACAGGGCATGTCCTCTGTAACTGCTCAAGATTTTGCTTTGAAGAAAAATGATCTCTGTTTGCCCTGATACAAGCCCATATATGAGGGGGAAAAAAAGGCTTTGGCAGATGACCTCTGGAATTTTTGGTAATTTGTTTAATTTTTCTGTCTGTCTGTTACATTATATCAGAAAGCTGAGTAACTTTCTTCTCTACCTACTGTGGATGCTGAGTTATGAAATCACCACTGTTTGTAAAACACAGGGAGATCCTTAATTGGTAGGATCAAACATTTCCTCAATTGGAAAAATCAAACATCTTGAATAAGTAATTTTGTACTGGGCAAAATGGTCTTAATGGCCTTGGATTTATAGCAAGCTTTAATCTGCTCCCAGGTGGCCACTAATCCTGGAGAAACATTACATTTTTTCAACAATTAGTTGCTTTAGTAATGAATATTTCTAATGAGAGTATAGAAACTGATCACAATCTATATATAGCACAAAAACACCTACTGGTCTGCTTCAAGTGGTGATGTTATTGTTAGCATTCATAGATTGTAAGTGTTGACTGCTTGCAGTCTATTTAACTTCTCTTCACAATGGAAAACATGTTGATGTGTTGGATGAGAGCAAAGTTGAGCTCTTGAAAGCTGATTGAATGCTTGTTAAATCTGAGCAGGGCTGAGTGACTTAGGGATGGTGTATAGTCCAGATCAAGTCAATGAGACAGCTTTACTCCAAACTTACCTAGGGTTTGTGCGAACAGGTTAAAGCCCTGTTTGCTTTATTCACAGGGCTCCAAATTAATGAAGATTCTAAAGTGTTTCTGTTGTTCATAACATGCCTGACTTATCTTTGAATAGGAAATTTATCAAAGAATGATAGAGCATATTGCAGGTTTTTGGCATTTTAGGGAGGAGATAAGGTGTAAATGATGTTGTCAGAAATGTGGTAGTAGTAATTGCCTACAATGAGTTCAGGCTTATTATTCACAACAAGCCAGTCTTTTTAGTGACAGCTGCCATCAATACTCACTAAAAACATCAGACCTTTTTACTGCTTCTAGAGTAAGGATTAAAAAATTCAAATGAGATAAATTTAATAATCCCCAAATCTGCCACATAATCATATGCATCCACTTGCATAAACACTGAACAAACAACTGAAAGCTTTCGAATTCTGATTTTTCTGATGATACACTGCTGTGCTGAGTCTTCTAATAAGAATTAAGTGCTACATTTGTATCTACTCTTATTGGAAAACACATCACTTTTATGAATGACTTCTACAGAGTGAGTAACATTCAATAAGTATATTTAGTTCTTAGGTTAATCATAATGAGATTGCATAGGTTCAAATTACATAATTTTTCAGCTTCCTTGAAAGTCAAGAATTCAACAGCTTGAATAGACTCAGATTATAAACACTATTCGTATAACTTTATATCTTGAAAGTCTCTTTTGGTGCTCCGTTATTAAAATATTATGAAAAATGAAAGAACTCTGATTAAATATGCCTGTGTGGATAAATTTACATTAATGAGAGATGATTAATTATGAGTTAATATTCTGTTCAGAAGAAACATTTTAGATGGTATAGTGAACAGGGTGTGATGATAATCCGGCAACAGTCCTCTGCTGAGAAAATCAAAAGCCAGACAGAAAGTGCTATTATGCATTTTGGAGCTATGCTGATAATAATCACAATTCTGCACTCCCACTCAGCTGTGCTATCCTTGCACCACAAGATGTCAGTATGCAATCCAGGATGATTTTTGGCTTTTAAAATTTTTCAGAAAGATTTTTAAAGCTTAACTCAGAAACAGGTTTATTTCTTTTTATGTGTTCTCAGGAAGAAAATAAAACTCGTAGGGTAGCCTATATTGAATACTCATCATGCTTTTAAAATAAATTAAAGGGTATAGGACTGCCAGAATTTGAGAACAATCTCCTTCATTTAAAAGACTGTAAAAATCCTGCCAGTGGTCCTTGTGAAACTGCTGATGGATGATCCATTAGAAATCCAGGAGCATGTTTATGGCAATTGTTCCTCAGTGCCATTTTTAAGGGTGTTATTCTGCTGTTTACTCTTCCTTCTCACCTCTCCACCAGGCAGTGTGGCTTTGTCTCCTACTATCACAAATACACATCCAACTAGGTGGAAGTAAAGTGTGTAAAAGTATTAAGCTGTCAAAGAATTGCACCAGTTCTAAAAAATAGCAGCAATTTACTGTACTCCACGCTACAATTAAGCAGTCATAATATGGCATCCTATAGATGCCAGCCCCAGTAAAAATCAGTTGAAAAGAAAATCACTGGCAGTGGAGATCTCATTTTCTGTATTCCTGTTTTAGTAGAAAAATATGTGTTTAAGTCTTCCCTTCTTTGATGTATTTCTTGGTAGGACTGTGATCTTTTACACTTTTGTCATATTTGGTCTGGATTTTTAAACTTTTTTTTTTTTTCTGGGAGATTAGATAAGGATGTGCTGTCTACACATATGCCTCTTTATGGCTGCTGCCTAAGTAAGTAAAGTGCTGTAACTTCAAGATAAGGCAAACACCACAGCCAGAAAATATTCTCTGGGAGAACCTTGTGCAAATGAACACTTCATCTTACCTCACCTTGGTGGTGGAATGAGAAAGTCACACCTAAAATATGTTTTAAGTGATTTTGCATTCAAAACATGTTTCTGTCTTCTGACCTGAGGCTGACTAAGGTGCACAGCATGAAAATTTAAGCCAGCCAAAAGTATTTATTTACAAGCTAAAGATAAATTATAGAATCCTGAGAGCAAGGACCTCTCTATTCAGTTATGCATGTCTTCTGCTTTATTCAAATATCTAATGGAAAATTCTGTGACAGGCCCTTTCTCTGATGCTACACACCAGCAATATCTTTACAGCAAGGGGAGCACAGAGATTGACATTGAGGTCTTGCTGATTAGATAAGGGAAGAGATAAAGCTCAGCTGCTTTCTTTTAATTCTGTAATATTATGTATACACCCAAGTTTTGTTAGGACCATGACTGACTATCTCTCTCTTACACCTTTACTTGTTTTACTGCTTTCATACTGTTTTCTTTTGACTTTCATGAGGAAAAATCTTGCTCATGGAGGCTCTGAAATATTCTTGCTGGCATCCTCCTGGCACCATAGCTGCACTGTTCTGGACAGGCATGGAAAGGTTCCCTCCATCCCTTAGCCTAACTCTTCCTTGCTCCTGGCCTGACTGCACATTGCTATCATAGCTGTACAATATGGCCTGTCCCAATGCATTGTTATTTCACTGTCCAGATTTTCCTAAATGCCATGTGTTGAGACAAAATAGCTCTGTGGTGCAGCTGGGGCACAGACTGTTCTGCCTAGCAGTCAGTCACTCAGCTACGTCCAACTCCCCAGCCATGCCGCTGTACAGAATCATAGAATATCCTGAGCTGGAGAGGACCCACAGGATCGTCAAATCCAACTTCTGGCTCTGCACATGACAACCCCAAAAATCACACCATGTGCCAGAGACAGGGTGGGTGTGTAGGGGAGGACAGCCTTGAGCAAGCCATGGCCTTGCAGAGGTGCCTCGCTGGTTAAGGATGATGGCTGTGGCTGCAGGCAGCTGCCAGGTGAATAGTGCTGTGCCAGGGCAGAGGCAGTGAGGGAGACAGGATGGGCATGGTAACTCCAGCTGTGCTAGTTGGAGAGAAGGGAAGTGCTGTCACCCAGGGTTTGAGGTGGTCTTTAGTCCTTGAGAAGAAGGCCATTATGTATTTTGCCTGTGGTATGTATGGTCATATATGTATGGTCATTTTCAGCTGGGGGATGTTAGTCACTAGACTTGGAAAGGGAAGAAGACTCCCAGATGGAAGAAGGCAGCATCAACTTGTTTTTATTGACATTTTTGGCTGAAAAGGATGGTATTGAAGTACTCAGTCTCTCAATGTAGCTATTACAGCCATGTCTGTTACATTGGCATGTGGCATCAATAGTGGTGTTTTAAATGCTGTTTATTCTTTTTTAATACAATACTATTTTTAATTCTACTTTAAGCATTCTATTTCCCCCACCACCTTGAAGTGTCCTGCTGACAGCCTTGCTTATCTTATCCTTGGAGGAGGTGGCATTGAAAAGCTGACTGACCTTTCCTGATACACAGAGAATGGAGGAAAAGTGCTGGGACAGAAGGCCCACCAGGGTTGGAGAAGGAAACTGGGTAATACTGTCAGTCTCTAACCTAGGATTTAGGTTATATTTGGACCCACTATGCATGCTTGGTTCTGGAAAAGGCAACAGCTTATACTTGCACTTACATCTGCAGAACAAATATTTGAGGAAAGAGCAAAGATCAGGAGACAGTTGTGCCGGTGCCAGAATGTGGTAAGGACACAGAGGAGAGCTACAGACTCAAGTACAGAGTGGGAATGTCTTTTTGGACTTCCAGAATAGCATGTTGGGAACAGTGTCTTTTCCTTGTGAGAAGAGAAAGAAGCCTTGTCGTCTTTCTGTAAGTCTTCCTCCTCTTTATGCAGGTTTCAATGAGTCTGGAAAGAAGGACACACGTTTTACTTCAAATGAGAGAGATTAGGGGTCTGCTTATAGTTCATTCATGGTTGCTGTCAGACACCCCTTGTATCCACCAGTGAGGGATGCTCTCTGTGCATCACTCTGCTGGTGAGACAGGAACTGATGCTTTGCTAAAGCTTCTTTTCATGCTGGTGCCAAGGATAAACACTGTGAATAGTTCTGAGCTGCTGAAAATAGCACTTGATGAATATTTGACAGGATGAGAAGGTGCAGCTGAATGGACATCTCCGCTGATTTATCAGTGACATGCACAATGGCAACACCTAAGTACATAGATCCATGACTCCAGGGAATGTACATAAGAGTGCAAAACCAAAAGGACTTCCTGCTCACAGAAAGAAACTACTGTTGGTGGCTCTTGATGGCCTCTGAGACAGGAGAGGTTTTTGTCTCTACATGTAAGCACAGCAAGTGTGGGTCCCTTCCAGAACACATTTGAAAACATCCTGATTGCTTTTAGGGACAGAAGTTCTCAGGGCATGATAAACTGAAGGGCACATGGCCTCACAGAATTCTGTGATAAGGACAGGTACAGGGAACTAAATTTTTGTTCAGCCTGAAAGGCTGGAATAAAGAAATGGCCCAACATGGAAAAAAAGATAAAAACAGACCAAGAGAATAAAATAGGAGTAAAATCAGAATCTAGAACCTGGTATACTGCTTCTCCACACCTGGGTGCTTTGCATCTAGAATTTCGGCATCTTCTGCTGGTCAGCATTCTGTCTGCACAGCAGCACAGTTTGCTGGTAAGTGCTTGCAGTACATGCCCAGACCAACCACTGCAGTGGTCAAGCCTCAGCTGTGGGAGGCTTCAGCCATGTGGATGTCCTCCTAGTGAATCTGAGGGTGGCTGAGGTGTTTCTTTTTATGGAATGTAAGCTGTGATTCTTGAGATGAGGTGGCTAGTTCTTGGATAGCAACAAGATACAGATGTGTCTTTAGCCTGGTAATTTTTCTGTGGAGCTTCTTGGTTCTTCCTTTAAACCTTGTAAGTTACCGTCTCTTTGCAATGCTGGCAGAAAACAAAATGGTGGTAAGCAGTGTCTTTTCACTAAGATATTATTTTATATATATTTCCGACTGAAGGTTGCTCCAGGTAGTGAAGAGTAGGGAAATATCAAGGTCTCTTAGGCCTGCATTAACGAAAAGGATGGTGAACATCAGGCCACTTTTGGAGTGGCCTTTGAGACCCACCTAAGGGAACAGCACAGCCAAAGTTAATAGGACCTGCTTCTAGTGTATAGTGCTAATCATGATGAAAATTGGCATAATTGGGCCCATTCAGTAGTAGGAATCTCACACAGAAGTTATTTTAGTGTGTGTATGACTGCAAACTACTGCTATGAGAAGGTTAGACAGAGAAAAAATAAAGGTTTTAATATGGTGAAATTATATTAATGGGAAATTCTTAACCTTGAAGAGGGCTAGGATTTTTAATATGACCATTTGAAAGAATAATACTGCTCTCAGCAAACCTTTCTAGTCAGAATGAATTATTTTGCTGGCACCTGATTGACAAAGATGTTTTTTGGTATCAGACACAACACACAGTACACAAGGACACATATTTTCTCACTGGAGAGCAACAGATTATTGCCTGCACTGCTGTTTTTTAACACCACAACCTAAATGGCTTTTATGTTCTGAAAACAAAAAGCAGGAAGGAGAAAGAAAAGCTTCGGAAGAAAAAAAAAAATTCCAATAACCCCCATTAACTGTAGAGGTCATTGAGGCAAAATGAATGGGACTAGAAATCCACTAAAAGCTACAGTATACAGTACAAGGTACATTGAGACTGACAAGCCTTTCACCAAGTAGATACAAATGGGACTAATTGTTTAAACTTGTTAGCCATTGCCAGAGCCTCTGATCCTTGAGTCAACTATGGAGGCTATGGCAGTAATCAATAAGGCATTGCACAGAGTGAACTGCTAGACCATATAGATTGCCTGAAGGGAATTGCTCAGTTCCCTCTGCTCAGGAAACTGAAAGCAGGCAGGTGAATCTCCAGAAAAATTGAGAACACCAGCCTGGGGTAGTTTGTGCAATGGTCAGGATAAGGGGAGGGAATAAAAATCCAGCATGAGAGATTACAGGCTGGACTTCCATGCTGTGATGAAGCTTGTGGTGGATGTTCAAACATCATATACATTAAGAAGCTAATGACCTGAGGCTGGCACTTTCCTCTCAGAAGTAACAAAAAGCTTGGTAGTACCCTCACTGGTATGAACAGTCTGATAGCAAACTACATGTACAATACAGCTGCCATGGAAAGGAGACATGCCCTAAGGCAAAATTCTGAACTGCTGGAGAAATTCCTTCCGATTGGCATATTTTGAAAGGTTCCTGTTGAATTGATCACCTGCTTTCAGGTGGAGTACTACAAGGTTTCAATTAAATGAAGCATGTTTTTGTAACAATTTTAGTCAAGCTACAAATTGCAAGCACGCTGTGAAAATGAAATGTTGGTACTTGCATGCCAACAGACTTTGAGAGATGGAGAGGTGCCATTCCTAGACCTGATGGTCTCCTTGCCATTCGCATTAGTTGTAGCTTCCATTTCTGTCCAGTGTTGCACAAAACATTGACATGCACACTACACCTCTGACTAAGTTTTTAAAAGACATTTCTTGTCTCTTGTGGTATCTCTACTGCCCTTTAGCTTTTGTTCTCTCCGTTCCAGAAGTCTAATAATGCAGTGCTATAAGGCAGCTGGATGACACTCAGCATTATTCTTCCAGACTGCTCACTCCTTTTCACCTCTCCTTTGTCTGTCCAAGACAACTGAAAATTATTCATGTAGTTTGTTTCAGTTTTTTGTCTAATTCTTGTTGGGGGAAGACTAGTTCCAGAATACTCAATAGTTTGGCAGTAAAGAACTTCACAGTTTAAGGAAGAATTGAAAATGAAGATGCTTTTCTGAATCAGAAAGTGTGTGGATGAACATATGCTATGCCAGATCCAGGCTCAAGTTTTAACGGAGTTATTATCTATTCTGAAGAAGGTGTGCATATGTGGTTGTCCCTTCCCTCCCCTCCCCTTCCCTTCTCTCCTCCCTCTTTGTCCCTTTTTCCTCTTCTCTTTCTGTCTCCTTCTCACCCCTTTCTCTCTTGCCTTGCCTTTCTTGTTTTTCTCCACAGTTGTGTTTTCATACACAGTGGTGTGAAAACTTCAGAAAACTTTTGTGAGATAAAGACTATCTTGTACAGGGATACCCCCAGTGACATATTTCCTGCTGGAAGTCTTCAAATGTAGGAAAGGAAAAAAATGTCAAGGTTGTGAATTTATTGCTTTCACTGTTTTCATCTCTCTCTTATACATGGTGCATTTTGCCCAGTTTCTCACTACTCTGAAAATGACTATTGTTATAGTTGCTTGATTGCTTATAGAGAAAAAAGAAGATGACAGCCTGTTAGAGGTCACTAAGGAGCTTTTTCTGAAAAAGACTTCCTAAATGATACAGTAAGAAGTGGCTGGTGTGGTTAGAGAATGATGAAGAAAGTAAGTTTCAGCCAGATAGTGTGGCTTGTTTAAGTTCTTAATAGGCTGTGTAGGGTATGACTAAGTTTTTCAAATTCCTCATCTGGGGATAACATTCTAGCAAATCTATGTGAACCTGGAGAAAAACAGAAAAGTCAACACAGGTAAGGTGAGAACCATTATCATACATGATTTACAAGGAATTTCCCTCGTGAATGATACCAGAGTCATTAAATGGTAATATCGTCACATGTGCATTATTTTACATGGGAAATAAGAAGGTTATTTCAGATGTAATTGGTAATGGCCAATCAATGTAATAGGATATTTGCTGCAATGCACATGACTGAAGGGCTCTGCAGTAAGAAGTGGGCTGGCTGATTGTGCCCTGTTCAGCACTATTTCTGATAGATCATGGTTAAAGATATTGATATGGATAGTGTCCAGAAAGAGAAAGTTTTGTGAAAGTAGTTTAGTTGTTTGGTCTTCTTTCCTTTCATTAGTTCTTGGACAGATTTACTCTAGAGGAAAAAGTACAATTATACAGTGTTATGGCAGGCTATTAACTCTAAATAAAACTTCTCATTTATCTAGCTTTACATGGCTTTCAATTTCTGCAACACATCTATCACAATCTTATGAATTGCTGGCAAGCATATGCAAGTTGATAGTGGAAAAGTCCTTCAAATGCAGAAAAGCCTCCCAATGAGGTCAAGTCAGTCATAAGTGTCTTGGTGCAGAAACAGTAAACACTAGGTGAATCTATAGAAGAGAAATCAATTCATTTCACTTACAAACCATATGCCTCCTGCTTTCTTTTGCATAACCACAGCAAGGACTCAGAAGCAGGGATATCAATAAACCATTAAGCAGTAATTTTTCTATCTGTGATTCAACATCACTTTGACTGAATACCTAACACAGCTTTTGCAGTACTGGAGAATCCTTTCTGTGAATGTGTTTTTCCATAACTCTCTTAACTTCCTAAACTTTTGAAAATGTGCAGCAAGCATAACACGAAACCTCAAAACAATCTCTCTGCATTTATTCCACTTCTTTATGGTGAGTGACCATTCTGTCAAGTTGCTCTGACTGCCTGGTTCTCCCTGCTGCTACACTGACCCATAATAAGGCCTTGCTTTCTGTTGCCTTACACCATTAATTCATTTTGAAAGACTATGGGCAACTCTCCCTTGTGCTTCATCTGTCCTTCTGTCATAAGCTTTGACAGAATATTTTTTGTATTATCTGTGTATGTCATATCAGAGTCCTGAGTGAGAACTCCTGTTAACTGTCCAGAAAGTTAGGTGTAAGTGATAATGTTAGAGGAGATGTTTATTTATCTTTCTTGTGATGAAGGGTAAGTTACTGATAGGATATGTGAGCTTTCAAGAGTAAATTTACTGGAGAAGAAGGCACAGTGATATAAATTAAGTTCCCCTTATGACTGTTCCTCACTGTGGGAAAATTTGGTGATTTTGTGTTTTCTGATGATAACAGTGCTGGATTCTTTCTTACAGAGCAGGCTATTATCTTCATAACTCTACTTTTGTTGTCCTTTGTACCTTATGGCTGTGGAAAATTTTGATTGAGGATGAAAAAACAGCTCTGCAAATAGCCTGGGGCTTATGGAATAGCAAACCTAAAATTATGACTAGAATTCAAAGTCTGTTCCTTCATGTAGAGAAAGACTTCTGATTCTTGTAGCTGAGGTCTCCAAGTGACCCAAGTCCCTTTACTCTGCTTAGCTGTAGTGTTTTCAATCAGGTAGTGCTGTTCAAGACTGCTGCTGTTTCAGCTGCAGTTGTCAAACAAGGAAGTAATGAATTTGTGTATTCATATTTGTATTTTCTGATATCAAGAACAACATTTTAGTTTACCATAGAGAGAAAGAGAATGTATTTTGTGAGGAGGGTGGGATATGGGTTGGGCTTATGATAAATTTAAGCATTTTCCCCAATACAGTCTAAAAGAACACCAATGTGTGCTACAGAATAATACAAGGGATTGAGAGCAAGGCATCAAGATGTATTGTCAAAGAAAATAAACACTTCCTGTTGATATATTGCCACACAGGTGCACAGCAGTGCACTTTGGAGTCAGGGTATACCTGGCACTACTTAAGCAAATCCAGCAGTGCATTCAAGCAGGAGGAGTGATGGTTCCACCTTCTGTAATAGCTGGGATGAATAAGTCAGGAGAAAAAACTGTCACTGGCTGAGATAATTTCAAATTTAGTGACTTCCAGACATGTAATTCTGAATAAAAACAGCTAAAAATGTGTGATTTTTATAGAAAATCTGTGAATTTATTGCAATTCACAGAAATATACACAGAAAGTTACAAACTTTGCATCTATACAGTAATTCCTCATGAGGGTCTTGCGCTTTGTTTCTTATGGAACAGTGATAAAAAAATCATGCACTGCTTCTATGTCTCATCATAAAGGGTTGGTTTTAAAGGTACTTGTTCAGACTTTCTCATGGTTTAATGCATTGTGACCTAGTTAATTCCTCTTAGTTAAAAGAGTTAGGAGTTTCACACATTTGCCAAAGCAGGCCCCTTACTATTAGTACAATATAAAGAGACTTAAACCTGGAAGAATCACCTTTTTTAGGTTTCTTATTACAGTTTTAGAAAGGTGAAGGCATCTTTAAATGAACTCAAAGGCATCTTTGAGTTGAATTCAAGGCTCTGTGTCTCAGAGTGTCCTTATACCATTTTGATATTAATGGATAAATGTCAAATAATATGTAATAATTACATTTTGTTCTCCAAACCCTGTGTTTCATTGTAGAAATACTTCAGCCTATATTATATAATTTGATTTAGCAGCAGAATCTTAGAGACCAATTCTTTCTCTTTGGCCTCTCTCCCTCTAGGATAAGAGCTGTTAGGGCAGTGTAGTTTTGTTTGTTCATTTGTTTTGTTAAAGGGCATTCAGCTTTACATTTATGTAGAAGAAGGCAGAATAAATGTGTTTTTCATTTAGACTTGAAAACACGGAATTTTGGGATGGCCTATAGTTATTATGGGAGTTTGTTTAACAGCTAAGTCTGTCCCTGAAAAATTTGTTTTGGGATGGCTACTGGTAGACTTACGTTCACCGAGTTATTTCCTAGCATCAGATTAGAAGAATGTTCAATAGTTTGGATATTGAATATCTCATCTATGAGTTAGAGTGTAATAAGGAAGTATTCTGCTATAAACCTAAAACCTTGTATGGAGTTTATGCTTAATTTCATTCTATTTTGAGAAGTCCAATGAAAAATTAAGACATTCTTAGAAGTATGGGAAATTCTGCTGGGTGATTTTTATCTGCTTTTTATCATACAAGTCAGTAATCAGAGTGTACATTTGTTAAGAACAAGGTTTGCTTTCAAAGTTATCTGAAAGGGAAATGGCTTAGAGCATGGTCAATGGGAATTCATTCGCTCATGGCTAATCAGTCTAATCCTATGTTATGAAATTTGGAAGACTTGAATTAGTTCAGTTCATCCCAGACTGCAAAGTTTTGTGAAAACAACAAGTGATTGGCAGCAGCTTCATGAAAGAAAATGGGGAGAATATATTACTGCACTCCTTGCTCCTTGGCAAGCTAATACAGAGGCAGATTGATGCAAACACATTGATTGCTTAAATTTATTTTGAGGAAACTGGCCAAAGGGTTCCAGCACTGTTCAGTTCAATAGCTTGAAAAATACAAAATAGGCATCTTGATATAATCCTGGTTCCTATGTTATTATTTTGACCTAATGCCTGGAAATAATGTTTTGGCAAATCAGTCTATTAGCCTGGGTGTTCTCACTAACCCATCTCATCTTGTCCTGTAATTAAAATCAAGAATGTACTGCACTAATTATATCAGAATTCTCTACCAGTGTGCTTAATCGTCACTCTGTGGTATTTCTAAGAAAATAACCTTGAAAACATACTCTTTATTCGGTGTGAGGCTGAATCCCATATCTCCTCAGTTTTTAAGGAAGGCTCTGACCTTAGATATATAAATGCAAGTCAGATAAACAACCTTCTTTTGATGGATGGACACAGAGCATCCAAGATTTTGAAGGCTGTAATTCCTGCAAAATTCCTTTCAGAATGTGGAACAAACTATATGCTCAACAAAATATTAAAAGTAAATAAAGGTGGCCATACTTTATTGCTGGATCAGCACGTTGCCTTTCCATGAGTCATCTAAAAATTTTGCTTTTATATGATGTTCCAATTTAAAGAATCACAGAAATTTCAGATATTTTGCAATAGATTTCTGGGATTTCCATTTGCATTTCTTCCAGTGTTAACACAGAGTAAACGTACCTGGAGCAACACCCTATGGAAAGGTAAAAAATTACTTTGGAATTAATTGGGGGGAGGGGGGGAAGTGGATTGATTTGTATTTGCCATCTATATATTTATTTCATGTCCAGAATTCCTCCAATATTCAATTCTTTTTCTCTACAGCTTTAAATGGAGAGCAGCATCTATTAAGTTTAATTTGTTTCCCTGGAGGCTTGCAGGGTAATGGTACAGTTACTAAAGGAAAGCAGTTTCTAATTGAGGGTCGCTTCTAAACAAAGATACCTGTAGTTGCATACATCCACTTTCAGGGCTGAGTTAGTTCAATGAGCCATTGTTTATGTTTGGAGATGGATATGCTGTGGGGTTAATTGACTTGAAGGGTGCCAAGTCAACTTTGAGTTTGTCTGACTCACAATTCCAGTGAGTGAACAATTTTACCTTTAACTTGCAATGGAGAAACTGAGGTACAAGTCAAAGATCTGACAGCTTGAGTTGTTTATGAAAATTCACACCAGGCATTAACCCCCTTCCCCCGCCCCCCCCCCCCCCCCCTTTACACTCAAATTCAACTACTCAGTGGCTTTGAAGTTAACACCTTGGCATTTGAAATATTTTAGATACTTTTCAAGTTTACTAAGCAGTACATACCCTGAATGGAGAATCAGTCACTTTTCGTCTTTCAGATGTGAACTGTAGAAGAGGCTTTGACGTGTTGCTTGCAATAACTCCATGCAATGCCAGACGTGGGGAAAAGTGGCTGGAAAGTTGCCCAGCGGATAAGAATCTGAGGTGATTGTCAAAGAGATGAACACGAACCAGCAGTGTGCCCAGGTGGCCTAGAAGGTGAATGACATCCTGGCTAATATCAGAAATAGTGTGGCCAGCAGACTAGGGAAGGGATTGTGCCCCTGTACTCAGCACTGGTGAGGCCACACCTCAAATCCTGTGTTCAGTTTTGGGCCTCACTACGCTTTTCACTCACTACAGGACAGACATTGAGGTGCTGGAGTATGTCCAGAAAAGGGCAAAGGAATGCTAAAGGTTCTAGAGTGCAAGTACTATGAGGAGTGGCTGAGGAAGATGTGGGTATTTATCTCCTGGAGAAAAAAAGGCTCAGGGGAGACATCACTGCTCCCTAGAACTGCCTGAAAGAAGTTGTAGTGGGGTGGTGGTCAATCTGCCACATATCAAATGGCAGTACTTGTGGCATCAGTCTCAGTTGTGCTAGGCGAGGTTTAGGTTGGATATAAAGGAAAAGTTATTCACCAAAAACACTGCCAAGCACTCTAACACTGCCCGAGGAAGTGGTGGAGTGACCATCCCTGGAGATATTTAGAAGACATGTACATGTGGCACCTGGGGACATGGCTTAGTAGTGGGCTTGGCAGGGCTAGGTTAATGGCTAGATTTGATCATCATAGAGGTCTTTTCCAATATCAACCATTCTATGGTTTTATGATTCTGTGATTCTATGACTCGTGTATACTAACTTAGCAAACCTGGAAACTTCTGCTGTAATGTTTTGGCACTAACATTGTCATTGCAGCTGGTGTGTGACCTTCAGGCAGAACATAATTGCAAAGCACCATCAGTAGGGCACTCCTGAAATAATAGTTGGAGAAATGTACACATGTGAATAATACGTGTATTTTAACATTAACTTTTCTGCATCTGTTTGCTAGTACATATGTGAAGATCTGTATAAGGACAATCTCCTTCAGGAATCTATTTTACGAAGTTTTACTGGATGAGGAAATAGTTTGTGTAAAACTATGGTAAAGGGAAAGCATTTTATGATTGGTGAAAAAAGAGGATTTCACCTATTATCTTGATAATCCAACTATTTGAGAAGATATGAGAGGGAGCTCTTATAAAGTTGTCTGCTGTATTTTAGATATGAATTATTGTTGTGGTCTGTCACACAGGGAAAAACTTAAAAGAAGAAATTAAACCTCAGCAATAAATAAAAAGGACTTACCTAGAATGTGTTTTATTTTCCAATAACTTCTGCTGAGAAGCATAAAGCTCCTTTGAGAGTCTCATTTTTTAGCACAAATTCCCACTAGGCCAACAAACAATGTGTTACTATAATTTTCAGCCTTTTCTTCCTAGGAGTTATTAATTATGCATTTTTTTAATTATTTTTTTTCTCCACCCCCGCCCCCATCTTAAGTGGTTCTGCTAGTTATTTCATCAGTTAGTCCATATAAAAATGCCAATTTTCCTAAACATAGAATTGTTATTTTGCCTGTCTTAGCAAGCAGTAAAATGAGATGAAATTAAATGCTGTCTCTTGATGTCTGCTCCTAAGCCTCTCATAGCCAAAATAAGATCTTGCAAAATATTTGGGTCTCGAATGCTTTCATTTTTCAACACAACTTAGATACCTAACTACCCCTGATTGCTGGGGCTTTTGGATACAAAATGCAAAGACAAATCCCTAGCTCCATATATCTAGACATCTGAAGGAGTAATCTGATTTTCAGGAACACATTGCCATTTTCAACAGGACTAAAAGACACTTGGTACTTCTGAAAAACACGAAATCCTGTGAAACTTAAGTGAAGGTTGACTTTGACTTATTTGTACCTTGCCCCTGCTCTAAGAAGGACAGCAATGCATTTCCTCCTTTCTGAAAAGTGCACCTGAAATAGCTTAGAGAAAATGATGCTTTCTGCAATATTAAACTGGCCATTTGGGAAAGGAGACTTTTCTGTGCGCAAACAGAACTATTGTAAAAAATGAGTCACTAAAGCTGTTTTAAAAGCAAAAAGAACACGACAATGGAAAAATTGGATGTAGAAGGTTATAGTTAATTTAACATCACCTTTCTGGAGAAGTTCCCACTGACTTGAAAATGGAACAGGTAACCCCCATTTTTAAAAAAGGAAAAAAGACCTTCAGGATCCACAGGCTGGTAAATCTCACTTCTGTGCCCAGCAAGATAATGAAGTATATCCTCCTAGAAGCTATGCTTAGGCACATGAAAAATAAGGAGGTGCTTTTTGACAGTGAACACAGCTTCACTAAGAGCAAATTGTACCTGACAAATGTGGTGGCCCTCTATGGTGCGGTTACAGTGCTGATGGATAAGGAAAAAACAGCCGACACCATTTACTTGGAGCTATGCAAAGCATTTTGCAATTTCCCACACAACATCTTTATTTCTCAACTGGAGAAACATGGATTTGGAAGGTGGACCACTTCTTGGATAAGGAATTGGCTGGATGGTCACTCAGAGAGCTGTGGGCAATGGCTCAATGTCCAAGTGGAGAGCAGTGGCGAGTGGTGTCCCCAGGGCTGGTTTTGGGACCGGAGCTATTTAACAGCTTTGTTGATGACAGGGACTGTGGGATGGAAAGCACCCTCAGCAGCTGTGTGGCAGCACCGAGCTGTGTGGTGGTGTCAACATGCTGGAGAGCAGGGATGGTGTCCAGTGGGACTGTGACTGCCTTGAGAGGGGGACCCATGTGAAACTCATGAAGTTCAATGAGGCCAAGAGCAAGGTCAAGGCAATCCCAAACACACGTACAAGAGTAATCCAGTACCGTGGCTCAGTTTATCATTTCCTGCTGATATCAAGAAATGCCCTTTAATACTTACCTGTTCTCTTGGGACAGATTTGAGCTGTGGTATTATGCTAATGTACATAACTAGCATCTTCTCCTTGCAAACAAAAAAACCCCAAACTCACCGCAACCAACTTTGAAGAAATTCTTAGTAGTTTTAAAATTCCATGACTTTGGTCAAAGGACTGAGAAACCAGGTATTAAGGATTTCAGGCCTGTCAGAAGCTTCTTCCAATAGGAGGGCTTCTGTCATTCACAGTTGGGCACGTTCAAGTTTTCCTGCATTACTTACCTTCATGCTGACAGCTTGAGCGTCTCAGGGGACTGTGGGATTTTCTTTCCCCTTCTTTTCCTTTCAAAGTGTTTTGAGTGTCAGAGGGAGCTGAGGAGCAACATGAAGGAGTGAGAATGAGATGGGTTTTTTGGTGTTTCAACTACTGTCTATTAAATTTCAAACAAAATATTGGCAATTTGTTAAGCTTTTCCTCCCTAACTAATATTTAAAAGCATTCAATTAAGGCTGTATAATGTGTTCAATGAGTTAAACCACCCCATGATATTAGAAAAATATTACATATATAAATAAAATACATCAAAGCATTAAAAAGCTATTACACACTCCGAACATAAAATGGCAGAGTAATGATGGATCCTGCCATGCAGCAAACATATTCAAAAATATTATCTTCCTGGTAATGAAATGCCATCCGTTTCATTTTAAGCTAAATACATTAGACATATCAGTGGAGTCTGTGCTGACACAGCAGCGAGTTGAAATTGAAAATCTGAAATTATATATATGATTGGACACAGTGTTAAAGTAATTTATAGGAAAAACCACAAATGTGCTGGGTCTGCACCTTTTCGTGAACTCATTTTAGAGAATCAGATAGAGGAAAACTCTACCATTTCTAATGTGCAGTAGAATGGCAGCTCGCCAGGACCCCAATATATTCAGTATGAGGGGCAGAAACGAGAGAAAGAAAGAAAGAGGTTAGTGAGACTTGATTCAAATTACAACAATTCTGCATAAGCCATCAAGAAAATGGCATTCGTTTTCATTGCTCTGACCTAATACGATATAGCATCTGTAGGAACTATATTAGCTATCAAGACAAGAGGGAGATAACGGGGAAACATTTAGAAAGAAACATCAGGATAGGGCTAATTTCAACTCAGCTGCAGATGTTTTTCATGCTTTGCCATGGAGAGCAAAGCGGCAGCGGGAATCATTATGAGAATCATCTGATACTCAAAAGTTTAGGTTGAATTCAGTTTCTGCTGACTGGAATGGAGTCTCAGTTACTACAAACACACACCCACACCCACCCACACACACCCCCACCATCACACACACACACAGAGCCCTCCTGTTGACACACACTGACAATTTTCCCTTCTCTCGTAAGTCTTTCAGTTTCCCCAGCTGTCTCGTCTTCAGTCAGCTAAAGAAAACCAAAGAAACAACAACCATCAGAAAAGATTTTGTTCTTGGAGCACCTCTCTAAGCTTTACTTCTCAATATCTTTTACCCTATTTCTTGTAGTTCTTTCCTGAATTCAGAATACTTTTCATTTGGTCTGGGAAAAGAATTCAAGAGAGAGGCAGTCTACTATTAATGTATGGACTCAATCCTAGCATTACTATTAGCGTTGTCAATGTGATGATTTATAGCTTTATATTTATTTATTTGTTGCTTAGTAATCAGACATAAGGTAATTGGTGTGATGCAAAATATAAACCGATGTTTTCACAGAACACTTGCTAAGCAGAACAGACACACAAGGTATTTTGGGATTTTATGTTAATATCTTTATCTCCAACAAGTATCCTAGATTTGCTTGATTTTTAAGGGCACCATTGTTCTGATTAGGATTTGTGTGACCTAGTTGAGGCCTTCCTGAAGTGAGTCTTCAGGAAAAATTGATAAAGATGTTTTCCAAAGATGTGTTGTGACAGGACACGGGGAATGGCTTCAAACTGAAAATGAGTAGGTTTAGATTACAGGTTAGGAAAAACTTCTTCACTGTAAAGGTGCTGGAACACGTTGCCCAGAGAAGATGTGTATGCCCCATCCCTGGAAATGTTCAGGGCCAGGTTGGATGGTGTTTTGAGTACCAAGGACTAGTGGAAGTGAAACCCATGGCAAGTGGTTTGGAGCTAGTTGGCCTCTATATAGTTTGATTGCACCGCTGCTCTTCTGAGCAGCAGTAAAATGTTCTTAACTTTGGCAGCAACATATAAATAGTATATCTTCTTTACTCTGCATGGTTGCTACTCGTTTCTAATGCCAGCTAATGTTCTAATTTTTTTTGGTTTTGTTTTTGTTTTTTGTTATCTGACTACTATAAAGAGGGTTTTGTCTTGTTTATGGAACATCTACAATGTTTGCAGAAGCCATCCACTGCAGAAACTGGTATTCTGCTCATCTGAAAGCTGTGTCTGAATATTTATTGCACATAGAGAAAGAAGACTGTGTATGCTGCTATTGCATTTTTACCACCTTGCCCTCATACATAGTTCTTTGGTGTTAGACAAATACATTTTGCTCTGGGCAAGGCAGAGAAGCTCTATCACGCCACTCTTCTGGCAGCTCCAGAAGAAGCCAGAAATGGTCTGTAGCATATTTGTCCCTTAGCTATAAATCAGATTCTGTTTCAGAGCTCCTGTCTGATGACTTCACTTCTAGCTCCACATTGTCAGGTTCCCTCTTCACACTGTTGGGACATGACTTTCAATCCTCAGGGGTTCTCACTCATATTGGATCTCAGAGGCACATTTCTAGTTTGAATTTGGGATCTTTAGGTATCTGCTTTAGAGTATTCCTGTGCACTTCGTTTCAATCTTCTCAAAGATGATACCACAGCACTTTTCCTTTTAGAAGCCCCTCTGGTAATGATATAATGAGAAAAAATATAACTCCATCTTAAAAGGTTTGTTCGCTAGCTTTCTTGTGGTTTTTTTTTGGGGGGTTTTTTGGTTTTGTTTTTTTTTTTATTTTTTTATTTTTGTCCCATGGAAAAAGATAATGCTCCAAATGGGAAATGTTCACACTTTTTGAGTATGATTCTCTACTCTGGGTATCCTTTCTAAGTCTTCAGAAGGGTTGATGTTGACTGGAGCCTTTTCCTAATTTCATAAGGCTGCATTGTAGGCAGTTGTCTCCTGAAGAAGCTATGAAATAGAAACAGGATACATTAATGAAGCTAGCATATATCTCAGAGCTACAGTGTAGGACAGCATTTCAGCACTCCTCTGTTTATGTTTCTATTACTGCTACTAAAAAAATATTTCCTTTCCCTCATATATTATTGTCAGTGTTAAAGGTATTTTGAAATAAAATATTCAAAGAACAAGCAGGAATTGTGTCTGTGTCTCTTGGTTCTGATTATATTTGTCCCAGAATATTTAAGAAATGTGAGGACTCCTACTTACTGCTACATTTACATTATACAGTGCTCATGATAATAAAATGAGGGCCATTTCTTTCAGCAGTTCATCTGGTTTCTATAACTGAAATGCTTTCTGGATATGTCTTCTGATATTTGTAGGAAGAAGGACGGAAAACACAGTGTTTCCTCCTGGTAATTGCTTAGTTCACTACTTAGGACAAGCTTAGTTCACTACAGCCGATGTTCAAGGAGATCAAAATGATGAGTGATTACAAATCTGTAATCAGCATTTTACAACCTACATATATGCTGGCGGATTTGTATACACAAGGTGCAAGGACGCAACTATGAATTTTTGCTCTTTAAGGCTTATTGAATGGGTTTTCTGCTGGGAAATGGGAAGCCTCTTCTTCTCTCTGTCAGCCTGGTGATGGGTCATGATTTTTTTGTTTATGTTTCACATGTGACTTGGCCTGAAGTCTTAAGGGGAAGCATGGTATTTTTTGCAAACCAATTAATTGCATTCACTGTGATGTAAAACTGAAGCTAACATTGTTTTAACAATCAGGGATTTTAACAAAGTACAGCTCAAAGTAGTACAATGAGTAGGGACGAAGACTCACAAAATTAGACATTTTGGCAAATTAATTAGCAGGTTACAGAACTGAACATCACTAGTTCTCAATGGGAGTCAACAACCCTATGAATAGTGAAGTAGAAATATGTTAAGATGGTCCTTTGCAATCCCACAATAGGGTATTATCAGGCAAAGAACAGAGGTCATTACTGATATCTAGACAGACTTACTCTCTGATAATCGTGATTAGATCTGTACCTTTATTTTATTAAATAACTGTTTCATTGGATGCTACTTTAATTACACCATAACTGGGAAAGTTATTTAGGCTGCAGACAATTGACAGGCATTTTTGAGAATGATGCTGAGCTGTACTAAATTAATCTTAAAAATGTGCCCAAACTATTTTAATGTCTGAAGATAAAATAAGAAAACTAGTAAATAATTTGGACACCCTGAAACAACTACATATACTTGAGAACTGGAACAAGCTTTCAATTTTGTATCTTTTCCTGAGGTTGGCATTTGATGGCCAGGCATGTTTTCAGAGGAGATATTTAGAGGCTTCTGCCAAAATATCGGGCCAGATTCTTATCTCCACTACACTGTCATAAACCTGGACTGTCTTGTTGATTTCAAGGAAGTTAGTGCAGGTTCACACCAGCGTGTGTAGCTCAGAATGTCAGAGCTCTACTGGTATGGATAGTATTCAGTTTAGATGAAAATGTCATCACAAGGTTGTGTAACTTTCCTGTTGTAAATCAGAATATTTGTGCTATTTGCCAATTACTTGTAAGGTGTGGTCATATTTCTGGTGCTGTACTAGCTACCCATGCTTGTTCCAGTTTCGCTCTGGGGATGCTCTCAGGTAACTGCATTTGTATTGGACCAACTTTTGCCTTAAGTCTGAACACAAGATCAGAGATTAGCCAAGATAATTATTATTAACAGAGTTAGTTATTTTTAGTATAAGAATAATTGTTAACAGGTCCATGACAACAAAAATTAGCATAGACTTTGCCTTCTATAGATGTGACAGCTGGAAAGACAGGCAAACCCCTACATCATGGGACAGACTGTCTTTTCTCACAGGAAGCATATCACCAAGCAGAAATTCAGTTAATTTGCAACTTTCCAGTATTTTCCTTCAAAGCTTCTCATATGCTTGATACTTCAAATTCTTACACTTAGGCAGTAAATGAGATAGACAACCTTCTGTAGCAGGATTTAGTCAGACGCAAGTCCCTTTCCTAAAGGTGTAGTGATAGTAAAAGGAATAGGGATTAGGGTTGTTAATCTGGCTGCAATGGGGGCTTCACAGTGAGGGAGAAAATCTCCCAAAAATTGTCGGTGGTTCTCTTTATCTGCTAGCACTCAACATCAGAATCCATGTGGGCTTTTTTTTTATACTTCTGAGCTGGTGCTCAGTGCACTGGAAAAAAAAAATCTGTTTCTTTGTCTCATTTAATAGGCAGCAGAAACCCCAAATGTCATCAGTGACAAATCTAGATAAAGATGTGATATAGGGCTTTCCCCATGTTTTATTGCAATTTGCATCTTTTATGGTAGACCCATAATGATGCAAGTAGCCATCAAGAAGGATATTTCAGGCCATTGAAATATCATAAAACTGCAGGAGAAATAGATTATCATCCCAGAGCTTTGTACTCAAATGGCTGTTGTGAGGAATGAATGTAAACCAGTCACAATGGTTCCACAAGTTTCCTGGGCACCATGCCAGCCAGAAATTATTTCATTACAGTAATACTTTGTTGCTGCCAAAAAAGTAGACAAAAGACAAGCTCATGTATTATATTGATCAGACTGAATTAAAAAGCTTATATGATCTGGGATTTAAAAAGAGTGAGAGAAGGAAAGAGAAAATAAGAGTGATATTATTGAACACAGAACTAAAATTTTGTATTTTTTTTTGTTATTACTTGTTTTCTGATTTTAATAAGACTTTAAAACCTTTTTATCAAGGTCTGAAATGAATGTGTTTGACCAATTGAGAAAACAGATAATGCCCTTTTCACAGAATAAACGTTTGACACTTATTTGTAAGAATCAAGCTTGACTCTACACTATAATCTCTGATTTTATCAATGCATATTTCTTCTACTCATCATGCACTTCAGATATAATTTAATATTTATGTGAACCACAATAAATTATAATTACATTTTTTAAATGTTTATTTTTATTGTCATGCAAAATGGATGTTTGGCATAAAGAGTGTTCAAATATATCCATTTAGGCTGAGAAGGCCTATTCTGTGTGCTAATTGATGATCTACTGTTTTCTTTCCTTTCCTGTTCTTCTCCACCTAGAAGCCTGATTCTTTTGTGGGTGTTACATGTCCTCTGCTCCAACAAAATTGACAGAGAACACATTGTTCTCTTAGCTGTTTTTAAATTTTGCAGAGAAGGTAGTTTGATTGCTTCATTAACTTCTTGGGAACCTTACATTTTTTACAGTTCATCAGTACCTTTTACATGCACAGGCACATACGGTGTTATAGCCATATAAAAGAAATCCTGTTATGCCTTCCTGTGTCCTTCAGAACACCCATGTTCTACAAGAACATAAAGTCTGCGTATTTTGGTACCCATTTATTTGATGTTATTCAAAAGTCATCTGCACATAGTCCTGGGCAATTGACCAAGCAGTCCTGCTTGAGCAAGGTGGTGATCCAGCTGACCTCCAGAGATCTCTTCCAATCTCAATCATTCTGTGATTATATGTTTTTAATACTTATCCATCATGAACCTACCTCAAAGGTAGTTAGCAGAACGGTTCCATAAATGGGAAAATACATAAATAGCAAGAAGTGGCAAGAGTGGAGGGACAGATCTTAGAGCAGGCCATCCTGTCAGCTTGTGTATGAGTCATATACGAAGCGTTTGAAACATGAAAAATGTATTTCTGGAACATTCAGCTCTCTGCTGACTGATAATAATCTGTTGTTTTCAGCTTTGAAAAACTTAGGGTGTGAAAAGTCCAGAGTTCCTCAAGTGCTGAGATGCTGCCTCCTACTTGTCTTGGCTCTGGTGCATATAATGGTCTATGGATGAAGCCAGGAGAGTAAGAAAGGTGAACCTGTGCAGTGTAGATCTCACTGGGCAGCATGTGGGGTCACCCAGCCTTACTGTGCCCCATTTTCCCTTCCCAGGTAGAGAGCTGGCTTCCTCTCCAGCACATCAGGCTAAGAAATTCCTGTGCTGCATAGGTAACTAGGAAACCCTGAGAATCTTGAAGTGCCTTGGAGGTGGCAGGTGTCTGGCTGCTGCTCTTACAGCACAGGAAGACACTGCAGTCCTGCAGGGTTGAGAAGTCTGCAGAACAGCAGAGCACTACTACAGTGTTACAAATGGCTAAACCATGAAGCTAAGTACTACCTGTCCAATGAGGTCTGTGGTAAGGATATGAACCTGAGCCTGCAAAGCACTTGGGAAGGTCAGCTCAGAACCTGAATAAGCAGAAAATGCCATTGAAACATCTTCCTTTCCCTGAAAAAAAGTAAATCAAAAAAGGAACAAAAAGAAAAAAATCTAATACAATAATACTTTTTCTGTCTGTGATTTTTAAAAGGAAAACTGCCATTAAAGAGTAACACAAAGAATCTAGTCTCATTGGTAAATAACATTTCCAAGCAAAATTTTAACATTTCTGTCTTCAGCTTTAATGCACTGAAAGAAAGAGTTTAAAGTAATTTTATTTTCACTCTTCCTTTCGTAATGTAGAAGTTATCTGTCTATTTATCTATTAATTAATTAATTAATTTAATTTATGAGTGTTCTTGTAACCTTATCTTCTTGAAATTATCACAGATTTCTTTTCCTTTCAGATTAGGTGGGAGTTTGAAAGGGCATTTGTAAAGGTTTTGTATTTTCCAGGAGAATGCTTCCATTTGACAGGATAGCTGAGATGGCTTGATTATTAATATCAAAAGAAAAATTGAATTATAGAAATATAATTGTCATATTTATAAATGTTGAAAGAATTTTTTTTTCTTCAGGAAAATTGCCCCATAGAATTAATTGCTGGAAACTATTATAAAGGCAAAGATTTTAGAGAAGTTAAGAAAATTTAGATAAAAGCCAAACCCCATCATCCATAATAGAAATAAAATTTAATTTTCATATGTATGTCATATATTGTCTAATTTAATTAGAAAAAGCTTGAGCAGTTCACAAACTATAGTGACAAAGAAGCAAATGAAAGTCAGTTTTCTGTAATTCTGTATGGTCTTGTATTATGTCCTGAAACAATGTCTATTACTTCTGTAAAAACCTCTTTCCAGATGAGATGCAGACAACCTGGAACTTATTGAGGCTGTTCCACATTGCATTTTCCCCCTATATTTCCTTGTAATTTTTTTATGACAGAAAAGGTTTTTTTGACGTGTGGTGCTAGTAACAGGGATGAAATTTTCTATTTAGTGGCATTAATTATGTCCGAGGCTCTACAATTTCAAACTGGTTTTTCACATTTTCATTTTCTTGTATGTAGTCACCTGTGTTCTTAAATGTTCTTCAGACACTACCTAGACATTTGTTTTTGTGTTGAGGACCAGTAGGATAGTCTCTATCATTAAATTCAAGATAAAAGACCAGCAAGTGCAAATTGAAGAAAAGTCAGGTTAATTCCCTTTTCTCATGCTGGTGTATGCTGTTTCCTGTTTCTGACAAAAAGTGCTGTATTCTCTTCCAAGCACTTTCTTATTCTGGATGACCTTATATGGTATATGGTATATATTATTATTATTTTTCTTTTTATCTTTGTTATTCCTTTGTACATCCCCCCCCCCCCCCCCCCATGATACAGGCTTTCAGCTGTGTTTTCAGAATATATTAGTTCAAACCTCTTAAATTAATCAACCTTTTAAGACATCCTGAGTCGCTTTTTTGGGTACTTTTGATGTTTATGGACTTTTCAGGCAAAGACCAAATTGGCCAAGTAAAGAGACAAGACTGAAGGGGTTCTTTCACACAGAGAGCAAGAAAGAAGAAATGCTCTACCTAAGATGAGTGAGGGAAATTATTGTGAGAGATGACCTTTGGAACCCAATTTAAGACCAGAAACGGAGTCAAAATGGGAGGAGAGGATGGAGGAAACTATTATATTAATAGTCTGTAATAGTAAATGAAACCTTTGTAACATGTAAAATCTTGATTATAATTTGCCCCTTTTCTTTTGTTAGTGATAGCAAGTTAGTGTAATAAAAATGGAGAAAAGCAAGGCAGGAGATGTCATCACTATCCCTGTAGACCAAAGTTTTTGTTTCAAGTCACAATATGAGTCAATCCAAAAAGGAGACCTGGATCCACGGTTGCCAGTACATACTGGTCTGCTCTAGTAACTCTTTTTTTCTTGAGCAATGAAGTATCTCCATTCAGTGTACAAATACAACAAGACACCAGAGGAGTGCACGCAGCTAGCATTCCTTCATTCCTTCCTGAACAACCTCAAGAAGGAAGCAATAAATTCATTATGGTATGTGAGCTTTCTTACTGGGACTTCTGGGTTTCCCTGAACTCAATAGGCTATTGACTAAAGGAATCTCTCCATTCTTTATTTCAAATAATCACAGATCTGGCTGAGATAGCTCTTTCTGAATGCACACATTTTCTTATTACATGCAGAGCTTCTGAGGAATGAAAACAGAGTTAGATTTAGGAAAAACGTAATACACCTTAAAGACATCCTTGTACAGTGTTCCTGAAATCCTATGGTTCAGCTGTATTGTTCAATCTAAATGGAATGAACCATGCAGAATTCATGGTGGCCTGCATTTTGAACCAAGACTTTACCCTTTACCCTTTACCTTTACCCTTTACCCTTTACCCTTTACCCTTTACCCTTTACCCTTTACCCTTTACCCTTTACCCTCCTTTAAACTGAAATTCTCTCAATTGTCTCCATTAGTTTCAAAGACAGGATCTTTGTTTTTAATTCTGTATTCTTAAGCTTACCTTATTGAGTGAATAATATGTCAGTGTACTTCTAAGCAAGAGGCCAGATTAATATTTAATAATTTCATAATTCAGCATTTATTTTTTACAAGCATCTTTATTCTGTGGTAAATCCCAGAGGTCACAACTGAAATCAGGGCCAAATTTTATTTAACATGCAGGTTTTAAAGGCAATGTCTGCTTAGAAGAACTTGAAACTTGGAATTCAAGAACTGTGAATTAAGAGTTAATTTCTAGAGCTAATCATTTAGCCTGGGCAGAGGTGACATAAATTCTTGATGTTCTGATGTTTTTGTAGCAGTGGATTGTCTGTGCTCAGGCTTCATTTATAAGAAAATTCTGTCTGTTTTAAAAGGCAGTTTGAGTCCTTACAGTTCTGACATGACTTGCTTTTATAACCCCATATTTTTGCCTATAGGGAAGTTTTTGGAGTAGTTGTGTGGAAGATGTAATCACTTTTGAGCCTTGATTTGTGCAGAGGCCTCTGGACTTAAGTGATATTGCTCCTCTGGCATGGTATAGAATTAGAGTATAAAAATACTTAACATTCAATAATGAACTGAACTGTATTTTACATTTTTCTATTTATTTTCTAACAGAGTTTGTGACTCTTAAAATTAAAACAGCCCTCACAGTGATAGTTTGTCTATTATTATTATTATTATTATTATTATTATTATTATTATTATTATTATTATTAATTTTATACCTCTATTACTTCACAAAATTCACAATGGCTTACTGCATCATTGCAGACAGTTTTACAAGCAAAGGTGCTGGCTTCTCTGTTTCTTGCATTCTGTTAAATATTTCTTATTCCTTCAGACTGCGCTACAAGGACCATTTCACTGTCCCCTTTGGCTTCTGCATCTTGCTTCTAGCATGAACAGACAGGTAATAACCATTCAGTGGGGCCATTACCTCTTCTAAAGACTATTATCAAAATGGTCATTATACATAATGGAGATTATTACAGGCAACTTGAGATTTTTTTAGATACATCACTACAATAATAGGTGGCCCTTTTTAGACTTATGTATTGGTGGGAATAATAGTAGGGCACAAAACACATGGCAAATGTTGCTTTTTATCAAAACTTTTTTAGTTTTTAATGTCTTTTCTCTGGATTCTTGTGATATTTAGAAAACTTCTGTGAATACCACCTGTTGGGAAGGTTATGGAACTGTAAGTGTAGCAATGAAGAGTTACACATTTAGAAGGCAGGTGAGGTATATTTTCTTCTTAAAAAGCTATGAAATTATAAGGAAAAAAAAGGAAATATTATAATACAGCGATTTTCCAGGAGAGTAATATTAATATAATTACCAAAACAGTAAACCCTCTATTTTTAGACAATCTTGAGCTGATCCGCTATAGAAAAAGAGACCATATGAAACCAGTACTTTTCTTTTTATAGTAGCATTTGTTTCACAATTTATAATTTTTATTTTTCATTTCAAGACTGAAATGCAAAATCTTAGCTAATCCAAGGATTATCTGAAGGGGACTCAAACCTAAACCCCCAAGAGACTTGTCTTTTCATTCCTGTAACTTTTACTTACTATCCAAATCAGTTACATCTCATCACCATCATATTGTTTACAACACTATTTCTGTATATTCTGACCTACTGCAAAGAGAAATGCCAAACAAACCAAATGGGGTTAATTTATTTCGTTTGGCATAATTTTCCAGATAAACAGGCTGCATGGTGAGGGTGAAGAGGTGGTGATCTTTTTTTCCAGATTATTCATGATTCTCCTCCAGAGGAAGCTGATGTTATTTTTACCCATCTTTTAAAACTTTCTGTGTTAGCTGGCACAGCTCCAGTGTGCCAGATTTATTTGTAACTATGTCTCTGCTCCTCACAATTCTACCCAGCCTTTAAATCAAAGTTCAAAGTAACCCCGTGCTAATAAGAACTGTGTTGAAATGGGATTTTTATGAGAATTTTCCTTGTCTTGATTATCCCTGCTTCATGTTGATTATCTGCCTTTCTTCTTAAAGAATATTCTCACTTTTGCGATATATGCTCTGCCTACTCTGCTTCTGATAATGGCATTATTTTATCACTTGAAGGAAGATCCCCATCGCATTGCTCATCTCACAGGTTTTGTTTTGCTGAAGTGTTGCATCCTTGTCTAAGTCTCACTGTGTCTTTCTGACACAACCCTGGGAAACAGGAGAGCATTGACCTTTGAAATGTGTATGAACAGGCAGTGGCAGAAGAATTTAGGCAGTAACAACTGCAGCCAAAAAGGTGACCAGAAGATAGATTCTGTCCTACAGTATGTTTTCCAGAATGCTGTTTAACAATTGTGGCATTTTTTTTCACCCTTTCAGGGCTCTTTAATGGCCAGCTTATATAGCCCAGTAGCCTTTCCTAGACTTCTAATAACCAGTTGGAAAACTTGGAGAATATTAATATGTGTGTGGCTTCCAGTGGGGTAGAAACAAAGACTCCTGGCATAACTTTTACTTCTGCTGCTTGTGCAGTTCACCTGCACAAGAACAAGACTCTTCTGAGCAATAAAAACATCTATGCCATCCTGTTGACTCACCTGTTACAATAAGGTTTTTAAGCATTACCATCATCTAGCTCCTCCTTTTTCTTCTCAGCTGTCCTTCAGGCATCAGACACATGATGATTGTTGTGTATCTAGCTCTCATCAAGTGCAGGTGTTCAGAAGCTCAGGTCTTTTCTGTATAAAAATCTCACCATTTGTGAGATTGGTACCATTTGTACCCAGGACCTTACATGTTAGTTAGTTACTGTGCCAAGTGGAAGCAATTAACCAAAAAGAGCTGTTTGACTCAAAATATCACTGAAAACAGAAGTCTGAAGATAATCAGAAAACATTTCTGGTTTGGGACCGGTTGCTTTAAATCACTGGAATCTGTCATTCACTAGACAAGATGATAGCGTGTGCCAAGAATAATATTTCAGTCATATAATATTATTATTGGTTATGAATTCATACTTTTCCCCCCCAGCATATGTAGGTGTCAGATATGACAGATTTCGAGCCTCATTCATATCTAGCACTGAGGAACTCTCTCTGCAAGAAAGCAATGGTATAAAACTTATATAAAATTCAACTGAGAGCTCTCTGAGACCTGTCCTTGTAGGTACAGGGAATTAAGTTGTTTGGCATCTTGGAAGTCCTTTACCATCCCATCATGCAAAACCTTTTGACATTAACAAGGATTTGGACTGGGTGTGTGTGAATTTGTCTCGAGAAAAATAATTGTGAATAATTAGCAATATCTGCACTGATTTAGATTACCCCAGAGGGATTTCCATGCTTAAAATCACATCCAGGAACTGGTTGTGCTGCTGCTATGTCACTTTGCCTTATTTACAGTAACAACATGGGTGAGTGAAAGGGGAGGAGTAATAGGTGGTTTCTTGATAACATTAACATTGAAGTGAGAGTCTTTACTGGTGTCAGAGCCTCTGAGGGGTTTAACTGCATGAAATCCAGGAATTGTACCTTCATTTGGCATTGTCACTTCTATGGTGGCTTGTAAGATTTTTTGAAAGGGAGAAAATAAATGTACAGCAGGACGGGAATTTAAATAGAAAAAAAGATTTTTTTATTGTTATTATTATTTCCAGTCTTACCTATTCAATTGATTTGCCAGCTTGAGTCTGCAGGAAAAAGCACTTAACTGGTTGGACTGCCAAGTCCCACTGCCCCTTACACAGTGGTTAAGTTAGGAGCTATAAATGCTTAGCAATATGTGAATTAATTTGATAGTTTGCAGCATCTTTTGACTCTGAGGGAACAAAAAGGTGGAGGGGGGAGAAGGTGGGGGAAAGGGGAGAAATGGGAAGGGAGAGAGAGAGAGAGAGAAAGCTTGCCAGCTATTTGTGAAGTAAATGTTCCCATTTCTTTTAAAACACAATAGCAAGTGTAATTTTGTCACATGCATCTGTTGCTATCACCTCTCACTTTGTGCTGAAGTGCTCACCAGAGCATTTACAGAAGTGATTCTTCCTCCCACCCTGACATCTGCCACCGAAAATGCTGCATTATTCATCAGCGTGCTAATGGCAGGTGATGAGATCTTTTCACGCTACATCCCTCTCAGTAGGTGTTTATTACTCTGTTCACCAGCAGCCCTGCTATTACTGCGGGGCCAGAAGAACTCTACATACTCGCTTGACAGGTAATGGGAAACGTGCTCTGCTCACTTGGCTCACAAGTGCAGATGAAGGTTATTACTAGGGCAGCTGCAATATCGTGGGTGCAAAGAAGACGGTCACTTTAAGCGAACAGCTTAATTTTGGAAATCCATACAAATCATGTCAGCACCGTGATAATCCATCTTCTTTACCTTCTATCATTTCAGCAGTCATCACACTGTAATAATTTTCCCCTGGTTCACCTGTGGTCTCTATGAATAACAGAGTGGGGAAAAAAAAAAGGAAAGAAAAGAAGATGAGTTTGGCTTAGTGTCTGATGCTCACAGTCGTGAGGAATTTATCTCTGTCTAGTAGCAAGATGCTGTCGTGTGTGTGAGTGCACATGGGTTTGTGACTTGTTGAGGGGAGAACCTTGCAAGCAGCACTAGTGTGTTTAATTTTATAAAAGCAGCCTGACAAGAAAGGCAAGCCTCTACTGAATTGTTTGAAGCCTTGTGACAAAAATTAGGGAAAATAAACATGCCAGAGCACTGGGAAAATTGAAGGAGGTGAAATTATTTTTACTCCAGAGAACTCAGTTCACTAATAAGCCTTCCCCAGTTGTCTCCCTTCTAGGTTTCTCACTTAGACACATTATGCCATCCTGAGCAACCCATAAAAAACCTCAACCCACACATGGAATAGTCAAACTTTTTCATAATTTAAAGATGTAGCTTCTATTTCACTTAAGGGGCAGAATTTTCTCAATTTTTTTTTACTAAAACAAAAGGTGTGCTGGGTCTGCAGAAATGAATGGTGTTGTAAGGCACTGTGTTTTTGGAATGCATCCTCCCAAAAATGTAAGTTAGGGAGATTTGGAGATAGGCATGATTTGCTGCAATTTTAAAAGTGCTACAACTGCTGAACTGCATGTGTTTCCATATTACGGCAGCCTAAAGTAATTAATCCTAGAACTGTGAAAGATTGGTTGTTTTTTTTTTTCTTTTTGTCAGACTTTTGTCTTTAAAGTCCTGGTTTTATTTCCATGTAATAACTGTGGAGTTGCTTATTATGCCTAGCAGAGGAGAAATGCCTTTTAGAGAGAGAACTAAAAGCAAAGAAAAAAAAATCCCCTCATTTCAGGTATCTGTTCTGTTTTCAAATATCTGCTTTTTTAGGAAGATCCTAAGTTTTTATCTGTTGAGTTTCTGTATCAGTCCAACCTATGAAACTTTTAGATGGTTGTTATAGACTAACACAAGTATTACTTGCAAATTTAACAGCATGACAGTCTGGAGACAAAATGGAAAAGTGATGCACACAGAAAGACTTGTTAGAGCCATTAATAGTTACTTACAGAAGTAACTGGGACAGGGGCAAAGGGAGTAGTCTTGGGACAGACAAGATCTCCTCTCTAGGAGTTTGCTTCCACCTCCAACTGAGGAGTGCTTTGTGCTGGGGAGTGAAGCTGGTGAGTGGCTGGCTGTATTTGTGGAATGGGAGCTGCAGAGTGTTAATCCTTGGCTGAAGTTTAGGCAGGGAAAACAGAGACAATCCCGTAAATACAAAGCATTTGTGTGGAGATAGTTAGCTTGCTGTACTTACTAAAATGCTGATTTCATGAAGATATTGCTCCTCATTTCAGTGGTGATAAAAAGACGTGCCGTAGCTTATTGCTGAGTATAATTTCTGTTTCAGTATATTAATCTATTCCTATGTGACTGAAGGGTTTAGTAAGATGCATCCTTGTCTGAGACTGAGTACCGAAGAGATACTGTTCTCCAAAGATTCAGTAGGCATTCAATTCATAACAAGATGACAACACAGATGTATTTGCCATAATTGGGAACGACAAACTTTGTTTTTTTTCATATGCTCATAATGTCTTCAAAAGAAATTTTTATGTGCAAGAAAGTGACAACATCTATCTCATGGCTTTCTTATCGCTAAACACATATAGTGTATTGTGATGTCATCATTGCCATTGAAATGTAATTGTGACATAAATGTACGTCTTTGTTGGGGTTCAGCAGCTGTTTGGGATTAATTACATTTAGGAAATCACACTGCATACCTTTGATATTAATAAAAACCCAGTAAAGATCAATGTCTGTGTTAGAAACACATCTGTGTTGCATAATGCTGAACTTGAGAAGGAAATAAATGTCTTCTCCTTACCCTAACTTCCTCCTCAAACTGGAAAAAAACCCACTTTGGATATGTGAAAGCACACTGATAGTTTTCTCTAGGCACATAGAAACAGAGATAATAAATTAGTAGGACAATAAAAGGTAAAGAAAACTCTAAATTAATAAATATTAATGTTACAGTATTATTGACCAAAAAGAAAAAATGACCTACAAAGAGCTGTGAAAACTCACATAGAGAAAAACAAGTTTCTAATTAATATAAAATTCTATTTCCACAAGGAAGAGATTCCAGAATCTTATATCCAGTCTTGTGAAGAAGACATTCAAGACCACAAAGGAAAGTTTATCATTAGTCTTATAAAATAAACAGTAGGAGAAAGATGAGAGTGTTTCTTTCATAAACAGGTTTTAAACTTGAGATTCCAGAGTTCAGCATATTTATTTATACTCCTTTCAGAATGAGGAAGCAGTCAACATCAGCCTGCAGCTGAACTATTCTTCTCATTTGTTCTCAGTCATCAATGCTTAGGTGAAGGCGACCTGTGACATCTTCCTACTCATAAGAATGGAATCATTCCCTTTTCAGTGACGTAACACAAAATTTACAGAAATTATTCTCTGACTGCAAGGCAACTATAACTAGCGAAAAGAATTGTGGTTAAAATGTCTTTATTATAATGCAAAAAGAATAAAACTCTCAAAATTTGGCCTATTTTACTGAGTGTTTTTCTTTTTAGAATGATGTGTTTTGTTAATGTTCCAAGGGTAGAATAGAATGTGTTGATGTTGTAAAACAATGTCCATGAAAAATCATATATCCACAAAATATATTTTTTTTTCATAATTTCAAATGAAATCTTGGATTTTATTGTGTTTGTTTTACTTTTCAGAGCTCTCCAGGCCCCAAAACTATTAGAAATTTCCATGACACTGGGAATTTCATTATTGCTCATCTTCACTGTTGGAATCACCCTGGCCAGTGGGATATAATGAGGAAGAGGTATAAGCATGAAAAAATCATTCCTCATTGCTCTGTTTATTGTCCATGTTGACCATCACTGTAGACTACAGAAGACACTGAAATATTCACAATGGTTGTTGAGCTAACTATATTTTACCTGGCCACTTGAATTTCTCAGAGTTACTCTGACTTTTGATCCATTCTCTTTTTTCAGCTATGTTTGCTGCAGAAAGGTAACCTAAAACACTGGTGTTTTCCCAGCAATTCTTTATACTTATGTACATTTCTAAATAACAACAGATTTTATAGGCTGTTCATTTTTATAGAAACTGAAAGTGATTTTTGAGAGATTAGGCTGATCACACACAGGGAGGACTGACAGGAAGCACTGTTGAAGGATACTTACAAAGGAGGAAGGACTGCAGACAAGTGTTAGCATTCAGGATCACACACAACCACTAATGGTTATATGAAGGTGCTTTATTTAAAGAGCTCTGGATGTCAGGGGTACACATACCCAAATCTGACCCGATTTGAGTTTTCGAGTTGAACATATTTTATACTCTATTGTTATGCAACTTACATATTAATTATTAAACTTACATTGTTCTATTGTATGCATTGTTTTTACCCAAGCATGAATTTCTTGTGATCCCCCCTTAACCCCCTAACACGGTTCCCCATGTTCTCTAAACAATAATTATATCTAACCACATCTAACAATTGTATCATTTATCATATACTGACTACACAGGTGCAGCTTGACCTGGTCTTTAGCAAGCACAAGGCCTAACATTTCCCAGGGCCTGCTTTTCCCAGGGCTTTCCAAACCTAAGTCCCCAAATTTTCTAAGATTTTAAGACCTTTTACTATCACAAGGAATGATGAAAACAGAAAGTCAAACAGGAAAATCACCACTTCTTGTGCAACACAAATAATTTCATGCAAAATGACTAAAGTCCAAGTTCTGAGGAGGAGAATAAGTCAGGTCTCTCTTACAAGGTCTAATGAAATGTGTAAAACTATTTCATTTTAGCTTTCCACATTGGATATCCAGATTTTTTTTATGGTTTATTTATGTTTTATATTATTTGAGTTATGTTCTGTAGCCATGCTGGCAAGGAACTTTTTGTTTAAAAAGGATTTAACCATATGAAGGGGAAATTGCATATATGCAATGAACTCTGTAATCAATAAGGTTGAGACTAGCTGTTGCCAGGTGTGAACTACAAGCAGAATTTGAAAAAGGGGTCTTTTTGGATTTGTGTTTCATGCATTGTTTTGTTTTTTTATGTTTGTAGCTTATCTAATGGAAGTTATTAAAGTATTGTGTGGGTGGTTTTGTTTGGGTTTTTTTTGTTTGTTTGTTTGTGTTCTTTTTTTTTTTTTAATGGAAAACATCTTTCTCCTCAAATTAACTCTGAAACTGGAATTTCTTGGGTTGCGACATATGACAGCATTGCTGACGGCACTGCTCTGGAGGAAAGAGAGCAACTTTCTCCGTGGCATTGATCTGTACGCAGGCTGTCATGTTTGCCTTGTTTTGATGTCCTCGGGAGGACGGAGGTACTCACCTCCTTGGAATGGCAGTCAGGCAAGTTGTCAAGAGACAACAGTCAATAACCATTCACCCTAGATTAAACAAAAGAAGTTGTTATGGACTGTCTGGAGAATGCAAGCTTTGTTTTCTCATGAGGCACTGTCCACCTTTCAGCGATGCAATGCAATGCAGTGCATGTGCACACTTAAGTCCCCCCTACCTACATCTAAGATAATAGATGACCTTGCTTTTTTCTTGGTCTGTTAGCACTGAAAGCTGAGTCTTTTGAAGTGTATTCTGAGGAAACTTGCTCACAGTTTAAAGACCAGCATAGCTGAATACTTCTGTACAGCTGTGTCTGTAGTTGCATTTTTTTACCTAGAGCACCGAACTGTATATTCATTTCCCTTTTCCTATAAGCAGTAGAATTACATATACCAAACCTGTTGCATATGTACAGAGATAAGCTAGCATTGCATTAATTTTCTTGACAATGGTGGTAGTGCAATATATATCAGTTAACCCTGAAGGGTAATCTTGGTCTTTACCTGTGATAATCTCTGTGTACACATAAAGCATCTGTGCCAGAAAAAGCTCTGCTTTTAAAAGAATATAACTTTTCACAATTCTTAAGATTAAGCATAGGTATCACTCTGTGATGGGGTAGGGCCTTGCTGTTTCTCAGAGTCCTTCCTCCAAAGGAAAGGCTTTTAATCCTGCATGTGGAATGCAGACAAATCTGGAGTCTTTGGCCTGCAGCTACAAACATTGTCTTCTGACTTCTTCCTGAACCCTGAAACAATTCCTCATTTCATTTTATGTGAAGACAGATATCTCATATCTAGAGCTTTTTTTTAAAAAAAAAAAAAAAACAAAGAAGGGAGTTTTTTTCTTAAATTGCCTTTATTTTTGTCCATATTTCTTCTTTTTTTTTCTTTTTTTATTATTCCTAAACTTTTTTTACTGTGACGAGTAAAAACTCTGGAGGAACAGGCTCAAAGTGGCTGTCAAGAAGACTTTTTTCCCAAAGTAAAAGGTGCTGACAGACAAAAGAACTATGTCATGAAAAATTTATAACCAAATTTCCCACAACAGAAAAGGGGCAAAACCACCTCACATATTAAATGCCAAATCTTCATGCATATCTGCTTCAGTACTGATTCAGTGACAAAATAACTTTCACAATGTTTTATGGTCCAAAGCAGCTATAAAGTAGCTGCATATGTCATTTTAGTAAACTAAAATCAGAATTATACTAATATTCAGTGTGGTGACAGAAATATATTATCTTGTCAAGCAGGAGATCTGATTTTACAGGAATACATGGTAGGTTAGAGAGGAGCTGTATGAAGGATGCATTTAATTACATAAATAATAAGAGTAATGATAAACTGTAAAACTAGTTTTACACATTAGAAAATACATAATAATATGTGGATATACATATATATATATTCATATAAGATTGTATGTAAGCTTTCTAGCAAATACCAATGCATATTCTAAGCCAATGTCTCATCTTTCACATACCTTATGGGTCTTATTTGTATAAACGCATTTTTCAGATTAAAATAAACTGTAAAATACTTTTCAAATTAAAGTAAGCTATAAACTGATGGGTTCAGAGTTGGTTGCAACATAGAAGGATAAGAATTTGGATGTGCTTATTGATCTTATGTTGTGTGAGTCATTACTGTGATATGTCAGTAAAACCAGCTAATCTGATTTAGGGTATATCAAAAAAGATATTTTCAGTAAAAGTGGTAGTGATACTGTTGAAGAAATTATTGTGATAACAGTAACCACATACTATTCTGGTTACTCAGAGAGGTGCAGAAAAGGGCAACTGAGAGGTTTAGGAAATGCCTCATATCAGAAGACCACCAAATAGTTTGTGTTGGAAAACTAAGAAAAAAAAAATTGATATATTTACAACTATTATTGCATTACAAAGCTTAGAAAATTTTTTAAAAAAATTATTTTTAGTAGAGATTACTGCTGTTAAAAGAACTTAAGGAATGCAGCAAGTAAAGGGCTGCAAGCCTGCATTTTTCCCAACATGGGAAAACTTGAGACCTAAGTACAGCTCGGGCATAATAAACACACAAATCTTTGGGGAAAAAATACGGTTCTTTAACTTGTCCTGGTAGAGCTGAGTAAATATATGGAAGGTCTTTATGTTGTGGCTTCTCGTAGGGTTTATCAAGCTTCTTCCAGATCCAACTTCTGGTGGGTGTTTTTAAAAAAGAATGTCAGAAAATAGTTAATGTAAAGGTTAATGGATTATGAAGAAATAGTTGGTATGTCTAGCTACAACATCTTCCCAAATTTTGATGACTGTGTGATCAATCTTTTCAGTAAATTCAAAAACTCAAGGTTCATGCCAATGACGGTATAAAAAAATATTTCTACTAAGATGAACCTGTTCATAATTCTTTTTTCAAACAATAATAAGTTATAATACTGGGTGTTTGTCTCTTGGTAAATCATGGACTAAAAGAAATATATTTATGTAAACAAAAAATAACTACTTGTAGGTTTTGATCCACAAGCATGTGTACAAACCTTTTCAGTAAGTTTGCATGTAGATTTTTACAGGTACTGGATATTTTTCTTTTGATTCAATTATTGCAAATTACAATGATGTTAATAGATTTGAGTTATCCTCAAAAAAGAACAGTTTCAAAGAAAAATGTTCAGGTTTTGTCTTTACTTTAAAAGATTTATTTGATTTATAATAACAAAAATTAAAATTAGTAGCAAAAGTCTTTTTGCAATAAAAGATCTGACAGCTCTAGCATAGAACTAGCATGTCACACCTCAGTCTAATAATTACTTCTAAAAGAAACTTTTCAGCATTCATATGTTGTTGCAGAAGACTTTATATGATACAAAAGAATATTTTCTTGGAAGAAAATATTCTCCTGGTAAAATTTTCTCCAGCTTTACTATTGCTTTAACTGACTAATTGAGAGTAACAGTGTAATGATTACACAAAAAATTCTGTCAGCTGTACTAATGGCACCTATCACCCCTTACTAAGAAAACAAAGAAACTTAGCTGTTCCTAATTTCTTCCAGATATTTAAACTCTGTTCTTATTTATAAGTTGCAGGTACAAGAGGGAAAGATGGTCTTAAGTTTAGATTATCCTTTCAGCAGAACTATTAAACACTAATTGCTGAATGTGTTATTAGGTTTAGGCAGGAAGAAGCAATCCTATTGAAGATTTCTAGCCCTTTATGTAACATGACAGGGGAATATTAAAACTTTCTAAAACTGCTTAGTTCCCTCTTGCCTCCATATGATCCTATATAACTTCTGCAAATTTTTCCAAAGCAAGACATATGCGTTTTCTGTTTCCTGTCTTTAGATTATAAAGCTAGTTTTCTTTTTCCATAAGATGCAGTAGTATGCAAAATACATTTCATGTTCCGTAGAGTATTGCTGGAATCATTCCTTCTCAAACAGAAAATAAAATCCAAGAGACAATCCTCTTATAAAATAGAAAACAAAATAAAGCAAGGAATGATCGACTGCATTTTTATTGGTATATGTGAACCTATTTCATTATACATCCATAATGTAATCCCAGATGCCCCCTCTGCTCATTTGTTCACTGGTTTCTTGTAGTTACCATAACAGCTGGGACTCTTCAGGACATACTGAATTTTCTTTTTGCAAGCTTTGTTGATCAGCTAACAAGGGCCTTTCATATGAAGAGTGGGACTGGACAAAAGCACAGTTAGTCCTACAGAAGAAAAACATCAGCATATTAAGGCTGACTATCCCATGGATAAAGCACGAATAATGTTTACCTAATATAAATCTTAATATGCTCTTCTCATAGACTTTCCTCTTGTTTTGAAATCCAGGATCTTTTAATTCAAGTTTGAATATTGAAAGTTGGCTAGACTTTCCACAAGGAGAAAGAAACTTTGCTTTTTGCTCTATTGTTGGACAACACCCTACATTCAAATAAAATGCAAAATAGTTTAAGGTAACTTTATATGCAAACATCTCCTATTGATTTAAAAATCTGAGCTGGAAAAACACAGAGTAGATATTTAAAATGCGCATAGTGCATGAAATTACCTCACGTTATGGGTAATACATGCCTTGTAGCAATTATGTCACTTATGCTTACAGTAATTAAGTGTTGATGTGTGATCGCTAAGTTGCAATGATGTTGTTAACTAATGTACATAAATATTCCCTTTAAACTGTAATTGCACTTTGCCATAACTTAAAAGAGTATATGCTCAACTGGGTGTATATGGTTCCATTACCTTAAGGAATGAATTACAAACTTCAGTCTGTCATTAAGTACCATGCTTGAGTTCTATCTTTTAACTTAAAGGCAAAAAAATCCTTTGGTCTTGGAGTTCACAATGTACAATACTGTCATAAGAGCTTAAATATTTCTCATTTAAAAGGGTAGCAGTGTTATGCAGAGTAAGACAGTTCAGACCACAAGTGCTGAATATCCCAAACCTGAAGGGATGCAATGTAACTTAATTCAGAGTTTATCTGCACTGCATTTCTCTCTAAAAACCAGAGCTGATCTTGGGAAAAACTGTAGTGTTCTACCCTTCTGGTGAATGCAAGATTTATGATGGCCTAAAGTTAAGGTTGTTTCACTTTCAACACTAGAAATCCAGTGCTTGCTCCAAAACTGAGGTGGAGGAAAATTCAGAAATGTGTGTTGCTCAGAAAGATCTTTTTAGCAAGTGCAGCTTTGTGAAGCTGCAGAGCGATACAGTCATGGGAGACACATCTCAGGTCACTGCTTGACAAAGCCTGACAGTTGCCACTTTTTCAAAACAGGTAACTTTTTAAAAAATGTATGCCTTTGTGTGCTAAGAATAAATGGAGCATTACTGTTCTTTATTGTGCATACAACAACATATATTGACTTGCATTAAGAAGAAAGTGAGTGGAGAAAACAATGCTCTTGTGGTTAGAGGCAGTGCCAGGTGGGGTAATAACTGCTATCCAACAAACCTCAGTTATACTGAGAAAACCAATGCTGCCTGGGAGTAAAAGGAAGATGTTTTTATGCTCAATGTGGGAATTATATGAAATTCAAGCTCTGTGTTCAGTAAAAGATCAGGCTTGTTCTGTTCAGTTCATGAAAATGTCTTCATATTGCTAGTGTCTTTACAGTATACTTGTGCAAAAAAACGTCTAGCACAGACCAAGACAAGTCCATAATACATCAGGTGAGCTATTTATTGATATTTTAGGCTCAAAAAGTTATAGTAAGCTGAATTAAATCAGGCTCAAGCTGAACAGCTGGAAACTCAACAGCTGGGTTCTCCAGAATTCAATTTTAGGGCCAATGCTCCTAAATATTTTTGTAAATGTTCTGGATGCTGGAAAAAAAAGTCACTAAATTTGGCAATGCTGCTAAACTAGGAGGAGCTTGACAGAGGATAGATAATGCATGGACTTCTTGATCCTACAAAGTTTTTACATAAACAGCAGAAGGGACACTGATGTCAAGAGACAAGACAGTGCAAGTCCTAAGTCCAGTGAGGATATTGTGTCCTCAGTGTCTTGAGGAAATATTTCAAAACTCACAGCAACTAACAGTGTATTCTACCAGGAACTGAAACGTATGGTGGATATGTTTGGAGGGCCAGAAAGAGCAAAAAATCTGCTTTATCAAGACATGCAATGTTGCTGTACATACAGGACATAAATTACTTGAAAATATTATTGTAATTCACAATAAAAGGATTCAAAGGTTTTACAGATTCAGAGAATATGCGAAAACCTGAAATACTTATGTTTCTACATTAGCCAGGTCTCTGTTCTCATCTAGAAAATGAGTCTTTAAACTTTCTGACATTTTTGGTCCTGAGTAATTGGGGCATTGCCTTTAATAATGTTGAAGAAATTTAACACTGGGCTTATTTTAAAAATCAATCAATGAAAAAACCAAAAAAATTCACCCAGTCTTTACCAAGAAAATCAAAGATTTTCTATTGCCTGAGTTTTGATAAGTCATCCTGTTTGGCCCTGATTTATCCAACCTCCTTCATTCACTTTAACAGAGGTCTTTCCATGATGAAAAGCTCAATTATTCCAATAAACTGCAAAGATTTGCAGAAACTTGAAAATGGATTAAAAGTAAATCTCCTTTTCTAGGGGGAAAGAGAAGCCAACATGGGAGAGAATAAACCTAGGAATGCACAGAAAATAAACTTCACGGTGCAACATACTGGTGCCGCAAACAACTGAGCAGCCTGACCAGCATGAGCACAGCATTGAACTCCCAGGATTCCCTCCTGTTGGCTGAATAATCCTTTTTGTATTTTAGTTGGTCCAGCATACTGGTCATGTTCTATTTCTTGGTGAAATCTGTCTTTGACTTTTACTCCTGAGTGTGCTCAGAAGATGGTAAGGCAGCTGCAGCCTCAAAGCATTTTTCCTTTGCAGCATCCGTATCAAAATTTAGGCTGAATTGCATAGAACATGGAGTAGCAAAAGACCAGAAACCAAATTTTAAATGTTGACTCATGATGAGGAGTGGTCTGCATCTTCTCTGGACTAGCTCAGAGAGGAATGATGATTGTCAGAGGCCTAACAGCCCAGCAGAGGAGAAACAGGCCATAGTGCTTGTCTTCATGGACTAAGCTACTCGTGTTCACAGAACAACTTATTCTCTGGCCATATCAACAAAAAAGGGTGGATAGAGTAATGGCTAAACCTACCACATTCCTTGCCCCCTGCTTTAAGGCTGGTATCCAAACTGGAAAAAAGTCTTGTATGGGAAAAATTAATCACATCAGAGTTATCATGATTTAGCTGAAATTTAGTTATCTTCCTATCAAAGCAAAGTCCTTTCTAAATAAACATGCAAACAATTTTAAAGCCTGGACAGTGAGAAAGGGTCAATTCATGCAGGAGGAGAAGCTGATCAAAACTAGCTAATTTAAAGCTAGTGTTTTACAAACTTGCCAGTCATGAATGTTTGATGTGTATGTGTAGTATCCTGTGTCTGGTTTCCACTGTCATCCAATGTGAGTGCTACGGTATCTGTCGCTGTTAGTGGTGTATCTCATATCACAGCAAACAACACAAAAATATGACTAAACTTATGAAGCTGTCCTAGCTGTTACTAAATGCATGAAGTATAAATTGAAAAATGCCAAGCACTTTCTCTGCCCCTGCCAAACAATCTTGTCAGGCATAATGAGATTTCTGTTCACACTCTGTAACCTCATGTAACCTGTACTGATTGGATTTGTAGTATTCTTATGAGTGCTGTGTGGACCTTTCATTGGCCTTTTCACCCTGGTGTGACTTGGAAACACTTGCTGGGCTGCTTCCCAAATCTTTTGAAGTCAGTCTTTAGTCACCCAGGTGCCTGACTTGGAAATCAGACTGTTTCCAACCCATGCCAGTGGCCTGTATCTCTGCTCCAGCTTCTTCTTCCCTATCATTCCTTCTGGGATGGCAGTGAGGAGGAGCAATATATAACAGACCTTTGTTACACATTTCATAAGCCAGATATTTGGATTCTGCTGTGCTTACCAGGCTCCTTCACGTTATGTATGCTGTGTAAAGAGTAAGAAACACAAATGCACCTTTTGCTTCCTATACCTGAAGTTTGTCTGCTTTTCTTTCACACTGGTTTGGACCAATAGAAAAGATATTTTTTCCCCCTTTACTTATTTATCTCTTCCAAGCACTGTTCAGAAACTAAATAAAGAATGAAATAAAGGTCTTTTTTGTTGGGTTAAAGTACTAAGTGAGCCTCTACAAATTTGGCAAGATCCAAGGTCGCAAGACGTTGACTCTAAACAAGCATTCCTCACCATTAAGGAATTTAGTAGCAGCTGATAAAAGACATCTGAGTTTGTATATGGTGATTTTAAATGGCAAAGAGTTATCTTTGAAAATTTCTAGCCATTAAAATTTTCCAAAATTGAAAACAATAAATATTGAAGTGCCGTAAAACAATGGTCAAAGGATCCTTTGTTGATGCCAGAGAAAAGCTATGGGGATGATCTTTGTGATTACATGAAGAGATAGCTTTTCTGATACAGCTACATGTGGGTCATTCAGATGTTTATTGATTAAATACCTTTTTTGACGTTTCATTAAGAACTCAATTACCAAAGTATCAGAAACTCCAGTGCCAAGGAAAGTTTAGGGATAGGGAGGAGAAAGAAAAACTGCATGCTTACTTCAGATGTTTTTATTCATAGTGGCAGCTGTCACAATTCTGTAACCTGTGATATTTTTTTCTGTTTCCTTGAGAGTTTTTATTTTATAAATGGAAATGATTTGGTAGTTTCATTTTGAAGAAGGTATTCTTGCAATCTTTTCTTTCTTTTGGTTCTCATGGTGGGACATAGAGAACTAACCAGCACCTTCGTGTCCTCTCAGTGTTTGTATTGGGCTTGCTCAGCAAAGTACTCTGTCCAGATCATATCATGATTCCTGTGTTCTATTCTATATGTGACACCTTTGCTGAGAAATTGTATAGTGACACTTCCTTTTCAGCTTGTCATGCTGGATTACAACAGGATGTCAATGACAATATTCAATATTAAAGCATCTCAATCTATGTTTCCTTTCACTCTTTTTTTTTACTTGTCTCTTTCTTTGCTCAGAAAGAGAGGGGATGAGTTTTGAGGGGTCATAAAAAAAGATCCAGTAAAACTACTGAAGAGTCATATTTATTTCCTTTGCTCTTATCACAAAAAGCTTGGCATGTTAAAAAAATTGCCAAAGACTACCAGAATGTTAGTGATCTGTCTGGAAAAATTAACCACATTGGTCAGATAATCAAGTTATTCACTGTCTGAAATTAAAATAAAACTGTGCTATACCTGGCCATTAAATTTTTTTTCAGATAACTTTTAGTGAGTGAGCAGAATTTTAAACATTTAACACCTGAACTGCCAGAGAGATTGAGAGATGTTTGACTGAAATACTAAGAACACATTTCTCAAAGCCATGTTAGTAGAATTTGAAACTTCTGCCCATTGGCTGAAGCATCAGGATACAATTCCTGACTTTACTGAAGGAAAAGCTTACCCATGATTCACAAAGAATCAGAAATCTACCACATGTTCCTGCAGTGATGAAGAAATATTTGTGAAATGTTTTGTTATTCCTTCACTTGGTTGGTCACTGGTCACAGTTTCTTTGGTGCTGCTTAGTACTCTGTGGAAAAGAGTCTAAATCAAAGAAAATATATGGCACCATGGGTAGGTGCAGTGTTGTACCCTTTGGTCATCTCCTTCCCTAAAGTATTGTCAACAGTGAAATTGCAACTCTAATTGCTGCTCAATGTTACCAAAATTTCTATGCCCTTTCTGTGTTTCTGTTAATTGGGAATGTAAAGTGAAGCGATGAATTCTTTGCTGTACATTCAGAAGAGGCTCTATCTATACTGTCTTATTCTTTTGTTGTAGTCTTTGTTGTCTTTTTCCCCTGAAGGTATTTATTTTAATATTCTGAATTGTGGCTTTTATCATTCATTCTTTTTGACATAAAACTATGCTCAACTGACACAAATGAGCCAACAAACTTTGTTCATGCTGTCACATTTTCCTGCTCTCATCAGAGAAAAGTGAGTAATCTCCAGTGAATAATTTGTTAAATTTAGCCTCTTTTTCCTCTCAAACTATATGAGTTCCTCAAATGCTTCTATTATTAGACAACGTGGCACAAACACTCTGGGCTGTATTCCATTTAGTGAACATGAATATTCAAAATCTGAGCTATTTAGTTTGGTAGAAAGAGGTCACAAAAAGGACAACGTAGTATTTCTCATTATTATTTTTCAAAACCATCTTAGTCAGTTAAAACCTTAAGCTGTCATTGTGGCTGTTATGGTGAAGACTGAAATTATATTTCTTTTCTAGGAAGCATTGTTTATGTGCTGTTAACATTCCTAAAGTAATTGCTTTGATGACTTTTCAGCCTGGGTTTCCTGAACATAACACTGGTAGCTTCAGCTTGTATATCTAACAAAGCTTATTCAAGTTTTTTTTAGTTTCTCATTTGTACTTTTGGTTTGCGTAGAAGCCTGATTTCTATCACATCATGTATGGAGATTTGGGATATTCTTATTCCAAGACTCAAATTAAAGCATGATAATGATGATTGTTTTATGACAATGTTGTAAAAGTATATAAAAAGTCAACACAAATTGTGAAGTCAGCTTAGCACAGTGGGAAGATACACATTTTTAAAAAATACTTTTTATTCAGAAAAGGAGACTACTGCATTTCAGCTTATGCTTGCTTCTTTATCTGTCTCAAGCAATGATTACCTGGAAAATGAAGACTTGAAGAAAACTATTCCACAACTGCTCAACTTGTCATATTTGTAGGAGCTGAGATCCAGGATTTACTGTGCCTATTTGAATAAATACAATTGTTGTCTCAGTTGCTCTATTTAGTGAGCAAAATGAATGCTGTGTTTGCAGAACCACTTGATTATTTCCGGACAAAAAATTTACAAATGTTGGAAACCATGTTCCTGCACTTTTCATGCATTTGACTGCTGTAAGATATTCTGAAAGTCACAACTCTGAAAATTCTTCCCAGCTTTCTCTCTCGTCACTTGTGTACAGGAACATACCCAAATTCATAGACACACTTTATTTATTATTTATTTATTCATTTTATTATGAAGAAAATCAAAAATATTTAGTTTTGCTTTTCAACTTGTTTCATCTGGGAGAGAAATGAAAAAAACATCCAAGCAACCATGAAAAGCAGTGTCACATGAAGTTCTAAATCATCTGCAGAAGAACTGAAGATGAAATCTAATTTGGGAATGAAATCAATAGCCCAACAGAAATGCATGTACACCAATGCACACAGGGTAGGAAACAGGAAGAGCTGGAGTGCAGCAGGAAATCTATGATATAGTCAGCACCATGGAAATATAGTGCATTGACCTGCATGACTGGAGTGCTGGCTATAAGCAATGAGGGAGAGGTGTTGGGGTGTCTCTGTCCATTAGCAAGTGTTTCAGCTCTATAGTGTTCAAGGCTAGGAATGCTGAAGGACACGAACTATTGTGAGGGTTCCCCAGCTAATCAGACACACAGCCACTTTCGTGAGGCCAAAAAAAGCCTTTATTTTGAGGTTTTCTCAATGCTTATATAAGCTTCTCCAGCCAGGTCACCCTGATTGGTAGAAGGAACAACACCCCTCTCATCCCATTGGTGGGATAAGAGAGAAAAACATGCTCAGAACATCTGTGTCTTGTTTTGGGAAAGTAATTCCTTATTTACACAAATAATCCTTGAATGAGAATGGTTCCCAAGACTTTCCCTTGGGAATAGTCAACATCTGGGAGGTTGAATATTCTCTCAGGTTCAGAAAATCATGTCCACAGCTAGGGATGCTGAAGTTGAGTGCCTTTTGTATAATAATCAAAGAGAGGGTTGGTGAGGCAAGTATTTTTAGAAAGGATAGGTCAGGGAACTGAAGTGGTGGAATCGCTCTTGATGTTAGAGAGCAACTGGACCATATCAAACTTGGTCCAGGGACACACAATGAATTGAGATTAAGTTTTAGGGGACAGGGTAAAATGGGTGACACTGTTGTGGGTATTTACTACAGGCCACCTGATTAGGAGGAAGTAGTTGAAAAGAACTTCTATAGGCAGCTAGAAGTAGCCTTGAGATCAAAGGCCCTGCTTCTGGGGGACTTCAATCACCCTGATATTTGTTGTTAGGACAAAACAATCTAGCAGACACAGTCCAGGATATTCCTGCAGATTATTGACAATAGTTTTAGATGCAAGTGGTGTAGAAGCCAATGAGGAAAGATGCATTGCTGGACCTTGTACTAACAAGCCAGGAGGGACTGGTTGAAGACATAAACATTGGTGGCAGCCTTGGCTGCAGTGACCACCAGATGGTCAAACTCAGGATTCTGCATGGAGGAAGCAAAGAAGTAAGCAGGACTAGGTCCCTGAACTTCCAGACAGCTAACATAGGCTTCTTCAAAAACCTACTTAGAGGAATCCCATGGGATAGGGCTCTAGATGAGAAGGGGGTCTAAGAGTGCTGGACAACTGGAAGGGCTTCAGCAGCAGTACATATGCAACAAAAGGAAAATTATCTAAAATGTAGGCCTGCTGCTGAATCAGAGATGTGTTCTGTCAACAGAAGATGCAGAGAAGGCAGAATTAGTGAATGCCTTTTTTCTTCAGCCTTCAATGATGAGACTGGGCCTCAGGAGACCCAGAACTCAGAAGAAAGAAAAGAAAGTTGGAGAAACGAAGGCTTTCCCTGGGCTGTAGAGGATTTGGTTAGAGATAAGCAGACTTAACATCTGTAAATCCATGGGATCTACAGATGGGATGCACCCACAGGTACTGATGGAGTTGGAAGATGTTATTACATTCTCCACCATCTGTGAAAAATTATGGGGAAAAGGAGAGGTGCCTTGTGACTGGAGGAAGGCAAATTTTATTCACATCTTCAAAAATGGTAAGGAGGACCCAGGAAACTACCAGCCATTCTGGCTGATGGAACAGATCATTCTGGAGAACACCAAAAAGCATGTAGAAGAAAGAAGGTCATCAGGAATACAGGAGTATTCAGGATGGAGTCTCAAGGGGAAATCTTGCTTCACTAATCTGATAGGCATCTGTGATGTCATGGCAGGATGGGTTGACAAGAGAAAAGCAGTGTATGTTACTTATCTTGACTTCAGCAAGGCTTTTGATGTGTCTCCCATAACATTCTCATGGGTAAGCTCAGCAAATGTGGGTTAGATGAATGGGCCCTTAGGTGGATCGAGAACTGGCTGAATGGAGGAGCTCAGAGGGTTGTGATCAGCAGAGCAGAGTCCAGCAGGAGGCCTCAAGTCAGTGGTGTTCCCCAGACAGCAATACATTTGTACAGTTAGTACTTTCTGTTTCTACTTGAAATATATAGACCAATATAAGTAGGACCCAATTTGCCTTCTTTCTCAGCTGGATAAATTGAAAGTACAACATGAATGTGCTCATTCATTAATAAAGGTATTTCCACTCTTTGATTACTGCAATATTTTAAGCAGAAGTTGCTACTAATCACCTTGCCATTCTGATTTTCTCCAGATCTTGTGCACAATGCTACATAGGGATATGCTGGAGGGAACTTTCCAGCCTGAAGTGCCCTGGAGTGCCCTATTGGCGATGAGTGCAGAGGCCTTGAGGTGAAGGGAAAAATGATCTATTTGTGAAAGCCTGTTGGAAATGTTCAGGAATCAAAGCTGTACAGAAGTAGGGGAGAAGTAGAGTGGGCTTAGCTCCAATACCCCCCACTCAGGTCACAACTTCCGGGAAGTAGTACTGGACTTCTCTCAGGTGTGGGTGGACGCCTACTGTCCCTGATGGCCAGCTCTACAAAGCAGTTGCTAGTCATCCTGCCTGGGCTGGAGAATTTGTGTGGAGCCCCAGTGTTTTTGTGAATATCAGCTCCTTGGGCTGGTTCCAGCTCCTCAGCCTGGTGTGGGAAATCTGCTGCTCTGTGTTCTCTTAGCACTGTTGGCTGTGGGGTGATAGAAAAAGGGCAAATGACAAATCTTATTGTCAGCAGGGAGAAGGAGGAGAAAGATATTCTACTGATATTTGCACCATCAGGGAGCTGCTGTGTATCTAGTACATGACTCTGCAGAGAACGGCAAATTGTGGGGCTTATTTAATCTGCTGTGAAAATATATCTGCAGGAGAACATATCTTGTGCAGATCTTAACACCATTGCTCTTTGGCACCTCTGATTTCCCTGTCCCCTTGAAAAGCTGGTATTAATTTCAAAACTAGCTTGCCTAGAAAATGAGTTAAAAATTCTTACTGTGACTACATTTGTCTCCAGGTCCTTCCGGTGTTTTAAATGTTTTTTATTCTTGTTTTAAACTGTGCTGTTCTGTTTCATGCACTGGTTTGAGTGACCTATACAAAAAACAGGTGAAGCTAGTTAAAGTGAGGAAAACCATAAAATTAGCTGCAGAAGGAAATACTTTCAAGTGTACAAAGTAAAGAAAATGGAAGTGTAATTCTCTTTAGTCTCTTTTGATTCTATATACCTCTGGTGTTATTTGTAACAGTAGGAGTTGAAAAGCATGTAGACAGAGCATGATCTTTAAGCTCATGGTGTCTCAAATAAAGGGTCTTGAACCCCTTAAAGCGTCTTGAATATGACCAGGTACAAGATGCAGACAAAGCATAGAAAAAAAAAGACAAAAAAACCTGAAAAAAAATTGGGAAATAGAACAAATCTCTGGAGGCCAGAGAAATAACTAATGCAATGCTCCAATTACTTTTGAAAAGGATCTAAAAGAATTGCAGGAAATTAGACCAGTCAGTTTGACATTGATTTTTTAAGTCTCAGAAGTATTTTTAAAGGATCACATGTGGATACATTCAAAAGTACAGCTTGAGAATAGACAATCAGTGTGGCATAAGGATAGGGTAATGAGGTTTAAGTAATTTGTTTGTATGAATTTATATATCTCTGTTTTAAAAATATACCATGTGAAATGGTGGGAGAGCAATAAATATGAAACAGTGGAACTATCTGAATAGGTTTCCCTTTGATTTAAGAACTAAGGTATGAAGTCCTCTGACGCTGCCCCCCGCGGCCCGTCACGCCTGGGCTAGCTCTGTCCACTGGCCGCTGGCAGTGCCAGGAGTGGGGAACGGTCTGGGAGCTGTTTTCCCCAGACCGAACCTTCAGAGCCCTTCTGCCACACAGGGCTCTGCGGATCTCGGCGTCGTGGGCTTCGGCAAGGAGATGGAGGAGACCCAGAGTCCAAGCAGCTTTCCAGAAACAGGATTTATTAAGGGAGAGGGAGCGGTGACAGGACGAGAGCTGGAAAGGCACACGGGGACCCAAGGACTCTGAGCAAGGAGCACCTCTGTGCGCCCCAATTTAAGGTGGGGAGGGTACAAACACAGGAACCAATCAGGGCATCTCAGGGGAGGAGTTGGGGGGAGGGTTTACAATGTTGCGGACCAATGGGAGTAACATGTGGGAGGGGCGGCAGCCGCAAGGCCAATGGGGCTTCGAGTGAGGGATGAATGGCAGGGAAGGAGCTAGAACAAAAGGTGGGGTTTACATAGATTGATGGGGTTCAGGGGCAGGAACAGGGTGATAGACAAGGAAGGTTCAGGAAAGAGGGGAGGGGTTTACAATGATAGGCACTTAGGGACAAACCATGTTGGGATAAAGGGGGAGTAACCGGGGTAAACCAACTTTAAACCTCATGAAAGTGAACAGACTTAAATGAAAGTAAACAAACAGGCGGCAACATCTCCCCCTTTCTTTTTTAAGAACAGGAGGAAGATGTGGGGTCTGGGGGAGCAGAGGGTGTTTCAAACCATTCGGGAGCGGGCAAGGGAGGAGGAGGAAGGGGAATAAGGGGTTTCAGCTCAACACAATTTGCTTGTGGTGGGGGAGATAACAAGGAGGTAATGGACTGAACTAAACATCTTCGTAAAATTGCGAACGCGCATAAAATAATAAATATAACAAAAACAATCCATAAAACAGTTCTTATAATAGAAGAGAGCCATCCGGAGACCCCCCATCCTGAAAAGAGACTGGTGACCCAGTCATCAGTCTCTTGGTGTATCTGGTGGATCATGCCCTTCATCTCTGTGATGGTCTTCTTGATGTCTGTGCTTTTGGTGGTTAGATTCATGCAGCAAAGTCCCTCAAACTCCTTACAGTCATGATTATGTAGGAGCAGTAGGAAATCGATAGCTGCGCGATTTTGTAGCGTTGCTCGCCTGGTTATCTCCTCGTCTTCGAGGAGGTCGCTCAGCGCGGTTGACGTTAAGTTGGCTTGCTTGACCACCCAACATTCTAATTGGCCCAATTCTCCGAGAGCTTGTGCCGCGGCCAACCATGGCAAAAATACTGACACAGCAACTCGTTTTGGTTTGTTCCAATGAAAAATTTCAGAGTCGCAGTCAGGGTCAAGGTCTTCAAGACTGCGCTTCTTAATAGCCGAATTATTTTTTAGTTCCCAACTTTCAATTTGTGATGCGTTGGGGGCAAACAAAGACAACCGGCCTAAGGTGCACGGCCCTCCGAGAAGGCGAGAGGGGATGCCAGCCCACGCTCGGTCCCCACAAACTAAAAACAAGCCCTTAGGCAACTTAAGAGGGTAAGAACTGAGGGTCGAAGGCATCTTCACATGTGCGATGTTTTTGCACCAGGAGGCTGCTTGAAATTCTCTGTTATCCTGAATTAACTGAGAATAAAGAGTAGGATCGGAGGGGTAGTAACGAAAATGGATACAATAGGGTGCGGGAGAGGAGTTTAACAAATCAAATTCCTGAGGCTCAGCGGCTGCCCGCTCCAAGAAGGCTATCCAGTCCCTCCACAGGAGGAGGGGGTTCTGGACAGGCCTCTTTATCTTATAGGTGGGTGCGGAGCGGACTACTCGCTGAGCCGGCCTCCCTTTATTAGCTTCTTTAACTAAATCTAATAGGGAGTCCGGGTATTCATCAGGCTTTAACGGGATCCCCACCAGGCAAGTGGTCATCGGATTTCCTGCCGCCCCTGTGGATAAGCATAGCTCATCCCGTTGGAGGGACTTTGCTAACATGACCCAAACATTCTGCTTGGGTTGGGGCACGATCCACATGTTGATTTGGGTCACCAGCATCATCAGGAGCACGATGGTTGGTGCACTGTTTGGGGTGGTCATCCTTTTGATGGCTCTTTCTGAAAACAAAGAAAACAAACACTTTATTCAACATAAAGGGATATTAAAAATTCAATAGAGGGAAAGGGGGGCTCAAGGTTTTCCTCCTCCTCGTCACTCCCAGGGGTTACAGAGGTGGCCTGTACGGACGCGATGACATCCTCCCGTTCATCTGGTGGCCTGGTGGGATGTTTCGGGACATAAGGTTTCACCCACTTCTGCGGGATCCACCTTAGTCCCTGGGGCGAGGAAACGCATGCGTACCCTCGCCCCCAAGTCACCAGATCAAACGGGCCCAGGACTTTTTGGGTCTCTGGGTCCCGGACCAGCACTGGAGGGCGGTGTTGTAGCCGGTAGTTGCTGGTGGAGGTAAAATGCTGCGTCACTGGAGGGTTGGGATTGCCATCACTACAGTTTAGAAAATTGATGGTGAATAGCGCCTTTGATAGTCTATCCTGAGGGGCGCAACCCTTCATGGAATCCCACTGGCGTTTGAGGACGCGCTTGAGCGATTGGTGAACTCGTTCCACGATCGCTTGGCCGGTGGGGGAGTGTGGGATGCCTCTCTTATGTGTCACTCCCCAACTCTGCAGGAATTCCTCCAGTTTCCTGGAAGTATATGCTGGGCCGTTATCCGTTTTTATCTCCTTGGGGACCCCCAGCACAGAGAAAGCTTGCATGAGGTGTTTACAGACATGCTCGGCTTTCTCCCCTGCGTGGGCAGAAGCAAAGACTGCTCTCGAGAAAGTGTCTACTGAAACATGTACAAACTTTAACCTGCCGAATTCAGGGATGTGAGTTACGTCCATCTGCCACACCTCACAGCTCCCTAGGCCTCGGGGGTTCACTCCTGACTCCAGAGAGGGCATAGCAGTGGTCTGACAATGTGGGCATGTGGCCACAATGGCTCTGGCCTGATCTCGCCGCAGGTGGAATTGGCGGACCAGACCAGGCACATTTTGATGGAACATCTGATGACTCAGCTTAGCTTGTTGGAAAAGATCGGGGAGCTGAGCCATGGAAACAGGGGCAGCGAGGGAATCAGCCATCTGATTTCCCTCGGCTACCGGGCCAGGGAGATCCGTATGCGACCTCACATGCATTACAAAGAATGGTTGCTTTCTGTGGGAAACAGCATATATTAGTTTAGAAAGCAACTCGAACAACTTCGGGTTTGAGACCTCCTTCAGAGCAGCATGTTCTGCTCTGGCAACTACTCCTGCAACATAGGCCGAATCAGTGACCAAATTGAAAGGTTCAGAAAATCTCTCAAAGGCCCTGACGACTGCATCCAGCTCAGCAACCTGTGGAGATCCCTCCACATATTCAATGTCTGCTTCCCACTGCTGAGTTTCGGGATCTCGCCAAGTCACTACAGACTTGTGAGATGCCCCGGATGCGTCTGTAAACACGGTCAGTGCTTTGAGGGGCTTTCTGCTCCGCATTTCTTTTGGAATTGGTTCAAATTTGGAATTGAAGAATTTGTGGGCAGGGGCATGGACCGAAACTTGGCCCTCAAAGCTGTCTAGAGCAATCTGGAGTGCCTCATTTTCCCGAAGTAGCTGATCAAACATTTCTTTTGTCAGCTTATCTGGAGACGCTTTGTCCCGAGACAAGCTGACTGGTACTCGAACGCATGCAAAGTCACACCCAGACATCTCCCGAAGCCGGGCTCGGGCTCTCCCGATGAGCTGAGCCATCAGCTCCTGTGGCCTGGTGATACTTTTGGACCTTTGATGGCTCAAGAAAACCCACTCTATAATCAAGAGGGGATCCTTGGAGCCCTGGTCCCACTGAAAAATCAGCCCACTGAGGTGTGGCATTCTCCCGAGTATGATGAATTCAAAAGGCAGGCTAGGTTCATACCGATGCGCCTGTCTTTCGACAAGCGCATCCTCCACTTTCTCTAGGGCTTTCCTCGCCTCTGGAGTCAGGGTCCTGGGAGAACTTAGCTCCTTCTCCCCCTTCAAAAGTGTGAAGAGGGGGGCTAGGTCTTCAGTAGAGAGGCCCAGCCAAGGCCTGACCCAGTTCAATGTCCCACACAGCGAGTGAAGGTCTGACAAGGTTTTCGGATTGCTGTTTATTGCCAATTTTTGAGGCACAACGGTCCTCTCAGCAATCCGTAGACCCAGATACTTCCAGGGTGGCATCCGTTGAACTTTATCCTCCTGGAGTTGAAAGCCTGCAGATGTTAAAGCCTTAACCACTCGGTCAAGTGATCGGGTAAGTAAATCGTCATGGGGGGCGCACACTAGGACATCATCCATATAATGATGGATGATGACCTCCCCCATCTCTTTACGCACGGGAGACAGCAATGAGGAAACATACCACTGGCAGATGGTAGGTGAATTTTTCATGCCCTGAGGCAACACCCGCCAGTGGAACCTCCTCATTGGGGCTTCTCGGTTGAGGGTAGGCACCGAGAAAGCAAACCGTGGGGCATCATCAGGATGTAGGGGAATTTGGAAGAAACAATCCTTGATGTCAACTACGGCCAGATTCCAATTTCGGGGGAGCATAGTTGGGGTAGGCATCCCTGGTTGAAGGGGCCCCATGTCCACAATGATCTTGTTGATGGCACGAAGGTCGTGGAGGAGTCGCCACTTGTCCTTCCCCGGCTTTCGGATAACAAACACTGGGGAATTCCAAGGGCTGGTAGTCTCTACTATGTTACCTTTTAACAACTGCTCCTCCACGAGCTCGTTGAGCGCCCTTAATTTGTCTTTTCGAAGCGGCCACTGATCAATCCAGATTGCTTCATCAGTGGTCCAATAGAGCTTCTGGAAGGGGCGCTCCACAGTGGCCGCCATTAAAAATCCCGAGGGGTTTTCGGGATCTCGATCTTTACCCCCCATTGTGACATAAGGTCCCTCCCCCACAAAGGGACCTGAAAATCCGCAACAAATGGGCGTAAGTTCGCCAATTGCCCATCTGGCCCCGTAATTTGTACTACGTCCTTTGATACTTGTGCCAATTGTGTGCCCCCTATACCCTGAACTTTCCCCGCCACGGGTTGCAACTCCCACTGTGACGGCCATCTCCTTTGGGGGATGATCGTCACATCTGCCCCCGTATCAAGCAGACCCCTCAAGTGAACAGAATTGGCACCCTGCTTGATGCTGCAGTCGATGATGGGTTTGTCTTCACCCACCACTTCTGCCCAGTAGACGCCTGGTGCGTGGTCGTCCACTGGGACTCCCTCCGGGACAGGAATGTATTGGGCTATGATTTGCCCCTTCGGGAGAAAATATGGTGGGTGAATGCAGCGCGCTAAGAGGATGAGGTCTTCCGGACCACCCGGGAAGGTGATCGGGGAGATCTCAATCTCTGGGGGTGTGTGTTTGGTGTCCCCGATGGCGATGTACTTACAGTCACGTCCAGTGTTTGTCCTCTCCCCCTCCAGTGGATTCACAGCAACCACTGTCCAGTGCTGGGTCCGAAAGAGGATGTCCTTAGTATTTGCTAAACGTCGCGTCCGGTGTACGGGCCAAGTCCGATTGATGTTTTCCCCCCCCTCTGCGATACCTGCCCCATTTGTCGCTTCGCGCGGGGCAGGTTCGCGCCGCGCTCTTAGTTTTTTTTATTTAAAACTCCCTCTCCCCCTTTTCCCCCCCTGTTGCCCCTCACAGGTTCAGGGCGTGCAGCGGGACAATCTCGGGCCATATGCCCTAGCTGCCCGCAACGGAAGCACTGCAGAAGCCTTCTAGCTGGCGGTGGTAGCTGGCCTGGTGGGTGCTGGGTCACTGCAGCCATGGGTGATCTCTTGGCAGCCTGTGGTGGTGGTACCCTGGACGCCCCCATTAATGGAACCTTCTTTTCACAGGCGTCAATAAGGTCGTCCAAGGTTGGCGCCGGATATAAAGGCAGACTGAAAATGACCTGCTTACAAACATCATTACAATTAGCTTTAGCCATTTCTAGAATGAGCTGCTCCTGCAGCTCTGGCCTGTCCACCTGCCTCTCTATTTGCTCTTGCAGTCGGTTGACAAAGATGGTAAAGGGTTCATTGGGGGACTGTTTGATGTTCGAAAAGTTTGTGAGGGGTTCACCCCCCGGCAAGATGTTGAATGCTTTCTCAGCGGCCTCCGTTATTTTGATCAGGACAGACCGGGATAAGACCCTAGCCTGCTCTTCTGGCTTTCCCCATTTCCCTTCACCGCACAGGTGATCTATTGTGAGGGGGATTTCATCCGCGTCAACCGCGGAATCCTCGCTGCGCAGCAGCTCAGGAAGGATGGTCTCCAACGACTTCTTCCACCTCTGTTTCCACAGCCTATAGTCAGCTGGGGAAAGGAGGCAGGCAAACAACTCTTTCAAATCGTGGGGGACCATCTCGTTCGCGGAGAAAGTGGCTTTTAATAAGCCCTTAAAATATTCACTTCTCCTGCCGAACTCCTTCTGAGCCTTGCACAGCTCCCTCTTTGTCTGGAAAGAGAAGGGTTCCCATTCTCGGAACCTTCCCCCCTTTCCTCTAAAACTGACCGGTGCGGCAAAGGGAATTGCGATCTGTTCCGGGTTCTGGCCCTCAGGCTTGTTACTTCCGGTTTCCGAAGTGTGGGAATTGGATGAAAAGGCGTGGGAACTGGGAGGAGGGGCGTGGGAACCAGAAGGAGGGGCGTGGGAACTGGGAGGAGGGGCGTGGGAACCGGAAGGAGGGGCTTGGGAACCGGAAGGGGAGGCGTGGGAACCAGAAGCCGGAAGAGGCGGGGCTGGAGGACCGACTGAGGGGGAGGGTTGGAGGGAGGCGCAGCGGCCAGAAGGGGTGGGGTTTTGGGGTGCAACACTTTGGGGACACACCCCCGAGGAGGAGGAATCACCTGAGGGAAAATGGGAGGGGTCAGGGCAGGAAGGGAAGGAGGGGCTAGGGAGAAAGGGGTTGGACTTTGAGGGGAGGAAGGGATTGTGGGAAGAAGGAGCACAAGGGAGGGGTCCGACCATGCGGTCCCCACCATTTTGTGTCCCTCGGGGGCCATTTTGGGAATCAGGCGAGGCATGGGGAGATTTAGGGGAAGATTTAGGGGAACACCGGTAATCAGGGGACATAGGGGAACCAGGGTTCTGGGAGAGAAACTGGGGGTCAAGAGCTTTATCAAACTGGGGATTTTGAACTTGGAAAGGGGAAAACTTGGAGTTATTAACTGGGGAAGTAGGGGAATGGGTAAGGGCTCCGGCAGCTTGGCCAGGGCTACCGGGGCAAGGGTTCTGAGGGAGGCTTGGGGAGCCAGGGAGACTACTGCCGACTTCGGAGCCCTGCGTTTTACGGGTTGCTCCGCAAGTCTCCCCCAACTTAGGGACAAGGGACGAGGAGCAGGAGTTTGGGGAAACTGGGGAAACTGTAGAAACTGGGGAAGGCTGCGTTGGCTGTTTCTGCATCTCCCTCTTTTCAACTAGGGATGTCCGAATCAGAACAAAAAGCGGGATTAATTTGGCAGCTGTTTTGTCCCCCTGAACTACCAAAGCTGTTAATTTGGACCCGACCGAGTTCCAGAATGGCACAGAAAGAACATCTTCGGAGGACACATGGGGAAAATGCAGAAAAAGCCAACGAACAAGCCTCTTAACCAACCCCCTTGAATACTTATGTTTCCCACCCTCAAGGAGACCCACAACTTGGAAGTAAATCCCCCTCTGCGGAGCCGACAAACGCGCACCCATCTCTCACACCCCCGGCTCCGCAGTCTCACCACCCCCTAGCAGCAAATGCAAACTTAAAGAAATAAAAATAAGGGTCAGGACTGGGTTACAACACACTCTCCCTCCCCGAGGGAGCCACAACCAAACAGGGGGTCCACCACACACTCCCCCCTTTCCCCCACTGGGGAATACTCACCCAGTCCTGACAGGAGCTGCAGGAGATGTCCAAAGCCCCAGGAGCGGTCCCTCGTGCGCAGAGAGGTTGTCGCTCCTTCCCCCGGGAGCGCTGCTGGACAAAAACCAGCCTGCTGCAACCGGGGTAGCTGCCGCCCAAAAGTCTTTATAATCCAAAAAACGACTCCTCCGGGGGTCTCCACGGGCTGTAGAGCCCCCACGTTGGGCGCCAACTGACGCTGCCCCCCGCGGCCCGTCACGCCTGGGCTAGCTCTGTCCACTGGCCGCTGGCAGTGCCAGGAGTGGGGAACGGTCTGGGAGCTGTTTTCCCCAGACCGAACCTTCAGAGCCCTTCTGCCACACAGGGCTCTGCGGATCTCGGCGTCGTGGGCTTCGGCAAGGAGATGGAGGAGACCCAGAGTCCAAGCAGCTTTCCAGAAACAGGATTTATTAAGGGAGAGGGAGCGGTGACAGGACGAGGGCTGGAAAGGCACACGGGGACCCAAGGACTCTGAGCAAGGAGCACCTCTGTGCGCCCCAATTTAAGGTGGGGAGGGTACAAACACAGGAACCAATCAGGGCATCTCAGGGGAGGAGTTGGGGGGAGGGTTTACAATGTTGCGGACCAATGGGAGTAACATGTGGGAGGGGCGGCAGCCGCAAGGCCAATGGGGCTTCGAGTGAGGGATGAATGGCAGGGAAGGAGCTAGAACAAAAGGTGGGGTTTACATAGATTGATGGGGTTCAGGGGCAGGAACAGGGTGATAGACAAGGAAGGTTCAGGAAAGAGGGGAGGGGTTTACAATGATAGGCACTTAGGGACAAACCATGTTGGGATAAAGGGGGAGTAACCGGGGTAAACCAACTTTAAACCTCATGAAAGTGAACAGACTTAAATGAAAGTAAACAAACAGGCGGCAACAGTCCTCAGAACAGAGGAGAATATGGCAAGTAAAACTGGTAATTGAATAAGGCAAACAGAAGAATAGATGTCTTATCTTTAGCCCTTGCAGGTGTAGTTCAAGTTCATAAGTCATCAATAACAGAAAGCTCTGGCGGGCACCCAGTATGGTTTTGAAGCTCATGGTGATCTTGTGTGAAGGATTTGCCTTTATGTGTCAGAGAGTACCAGAAAAATGGTGCCTTTTGTTTTAAAGGGTTGAGAAAAAATTCCCACTAAAGAAAAAAACGTGCATCTAAAACATGTTTTCTGATATTAAAAGCATTCAGCTTAATGTGTGGGCTATGCATATGATATGTGAAGTATGGAGAAGAGAGCTAAAGGAACTGGAAGCAATAGAGAAGCAACTGAATGAGAAAAGGATGGATCTGAATGTGTGAATGATGTAATTATTTGGTATTTGCATAAAAAGAATATGTGGCGTTACAGAATTTTTGGAAGCAAAGCCCAGATCTTAATAGGCATGGCTGAGAGCAGGGAAGAAGGGCATAATCAGAGGAATAATTTCAGTGAAGTGTAAGACCCCCTGTAGGGATTACAATGAGACACATATGTCTGATGTAACTCCTGTATGCTGAGAGCAATGAAGAGAAGGTTTATGTGCTTTTAGATGCTGATGGATTAGTAACCATAGGACTCTGTAGGAAGATGAGAAAACAATTCTGTCACATACATAGACAGTAAGTTCTTCAGGTAATATTCAAGTCACAAAACTGAGAGGAAGATCTGCATTTTAAATATTCCAAAACCTCACTATGTAGATAAAAAACACTTACAGAAATTCAGAATTCAGTCCAGTTTTTTCAAACTCAACCAAGAATCAATCTTTCTCTAAGAGCTGGGGAGCACACAGGACTGTAGTGATGACAAATGCCACACACCAGTAAGTGTAAGCTGATGTTAATATTAACCTTCTGCAGCATTTACCATCACAATGATTAGATCATTCTCTTTTGACAGAATCATAGAATGGCTTGAATTGGAAGGCACCTTAAAAAAACTAGCTTGTTTCAATATCCCTGCCATGGCCAGGGACAGCTTCCACTAGACCAGAATCCCATCCAGCTTGTTCTTAACACTTCCAAGAATGTGGATGCACAACCTCTCTGAGCAGCCAGTGCCAGTGCTGCACTACATTCACAGAAAAGAAATTTTTCCTAATATCTAATCTAAACTCTTTCCATTTGAAGCCATTTCCCCTTGTCTTGCTCTTGTGAAGAGTCTCTCTCCATCTTACTTGTAGGTAAGAACTTTGGGTGCTGGAAGGCTGCAATTAGGTAGTCCCAAAGCCTTCTCCCAGTTGAACAGTCCCAATTCTCCCAGCCTTTCCTCACAGGAGACGAGATCAACTCCTCTAATTGTTTTTATGGCCCTCCTCTGGACTCTCTCCATGTCCTTCCTATTCTGAGGACCCCAGAGCTGGATGCAGTGTTCCAGGTGGGGTCCCGCCAAAGCAGAGCAGGGCAGAGCAGAGCAGAGGGGCAGAATCCCCTCCTTGGCCCTGCTGCCCACGCTGCTCTGGATGCAGCCCAGGACACGTTTGACTTTCTGGGCTGTAAGTGCCCATGGCTGGGTCATGTCCAGCCTCCCATCCACCAGCACTCCCAAGTCCTTCTCCCCAGGGCTGCTCTTTGTCTGTCTACCCCCCAGCATGTGTTGGTACCTGGGATTTCCCAGACCCAGATGCAGCACCTTGCACTTGGTCTTGTTGAACCTCTCAAGGTTTCCATGGGCACACTTGATCTTGTCCAGGTCCCTCAATGGCATTCAGTCCTTCAGGTGTGGCAACTGCTCTGCCGGGTGTCATCTGCACTTTTGCTGAGGGTTCATTGATCCCTTCTTCTCTGTCATTAATGCAGATATTAAATAACACTGGTCCCAGTATGGATCCTGAGGGTCTTGTCACTGATGTCCATCTGTCTACATGTGACTGTCTAGCCACCTTCTTATCCTTATATATAGATATATGCTTATGTCCACCCATCAAATTGATCTTGCTACAATTAAGAGAGAAGGATGTAATGGAAGACTATATTTACATTTTTCATATTTACATATTTACATTTACAGAAGTCCAGATATGACATCTTCCCTTGTCCACTGATGTAGTCAATCCATCATAGAAGACTGCTGGGTTGGTCAGGCAGGACTTGCCCTTGGTGGAGCTGCACTGTCTCTGATCACTTCCCTGTCCTTCCCGTGCCTTAGCACAGCTCCTAGGAGGATCTGTTCCATCATTTCCCAGGCACAGAAGGGAGGCTGACAGTTTCAGTGTCCTCCTTTCTACCCTATATAAGGATGGGTACAGTGTTTAACTTTTTCCAGTCCCCTGGGACTTCACCTAAATGTCATGATCTTAGAAATGTCAGGGAGAATGGCTTAGCAACTACATCAGCCAATTCCCTCAGGACTTTGGGATGCATCTCATTGGGTCCCATAGACTTATGTATCCTCATGTTCCCTAGATGGTCCTGATCTTTACTTACAGTGGGAGAGACTTTACTGTCCCAGTCCCCATCCTGCTATCTATCCACTCAAGAGTCATGGGAAGAGAAGTTGCTGTTGAGGACAAAGGCAAAAATATTGTGGAATACCTTGGCCTTCTCATCTGTTTTTCCAGGTTTACAAGCATTGTTGTCCTGCATATGGAGTGGTTAAAGTATGGTGAGCTATATATGCAGCCACTGCTTTAATCTAATTAACAACCTGAGCTGAACATATTAATAAAAAAGGGACAGAGGGTAAATGCAGGCAAATCATTAAGTTCTCTGGGAAACATCAGTGCTGCATATGAAGTCAAAGCAAGTACTCATGAAGGTTTGTGTAGCCTATGTCACAAAAGTTGGATGAAAAAGAAGGGTGAGAATATGTGGGAGAAACTGCCTTGTGGAAAAATAAGCCAGTGAAGAAGAAGGGGGAGAAGGTGCTCCATGTGCTGAAGCTGAGATTCCCCTGCAGCCTGTGATGTAGATCATGGTGAGGTGTGTGCCTGCAGCCCATGGAGGTCCATGGGAATGCAGAGATTGACCTGTAGCCCATGATGACAGAGTTTCAGAGCAGCTGGATGCACAGACACTGTGACCCCATGAAGAGAGGAGCCTGCACTGGGGCAGGTTGCAGCTAGGACCTGTGTCCTCAAGAAGAGAGAAGCCCACTCTGAGCCAAGTTGACTGGCAGGACCTGTGATGGCTAGGAGGACCCGTGGTGGAGCAGTCTGTTCCTGAAGGACTGAATTCTGTGGAAGGGACCCACATTAGAGCAGTTCATGAAGAATGGTAGCGTGTAGAGGGGCTCAGACTGGAAAAGTTAATGGAGGACTGTGTGCCATAGAAGGGACCCTATGCTGGATCAGGGGAAGATTGTGAGGAGTCCTACACTGGAGGAGGAAGGAGTGGCAGAGACAATGTGTGATGAGCTGACCACAATTTCCATTCCCCATCTCCCTGAGGTAAAGAATTTGGGAGCCACCTTAAGTCCAGGAAGAAGAGATGGATTGAGGGAAGGTGTTTTAAGATTTGGTTATATTTCTTATTATCCAATTCTAACTTGATTTGTAATAGACTTATTTGCCCGTGTTGAATTATTTTTTGCCTGTGAATGATGTTTTCCTGTCCTTGTCTTGACCCATGAGCCTTTCGTTATATTTTCTCCTCTCTGTTCCCCTCAGGAGGGGAGTGACAGAGTCACTTTGGTGGGTACCTGGTGTCCAGCCAAGGTCAACCTACCACAGTGCTTGATGCAGCTTGATGTAACTATTTTCTGTAGCCATCTGTCTGTCTCTCTTTTCCCTGAAAAAACCCTGTGATTTAAAGGCATATTTTTGTCTTGATTGGCCTCAGCTGAAATAGTAGCTATCTGGTTATAGCAGCTAATCTAATGAGATTAGGTCATGCATTTTTGTACATTTACAGATGGCTCCAGCCTCAAATGCCCGGAACCTTCTGTAATAACTTCAGCTGCTCTGTGCTGGTGTTCTCTGCTTATACAAAGTGTGATGTTTAACTGTAGTTACACAGTTAAAGAATGCCTGGCAAGAGCATAAGACTGATTTCTGTGTCATGTAAAGTTTCACAAAATCTGGTGCTGCACAGATACTAAAAGAAGCAGACACTGACACGAACTTGATATTTTTCTGAACTATTCATCCTACTGGCAGTTTTTTCCAGTATGTGAAAGGAGGTGCTGTGGACAGCAGGGCTTCTTGACTCTGCCACTGGGAATGTTACCACTTAAAATCCTGTACCCAACCAGAGTGACAAAATAAGAGCAGGTAATTATAACCAAGTTACATTTTAACCAGTTACAGCTTAAAATTTAGCATTTATCAGTCATCAAGATTCATGCCATGTTTTTTTGTGGTTCTCCCAGATGACTGAAGGTATGGGAAGCCCTGAATAGCTGGGTTGTATGCTAGTGGCAAATTGGAATTTGTAGCTTTCTGGGCTGAGAGTAGCTCACGCTGTACTGCCCACTGAGCCCTCATATATGCATTTGTTTGATTCAAGCCCAACTTCAAAGTCCCAAGTTTCCTTGCATCCAACATCACTCTTGGTTGTTGTACTGCTGCCATCTCCACAAATAGCAAGTTACTTCCTGGGGGAGCATCTGCTCCTTCTCTTTGCTGGCCAGGAGCAGGGCAGGAGACTCGACCGTAGCCATACGTGACCCAGGAGGAGGAAGGCAGTTGATGAGAATGGTCATTCTCTGCGTGGTAGATTCCTCACAGTCTACTGCCTTCTGGTGTAAAATCATGTCCAAAGGAGAAGTGCAGTCAAAGTCTTAAAGATTTTGCAAATCCTAGAAAAACAAACCAAACTAAGTCCATCTATGTACTTACTTTTCTCATCTGGTTATCATGACTAGATTATTTGTTGATATCTCTCTGCAATACATAGTGTGATGGTCTGCTTGTTCCCTTATGTACTCTCTGGGTTCTGAAAACTCTTGTTTTATTCTCCAGGGATTACCAGAAAACTATTAAGAATATCATTACTTCTTTAGGTCAAAATATTTATTATCCTAGCCTGATGGTCAGGTTAGAAAAAGGAAAATTGGAATATGAATGAATAACTGATTGATGCTTCTGGAAGCAGAAAAAGAAAAAGCAAGAAGAGAAAGCAACCCATGTATTTTACTTTATGTACATACATTCAGGTTGGGAGAAGGTAAGAGAAAAGTTTTTTAAGGCTCACATATTTTACCCACAGTTTCCAAGACCAATTCTTCACCATCTGGCTCTCTGCACAGTAATGTTTCACGACAGGACTCGGTTCATAATAAAATCAGTTGCACCACCCAGGAGATCAGCCTCAGTTCATGAGCCTGTGTGCATTTCGGGGACCCAAGGCTGCTAAAAAGTATCTCAGTTTCACCCTTATGCTGGAGACCCATACACTTGAATGTCACCCCCAAGGGCATTTTGTACCCTTGGTTTTTTTTCCTGCTTCCCTCTTCCCAGGCCTGATCTGATGGGGGGGTAGGAAAGTCAGTTTGATACTCAGACATGGTACAGCAGGGACTCTAGTGTGCATTGCACCAAGTCTGCATACCTGGTATTGCTATAGTTCCTGCCCGAGAACTACCTGACAGATGTGGAGTCAAGCACATGGCTCTGCATTTCTAAATTAGTGACGAAGGTCCCTGCTGAATTTCAGTCTGACCTGAAAGCATGAGAGCAACCATATGGCTGCCCTCCATGGCGGAGGTTACTGCCTTTGAATTCAGTTGACTCTTCAGATTTGAGTAGTCTAATTAAAGCTGCCCACTTCTCCACACAGATAATTATCAGCCTTTCTATTACTCATGTTACTGCACAACATCCCCTCTCAATGACTTTATTCATTTCAGACAGGGACAGCAGGTGCCAGATGGCAAACTGATGCTGTGTGATACTTGGTATTTCTATCACTTGGTGTTTAGAGTTTCACCTTGCTCCTGTGCATTAGCCTGATGGGGATGATTGCTTTGGTTTGCTTTAATAAGCTCTGGAGCATGGGAAGTGATAGTGTGTCATTGATTTGGAGGAGCAGTTTAAAGGCAATGAACATTGTTACCGTCTATAGAAAAAGGGACTGGCTGGAGCCTCTTAAAGTTGCAAGGAAAAGAACAGCTTTCAAATTCAATGAGTATATTAAGTGCTCTTTAGGTTAGGCTGCAATTTACTAAAGCAACCCTGACTCCAGGTTCAATTAGAAAGGCCACATTTTTCCTCAGAAGGAAGTTCAACACAAATAGGTGGCATTCACTGCTTACTGATGGTAGTAGCAGCTGTATAGGAAGCCACAGTGGCCACTAGAAGGTGCATTTTGCATTTATTTTAGGCATGCCTTGCAACCAAAGACAATGGGTGGGGGTAAGTCTGTTTTCCTTCTGAAACTGTAAATTACATGAATAAAAAGAAAAAGAAAGAAATTGAAACATGAACAGACAAAGACTTTGTTTATTTATTGCCAGGAGAGACCCATTACGATTCAGCGCTATGTTTCCATGGCATCCCAGAGGCATAAACAGAAAATACAGGCTAATGCATTCAGTTAGACAGAGATTTTAAAGTCTAATGCACAATCTAAATATATGTCACATATGCCCACTATTTATTTATCTGTTCTGTATATTGCAGTGAGATGGAGAACTCGCTAACTATTCCAGGGCTCTAATCCATTTTTCATACGTATCTCCTGCAGATGTCCAGTACTTGTGGAGGATATATGTAGGCAGTGTTAGTTGGTTGTCTTTCAGATTCCTCTCATTTCTCTCCATACCATTCTTGACTTTGTTACTATTCTTATGTCTGTCAGTATCTCACTATTATTTCTGGTTAGGAAGCCCAAAGCAAGTTCAAAGATCCAGCCTTCAGGACTGTATCCTGCTTAATCCCTTCTTCCTGGTGGGCTAAACATCCCTGCCTGTTTGTTGAGTGTTTCAATTTGTGACTACACATGCCAAGGCTTGTGCCATTTCTCCCTCATTAGTTTATAAGCACCCTTTCTAAAGCTGAACAAAATGTCTCAGCAAGATTATTCTTTCACCTTGCAACTCATAGTTTAGTTTCAGTGCATAAAAATTATAAAAGCTCATCTCACAACCAGAATGGTATAAATGGTGTGGAGCTGACAGCACCTTCCTGTCCAGCAGATTTTCACCTGCTTATGCGGGGTATAAGAAGCACTTCTTCATAATGCTGCAAGAAGTCTGGAAGGGTATGCAAGAGTAAAAGATTACCTTGGAGAGAGCATTTTAGGGTGCTTTACCTGTGCAAGGTCTACTGGTTTGTGAAACTGCCTCCCAAAGGATGTGGTGTAGGCACCTTTGGTGCTTGAGTCATTTAAACTATACCAGAAAGAGTCCTGTCAAATGCCACACGAGGCACTCTCTGGATTTGTCTGTTGTCCAGAAAAGCCCTTCAAAAGGGCTGTTTATTTGGATAAATGGCTTTGTTCATATCCATTATCTTCAAGCATTTAGAGATTCTCTGGGTTTTGGTAAATATTTCTGCATTAAAAGGAGCTTACTAAGCCCACAAATTTAGCAAAAAAACATCTCTTATGCCATTATTTCACGTCTTGTAAAATCTTGCAGCTACTACTCAGAAAGCACTGGCATAGTTAATCTGCAGATCTCATGAAAGGTAAAGGTGCAGTCTGTAAGTAAGCCACGTACTAAATATAATTTGTCCATGTCAATAAATCCTTCCAACTTGTCATCACAGTGATTTGTTATATAGGGCTATCAGATTTGAGACTGGGGAAATTCAGATACACTCTAAATGTCTGTGCAGCTCAGGAGCTCCTTCCTTCCTCTGAGCCTGAAGGCTCTGGGGTCCTCAGCCCTGAGATCAGTCATGTGTCTGAGAGTGTTGTGTCATCCACAGGTGTCAGGTGAACCGATGGGAGAATGGGAAGGTTTCTGGTGGAGTTCTGATAATTTACACTGGTAAGAGTTTGCCAATCATTAAATTATCAGAAGCTTTGAAAGAAAAGTCACTGTGTTAGAAACATCTCAACCACAAAAATTTAATGGCACCCTTCTGAAACCCTGATTTGCTGTGTAAAGTTATGGAAGAGGAGTTGGAGGTATTTTGTGTACAATGACTTACCTTTTCTGTTGAAAAGGGAAACTTAAGTTCCTTGGGACAGCATGGCATGGGTAGGAGTGAAAAAAACAGGGTGCTTTTCTAGGTAGCCTCTTTCTTGTGCGATCCGTACGTTCAAGATGGGCAATGGAACAGAAAGTGGTGAATGATTACACAAAGGAGGAGAGGTAGATGGTCATGGAGACTGTCCCTGTAGTCCAAAGGATTTCTGTTTAAAGCCTTGGCAAAGGAACATAGAAGCACATTTGTAAATGGTTTTTTAGCATTATTTTCTTGTATTAGCGAAAAAAGGGGAATAAAGTAAAGAGAAGAGTAAGGCAAAAGATTGAAAAGGGCAAGTGGCAGGATAGGAGGGAACACAAATGAAGGAAGAGCAATGTAAAAGGAGTTTTGTAAAAGTGGGGAAGAGGAGCCAAAAGAAGTAAAAATTGTCCATACTCTCAAACAGATCTTGCAATTCATATTCATCCTGTCTTCTGTTTACATACAACAGTGTTGTAACAGAAACTCCTCTGACCAGAGCTGATTTCACTTGGAAATGTTTTATTTAAACAAACTTTATTTTACATAAATTAGGAATTGTTGTAAATAGTTAAATAATTAAATAAGCATTCCATTATACATACTATTTATTTGAACTGAAAAATATATCTTTAGGATTTCTTTAGAAGACTGTTTTGTCCTTCTAGGAGGTAGAACCTTAGGAGAAAACACTGCAACATAAGACATAGCTTGCACACGGTGAGAAAGATTGTTCCTTCTGCAGCTGAATGTTACAGAAAAACGTATGCTTGATAAACTTGAGAAACTAGTTTATAATCCAGATTGACTTTATGATTTGTTTTGTAAGGTGCAAACTGTCTCCTTCTTAAGCTAACAGGATTTTACTCTGCTCATCTCTTGCATAATCTACTGCTGGATCAAGTGTGCTCTCATAAACATCTAAGACAATTCTACTGAAATCAATTCCATCTGTGTAACTTACATTGCAAGGTTAAAGTTACACAGTAAAAATAGCATAAAAAGTGATCTTGTACAATGACTTCCACTGAGATTTGTAATTGCAAGTGAGAACTGAATTTAGTATTCTCCTTCTGGACAGAGTTGTCAAAGACAGCTCAGGAGAGAAGGCAAGAGCTTAAAACTAACCTTATTGAGTTTTTGTGCAAAAGAAATGGAAGAGATTCAAAGACAAGTTTCAGAGGACTAGCCAAGTTGCATCAGCATTTTCCTCTGGGCTCTCTGAAGTCTGATAAGGCTACATACTGCCTTGCTGAAAAGTGAATACTCTCACAGGACCAACAGGGTTGGTTCTGATTCCATGTTTACTGCCAAGGATCTGGAATTAGGAGGTGCTAACTTGAGCTATTTAATACTTCTAACACAGCTACTGTTGCTGCTACTAATATTACAGATAATGAAAATATTATCAGTTTGTCCTGGATTTAATATTTGGGAATGAAATAAGGCCTGGAAGAGCTTCTATGGAAGGGAGGAATATCTGGGTCTGAAGAACAAATTTAGGTGGGGTATGGGACAGACTCTCAGCTCAAGTGAAGTGACTTGGGGTCTTGGACAGATTTCTGGGTTTGAATGGGCTGCTGGTAGCAGCCACAGATCTTGCTTGCCATTTGCTTCATGTCTGTTAGTGAGAAACTGGGTCTTCAGGGAAAATCCCAGCAGGCCCATCTCTGTGGGTGCTGAACACCTCTTCTCATCCCTTGGCCCACCCACTGCTGTCTGAGTACAAAGTTCCTGGCTTATAGCACCTCCAGTAAGACAGATCCAATTTTGCTGGTAATTGTGAGTTTTGTATTTGTGGGAGTTACTTCTTGTAAACTGCGTGAAGCCTTGAAGTAGGTCTGACTGCAATATTTCAATTTTTTTTTTTACTCTAAAATACTAGAGTATTTGAGAAGGTCAGTTTAATGTTGATATGCGGAAGTGAAAAAGATGGTGACCCTATGGCTTAATTTCTAGCTTCAAATGTGCTGGTCAATAAAAATTAGCTAGACATTTACACTTAAGACAACAGTTTTAATTTATTCAAAGTCACAATTTAAACACTCTGGAATAGAATCCAGATATAAACATATCACAAATTTGTGATACAAAAAGAATACTTTTTACATTATTTTTATGACTTTTTTTTCAAGTAAATGGGCAACAGAGAAGGAAGGAGATCAAAATATTTCATGTGTGTATATATGAATATATATACGTATATATGTATATAAATTTGTAGTAGTTTAAATTTACCAATTTCATTTCCCGGCCAATGCACCAAGTAATGTGGTAGTTCTAAAGCATTAGCTAAAAAATCACCAGAAAACTTACTTATTTTGTGAGATATGGATTAGGAGAAGGGCAAAATAGGTTTAAAATGTGGCATTCACAGGGTTGCTCTCACTTCTCTATGGTGAACAACATTGTCAATACTCAGAAATGGCCAGCTATTGGCCAGGTCTCAAGCAAAGAAAAAACTCCCATCAGCCTCTCTCCCAAAGCCTTCACTTCCACGTTTTTTTACTTTTTTTCCCCTAAATGCCAAACCATCATAATATTATACTCTTAATTGTGATGACTACGACATTTTCATTGTCTTTCCAAGAGAAATGAATTATTACTACCACCTGCCTATTAAAACAGCCTATGTAGATTAGTTATTGTTTCAAATTATACGTGTTATGAACTGTTGAATACTTAAACACTTGAGGACTAATATACAAGATAACAGAAATTTTTGAGTTTTAAACTTCAACTTTTTTTCTCCAGAGATTATTTGATGTCACTTCTTGCCATAAAACACAACATTACAATTTATGCCCCAAATCGGATGTTTAGATCAGATAAATCAAGGACAATTATACAGTATCTTTAGATTAAAGAGGACATTAAATTATCCAAGAATCTTGTGTCCTAGCTTTGCATTTCTCTCTACAAGATCAGAAAGAGATATGAATGGGTACTGATTCTCTGACTTTTCACACTTGCATTAGTTTTGACTGGGGCAGTGTTAAATTTCTTCACAATAATTAATGTGGAACTGTGTTTTGGATTTGTGCTGGAAACAGTGTTGATAACTTGGGGATGTTTTCATTACTGCTGAGCAGTGTTTACACAGCATGAATGCCTCTTCTGCTCCTCATTCTGCCGGCAAGTGGGCTGGGCGTGCCCATGTTGTTTGGAAGTCATGGAGCTGGGACAGCTGATGCCAACTGAGTTATTCCATATATCATGTGATGCCTTGCTGAGCAGAGAAGGCTGAGGGGTGGAGAATGATGGGGACTGCTGGTTATCAAACACAGGGTGGACATGGATCAGTAGGTAATGAGCAATTTTTTTCTCATGCGTAATTTGTTTCTCTAGGTTTTGTTTTGTTTCCTTTTCTTTCCCTTACCCTCCTCATCCCCTCCCTCTCCCCCCTTAAAAAAATTATTAATCTGTCTGTATCTCAGCTTATGAGAATTTTCACTTTTATCCTTCTATTCTTCCTTTTCCCATCGCATGGAGGGGAAGAGTGGCTGTGTGGTGCTCAGTTCTCTACTGGGGTTAAACTGCAGCAGCAGCCTACGTATGCCATCTCATTGCTCAGTCCTTTATTGAGTGGTTCCCTGTTGTCAGACACTGAAATAGTTCATGCCTCAAACGTTGCTATAAAGTTTTCCTCATTATAATAAAAACAGTATAAAAAAGCTATAACCAAGGGAGCCTCCCTGAAGATACCTGCCTGGGACTTTGGATTATCAGTTAAACAACTAAGATTAAATAAAGGAAAAACCCATTCTTTAACCATCTCAGGCTACAAAAAAACCAAACAAAGCTGTAGGAGAGGAATGCATCCACAAGAAAGCCAAATGCAGAAGAGACACTCCCCAACAGGCCACATCCTGGGATATTCACATGAGAGGCAGATGAGGGGGTGCCTTAATCCATCAAAAGCCCCATGAAGTGCCCTCCAGAGTCATTCCTGAAGCCTTGCACCACAGTATTACATATGATGCAACAAACCCAGAGTCTGTAAGAGACAATGGCAAACTCCCCCCACCTTCCCAGGGAGGTGCCTGAATTTTCCTACCTGTCCTGAGCATATATTAACCCACTGAATTCTCTGCTTTTGCAGGGGACCTTCACCACGAAGAAGACCGGCTGGAGAGGGTCAGTGGAAGGTCAATGGAACATCACTGGGATCCATGGAGAGGTGATATTTTCCTTATTCTGTCCCTGTCACTCTCTTTCTTTCCCCCCCAACTCCTATTCTCTCTCTCTCTCTGTGTCAAATAAAACCCATACTCTTGTCACTGGCATATGGTCTTGTTTGCACCTTAATTCAGGCAGGGGCATTTCTAAGAACTTTAGTAATCATAATGGCCTGTGGGACATTGTGATGACTCTCAGCATGAGTAACAGAGATTAAATTTCACCAGATTTTCCTCTGTCTACCTACAGAGGTTATACTGTCATTTGTATACTATCATGCATAATATCATCGTAGAACCACAGAATATGCTGAGTTGGAAGGGGCCTACAAGGATTATCAAGTTCAACTCTTAGCCCTGCACAGGTCTACCCCAAGTGTCACACCATGTGCCTGAGAGCATAGTCCAAATGCTTCTTGAAAACTGTCAGGGCTGAGATTCTGAGTCAAGACAAGGTGAAACACACAAGTTAGTCAATGCTGGGCTTATGTCAGCCATAAAAATCCAGGAGCAAAGAGTATTGTGGAAAATATTCAGAGACAGTGTTGAATCTCAAAATAACCTCTTAATTTTCATACATTAAAAATAAATAAGCAATTTTTAATAGTTCTTGCTGTCCTTATAGAATATCCCTAATTGGTGCTTGCTGCCCAAGCAAGTTAAGCTTCAGCTGATGTTTAGTGGTGTAGCTTCACTGATGGCATTGGAGTTTGACTGGTTACATCTGTAGAAAGGTCAATACTCTCTATATTAATCAGTGCAATATTAAGTCTGGCTTAAGAGATGTTTGGTTCCTCTCAGTGTAGGCTGGAAACTTAAGTTCAGAGATTAAAAGAAAGAAAAAGAAGGGAATTATGTTAAAACATGAATGGGTAAAAAAACCCAATGTTTTTGTGCCTAATGGCACCTGCAAACTGTGGAATATTTCAGCTATTCAATACTTCCTTCTTTACATCACCTTGGTTTTTTTAATTGCACATTTATGCATTACATTAACATTTCATATGCTGCACACTACATTTCATGGTGACACCAAAAATTAAATCCTACTACACTAAGCTATGGATCAGACAACAAAGAATAGTATTAGAAGAGTGTTCTTAAAATGCTCCATCATTAGGCAGCAACATGAGGAGCACTTTTTATTTTGGTAAATGTGTTCATAAAATATTTCTCACTTTCACTGTTTACCACATTAATTTTGTATTTTATATAAAAAATTTAAACCCAAGCAAATATTTTAAAATAAATGACATCTGTGAAGTGCTTGAAAGGTGCCACTTGACAGTTTGCTGTTGACTTGTTGGATAAGTAATAGCATTGGCAGCAGCCTGAGTTTATCTACCCCTTGGAATATGAAGCACCAGAACACTAAATCTGGGGCATGAAATGAGACACCAGGAGAGGAGCCCTGTGGCATGACTCCTCCACACCCCTCTAACACCTCAGCTGGCGCACATGGAAGAAGTAGCCCAGGCCAAACCAAATACCCGACAGAGGGTCATCTCTGGTGCCAAGAGGTCTGAGACCACCAGCTAAACATAAATATCTTGATCTGGAGAGCAGATGTGAAGAGACACAAAAATTAAATATCATTGGGTGAAGACACTGCTTTGTCCTATAAAAGCTTCTCAAATAATCATGGAGACAGAAGCCTACTGTACACTGCCTGGAAATGTGCAGGGCTTCCCCCACAAAGTTTGGACACATCTCCATGGATACTTTTTTGGAAATTGAAGGGTCCTATATACGCCCCATCAGAAATTGTATGGTAAGACACATTGAATCCTAATTGATACTATTTCTTTGATATCTGTTATTTAGAAACATCAATCACACTCTGTTGTTTATCCACTAATAGTATTTCTTTGTCTATCCTGTGAAGTAAGTCATCTGTTCAGGGTTTCTAGTCTAAAAAATGTGGCAATCTTACATGGGGAATGTTAAAGTATTGATTTTGATGTTCAGAGGGCAGAACTTTCAGTAGTTTTTGTGTGGCTGAAGTTTATTTAATTTCTTGTATTCCTTTGTCTTCACCATTTTGAATCCAGATTTATAAGGATGTTGTTTCTCTTCATTTTAGCATAGTTTTCTGCTTTTAGAAAGGTTCCATGCTTACAAAGCACAGTTAATAATCAAAAGAACTTGCTTCTGTTCAAGGTCAGAGAACGATTCCAGTGCTCCAGCCACTATGTTGTCAGAACTTGACTAAATCTCTCCACTGCATTCTCAGTCTTGCTGCCCTAAAATTATATGCCAAGCCAGGTTGGTTCAGTACATTCATTATGAAAAGAAATGTTTCTTTAAAATGGAACCTGCTGTGTCCCATCATGTAATTTATGTTTCATCACATGATACTGGTACATATCAGATATCTAATAGCTGAAGTGTCTTGTAGGAGTGATAACAACATCATTGCCTGCACACTCGGTTCCTGGGGGTTTTGAAATTACAATAAAATTTTTCCTTCTGTTGGAGAAATGGTGTAAACTTGTGAACTCTACAAGTCTAAATGGACAAATACTTTCACTTAGTACAGGTTTGCTAACTTTACAAGACCGGGTGACTGTGGTGGAAGCAAAATAATAACCATGATGCAAAAGGATGAAAAATTACCCTAGCCCAAATAAACCATGTAGCAATTATTAAGCTGTTTTCCAAATGAGATTCCTGAGGTGCTTCTAGCTTTGTCCTATGTCAGACTATGTAGCTTCATTTAATACTGCCAGTTCCTTATTTTCCGTTTTTATCCTTGAAGAAAAATTGTTCACAAGGATTACTATACTTTATTGTCCAGAAATATCAGCTATGATTAATACTCTGCCTTGTACAGTACATCATATCTTCCCTTTGGGGCACCAAGTGCAGTGTCCTTTCATACACCTTTGCATCCTGACAAACAGGTTCAGCTATATTGTGTTTACACAGGGACATATTTTCCAATGTCTACTGTCTGCACGCATTCTCAGATTGAGCTGCAGCATCTAGGGCTTGAGATAAATCCAAGTAAAGCAATACATGCCTATATGGCTATTGAAAACTGAAATTTTAGACACTGTATTGAATTACCCTGGCTTGCAGTTCACTACAAAGTGAAAACAAAACATGAAAAAATAAGATCAGGGTCTGAGTTCACAAGATATAATATATAGAATAACGTTGCTAAAGAATGAGTCAGAAATATTCTACATTCAGCAAATTAAATGCAAAGAAACTGCAGTTTTTCAGCACGCTGTTAAAAAGCATGTTTTTGTGCCAAAGATGTAAAGCAGGATTAACCATCACTAGCAAACTGAGAAAATCCTTTCTTTACCACTAGATACTCTTTGCTAATTCAAGGGCTGCTTTCTTTTTAATTCTTCAGACTGTATTAAATACCTCCCTTCTTTATTGAGTGATAAAATGTGTATGAATGAGACCAAAAGCTGAAAAAATTAATGACTTTTATTATTCCAGGCATAAAAGCAAAAAAGTACTCTTTCAGGAATTAAACTGTTCCAGGGAAGTGAAGGTATTTCAAATGAGAAAAGAGGAAGTGGGGAAGGAAGTGCAGAAGTGCGGAAGGAAGGCAGGCAGGCAGGCAGGGAGGCAGGGAGGCAGGGAGGGAGGGAGGGAGGAAGGCAGGAGGCAGGAAGGAAGGAAGGAAGGAAGGGAGTGAATGGACATTACATGCATATAGGACATGGGTATGTGTTCTTGTGTATGAGTGTTGGGAGGAAAGGGTTGAAACGGAAAGATTTGGTGAGGAGGGAATATTTGAATAGTTTCCTCATGGAGCCCTTTGATAGATCAGGGCAGTAAGCAGATCCCACCCCCACCCACCCCCATTCGAGGGCACTAGGATGAACTAACCCTAACAGAGCCTGTGTTGCTGTGCGTCTCTGCTGCCCGGTATTGTTAGCAAGGCAGTGAAATAAATCTACTCTTTGTATTTCAGATGTAGCTTGGTGGTTGCCCTGGTTACCTGTATGCGTCGATTCATACTATGAGTAACTTCAGTTACAAAAGGTAAGGCTATAAATCTCCCGTGCTCATTTAATTTCATGACAGTCTGTGCTCAGCTCTGCTGCTTGGGAATTATTTCATATCACCTAGGCTGTGTGTGAAACAGCATATGTTGCAAATCCACCAGCTCAGCGTAGAGAACTCACTGGGCTCTCTTAAATGTTGTCCACTAAGGTCCTCTTACACAACTACTGCTTGCAAATCTGAATGCTTGCACTTCAGTAGCTTCCATTTTTACCTGTCTACTTTGATTAATTACTTTGAAAATAGTTTCTGGCTCAGAAGACCTGTGGTACACAACTTTCAAGAGAAGGCTGCAAATGCCTCAATATGCCCATGTTTGCTTGTCTGCTCACCATCTTTGGTCTCAGTTTCAGAGAAAATCTTTTCCCTATCTCATGATAAGAACCTATGTAGAAGTTCAAAGCAGCTTTCCACAGCTGTTTATATTACATTTCTGTACTTCTTTATTTGTTATAATCTGAGTAATGATGACAAAGCATGAAACTTTTTTCTCTTGATTACCCCACTATTTTTCAGAGACTTCTTGTGTTTCTCCTCTTTGCCTGAGGGATTTTTAAACACTTTTTTGGTCCTCCCGAGCTTTGTATCACTTTGGATGCCACATATGTCTGAGCTAAACCAACAGTCCTTAGGGTGGTGTTTATCTTACTGTAAGTTTGCCTATCTATTCAGCAAAGTACATTTAATGGAAAAGCTGAATTGCTTTGAATGCAACTATGCAATGGCTGTAAGTATTTAGGAGATCTGCCTGCAGCTGATACATATGTGACACATAGCAACAGCTATGTGATATGAGGGAACTTTATCCTTTTGACAACTTGGGGTAATTCCCTGTGCACCTACACACTTGCATCTTCCTCCATACATGAAGAGATGTTTATATAGAACTTATATTCTATATCTAAACAAGGCAGAAGATGGGATGAGAAAATTTGGAAGCTGCATAAAGCATTACATTGATTAAAGACCTGAAAATGTTCTACAGTCATGCTTTATGAGCGATTAGCCAATTGTTCAGTTGTTCACCTTAACGTGAAAATGCATTCATAGAACTTTGATGTTTAAATATTTAAGAATTAATAATCATCATGGGGCATTTTTTGTTTTTAAAATGCCAAGGTATATTTGTTGTAGTTTGCTATAGCTTGTTTGCAAAACTTTCTTTGGAAAGCAAGCTTCTTTATGCAGCTTAAATTGCTTATCTCTTTATTTCTAGAGTTGTATTGACTTAACTTTCAATAAACAAAAATCCTTTTAAATGCATGAAATAAATAAAACAAAAAATGACCAACCAACCAAAAAAGAAAAAAAAGAAAAATCTAGATTTGCTCCTCAATTAAGGATTTGTTTGCCCAGGTGCAGCTTGGAGAGAATTTTTACAGTGGAAATATAAACTGCTGAAAGTTTAGGTTTTTAAATGGAAATGCTGACAGACCTTTAGCTGCATTGATGTTCATGAAAGCAAATGAAAAATAAAAGTAATAATACAAATCTCTAACTCTTTTAAATCATATGGATTCCCCTGTCCTCCAGAAGTGATGTTGTGCATATTGTAGCAGCTACAATAATATGACTATAACATAAAGCTCAATGAACTTAGAAAACAAAAGGTTGATTCATTTTTGAAACACTATGAGTGGGAGAAAGTCTCTTAATGCCTCAATTACCTTTTTCATTCAGTAACAAGAACTAATTGCCTCGTGCAAAGTAGGAAGAATTGTTACTGTTCCTTGACCAGTGTGTTCCTGTGTCTTGCTGAGCAGACTGAAAGGTTAAATCAAAACCCATTGGACAGCATGGGAAGGCTTTCCTTGGCATTTTATGTGGCCATCTGAGAACGGCATTGCTCATTACATGTGTAGCTTGCTGCCAGTTTGGTTTGACAGCATTAGCTGGAGGAGGAGCCATTCTGGCCACCTTATGTACCTCCCTTGAGCACAGGACTGAAATCTCAAGCCATCTTTTCATGAAGTCCAGCAGGAGCTGTCTCTGCCTGGTGACTCAGCTCCTTTGAAGAACAGCAGAGGAGCACAGCTATGTAATGAATATACACAGGATCACGCATTTGAAAAGACCTGCTCTAGAAGTGTCCATCTCTAGGAGAAGCCTGGGAGGACTGTAGTCCTTGTTCCACTTACTAGGTCCTGCTGTGCACCAGCATGGCAAGCAGGATTCTGGGCTGGCTAGCTGCGCTTTGCCCTCATCACATTTCCTGGAAAAATTATTTAAATAACCAGACCTACACTTATAACACTTCCCTTCATGTGTATGCTTCCTTCTTGACAAGACTGAGGGGAGGTAAGGAGTTTCATGCTATTTGCTTTTGTAGTTTTTAATTCTTTTTTTCAATATTTTCCATCTGATTCTGCAAATCCCAAATTCCGTAAGTGTTTATCTTGACAGATTTATTTCCCTTTAGTTTAGAAGAGTATTAATTCCTTGCTGTGATATAGAAAATAAACCTGCTTGTACTGACTTTAGGAAACTTCATTCTTACTACTTTGCTTTACATCTTTCATTGCCATTATGTATGCAAAATGCTTAGCTACTCAAAACATGTTTACAGGTCTTTTTCTTCTCATAATAGCCAAATCAACAGCAAAAGCACTTCATGGTTTAAATGTACCGACCAAAGAACTCTGGCTGTAGAAATATGTACGATATAGTAACTTACTTCATCACAAAGGCTTGGGATTTTCACCTAAGCAGAGATTTCTACCTCTCCAGTTATTTTGTGTAAAGGTGGTCAAGACACACTTTCTGGCTCTGCACTATCAAGTGCCTTTGGCCTAATGATGATATTGATTTTCCACTACTGTCCTTATTTATATTGGTCCATGAGGACACACCATGCTAGTTGTCTCTTTCAGCTATTATTTGTGATCTATATGATAACTGTGTGGACTAAGCCCTTTAAAGAAGAACAGAATTCAAATAAATGTTCATGTGCAGGTAGCAGTAGACACCCAAGGAGAAGGGGATATGTATGCATCTCTTCTGCAGTGTTAAGGAAATTATTTCAATACATTACGCAGTCACTTCATCTCTTTGTGTATTTAGGAATAGATTTTCATTTGTGCTAAGTCTCCTCTATACTTTGACAAGGAGTAGAGGGACATTTAAATGAGTACATACTTTATGAACAGAGGTGAAAAGGATCTTATCATAAATAAGGATTAGACTTAGGATAGTGTTTAATTCAGTGTGAGAAGATGCTACATAAGACATTTGAAGACAGCTATATAAATATATGCTCTGTTAGCTGTGTAGCTGACAAAGCTGATGGCAGAAATTGGGCCATTTTGAATGTTCACTTACTGTGCAATCACTGATCATGTGAACAAAGCTTGCATGGTTTCTAGTAATGTCAAAAGTAATAAACTACACTGGGGCAGAAATTTGGCTGCTATAAATGGCAATGTCTCTTTACTGAAGCCATGTATTGTAGCCACTTAATAGTCCATTTAAGAATGACACCCAGACTTTCTAGTATTTGTAGAAAAAGTCCATTAGGAACAACATTTACTGATTACTTGGATGTGGGGATTGAGTGGACCCTCAGTCAATTTTCAGATGACACAAAGTTAGGTGGGAGCGTTGATCTGCTTGAGGCTATGGAATTTCTACAGAAAAACCTTGACAGGCTCGATCAATAGGCTGAGGAACAGCTGCCTGAGGTTTCACAAGGCAAAGTGACAGGTCCTGCATGCGAGTCACAACCACCCTTGCAGTGCAACAGTGGGTGGAGTGGCTGGTGAGCTGTTTGGCAGAAAGGGTCTTGGGGGTGCTGGTTGACAGCTGGCTGAACATGAATCAGTATGTCCAGGTGGCCAAGGTGGCCAAGAGGGCCAATGGCATCCTGGCCTGTATCAAGAATACTGTGGCCAGCAGGAGCAGGGCAGTGACTGTCCCTCTTTATTTGGCACTGGGGAAGTCATACCTTGAATCCTGTGTAAAGTTCTGGGCTCCTAAATTTAAAAAGGATCTTGAAATGCTGGAGAGTGTCCAGAGAAGGACAACAAGGCTTGTGAAAGGACTAGAAAGCATGTCATACAAGGAATGGCTGAGGGATCTGGGTTTGTTTAGTCTGGAGAAGAGGAGGCTCAAGGGGTACTTCATCATTCTCCACAACTGCCTGAAAGGAGGGTGTAGTGGAGGGGGGGGGGGGGAGCGGTCTCCTCTACTGTGCCTGCAGTAAGAGGACCAGAGGAAATGGCCTTAGGCTGAAACTAAAGAAATATTCAGATTAGATATAAGGAACAATTTTTTCACTGTTAGGGTGGTATGGAATTGGAATAGTTATCCTAGGGAGATGGTGGAGTCACCACCCTTAGAGCTGTTCAAGAGAAGTCTGGATCTGTCGCTGGGTGATGTGGTTAAGTGGTTAAAAGATTGGTGTGATAATGCTGGGTGGATGGTTGGACTCAATGATCTTGGAGATCTATTCTAACTTCGATGATTCTATGATTCTCTGATTTTTGAAGGCAGTACCTCAGGGAGTTGCAATATGCTGAAGTGAAGGGTCTTTTTTGCGGCTATTGTACGTCAGTTATCTTTTTTTTTTAGCCTAATGAAATATGCTGTGGTAGCCTTCCCTCTGAAGAAGCCACACTTTAAAAGTAAATGAGATTTTTAGACCTGTAATTTATGGTAGGGGGCAGGTATGAGGTTCAAGTAAGCTGCAAAAGGGTAAATAAGACCTTGCTATACTTCTGCATGGTGCCATACAATGACAGTAGGAACTTTAGATGCAAAAATAATCTAGTAGTATTTTCATTGGGTTAATTGGTTCTGCCTCTACTTATTCTTTTAACTAGCAATGCTGTTCTGCTTCTTGGATACCAGCCTGTGAATGGCCCTTTACTCTGCTGTGCAGGGGGGTGAGCTTGCTCAGGGGCAGTTCAGTAAAAGCCCTTTAAATTATCAAATTTAATTTGTTTTGTAATAGCCCCTATATAGGCTCTGAGTACATTAAATAGAAATTAAGTGGAATTTTATTCTCTGTAACATATACAAATATGTTTCTAGACTGACATGTGGAAGTCAGGATGCTGTGGAAGCTGTATGAAACATGTATTCCTCAGAAATTCAGAAATGCTTTGAAGTCCAGTAATTAGTTTCCTGGCATTTCTAGCATCCTGATAGATGCTAGATAGCAAATCTTGGCCCTATGTATAACAATAATTTTTCTGTGAAAGAACTGAATCTTTATGATGATTTGGACAATTTTATCACTTGTATTTGGAGCAAAAAGCCTAATTGTGCACATGTGTTCTTTGGCACCTTTTGTTTTATTGAGTAATTCTTCTGACTACACATATGCTTGAAGTCGTTGATTAGCTGAATATTGGCAGCTTTTTATATGATTTTCAGTAGTCATGCAAATACTGGGATTTTCCTTTCTGGCACCAGTATGAACTGCACACTGCCAATATGCTTAACTTCATGTGTTTCTGTGTTGTACTGAAATGATGAGTTTTAATTTGTAAGTATTGATGACTGTTTCGATGTGCCATACACTGTAACAACACTTTAATTGCCTGTTTTATCCATTAGGTTTGTATTTTCCATTTTCTCTAGTGACCTCTAATATGCTCTATATCTTCAGAAACAAATGATTTTGTGGGCAGCAAATTAAGAAAACTCTGATTCTACTTTATTTTTAACAAAATTTTATACTCTATTATGTATTTTTAAACATACCTATATAATTTTATTACTCAAACGGCAACATTTCCTCCTGCTCTCAACATTGGTGTAGGTTAATGGAGTGACTTGGCCCTGTCTGAATGCCAGGCACCTACCAAGCCACTTTGTCACTCCCCTCCATGGCTGGACAGGGGAAGGAGAATATAACAAAGGGTTCATCAGTTGAGACACGGATAGAGAGAGACTACTCATTAAATACTGTCACAGGCAGAACAAGCTGAAATTAGAAGTGAATTTATTACCTAAAAATTGGAGCAGGATAATGAGAAGTAAAAACAGACCTTAAAAATACTTTCTTCCCCTTTCCCTCCTTCCCAGGTCTTCCTCCTCCCCTCAGTGATGTGGTGAGACAGAGTATGGGGATTAGGATCAGCTCATTATATGTTCTTCCTGCCACTGCTGGGGAGAGGAGTCCTTCCCCAGCTCCAGTGTGGTGTCCCTCTCACAAGAGAAAGTTCCCCATGAACTTCTCCAGTGTGAGTCCGTCCCATGGGCAACAGTTCCCCATGAACTGCTCCAATGCAGGTCAATGCTCATGGGTTGCTATCCTTCAAGGACAGGCTGCTGCAGTGTGGGTCCCCCATGGGGTCACAAGTCTGACAAAGAAACCCACTCCAGCACGGGCTCCTCTCTATGGGCCTGCAGATCCCTGCCTGGCTGGAGCCTGCTCCATCACAGGCCTCCCATGGGGTCACAGCCTCTTCTCAGGCATCCACCTGGTCCAGTGTGGGGCTCCTCCACGGGCACAACTGCTTCACCACAGTTTTCGCTACAGCCTGATGGAGAATCTCAGCTCCAGCATCTGGAGCACCTCCTGCCCCTCCTGCACTGTCATGGTTTTAAAGCAGTAACTAAAAAATTACTAGAAAACTTACTTATTTCTTGCTGTGAGATGTGGATTAGAACAAGAGCAAAACAGGCTTAAAACTTAAAAGGAATACAGAAAGTTTATTAACAGAACTACAAGAATAAGAAAACCAGAATAACTTCCAGAAAACCTCTTTCTCTCCCACTACTCAACAATTTCCTTGTTCACATGACAACATAGAGACAAAAAACTTGGAACTTTGGTGTTTAAATCATTAGTCTCAATTTCTCTTAGAGTCTTTTCATCAGTCTTTGTAGAGAAACAGAAGTCTTCTTCTGCTAATCTATGGAGTTTTTCACAAGAAAACTAGTTATAGCTTTCTATTTCTCTGATCCCAGCTGCCCAGAAAAAAATCTGTCATCAGCTCACTCCTCCCATTTCACATCACTCTGAGGTATGTATGGGTCAATGAGTCTAGGGATGTCATTTTTAAGGATGAGTTATTCAAAGGCAAAAGTTCTCTTCATCTGCCTCTGTGAGCTTCTCTGGAAACAGAAATTTTCTCATTGCCTCTCAAGGCCTCAAATCTTTGCCTCACTCTCTTCCAGCACCTCACTGTATCACAATTACTCCACTTTTTGCTCAAAATTCACACTTTGAACACTCTATTCCTCCCAATATACTCTGTCATGAATTAAAGGAGTTTTTTCAGGACTCTATTGTCCATCTCCATAGCTTTAACAGAAAAATATTTCAACTTAATTAAAGCATCTCCTTATTCTCTACCTCTTCTGAAGCTTAATTATTTTCTTTACTGTCTCTGATAGTTTATAAAGTCTCTTTACATGTTGATTACTCTCTTTTTCTTTCTCTGGATAAAAGGATTAATCTGCAAGTCTCATCTGGGTAATGAAAAGTTTAAAATCTTGCCCAGGTTTTGTAGATGGTTCTGTGATCTCTGCTGGCGCAGCAGCTGGAGCTGTCTGCGATGGAAGATTCTTCATGGCTGCTCTGGAGAGTGTGGTCACTGTCTCAGCCTGCCGCAGGTCAAGAGCTTTGTCCTTTCTTTACTCGGCAGTCTCTGGCGAATTCAGCCACAGCAAAAACTGCAGCTGAGCCAGGGACCGGCCTGGCCCGGCCAGAGCCCGGGGCAAGCCCCGCAGGCCCCATCTCCTGGCCGGGAGCCGCCGGGCCCAGCCCAGCACCTGCCCGGGCCACATGGCCTGGGCAGGGAACGGGAGGCCAGCTGGAGCTCTGTTACCTTTCACAGCCAGGGAACAAAGAGACAAAGAAATTCCCAGGCTTAGGTCTTAAGGTGGTGTTCACAGGTTGATCTCACTTTTCAATGGTTAAAACTGCTGTCAATTCTTAGAAATGGCCAGCTGTTGGCTAGGAGACAAACTCCCATCAGCCGGCAGCGGTTTTAACTTCCTTAGGTGTTTCTCTTTGTTTTCTTAAATGCCAATCTATCACAACTGACTGTGGTGTCTACACAGTTGTTCCTCTCATGTGTGCTCATTCTGCTCTTCTCTGGCCACAATTACAGCTGTCCAAGATCCTTTTTTTAGTTCTTCTTAAATATGCTATCACAGAGATATTGGCCCAGCCTTAGCCAGCAGTGAGTCTCTCTTTGAGACAATTGGCTCTAAAGGACACAGAGGAAGCTTCCAGCAGCTTCTCACAGAAGCCCTCCCTGTAGCTCTGCCCTGCTGCTGAAGCTTGTCTTTGCAAATCCAATACACAGTTAACTACCTGGATTCACACATGCTAGTGGGGAAATTCTACAGAACATATCCAGTGTCTTGTCAAATCTGCAGTCTGTCATTTCATATAATTTTGTCCATAGAAAGTCTCTCCAGAAGGTCTCTCCCTCCAATACTTATCAGTGCATTTTAATAAAGGATTCGCATAAGTGTGACTCTGATAATCTGAAATTCACTAATCTTATGCCACAGAGGTGAAGGAACATGGAAAACGAGATACTTTGGAAGTATATTTATTATGACTTGAGAACAGAATTGGAAAACTGACCCATTTAGTTGCTTTCACTCACCAATAAATACCTTTTTTTCCCTCAACACCTCAATATATCAGTATCTCTGATTCTCACTGATATTTATTAAGTGACTGAAATCAAATTTAACAGTGGCAGTTCCCGATGTTAGCAGACAGGTGCTGCTACATTCCTGCTGTTTAACAATCAGCTACATGCTGCAACGTTCAATTCAGATCTCTTAAAACACAGGGTTCAATTCCAATATTATTTACCTTTCCTTTTCCACTTCACTTTCTTTTTTGTCCATTCCCAACACCTTTTATGCAGATTTTCTCCTATGATTTTCTTTTTAACATGTCTTTCCTTCTTGAGCTGGTCCAGAAAGCTGCTCAGTGAAATCTCCCCTTAACACCCATATTTTGACTGCTGAGGAGCAAAATAACTAAGACAATCAAACGACCTATTTTTCTATTTATTTTAGTATCCTACCGTTCTATTAATGAATAAAAGGGGAAAGGAAATATTTTAGAAGACTAGTATGAGTGAATGAGCTCCATTGATAGGGAAATGTGACAGCGAATGCAGGAACAAGCTAGGTGGTGTTGAATGATTATGGAGTGAATGAAGCATAATAAATAAGGAGTTATAACTCAAAAGACTATGAACAACAGACATTGCATTAGTCATCAAATTCATTGGTTTGTATTCTTTCCATATTTTCCATATTTTAATTTAATTTCTTTGAAGCAGGAGCTCTTGAGTTTTGATATCTGAAAAACAGCCCATGATTTGAGACTTGGTCATCCTAAGTCCCTTACCTCTAAAAGACATGAGAATTCCATCCAAAAGGTCATCACTATCCTATCTGAAACAGAAAGTGTAGTGGACTCCATATGCTTTAGGCAGACTTACCTCATCGCTGTGCATAACTAGTGGCTGCTTTTTATTATTGTCTTGTCCAAAGGAAGGGAACTTTTGGCTGCTGTTGTATCTCTAGTGGCTGCTTTTTATTATTGTCTTGTCCAAAGGAAGGGAACTTTTGGCTGCTGTTGTATCTCTAGGAACTATATTTTGGTTAAAAGTGTTTTTTTAAACATTGATAAGACGTGCAAAAGAATTCGGAGGGGGAGCTGTGACTGGCAGATCCCATTCAATCCTGAAAAAATGCAGTTCTTGCTAATTCCTCACATCTACTCAGAATCAGTGTAACAGCAAGTTAACTCTCTAACACCATGGACATTTGTTTTACTTGTCAGTTTATTACAGCACATGTAGATGTTTTCTGTTAGACATTTGCAAAGTTTTACTTCAATCTGTTCTGCCCTAGAGACTTCTGAAGTAATTTGAGAAACCATCCAACTCACTCAAAGAAAGCATTTCAGGACCAGCTCTTTGAGGTTCACTCAGGAGTTAATAAAATGTATGTCTGTATTTGCATTTATAATACACTGGATCTGTGGGCCAATATTAGGTACAGTATATACAAACAACAGTATGTATAACTGATTAGATATCAACAGTATGTATAACTGATTACATATATGCTTAAAGCCCAGCTGGAGAAAATGTTGATATATGTATGCTAATGTTATGCTCTAAAATCACCATTTCCATCAGTTATGTCAAATCCACTGACTCCTTTTTTTGTCTTTACAGGAAAGGTTACTTGGGATGCTGGTGACAAAAATGACGCAAATGCTCTTCAATGCATAGAGAGGCAGATTTTGCTTAATTTCTGGAATGTGCTTTGACTAGTGGAAGATGCTTGCTGAAGCCAAAAGGTCTTATCTCAGGGATGGCTCTTACCTCTTGCTGAGGTATTGGATAATGCCTTCGGAAGACACCTGACAGTATCATCATCTTGGTTGCATTTAACCACAAATTCACCAGGACGCCTCCATCCATGAGGAGAGTCTGAAAAAAGTTCTTTTACTCTCTTTGTCTCCTGAAACAGAAGAAATTTACTCAATGTAGTTTCACATAGTCTGCAATTTCCTTTATTGTCTTATTCAATGTTTCCTCCCAGGTGAATATGACTGCAACTTGCCATCCCTCATCTGCTATGTTGCTAATGTGAAGTCAAATAGCCTTAAAATCTGCGATATGCCCCACACCTATCCCCAGTTGTCTTAAGCCTGGAGACCCTGGTCACATGTGGATTCTGTTAGGTTTTATATCTAAAAAACATAGATTTGCACAAATGCAAAGATATAAAAACAGGTGTGGGCTATGTTGTACCTGTGAATTACCTGGGCATACATGGACAGTGCTGGTCATACAGTGCTACTGTGCCTAGTGTGAGTTGTGCGTAATTTCACTACTTACTTCACACTTCATATGAGCCTAAATATTTCCCACTGAATGTATTTTTTTTAATTAAATATCAAATCAAACCATTAACACTAATAAGAGAAAAAGCACCTATTCCCAGTTTCCAACCAATCCTGAGTTTAGAGATGCTTTTTTAAATCAGAAAACCTTGAAAGGCAGACATGAAAATGAGCATCTTCCTCACCAGACTAACAAATGTGTGAAATTTCATAGAAATCCATTCTCACAGTTTCATTATGCAGAGGATTAATGTTTAATGCTGGCAGGCTGCAGGTCCACACTAATAAGAAAAGCTACAAAAGGCTATTGTAAAGGGGATGAAAATTTCATCAAACATTCCAAGAACATCTAAAAGGTTTACAGAGTAAAAAGTTAGCTAGAAGAGGTTCTATTTGTGTTCAAGCAATTTCCTTGATGTAAAATGAGATTTTAATAGTACTATAGTTTCTGTGTCCATATTGTTACTTTTTTCTTTCATAGTCTTTGACCTTGATCACACAGCTGTAAGAATTTGAATTTTCTTTGACCTGTTTCATCCCTGCATAATGCAAAACAGCTTATTTTTGTTTTTTTCCTTCTCAGACAGACATGAATATCCAGGTTGTGTTTAACAATACTGTGATATTGATTGAAAGAGTAGACAGTCAACCAAATATCAGTGATGACTAAATTTTTGAAGTAAAAAATAAATTATTAATATTTCTATTGGAATTCAGTTGCAGACATCTTCTACACATGCTCTTCTCCAGAAGTTTGCCACAATATGACCAAACCCGCCCCCCTCCCCCCCCCCCAATATAGAACAGAGTTTGAAACTGATTGGAAGGAGCTTCTTTTAGAAGCTTGAGCAGATAGTTCCATAAAACTGTTCTCAGCAGTATTTTTTTTGCCAGACTGATTTTCTCATTCTTAATTTATACAACAATGCTATAAAGAGTTGAGATGAGAGACCTTCTCTATAGGGGATTTTCTGTTTGGTTCAGTATGACCAGAATTTCACTTAGGATGTACAGCTTCCTACTCAATGCTAAGAAATACTATGTTCTTGGTCTATAATAATTTGAAAAAATAGTGTGGATATAAATACAGAAGGAAGCAATCTAACATTGTGAAAGTTAATAAGAAAAGAAAAAGTTTTAAAAGTAACTAATTTGAGCAACAAAAAGATTCCTTCTAGAACTATTAGTGAGAAGTTTTCTCAAAAGCCTATTCATTATCAAGTTCTGATTAAGTAATCCAGTAGGTTTTTATGGTCTTTTTGTGCAGTTATGAATGGTCCTCCATCTACTTTTCAGGATATATCAGAAAAGAAAAGATTAGCTGAGAGTTTTACCTATGTAAGCCTACAGAAATCATATTGGGAGAATAATCTCAGAAAAAATATTTCAGACTTGATGGTTACCTGCTCAGTGCTGCTATCTTTCAGTCTGAGTTCCTAGACTCTAGGATGGATTTCCAACATTTGGGTTTTTTTTCCTCTTACACAGTCAATCATGGCCACACTGATTTTTTAAAAGCAATTTTATTCTCCTTTTGCAAAGTTTAGTAATCCCATCTGGAACTGAATCCCTGGAACCCAATGATCAGTTGTCTGGGTTGAGGAGGGCTTTGCAATGCTTTCTTCACTGGATCAGCTGAGATTCCCTGAACTGTTCTGATGAATTCTTATTATTCTTCTGGACAGTGGTTCTGCATGAGAGCTCCCACATATGCACAATCCATCCATTGCTATTGATTATTTTAAGCTATCTACAACAGAAACATGCACAAATAGGCAAGAGAAAAGGTAATCTTTTAGGTACATCATAGGTATATGGCTATTTCCATATCCTCAGGACATATTTTTGAAATTCACTAGGGTCTCATTTAGTGCAGTTTGGTCAGATATGCAGCCTGAGCTGGCTGGATGGCTGGAATTTCCACCCAGGATAATAATAATTACATGTAAGTGTATAAATAATGAGCATCAGCTGACCTATGCACAGTTAGGAAGATAGGGAAGTCTTCCAAATTCCAAAATTTTCCTGAAGAGTCCTGTAGCATCTAGTCAAACATTTTCACAGAATTACAGAATATACTGAGTTGGAAGGCACCCACAAGGATCATGGGGTCCACATCCTGGCCCTGCACAGCACCATCCCCAAGAGTCACAATGTGTGCCTGAGAGCATTGTTCAAACACTTCTTGGACTCCTTGTCACAAAGGAAGCTGGAAGTGGAGTCTATTACCATGCCTTATGTCTGCTCTCACACCTCTGCAGAAACTGAAACTCTCCTGGATGACCTGGAGGCTTGATGACAGCACACAAGCACAACCCTGACATCCAGTTAGAACAGGGTTGTATCTTGAATTTCCTCTTTAAATAACACCTTACATGATGACCCTTAAATATTTACCAGAGAAAAAGATTTATTAATTTTAATAAACTTAATTTCTTATATTAAAGCTTTGTGAGTGCTGCACATATACAACAAACTGTTCCTCAAATCTTCATATGGTTGTGCATGGAAGTCAGCAAGAATGTAGCATGAAATGTCAATAAGTCTCTAAAATCTAAATTATACTCCAAACTCCATCTGTCACTATTTTCAGCAAATCTAGTCCCACAAAAACATTTCAACTTTATGTATGAATATCCATACATTGTTCATCATGTGTATTTTTAGTGTGTAGTGAAAGTGTGCTTGTAAGAAAGAATAGAAAAAAAAAAAAAGAAAAGCAAAGAAAACATATCAGAAAAACAGCCAGAAATACGAAAAACATTGGGAACAAGTAGCAGCTTGAATCACTACTGAGAGAGGTTTGTCTGAGAGAAGATGTTTTTGAACTCTTCTGTCTGAAAGGCTTTGCATATAGAAAAAAGAAATTCTCTTCCTTGATATTCAGAGAAGTTTAATTTTTTACCCCCAGTAATTAACAACTTTAGTCAAGACAGACAGACTTTTTTCCCTAGATCTAGGGCTTTATCTTAATATTAGATATGGCACAAAAACTTGAACAGAGCTAAATATGACCACAGGTGATAAACTGATGAAACACTGTGGTGAGCATTGCTGTTACTTTGGGAACCATTAGAGTTACAAATGAGTTTTAAGAAGTTGATTTATCCTTTCAGTTTCAATAAAAGAGCAGCATCTAATTCAGGAGTGATTTTATTCTGATAACAAGGATGATCACTAACCAGCATTGTGCCTTATGAATGATAGAGAAAATACATGCTTCTGTAACTGATTATCTTTAGTAAAAATCCAGTGCCAAAAGCTGATAAGGAATCACTCAGATTTTTTCACTTTGTTGCTTTTTGAAAACAGCACTGTGCTTTCATTTGAAAACCCTCCACATCCCACCTCCCCAGCCCCCCGATTTTATTGATGGTTTGTCTGGTACACTTGTTCAAAATCACTTGGAAACTGAACCAAAAACTGAAAAAAATTGATGTAGTTGTTCAGTGGGTTTTTGTGTTTGTTCGGCTTTTTTTGTTTGGTTTTGGTGGGTTTTTTTATTTTTTCTTTAATTTGCAAAAAATGCTTGGAAAAAATGTAAGGGGGGAAAAAAGAGCCCAGCTAGAAAGATTTAAAACCATTGCTGACACTTTGGCTGTATTCATACTACTATCTCTGAGTTTCTAAACAGCACCTATGGTACTTTGTTGATGTAATGTGTGCATTGAAATCTCCATTAAAATATACTCTGTCATGCACCCTCCCAAGTATCAATGTGATTAAGTCAGTATGCTAACTTTATTTTCCCTTCCTGGGATTCCCTGGTGTTTATTCTCAGTATCTTTTTGTGTATTTCCTTGCATTTCTTCCCTTCCTCAAAATGCACAGTTCCTGTTCTTTTGCAACAACTAGATGTTCATAAACTCTTGAAGGCAGAGGACTGACAGGAAAAAAATTAATGATTTTTTTTAAAGTATAAAACCAGATCATAGTTTTAGAAACTTGAATTGAGCTTGGTAATAATTTTAGTACCTAAGAGCCTAGAAAAATCTTAGTTTTCTGAAAATTAATGATTTGATTGTAACTAAATATTCAGCTTAGAGTCAGTGGGAACTTTTTCTACTATTATCATGGATGCTGACATTCGAGTGTATGGATCACTCTCAGCTCCCCTCCTTAAAAGGGGCTTAAACATATAGTATTGTTTTCACAATAGTCCTCCCCTGTAGGGCTTTTGGCATTATTAAGAATTCACTATGAGAAATATTTATAATATATAGTAAACACTGACTATGCCTGAAAGTAGGGATAGGATAGCTGAAGATGGGACGCATAACACTCAATTATAAAGCATTGCATAAAACCAAAAAGTTGATAACCTTTCATTTGAAAACAAAAAGCTCTAGTGCTGAGTGCAATATATTTTATGGATAAAATTTGTCACTATAGTTAAAATACAAAGAAATTAAATACTCCGTAGGTGAGAAGTGTTATCTAGCACAGTCTGAGCTGGAGGTAGAGGACACTCTCAGCTTGATTAATACCATAGGATAATTCACTAATGGATGCTCTTCACCCAAAGAAATCCCAGCCTGAATTTTCATTTCAAACCTAAATAGATCTCATACACTTTTGTGTTCAGCTCAGAAATAGGCAACAAAAATAGTAAGAAGGGTAAAATGAAATGGCAGAATTCTTCTCAGGAGGTGTTATCTCTCAACTGTAAGTTTCAAGATTTTATTCGTTCTGTGTGTGTGTTCTACTTGTTCAAATGTGTGTGGTTGTGTGACCCCTTTGTGTAACAGTCATATTAATGTTTCAGAATCAGTTGTGAAAGTTAATGTTGGAGTTTCAGGTGATGTGTGCTGCTCATACTCATTTCCACAGAAATGTATATCATGCCAACATTACTATCGCAGTATCACCAACAAGGTTTTCCTGTGAAAGAAACGGGCTACCACACTCTGATCTACCAATGTGTGTAGAACATATGTGTTCATTTAGTCCAGATGAAGTGGACTTCGTAACTATGGATTTGGAGAATCATTTGTATTGTGTTTTATTCAGAGCATACATACAAGACAGAGAATCAAAGTCAATTCTAGAAATATAATCTGATCTTTTGCCTGGAAGAAATATTCCTGACAGACAAAATATAATTAATTTTAAATAAAAATTATGTGTTGAGATTTACAAATTTAACAAAAAGTCTTTCACTTTTATTTTCAGTATGGGGTTCTCCATAGGGCTCATTCATTCATTCATTCATCCATATCTTTGCATATCTGACATACTAGCCTTTCATTGGATTAGGGTATAAGGCTCCTGATCCTGTATAATATGGTCTTCACTTTTAAATTTTTATTAATATAATTTCCCATTATTTCTTCTTTGTAAAGGGCTCTGTTAATTCCTTACTGTTCATCCAATTTAAGTTTTTTTCTTTTAATGTGATTTGGGTAACTTTCAGTTTATTATTATCTTACTGTAAACATCAGAAAATTTTTAGGAAGTCTCTTAAAAAGGTTTCTTTGCAATATTATTAAGGATTCACTTTACTGGTCTTAGTAAAATTTCTGGCCTGGATGGAGACCTGTGTACCCACTGTAATTCTGAAATGAAAGCATTAGTCCAGTCTTTGAAAAGAAAAAAAGAAGAAAGAAGCTCAACCCCACAGTCATGAAATTTCCTCTCCTTTTTTTGTCACCTATAAATTTTTTATTTTCATGCATTTCCAGTGTAGAAATGTAAATTGTAGGCAGGGGCCAGTAGACATTCTGATGGCACACTGTGAAAGCTGACTTCTAGAATCCCTTAAGACTGGGATGAAAGTGGGACCTTTTAAATGCACCAAGTACTCACAATAGCTTTATTACCGCATTGCTACTTCACTCTGTAGATTGTACGAAGGCCTAGAGACTAATTTCAGCAACAGCCACAATTTACTAGCTATAGTAGCCCTCAGATGAATAGTTTCTTGTAAAATCAGTGGCAGCTTTATCCTGCTGGAGCACAAATAAATCAGCTCTTATTATTCCACATTCATTTAATCTTGGGACATTAGTCAGTGAGACCTTTCTGCAGCCTAATAAACAGCAGCAGCAGCAGTTTTTCTTTATGAGAGTAGTTGTTCATCCTAAATTAGAGCCGACATTAGGGGAAGACAGAAACTTTTGCAGCATGATTTAAAGATATACAATATGAGACTATAACAGTGTGTGAAAACTGCACCCATGTGTATAAATAGAGCAGGGTCATAATTTTGCTATATGTGGGTTACTTTAGAACATGTAGGCTATTTTATCTTGAAAACATGCATTTTGTTGTGGCAAAGTAATATTCATATTGTCTGGTGGTTTCAGTGGATTTAGCAGTGGCTACCAATAGTGTACCATTTTTACCATGTGCAGGAGTAAGAGTAAAGACACTGATTAAAATAGATTAAATAATAGTACATTATTATTTCCATCTCAAACCCCATAACAACAACAAAAAAATCTCTGCATTCATAGTTACAAAATATATCTGACTTACAATGTTCAGTGTTTTTTTGTGAAATGGACAGCATCTGGATTATTGAATGTACACTCTCCCAGTGACTTCCATATGTGAAAAATAATGGATGTTGTTCTTTCTGAAAGCTTTTATTTTCAACTATTTTGACAATTCTATTTTTATGGATATCAGTGTTGGTCTATTCTATAATTTACAATATAAAAATTCACAATTCCTCTTTCAAAACAGTAAGCCATTTGCCTGAAAGCTGTACAAGAGCTTCCAACCTCTACACGGTATCTGTGAGGACATTCGAGGACTTCACCTGTTGCAAACTGCAGTTTCAGTTAAATTTCTTGGGATTAGGTATTTGCTTGAATGATAATTTCAGAGTGAAGTTCCAGAGTTGTGGGGTGACTCAGAGTCACATGGCTTGGGATGAGTTCCTTTGAATTAAGACTTTTGAAAAATGTTAGCATTTAATTTATTTTTTTTTTCTGGTACGTGCACTATGTCTATAGCACTGCAACAGCATGCAAATTACTATTATTGTTATTTATTGAATCTTAGCCCATTACTAAGAATCTTCCTGTTGAAAAATGGTGTCTCTTGAAGTACTTATTTTATGTCAGTTTGGATCCTTAAGTAGGAAAAGTAGAGCATGAGCCTTTGCGTATTGGAAGTGCTTTATATGCATCATAAGTTCCTCTGCTTTTAGCTGACAGTTTTCAGTTTCACTGTTACATGAACTATCTACTGTAGGTGCATAAACATATATGCAGACCCACAGACAAATGGATGCATACACATTCCTCCAATGTTATCATCAGCTACAGTCAGAAATTTTACAATACTGTAACTGTATTGCTATTTCTTCAAGTTCTCCATGTAATTGGATATTTTCTTCTATTTTTTAAAATGGATTTTGCTGTAGGTCTTAACTTGGTTTTATTCTGTTAGATTACTGGTATAAAAGTAGAGAGTGAACTGCTACCCTTCATAGTCACTACTATCTTGTTGCCTTGTGATATAGTTTGCTTATTTATGTGTTTATGTGTTTATTTATTTATAATGTCCCTATAGGTTCTTCTTTCTTTTTGTGCCACTGATAAATAACAAAAAAATTAAATTAAATCTAATAAGAGAGCTGCTTTTTGGGTTAATTTTCTGTTTATGACTGAATCTTGCTTAGAAAAATATAATTGCTGCCAAATACCTAGATGAGTCTTTTAATGAAAATTGCAGCTTTCACGCTTGCCAACAGTGCCACAAAGACAGAGTACCTGGAGCAAAACCATAATTTAGTACTTCCACTCATTTCTACCAAAGAGAAAGCATAACTAATGCCTCTGTTTCTATAGTGTTGACATACAATATGGGGCGGTATTGATGTAAAATATCTGCTGTCCAAAATACTACCAGCTACCAGGCTACTACTCTCATGCAGTCAATATTTTCCAGGATTTTAAATTTCCTTTCCTTTTCATACACTGTTAACCTCGTAAAAGATCAGAAAAAGAGATGGTATTTTTACTTATGAATATTCTTTGAATAATCTTGAGTCAACAAAGAAAGAAACGTGACAGCTCTGTCTTTTAGTAAAACCCACCTACACTCTACTTTTGGTGTTTGTATTCAAGATTCTTTTTTGCTGCCTCAAAAATAATTTTTCCTCTATTACAAGAGATGTCCCACGTAAGTGCTGCCTGCAGAACATGTTTGACTGGAAACTCAAAAATCGTAGCAGAAAACTAAGGGTTTCTTCTCCAGACCAACACTGCTGTTTTTTGCAAAGGTGCTGAGGGCAGAGCTCCCTCAGCCTTTTTTGAAAACTGAGTGACCTTCCAGTATCACTCAGTCTATTACAGTCCAAGAAAAATACTGTCTGACTACATTTGGCTAATGTTATCAGGGTTTCTTTGTGTAAATCAGTGCCCCTGAATTTAAAGGATCTGGTTTGAAATTAATGTGGCTAGGCACATGCACTCTTCTGTTCATAGCTCCAATATAGCCTTTTAAATTGCAAGTCTCAATCCTTTTGAATACACCTCATGGTGTATCGTAAGACAGGCTGCTTAGTGATAAGTGAACCACCTGCCTGGAGTAGCTGATATGCTGAAGAATAGCTGGTGCTTGATGTCCTTCCTGCTGCAGCAGGAAAGACCAAGAAACAGGTTAGCAACCTAATGCAGAAGTTGTTATCTAGTATTGCAGTGCATGTTTGAAACACAGACTGAGTCAAAGACTGGAAAACATCCTCACCCTCTAGGGAGGTGTTGTAGAGAAATGTCCTTGCACAGCTGAAAAAAAATTGGTCCTGCATTTTGTGACTCCAACGACTTTAAAGATCTGATGCCATTTACTTTACTGACCTGTAAAACTGTAAAACTGACCTGGATCAGTATCTAAGATTGTCCTTAACAGGTGCTTTCTGAAGTGGCTAGCAGCAACCTGCTTTGGAAAGAGAGAACTGAGGTAGACTGGTCAGCTGGCCACAGTCAAGAGATGGATTTCAGTCCACCAATGCAAAGAGGGAAAACTGGAAAATGCTTTTGAGGCTTTTTTTCCTATGTTCTCTCCAGCTCATTTTAATTCTGTCTGTGGAAAAGAAGAGTGTCTTATGACACCCAGGGTTAAACGTACAGCATGATATGAGGATTAGTTGCATTCTCCTCCCCATACAAGTAATGAGTTGTTCAGCTCAATGCCTGCATACTGTGCTGAACATTTACCCCCAGGGTCTCAAGTATCAGCAAGGAAGGAGGGAGAGAGCTCCGGAGACTTCTTCAGCTTGAGAGATCCCAGGACAGGATAATGGAAAATGGCAAATATTGCACCTGATAGAGAGTAAAGCTCAGAACTGAAATAGCAGGGGGATTGCAGTTAAGGATTAAGACACGTTGACAGAGTAGGCAGAACATACTGTGCCCTGCTCCAGCCACTTCTAAGTTGTGACCCTCCACTCTTGTCTGTTGGTCAAGGGGAAAAATGCCTGATGTCATGGTAGAGTAAACAAATTAGCTGAGCCCAGTTTTCAGCACTCATTTACATTTGCATTGCTCACCAGGGAACCCTCCATGGGCAAAGCAAGGCTCTGATTTGCACACTCAGATTTTGCCTTTATATTCTGCATTGGCTCATCACATGCAAATGTATGCATTCAGTTGCGTGCACCAAGGTTTGGAAATCATTCCTCTGGTTTCAAGGAAGAAAAAGAGAATAATAATCACACCACCACTACCCTCCCCCGCTCCCTCTCACCCCCCAGCCTATTGTCAACAAATTTCAATTCATCACTGTTGATTTTGCTGAAACCTACTTTGGAATGTTACAGCTTGGATTGATGTTATCCAATGCCATTTTTATCAGGGTTTCACTGTGCAATACAGAGTATTCAGGGAAGTCACTGCAGGCTGCTGGTGCCCATGATTGCTTCTGACATGTTCAGCTGAAAGGACTCTTATTCAAAGAATGATCTTCTTTTTTCGACTGTATTGAGTTGGGACTGATTTTGATAGCCAGTTTCAGTCAAGAATCATAAAGTTATTGCACATTTAAGACCGTCAGTATGAGAATCATTCTCTGTCTCTCTCTCCCTCTCCCTCTCCCTGTTCTTTCCCCTCCCTTTCTCTCTCTCATCATTTCACAGGACTGCAAGGTTACAGAAAGGTCTAATCAATTGTCAAACTCTCCTTTATCTCTGAGAAGGTGGTAAAAAAATCTAACTGCCCTGCTGTAGGGGGTTCTTCTGACTACACAGCACCCTTTTTCACATACAATGCTACCATGATTAATGTCCTCCCACCTCAGACCTTGTTAAAACCTGTTCTTTAAAGCAGGCTGGTGCACCACAGTGAGAGCAAGAGCAAGGTTGCATAAATCAACGTGTTCTCACAGCCCCCAGGATATCCATTATAGATGCCAGCTGGATGACTGGAAGATAGAGAAAAATGAATATTGTATCCTGTGGCCTTTTGCCTCTAATGACCACTTTTCAACATTTTTGAAGGCATGATTAAATTTTGATAACTGGGGAAGTCACTCTGAGCAGGCTGAAATAGAGATAAATTGACTGAGGGTCTGACATCCCAGTGGAGAGCAGGCAACTAATTAGTGTGTGAATCTCACTCTGAAAGAGATGTAAAAGGGAGGCTAGTTTAATCAGAGGAGCTGCTGAGGTACAGGAATAGTCAGGGATAATAGCGGCCTAGGTAGAAATCACAGGCTCAATGAGCAGCTTTTTCTGTCTGCTTGATTGGCAGCCACTGACCTAGTGTCCAAAACCTTTGAACTCTTAACAACAGTAACAGCCTTGTCAAGGCAATTTGCTTGCAGCTTTCTGTGACCAGTTATTTCAGCAGCGGACTGGGACGCCCTATTTGAAAGGGCACTTTGCTCCTCTGCTGCAGTGGAAGCTGGGCAGAACACTCTCATTATTTTTGATGACTTTACTTTTGAACCCTTTATCTTCTCCCCCACCCCTTGACACCACCCAGGGCCCCTCTTCCCCAATGCATTCCACACAGTGCATGCATCCCCTCTCCCTGGGGTCCTTGCTATATGGATGAAGTGTCAGATCAATTTAGTTGTTGATTGCAGCAAGGGAAATGGGGGTAGGGAGAAGGAAAGACCCTCACTGCCTAGTGTAACACTGTGATTTTACTGCAGGAAAAGAGCTTCCTTGGTGCCTGAATTGGTAGTGTTTTTGGACATATGAAATACTAAGGTATCTGTGATTCTTTTTGCTGGGTTTAGATGAATTATAGACAACATATTTAATCCATTTAATGAGCTGCTAGGACCTTCTTTAGCTGGAAATGAAGGATGCCAGTGCAAGAGACAACTAATAAATTTTCTTTCCTGTAATGCTTCCTATTTACTCTATATACTATATTTACAGTTTACACATGTAGAATTTTGTTTGTGGTAGGAACAGTGTTCTGAAGCAAACTGGAGTTTAGGGGAGTAAAAATAGTTGCCTGAAGCTGCATTAGCTGGTAGAAGTTGATTTTTTATTTTTTTTCTCCCTGTAGGGGAGGAGGGTAGCTGAAGAGAGAGTAAGATTATCGATAGAGCAGAAAGCTTACTGTCTTATTCCATTTGGTAGTGTGAATTAGTGTTGTTCTGAATTATTTTTTTGCCTGGGGCAGGCTAGTTTATCTTTTTAAACTGATCAGTCCCCCTGGGTCTTGTATTATACCGAGGACCAGAATACCTGATGTGACTGGGTTTTGATGTGACAGCATACCATTTCTGCAAAGCCTTCAGCTAGGATTTTCAAAAACCACAATTTTTCACATGAAAATGAGGGCCAGTTGTAACTTGGTCTGTGTAATTAGTCACCTGCTGTATATTAATGCTTTATTAGTAGGTGGCTTATTCTAGTGGTAGCTTGGGGCATGGCTACATGAATAAGGTAAGCTCAGCTGCCAACTGATTATGTGCTGGCTACTTCATGGACCTTGTGTGTGTCCATGCTCTTACCTGCAGTACATGGCTGGAACTGTTTTTATGCTCACACATCTCTCCACTAAGAAGCACACAGATTGCCAAGCAAGGACACTTCCTGACACTTCAAGGCTGTGATGGTATCTCTCTTGCCATTTCTTCCTAAATGGGGGATCATTTCTTTATCAAAGAAATTATGGAAACACTTTGAGCCCGGTTTGGTTACCTACACCAGTGCTTACAGGCGCTGTTGTAGGTAACCAAAATAAATACTTTTCAATTTCTGTGACCCTGTTCTCTATTTATGGAATTTTTCACTGAGGGACATATGAACACCAATTTCTCAAACAGTCTTAAAATCTAGAGTAACAGCTTGGAGGTGCTATCAGAAATATGTGATCGTATCAACTTCCTTGACATTATCACAAACTTTTTGGGGAGATTAGGCAAAACTTGATCTGTGTCTTATTTTGGATTGCTGGGAAAGCCCTATGGGAGCAAAGGCATGTGGGCATTTTGCAAAGCTATGGTGAAAGTGCTGAGAGTTCTGACTTCCTCTGTCACTACTATCACTACTCAAAACAAATAGGATAAATAAGTGTTCTGTCTAAGGCCATGCATAAGGTCAGGTGCAAGGCAAATGGTTATGATATGTTAGCTTCCATTCCTAATCAGTTTAGGAATCTTAAAAATAAATAATGGAATCTTCAAATTGCTAGCTAAACCAGGAGGAAATAATTTGACAATTGTTCTCATTAAATAGGAGGTTTAAGATAAAAGCCTGATGACTCCTTTTTGATCTGTTGTAAAGGAGTAACTTACACAAGTCTATAAAGACCCAGTGAGATGCACCCCTGAGGGAACTTGCTGATGTAGTTCCCAAGCCACTTTCCAAGATATTTGAAAAGTTGTGGCCGTTGTTTGAAGTCTTAGGGACTTGAAAAAAGAAAACATTGTACCCATCTTTAAAAGGGGAGAAAAGAGGACCCTGAGAATTGTCAGATTCACTGCTGTGCATGGGAAGGCCATGAAATAGATCATCGTAAAAACTATGTTAAGGCACATGGAGGACAGGGAGGTGGTTCAGGACAGCCAGCACAGCTTCACCAAGGACAAGTCCTGTGTGACCAACCTACTGGCCTTCTACAATGGAATGACTTCATCAGTGTACAAGGGAAAGTGTACAGGTGTTATTTATGTGGACTTCTGTAGACTTTGACATAGGTTCCACAATATATTTCCCACTAAATTGGACAGAGATGAATTTGATGGGAAAAAAAAGTAGTTAGATTACTACCTAGTAGTACTAGGTACTACTATGAAAGTAGTTAGACCTTACCTAGAGGGTAGAGGTCAATGTCTCAGAGTCATGAAGGACATCAGGGACAAGTGGTGTCCCTCGGGGGTGCATAATGGGACCAGTATTATTTAATATCTTTATTAATGACATGGACAAAAGGGTCAAGTACAACCTTAGCAAATTTGCTGATGACAGCAAGCTGAATGACATGGTTGACACACTGAAGGATGGGATGCCTTTCAGAGAAACTTGAACAAGCTTGAGGAATGGGCCCATATAAATCTCACGAGATTTCCAAGAAATCTCAAGACCATCTGGATCTAGGATATCCCAGGTACCAACACATGCTGGGGGATGAACAGATTCTGCCAAGAAGGACTTGGGGGTGCTGGTGGATGAGAGGCTGGGCATGACCCAGCCATGGGCACTCTCAGCCCAGAAAGCAAAACGTCTCCTGGGCTGCATCCGGAGCAGCGTGGGCAGCAGGACCAGGGAGGGGATTCTGCCCCTCTGCTCTGCTCTGCTGAGACCCCACCTGGAACCCTGCATCCAACTCTGGGGCCCAGCACAGCAAGGACATGGAACTGTTGGAGAGAGTCCAGAGGAGGATCAACAAGATGATCAGAGGGATGGAGAGCCTCTCCTATGAGAAAAGGCTGAGAGAATGGAGATTGCTCATCCTGGAGAACAGATGGCTTTGGGATGTCTGAACTGTGACCTTCCAGTACCTGAAGGGAGCCTACAAGAGAGATGGAGGGAGACTATGTACAAGAGCATGTAGTGACAGGACAAGGGGAGATGGCTTCAAACTGAAAGAGACAAAGTTTAGATTAGGGAAGAAATTTTTCCTGTGAGTGTGGTGAGGCACTGGACCAGGTTGTTAGGGAAGTTGTGGAAGCCTCATCCGTGGAAGTATTCAAGTCTAGTATTCACTAGACTGAGCAAGCCAGTCTAGTGAAAGATGTTCCTGTCCATAGCAGGGGGGTTGGAACAAACTGATCTTCAAGTCACTTCCAACCTGGGCCAGTCTGTGTGTTTATGAGTTTATGACATACACTACTTTAGTATTCATAGCAGCAGTCACAGCAATGAAATTAAAAAAATAATAATGAAGAGCCCCACCACAACCAGAACAAGAATAATAATTTGTAATATAATTCGTTTTTGCATCAGTACATTGGCTTCTGTGAAAAAGAAGAGACTGGCATGACATATATATAGGAATCTTATACATATATTGCTCATAATCAAACCAAGAATTAAAAGACAAGCAATGTAGCTGAAGCACCTAAAAGACAGATGATTCTCATTCTTTGTTGTTGTGTTGTTGTGTTGTATTCCTTATTCAGAGTGGAAATAGACTGAAACACACATGTACCTGCAGCAACAATGATTGCAGGGGGAAATAATGGTTTAGAAACAGAACTAATTGTAACTGTTTCAATATCAGTGGAACATACTAAAAAAAATACCTTATTTTTTTAGGTCTCAGTAGATGACCTTTCTTTTTCTACCAGTTTTCTCTACATGATTTCGGACTTTGGTGTCAGATTTGTGGCAAAATGGTTCTGAAGGTAAAAGCAATAAAGTGAGACACAATAAATTTGTGTAGGCCAGGGAACAGTGATGACTTAATTGCTACTTTAGTGAAAAGGCTGCATCCATTATGCTAAATTATCAAAAATAACACCCACTGTAATTTATCAGAATTTTAGCCATTACTCCATTTAGTAAAAAAATGCATCAGCAATTTTAACATTACGATGTTTGGGATAATAAATCAGCAGAGGTAGCTTGAATTTCACTACAGTGGTGGTAGAGATAGGAGCAGGTATTTGTCAGCCTTACCAGTTCTTATGTCTTTAGTTCTGGTGGCTGGAAGACTAAGAAGAAATACTCTCTTTTATCTATTTGAAAGGAAGGCAAAATTAATGAATTGTCATGGCTATGGATGACACTTTGAGGACAGGAACTTCGGTCCTAACTCTCACATGCTCTTAATAGTTCTGCTTTTTTTTTTTTTTCATTTTGTAAATGCACAACCTTTACAATGCAAAGGTTAAGGCCCTATGAAGGCAGTGCTGGTTGCTCAAACCAGGTAACTGCAAACTTAAGCTTTGCCAAGGTGTGGCAATCTCTTTATAGACATAAACCTGTGTGTTTATGTCTATTAGACCTCATCTAACCAAACTCTGGAAGTAGCAGCCTTTACATATACAGTGCTTTTCAGAAAACCATTTATGGTATCTGTATTTTTGAAATAACTGCAAGTGATTTTTCTGCATGGCATCCCAGACACACAGGTGAGTCTTGATAGATGCTTCTCAGCAGAGGAGGAAAACCAGAGATGAAACTGATTTTGACTCCTTTGAAACCTCTGCTTTGACTAACTGAAATGGATGAAATGAGAGCAGTTAGACCTGCCAGTCTTACTGTTCCCATGATCAGCACAACCTGAGAAATTTACTCTGATTGCCTTTAAGAAAGTAGCCATACAAGGTAGGAAACTGAGGCATGCAGAAAATTGCCAAAGATGGAAAGACTTAGAAAATAAAAGTCCGAAGCTGTTAAAGTCAGATGTAGCTGTACAAAGAGCCTTAAACTTTGATTTCACCATATGTTATCATGCAAGTATCTCACAATTGCCTTACTCATGCTTTAAGAAAGGATAAGGAAATAGAAATAGCAGGAAAAAAAGCTATGACAGAAAATGGCACTGCTATCTAGGACTTTGACAACATTATAAAACAGAAATTTAAAACAAAGTTTTGCAGTGGCTCTCCCTTGTCCAGGCATTTGCTTCCAGAGTGTAAGTATTTACTTACATGCATGTGTATATAAACGTATGTTTATGTGTATATAAACATGTGCATATTCACATGGAGATACACAATTGAAGAAATTAATTACATTTAATAGCAACCAACAGAATGAAGTGCTTTTTAAGGCTCATTGCAAATCCTGCCATAACAGCAATTCAGTTAAAAGATACTGTATTTTTCTTAACCCTGCATGCAAAATCTAGTGAAAACATTTCTGAATTGGGAGAAACCATTCTAAAACATCAGCAGAAATTAATGTTTTATTAAAATTATAAGAGTGTCTTTCAAATCCTCAACAGAAAAAATTATGAATATTTACAGATATGCTTTCATTATATACTGTTATTTTGAAGAGAGAAGTTCAGACTACCTGCAGAGGTTTAAATATACCAGCAAAGATTCAAATCAAATATAATTGGGACATATGTATCTCAAAAATAATAAAACTAAGAGCTTTGAGTGTTTTTTGACGTATCTTTTGCAAACACCTAAAAGCAATATGGAGTTAGTCCCAGTTCCTCACTTTTGTATTAGTACAGAGAATGATGAAAAACATCTCTATTTCACTCCATACCAAATTCTAACTTGGAATCTTTTCTTAACTGAAACTTGTGCTAGAATTATTGCAGTTTCTGAATCCTGTTTTCTTGGAGATTTACAGCTACATAGTCTCTGAACTGTATTTGCTGAATTTACTGACTTAACTCCTCTGTGTGATAGGCCAAAACATTTTTTGCAAATGTGATGCTCAATCACCAGGAGAAAAATAGAAGACCTCTTTTAAAATGCTGCAAGGATGAAGATAATTACAGTGCAGAGCTCTTAAACATTTTTCACTGAGTGAATTACATACTAGTTGAAAAACAAAGAGCTAAAGCACAGGGAAATGTGGTGTTGGAAATGTTGCTCAGAGGAAGAAATGTAACAATAATTGGCATTAAAAAAAAAGTGATCCAATACACTTTTATGACATCTCTAGCAGTTGATGAGTGCCTAGTCAAATTTGTGATGTAAATTATGTTTTTATGTGGCACATTCATATTCACACACATATCTAAAAAATACTCAATAAGTGACTATATCCTTCCAATCTTTTAGGATAAAATCCTTGTGAATAACTTTTAAAGTAAAAAAACAGTGTTGTACCTTGCTACATATCTTGATCCATCCATACTTGGGGGATATGTGGCACAGGGCTTTTGCACTCAGATGAGTGTTTTAGTTCAAAAATGCACCTGAGCTATAGTATGCTGTGTGAAAAGTTGAATTGTGACTCACATCAGTTGGATGAGTCTCTGAAGAGGAATCACACTCCTGTGGCATGAGGGAGCATAAACTACTATAGCTTATGTAAAATTGCTATGTTCAGAGTTGATCTTTCCTCAGCTGCAAAGTATGCTATGCACTTTGCAGGACGGTATTGATAAAGAATAGGCATAACCTGCAAAATTTTTATTTAGCAATGTATTTCTGGTTGGTGCTGAGAAGGTATTTGTCAAAAGAGTTGAACTGCTTTTTTGATTTTAGCTAGAAATACAGATGTTCAGTTCATGCAATAGCACTTTCTCAAAATACCAGTCAGCTAGGGTGATGGTCATAAAATTAATGTTTTTCAAAGTAAAGGATTGAATGTTACTTCATACTCCCATTTTTTTTTCCTCTATCTATTATAGAGTAATAATGATTTACTAGTACTCTACAGTGATATTGTAATAATGTTGTTTTAGAAGTTTATCTGTTAAAATCCACAAATCCAAGTCAGTAAGAAATATGCTGAGAAGTAATTTATATATTTTTTTTTTTTTTTTAATTTGGACATCATGAAACCAAAACTGATTATCCTACAGCCACAGTATTAATCTTCTGCTGCCTTTTAAGAGTAAATTTTGTTCCCTTCTTATTTAAGTATTGATAAAAGCAGCTGTCAGAAAAAAAAATACCCTATATCTTATGCTCCTTGAGGAAATAACAAAGGATTTTTCAAAGCAAAAAACAACATCATCATTTCTTCTGTGGCTAAACAGGACAAGTTTGATACTTTCTGTTCTGAGAATCATTATGATATAAAGCAGATTAAACCCAAGTTGCAAATACTGATAGACAGGAATTTTTACAGGGTTGCCTATCAAATGTAAACCCTGAAACCCTGAGCAAAATAATTAGTGGAGTTTCCTTGATCTTGGAAATGTGGCAGGAGAGAGAGAGGAATCTGGCTGTGCAAAGTCCTTTTGTCACCATTAAGGGGGTTGTTACTTCTGCTACCCTTAGCTTTCCTTAGAAAACAGACAGCTTGATAGTACTGGAGGGTAAGTATTCTTACACCTAATGGTCGAATAAAGACAGATTTAAGCAATTATAATTAAATTCAGAAAGTAGAAAGGAAGATCAAATAGCTGTGATGCAAGCCACAATAATATGGGGTTTACTCAGGTGATATGAGAATACCAGATATTGAAAGGACACGAAATTCCTTCACATCTAAGGCTGGTTAATTGAAGTCATATAATTAAACATTACAGCTGGCAAGGGGGACAGCAAGTGATACTACTATTGCCATAGAGCTGCAGTGGATACTATTGGTAGCCCTACATAGTTTTGGTTGCTAGAGAATAATATTAATACATTTGAAGTTACAAATAGGTGCAGTCAGATTTTATATCTTGAATTTCCAGTCATTTGTAGAAATGACTGAAATGAAAGAAATCCTGGGGCTGGGGGTGATGTCCATGCTACAAGACTACTTATCAATCAACATTCATTAGGTCATTATGTAGGTGCTTAATTGACAAGCAATATTGGAAGTGGTTTGCTTCTGAAGTTAATTAAAAATACTATGCACAACACTCAAAACGTATTTTGTCTTTTTTATGATATATCATAGAATGTTTGGATTGCAGTGGACCTTAAACTTCATTTTGTTCCAACCCCCTGCCAATGGCAGAGACATCTTTCACTAGACCAGGTTGCTCAGAGTCCCATCCAAACTGGTCTTGAACATTTCCAGGGATGGGGCATCCACAAACCTCACAGGAAAGAATTTCTTCCTAATATATAAATTAAACTTACCATCTTTCACATAGAAGCCATTTCCCCTCGTCCTGTCTCCACATGCTCTTGTAAATAGTCTCTCTCCATCTCTCTTGTAGGCTCCCTTCAGGTACTGGAAGGTCACAGTTCAGACACCCCAAAGCCTTCTCTTCTCCAGGATGAGCAATCTCCATTCTCTCAGCCTTTTCTCATAGGAGAGGCTCTCCATCCCTCTGATCATCTTGTTGACCCTCCTCTGGACTCTCTCCAACAGGTCCTTCTTGTGCTGGGCCCCAGAGTCGATGCAGCACTGCAGGTGGGGTCTCAGCAGAGCAGAGGGGCAGAATCCCCTCCCTCCCCTGCTGCCCACGCTGCTCTGGATGCAGCCCAGGACACGTTTTGCTTTCTGAGTTGCCAGTGTACATTGCTGTGTCATGTCCTGCCTCTCATCCACCAGCACCCCCAAATCCTCAGGGCTGCTCTTCATCTGTTCATTCCCCCAGATTCATTCTCCTGTACCTGCATTGGTACAGGAGGCTTCCTCATCCCTGTGCTTGGTCTTGTTAAACCAAGACTTCCATGGGCCCATTCCCGAAGCTTGTTCAGGTCTCTCTGGATGGCATCCTGTCTTTTGGGTGTGGCAACTGTGCCACTCAACTTGGTGTCATCAGCAAATTTGCTGAGGGCAGACTTGATCTTTTCACTTCTGTCATTAATGAAGATATTAAATAACATTGGCCTCCGTATGGCCCCCTGAGGGACATCGCTTGATGTCCCTTGGGATGCTGAGCCATTGACCATTACCCTCTGGATGAGTCTTTCCAACCAACTCCTTATTCATTTAACAGTCCACTCATCAAATCTATCTCTTTCTAGTTTAGAGAGTTATTGCAGAGGACTTGTAGAGGTAAACATGATTTGGTTCACTTAAGTGTTGGACTCGATGACCACTGTGGATTCCCTCTAACTGAGAATATTCTGTGATTCTGTGACTTCTCTACCTGTGTTTGCTGTGCTGCTTCAGGTGATGATGAACAATGAGATTTAGGCAGTATAACTACTCAGCATTGTAATAGAGATGGCTCTCTCCCTCCCACTGCCACATGAAAATACTTCTACAAATAGTTTCCTTCTAGCCAGCTGTTTCAAAAGGAAGAAACTGAAGAAAGTAAAATGGTGTTTCTCCTGAAAAATATGCACTTGCCTTCTTCCTTATCTTCTCAAGAAAGAAGACAAAGTATTTTTTCCACAGGACTAAGAGCTACTCATCTTGGGTGGGGGGGAGGAGGGGGATGATGACTGGGAAAAAAATAGAAACACAGCTGGTATAATTGACTTCTTATTTTCAGGTGCCAGGTAACTGTTGAACTCTTTTAATGATTCCTTAATGCATTTCATGTATGACCCTTTTTATTGCAGGATTTTGTACTTACCTTGTGAAAGGTTCATGATTTGCTCCTAAAATAACTTCATGTTTTAGACAGTTTTGTGGCAGCTTATCCACAGCGTCTTACTTCTTCCCAAGTACAAGGCAGACAAAAAGCTACATGGGTTAAAATTTCAGTATTAGTTCAGTTAACTGTCCCGGGGTAAATAATGTTTTCTTGTCTCTGAGACAATAAAATGAGCTATCCATGACTGGAGTTATTTAATTATTAAAATGAGACTATCATAAAATTAAATATTCTGTTTGGGTTTCTATCTTGGAATTATTTGCAAAGTTTGAGAAAAAAGTCCTTCTTACATATCTGATTTTTAGTGAGTTTTAAGCTATTAAATATAAGGCAACCCAAAATATAACCAATAGCATTTCACTGAATTACCGGCTGCTGTTGACAGTATCTCTTTTTTGATTTTTTTCTTTTTTTTTTGTAATTAATGTAGTAGTACTGGACCTGTAGCTGCCTTTCTCAGCACTCTGCTCTTCATCTTATTTCCTTACATTTTTCAGGATTTGAACATGGAAAAGAAAAAGTGGGTCATCTGGCCTTACATTTGCTACCACCAGACTTCAAATGCTTCAGTTACAGGACTGTAGATATTGCAGTTCACAAGAATAGGCTGAATAAGTGAAGGAAGTAGAAAAAAAATCAACTTTCTGTTGCAGACTCTAGTTCTTTTGCTGAAAATGTCACATATGACAGCAGTATTTTTTTTTTTTTCTATTTCTGGTCTTCTGTTATGGTATTATCTCTTTACTGTTGAAGGAAAACTATCCCAAACAAAAAGGGAGTTTTCAGCAGGAAAAATATCCTCCATTGAGAAAACAAAGTCAAATAATCCCTGATAACAGCCTTTACTTTGACTGCCACCAATGATAAGAAGAGAGTAAATAAGCTCTGCCAGCAGACTGTCAAAAGGGAAAGAAGGTATTGCATAAAGGTGACTAGCTAGTGTGACCATGACTAATTCAATACACAAACTAATTATGGACAAAAAATTTAATAGAAGAATATGTTGTAGAAGAGTGCACATCTAAACGTACCCAAGTCTGCATACAACTTTCAGTGTATGAGAATACTCTCAGTCATAGCAGGAACCTGTGACAGCTGTTCCAGGAAGTTATCTTGAAGAGCAGCAAACACTACCCTGGAGTTCAGCATATATATTGAGTAAACATGAAAAGAGATCCCCATTTATTGTTTTATTCCTTGCCAAAGGCAGTAGTTCTAGTTTGAGCATGAAACCTAATCATGAGACAAACTGGAAAAAGACCCCCACTTTTGACACCTACTGCCCTCCTCTTTTATCAATGAACATATGTCATATCAAGACTACTTACAAGTCCCAGGATGATAATAGCTATACTGCTACTCTTTGAAAATACCACAGCTGAATAAAGTCATCCAACAGCTGTAGGACTGCTATCACCCAGCTGCACACAGGGAGAGAGTTGATGCCATGGTTTATCTCCAGCTGGTAATTAAGTACTCTGGAGCTGCCCAATCATTTCCCTCACAGCCCTGCGATGGGAAGAATATGAAAAGAAAGATAAGCCTCATGTGTTGAGATAAGAACAATTGAATAATTCAAACAAACCAACCAAACACAATAGTAATATTAATAATAATGATAAAACAGTAATGATGAAAATGATAATCGTCATCATCATCATCATCTTCATCATGATGTAACAGAATCCAAGATGAATAAGTGGTGCACAATAAAATTGCTCACAACCCAGTGACCAATGCAGAGCGTGTCCCTGACTATCAGCCACCTTCCAGGCAACTCATTGTGTCTATATACCACACATGACTTTCCATGGTATGGAATATCCCTTTAGCAAATTCAGGTAACCTGTCTCAGCTGTGTTCCCTCACAGGTTTCTGTGTCATTCTTACTAGCAGAGCATGAGACAGCCAAAAGTCTTTGACTTAAGGAAAGCACTACTTAGCAAGAAAATATCAATGCTATCAACATTATGCTTATACTAAATCTGAAACACATCACTGTCCCACCTACTAGGAAGAAAAAGAACTCTCTCCCAGATGGAACCAGGACAGGTGGACAGTGATACAGATTCTAGTGGTCCTGAGCACTCAGTTAAAGTAGCTGTTGTATTTTCATTGTATGCATATTTAATTCCTGAGCTCCCAATACCTATATAGCTATACATAAGATATATATATAAAACCCACAAACATATATATATATATATATATATATATGTATATGCATATGTCACATATATACATATAAATATTCCTTTGTACAAAACACTGTGAGACTTTGGGGCATAAGATTTCTGTGTAAGTGATACCTTTTAAAAACCAAGTAAAAGACCCTCTGATCCACTGGAAGTAACCGACAAGCTATTTTGCCTGAATAATACATCAAGGTCTGAAACTAAATTCATGCTGATTATTCATGTGGATGCTTCCCAGGGTGATGAAACCTTGCAGACTCTGAGATGTGCCATTTCAATTGTGGTTGCCATGGGTATTATAATTTTACTACGCAGGTGAAAATAGAATAGTCACCTCCAAAAACATCAAAGGCAAAGGAGTAAAGAGAGCTATGTCAGAAAATGTTGGTCCTTTAGGCATCATGTATCTGCTTACATGGACATTTGTACTATCCATTTACCCATACAGAGCATCATGGGTTCATGGGTAGAACCTTCTCTATAATGGGAAATTGTCACCCTGTCACTCATGACTCCTGTACGGACTGCCAATTCTGAATGGATAAATAAAATGTTTTGCCTAATATAGAAACCTTTTGTTCAGAGATCTGGGGTCTTTTCTGGCCTGAGTTGGTGTGTGATTGATCTCACTATGAAACTGTAGGGGTGCTGACCAGTCACCTTCCATGTGTGCCCACAAAGCAGAAGCAGCACAGCATGACAATTCAGATAGTATTTCAACATCTCAGCATGATGGAAGACTGTTGACTCAAATCCTTTGGTGCTGAGCTTTCCAGATTCCTTCTAGTATTCCTTATAAAGATTGTGGCAGAGCTTAGGCACTGTGGGAACATGACCCTGGTAAGCTTTTTGGGATCAAGAGTTTCTACCTCTATTTTAGGTCTTTGGTGGGTACACAGATCATGGTTTGCATTGTTTCCCTATCTTTTCTTGAGTCTAGACATTTGTATACACTACTGAAGGAAGGTTAGGAATTATTTGGTTTTTACATATGGGTTTCTCCAGAAACTCTATTACATTAATCAATGGGTCTATGGTGATCTTCAGAATTCATACATACCGTCTTTGAGTATCCAGTTACTTGAACTTGTTTAATAAACATCTTGCCCTTTTCCGAAATACTGCAAAAAAAAGGGTGTTCCTAGTGGGACACCAATGATTTGGCTGTACCAGGTGCTTCCTGTTGTCAAGACACTCAAGAATGCATAACTTTTGCAAGAGAAAAATTATTGACTATCTAAAGTTATCTGGTCAGATATCCTGCTCAAAGCAAAACCGTGTTTGAGGACAGTTCAGGTGGCTCCATTTGTCCAGTCTAATCTGAAGTATCTCCAAGGACATTCCAGTTGACTTGAGCAACCTGTACCGACATTTGACCATCCTCACTGTGGCTTTTTTTTCTGGTATCTAATCAGAAATCCCCTTGATTGAGATTTGTTCATGGCTTCTTACCCTTTCACTATGTGCCTCTGAAAAAAGTCCAGCTCTAAAGTAGTCAAAGTCACCTGATTTCTGTCTGTTCTTCTTTTTAAGCCTGAAAGAACATAAAGGATAGTTATGTTTCTTCTGGTTTGCACCAAAGTTTGTCCTTGCCTCATCACAACCTACACAAGGACACTGCTGACAACTGAAACTGTCAGACTGAATCTTTATTACTGTTTCAGCTTCTGTAGTGCTAGATGGAGTCATGTGAGCCCTGTATCTCTAGGTGTCATTGTCTTCCAGTCTTTGGGGGTGTGAGTGTGTATGTGTATGTGTGTGTGTGTGTGTGTAACTTTATCTGAAACTGTCATTCTGTCTACCTGTTTAGTGTGCTCTGTTTTGGGTTGCTCACTACAAGAAAGGCATCTAGGTGTTGGAGTGTGTCCAGAGAAGGACAATGAAGCTGGTGAAAGGACTAGTGCACAAGTCGTATGGGAAGCAGGGGTTGTTAGGCCTGAGAAAAAAGGGAAGTTTGGAGAAGATATTATTACTATCACTCTAACTACCTGAAAGGAGAATGTAGTGAGGGTGAGGTCTATCTAATATGCAATAAGCTGAGAGGAAATTGCGTCAGGTTGCACCAGAGTTTTAGACCAGATAAGGAAAAAAATTCTTCACTGAAAGGCATGTCAAGCACTGAACAAGACTTCCCTGGAAAGTGATTGAGTCCCCAACCCTGGAGGCATTTAACAACTGTGAAGATGAGGCACCTAGGAACATGGTTTAGTAGTGATCCTGGCAGAATTAGGTTAATGGTTGGACTTGATCTTAAAAATATTTTCCAATGTAAATAATTCTATAATTATATTTATTACAGAGTGATAGGAAAAGTGTGCTTATTTGCATAAATGAAACAAGTAGAAAATAGAGTAATGCAAGTAGAAATAACAATATGAAATATCATATGAGCACGAATTTTTTTGCTTCTGAAAGTAAGATAATGCCAAACTGCCTGGTTGCCTGAGAAATTCAATCACTTTTCATGTCTCAAAGTTTATTTTATTCATTTCTTAAATTAATTTTTAACCTTCCTTAAATAATTCTAACTTGTTCAGTTTTAACCAAACACCTTCAGAACTATTCTGTAATGATTAGCTTAACTTACTTTCTCACCAGTGTTACCATAATTTCTAAGCATATGAAGCAAACTTGGTTTATAATCCAGTTATTTTCTGTGAATTAGGATTAGCTGGATGCAAAGAATACATACCTGTCTACCATACACTGTTTAATTTCTTATTTTCATCAATGCTATCAGAATTTTATTTTGTATTAAAAAGCACAACCGCTCCAGATTTCTAGCATTTTAATGACACAAAAAATCTTGAAACTGCAACTTGATTTCATACATATAAAGTTCTGTATGTTTCTAGTCCACTTCCTCAAGGAAATATATCCCACTTTCCATAACTATTCTTCTGAAAAAAATGGTGATTGCAAAATGGAGATCCATTGGCCTTTATTCAGTTTTAAAAAATTGCTAAAAAGATATATATTTTGGTTCTAAAAGCATAAGAAAGAGTCTCAGCAGCTACAGGCGAGCTGTTCCATATCAAGTATTCTCAGACATTTTTTCCTGCATGGGGTACCATATAGGTAAAAATAAAAAGTAAAACTCAAAGAAGGTATTGTTTACCTCACTGAGATAGTCATATATTTTATGGTGTTACTGTCTGTTTAATATAAGCTAGGGTTTGGTTTGTTTGTTTTTGGGGTTTTTTTCTGTGACATTATTCTAATGAAATAAATGGAAAGATCCTGCCCTTGATTTTTTTAAGATTCTGGTACAAAACATCTAAATGGAATAAAATGTTGCCACTTGAATTAATTTTGTATATGGAAATGAAATAATAGAACATTATCTGCTGCTGGTCTCCACAAGATTCAGTGTAGCTGCGTAGTAGACAAAAAATATTTAATAAAATGTGGCACTCTTTTTGTCAGGTACTGCACAGAGCTTGCACACTCATTTGGGCCAGATATTGTCAGTCCCTGTGTGGAGCTTGCTTCTCTTGTGGCAAGGCTGGGGCTCAGCAGTGAGTAGCATTGCTCAGAAGCAGTGTCGCCCTCCGTGCAGTAGGGTCATGCTGTATATTTTCTATGGGCAGTGAGTTTTGATAGCCATCAATCAGCTGTTTGTGAACTTCAAATTAGAAAAAGAGAGGAAGAAAGGCAGAAGCAGTGAAAACACAAGGCCTTGGAGCATGAATGTCAAAGGACTCAAAAGACTGTTGATTAGCAATTATACAGACAAAGTATTGTTTCAGTAGAGGGGTAATTGTAATCTCTGATATACTGTGCAAAGTGACATGAAAATAGGCTAATATGAATAGAACACTGACAACTGCCTGGCTTTCCTGCTTCATCCATCCCTTCCTATCTGTTTATATGTCAGAAGTAAACAGGAATTTTCTGAGCAGGACTTTCTGAGCAAAAAGGAATCCTCCCGTTTCCTTAGGGGCAATCCAGCTCCCCTTAAACTTGCAGAATTCTAAAGTGGCTGCTAAGAGTACCCTCGTTGTTCTGCAACATGTACTAAGAAAAAATTAAAACTGACTATTACGAGACATAGATTGAGATTTTTCAATAGCTTCAGACACCGATAAGGACAAGTGAAAACCTAGGACACAAGCCTTTTGCAGAAAACACCCTTTCTTTTGATTGAATGCCTTTTGAAATTGCCCTCATTATGGTGCAAGGTAACATGCAGTGCGGTTGCCTCTCGAAGTGACCCCGCTAGAGATTGCCACTTGTGAGAAAATCCATTCAAAAGTGGAGGCTGGATTAAATTGTCTAGTAGGTCAAATGGCACTAGTTATAGAAATGAAGAGAGGTGCTTCAGTCCAACAATTCTGTGGGAAGTTAAGCAACAATAACAAATTCCATGAATACAAATGCACAAAGAACAGGGAAATGAAAAACTGCCAGAGGCGGGGGAGAAAGATCTCCAAATGCTTCCTCCTTCCAGGCTCCACTGTGTAGAAGCAGCTCTTCAGTCCTTGAAGAATGATGAGATCTCAGAAAATAAATATGTCATGTGGTCTGGAAACACCTACTTGGAGACCTTTAAAAAGTTGCTTTCATCTGTGGTGTCCCTGGATTATCCCACTATTGTCAAGGTTGTACTGCAGCCCACAAGTACAGCTTTTGAATCATCTGTCAACAGTGAAGTCTGGCTGGTACAGTAGGGGTGTCAAGAAGAAGCCCTGTTCTCTCTGATCTGTCAAAACCCAGTGAAAGCCTGTGGGCAAGAAAAAATAGATGAAGAAAACACAGGGCTCTAGTATTATTGACTCTAGTCACTCATGAATGGACAGTCATTTTGGTGTGCCTCCACACTCTGCAGAGAGCAATGCGTTCAACAATCAGCTTTCCCCTAAACACATGGCAGTTTTACTCACTGACCTATGACGAGGACAAGGCACAGCACAAAGGCTATTTGCAGTAGTCAGACAGGTGAATAGGTAGGGGAGATGCACTGGTTTGAAATTGGTTTCTTTTCTGGGGTTTCCTCTGACGACTTTCTGCTCATCATTTTTCATTTCAGAACACAAGGACCAATCAGTCAGCTGTGTGCTTTTCCTTTTTGCTGAACAGTACTTGGAAGTCAACACTCACTGCAGGTTACAGAGTGAAACAAAAAATGGAAACAGTATGCTGCAGGTTATTTACAGATTGCTGCTGAGCAAATTTAATCACAGACCTCTGTAACTCCATCATCATTTCCCTTGATGAGAACATCACAGACTTAAATTTTGTAAAGAAGGTGGAAAATAGACATAATACACATGTAACAGTAACACACTATTCTGCTATGATGGGAAGAGGCACTGTATTAGGGCCAATACATTACATCAACTTTTGCATTGTTGTTAAGACTCTTAATGGCCATTAAAATTCCCCAGGCATTTCCCTCAGAAGGTAACTCAGTCTCCTCAAAGAAGCTTTCATTTTTAGACCTATTGAGAGGGCAGGAAACACTACAATAATCTTGCTTAGTTGTCTCCTTATGAATTCTTCTCATGTAAGAAATATTTAAAGAAGAGCAACATGTATCTTGGAGTTCAGTGCAAGTGCCTGTGTGTGTCATGGATCATAAAAAGGTTTCTAATTATGAGAATCAATTATCTGGGAGTTTCAGTGCACTTCCACTCCTTTTGGAACTGAATTTACCTTCAGGTTTGGATAATAACATCTGTGATTCCATCTATGACAACTCCTTTTTAATTGAGAGAGGTGAATTAGTAATGATGAGAAAATCTGGAAAACAACTGTAATGTGGCTGAGGGACAACCATTGCAGGTTGCAGTTTGTGCTGGTAAAGGTCAGTACATACCTGTGTCTTTTTTAATTTGTTGGTTTAATAAAGCACAACAGCAATTGGACTCAAACAAACTAGTTTAGTCTTATCAAAATAAGATAAGGTCTTTCAGTTACATCTGAACAACACTTCTAGAAAGAAACATGTAATTTTTATTATCTCCTGTTCTCTGCTTTCACAGTACCTCATCTTTCAAAACCCCTCTACTGTTGCTCTGTCTATTTGGTTTGCATAGCAAGTAGTAAAGCAGCTGTGGGTGAGATGCTGCCAGAACTTTTCTCCATGTCCAACAGACTCAATGCCAACCAGCTCCAAGATGGACCTGTCACTGCCCAAGGCTGAGTCCATCGGTGACAGAGGTAGCAGTTCTGGGATAATGCATTTAAGAAGGTGAAGAAAACCTGCAGTGGAGCAGCAGCCAGATAGAGGAGGGAGAATGTATGAGAGAAACCACCCTACAGACACCCAGATTGGTGGAGAAGGAGTGGGAGAAAACTCTCCATGTGCCAGAGCAGAGATTCCCCCGCAGCCTGGTCTGAAGATCAGCATTAGGCAGGCTGCTCATCTGCAGTCTGTGGAGGACCTCAGTTCAAAGCAGGTGAATGCCTGAGGAAGGCTCTGACTTTGTAGGGAGAAGAGCCTGACAGGACCTGTGGGTCCATGGAAAGAGGAGCATATTGGAGCAGGGCAAGAGCATGAAAAGGAAGGAGCAGCAGAGACAGTATATGATGAACTGACCACAACCCTCAGTTCCCATCCCCTTGTGCTGTTGGAGGTTGGGAGGTAGAGAAAATGATGGGTGAAATTGAGTCCAGAAGGAAGGCAGGAATGTGGAGGAGGTGTTTTAAGATTTAGTTGTTTCCCATTTCCCTACTCTATTTTTTTTTGGTAATAAAGAAACCAACGTCCCTGAATCAAGTCTCTTTTTCCAGTGACAGTAATTGGTGAGAGATCACTCCCTGTCCTTTCCTGAACTCATAAGCCTTTGGTTGTATTTTCTCTGCCCTGCTCAGTGGAGGAAAGGAAGAGTAGAGCTGCTTTGGGGGGCAGCTGGCATCCAGCCAGAGCCATCCCACCATTCTGTACTTCTGTGGACAGTTTTGGTTTTCTAGGTATTTCTAAGTACCTATAGTTTCTAAAATTACATACCGTTATATTAAGGTCACATAACATTACATTTAAGGCCACTGACTATATATATATTCCATGCTTATGTGTTTTGTCCACTTCTTTTTATTCACTCTTTCCACCAGAATCATAGAGTCATAGAAGAGTTAGGGTTGCAAGGGACCTCTGGAGGTAATCTAGTCCAATGGCTTTGATAAGAGAATCACCTAGAGCAAGTTATACAGGAATGTTCAGTTTGTGCTTTTCCCAGTCTTTGTCTCCTATTACTACATGTATTTGTTTTCTCTCTTGCTTGTTTCTATACATTTCTCCATGCTTGTAACACATTCTAATTTAAGCCAAAAATGCCTTTTGTAGTTTTCATACTTTGGGTTTTCTGTTAACCTTTCCTGTTCTGATGTCCCTCAGTGTTACTATCTCCTTACCGAAGGAAGAAATCCTATGTTTCACCAGGAAAAGCAAACATTTCCATAGGTTTTCAGGCAAGAAACTCACCTTTAATGATAATTATTTAGGCTCAGGTAACTAATTCGTATGATCCCAGGTACACTGTAGGATTTTTTTTATCTTATTGTACTGTTCATAACCCTCAGTGTGGAAGTTTCCTGAACTGATGGAGTGGAAGGTTCAGTAATTGTTCTGCAGAATTTTGTCTCCTTCCAGCTCATGACTACTGAAAATGGCCACCACAGCCCACTACATTTCAGACAATTTGGTCATTACCAGTTGAAGTTTCTGCTGTGTTGTTATTAAAGACTAGTGTAGCTGCCAAAAGCACTTACACTATCTTTTTTCTCTGATGTTAAAATAAGACCATCTATCAGTCTGTCAGTTTATGTGAAAACCAGAATAAAATCCAATCTGGAAAACTCCACGTACAGCTTCCTAAGTGTCAGCCATGTGGGTTATGATAACTAATTTCTAGGAAAGGGCCTCTGATGTCCAGTGTGATTTGTTGCAGCATGTGTTAACAAGAATGGTGACTGAAAATTTGTACCAAATGTGAGCCTAAAACAATAATTTTGGACTAAAAATATCTTATTCCAGTAAACTATATTGAATTAGGAAATTATGTTAATTTAGGCATCCAGTGTATTTCCTTTTGACTTGATTTTAATATTTGTTTTGGTGTCATAGCTCTTAAACCTTAACACCACAAGCACTATTAAATGTGGGCAAAAAGAATTCTCTGAAAAAGTACAACTGTGTTAGGTCCAACTATTTTATTTCTACAGATCACTTCAGCAGGACTTAACCAGTGCTATCTCTACATCTACATATAAGAAAGAAATTGAGCTATGAATTAAAAAATGATTTTGTGTTGTTGGTGTTTGCTGCTTTATGCCTACTTTTCTGTCTTATTCTCTGTGTACTACAAAGAATTTCAGGTAGCAGTAGGATACCATATCCATCAGGAAATAGATAAAGGCTTTGAAGTGGCTTAATGTACATCTGGCAGTAGTATCAGGTATCTAACTTATTGACAGATACTGTACTTGGCACATGACCCCATGATTATCCATTTAAATAAGGCAGCAGGCTCAATCTGGTAAAATTGCTCTAGTGTATCCCTTGTAGAGCACTGATTTGCATGAAGTCTTGCTATAGTGGCATTTTTTTTTGTCTTTTTGGGTTACATTATTTTGAGCTTCTTCTTTTGCATTTTTGCCATGCATTTCAGTGAGTGCACTGCTTTCTGAATGAGACTTCTTTAAGGAAGAACACTCTCCTTTCTCACGTGAGAACGTGAGGAGTCCCATTAGTGAGAGCTATGTGAAATGCTTACGTCAATCCAGCCACCATATTGGGTAGTGCTGGATAACAGAAATCCTTTCTTCCTGGAACATCAGAACTGCAGATTTTCCACGTTAGGAACACAACCTTACAACTGTCCCCTAAGGTATCAGAGATATCAGTCTCATCTTTGATACCCATAGAAATCAATGATCATTTACTTCAGCTAAATAAGTCCTCACTAGCAATCTTCATTTTTGCCAATTTATGAATTTCCTCCAGCAACAAATTGAAGCCATGACTGAACTTTGTAGTAGCAAGGAATCTCCAACTGCACCTCCAACACTCTCATAGCACTTAAAGTGGCCAAGGCCATCCTAGCCTCCAAATTTTCCTTAAGCATTTATTTCTACATTCTCCTAATATTCTCAGAGATACTAAGGTGTAAACAGGCTTCATAGAGGAAGCACTGGAGAGAACTTGAGCTAATTGTTCTACAGAAGATACTTTGGGACTTCAACGGACCATGAGCTGCAATCTTCTACATTGCTAACAGACTGGCAATTCCATACTGAGGGATCTTAAAGGCTCTGTCAAGCTAAATTTAGTAATTTTTCTGGGTAAAATCTTGCAGTGCAATACTTCTACACAGACTTCAGTTTATTCTGAAAATTGACTCTGCTAAAAAAGTGCCATTCTGTTCAATTAGAATAAAATATAAGATTTTAATTGTAAGACTGTTTGCTTGTTTGTTTGTTGTTTTGTTGGGGTTTTTTTTGTTTGTTTTGTTTTTGAGATAATTCCAGCTATGTGCAATCAGGGAACCCAGTAAGGTTATTTTATTTTCCTGCAGGAACAAATAGAGAGAGAATTCAGAATCACTAGTGTAAGAAGGAATAAAATTTTATTTATATACTACATATTACCTCTTCTGAAGGCCTGCATTGCAATAAATACTATCTACTTTGAGACATCAAAGTGTTTGTTAGAAAATAAATGGTTGAAAAGCTACTTAAAAAAAGTGATAGGTCTGACCATAACAGTTTTGAGGTGAGAAATTATAATATTTTTGCTGCTATGTGTACCTACCTTTTTTTATGGCCTACCTCAAAATTATGATGTATTAAGGCTAATTTTATCTCCTATTACTCACTAGATATCTTAGATGGGTCATTTCTTGATATGCTGGTAATAAAAGAAATAAATCTATGTAGAAAGAAGTGTCCTTTCTTTTTTTCTTGCTATCTCTTAGTGGTATTATGTATCTTATATATTTTTTTCTATTACTGTAGAAAAACAAACTTTAGAAGGGATTCCATCAATCCAGGTACAACAACTTTTCATCCTGACTCCAAATGAGTCAGTTGCTGATTTTCTGCAATCCACAAGGAGTTACCTTGCCCATCTCCTGGAAACCATACACACCAGAAAAAAACCCCAAAAGTCAGCCAATCTCTGGGAGATGAGCTTTAATACATATTTTAAAGTACATACATATGCACTTCACTGACATAAAATGATCGTAATTTTTTTTTTATTGCAAGCAGTGCCTGTGCATAGGAACATTGCAGTTACTGTAATTTGAAGACAACAAAATTTTGATATGATTAAATAAAACAGAACAAGTGCATAATTATTATTCTAGTAGGCCTAACTCTTATTAATATTGTAGGATGAAAATTTATTTACTTACATTGTATTAAAAGCCAGGGTTCCTATAAAAATCTAGTTCAGCTTGTTGTGTTGTAAATCAGATAAAATGAAATAAATTTTTTGTTGACCTGAGCCAAGAAACCACCCTGGAATGTTGTACTTTTGTATACCATTACCGATTATTCTTTAACTCTGTGCTGGAGTGCTTATGCATTGAAATTTCACTGGAAGTCACTTCACACTCCTGCCAGTCCATTAAGGTATAGCTTTGGGTTTACTGTACAGTAGGTAAGATCAAAGTCAGTCTCAAAATATTTCCCAGTAAAGAGAGAAATATATCATCTCCATAAAGGCGATTTCCAAATATTTTCATTAAAACATAGTCAAAGGTAGCCTTAGACAATATTATATCCTGCTGCTTAATATTAGCTCCAAAGGTACTATGTCTCCACTAGTTTATTTGCCTTTCTCTCTGTCATCTCTCTCCCCCACTGCTAAAAAAACAGGGCATGCTCTGTTTTAGCCCGTTACATGTGCATGGCAATACTTCGACCAGGATTGCTACCTCCTTCCATTTTCTCTGAGGACAGGTTGGGCTTACCTGCACTTGTATTCAAAGCAATCCCTGCCTCATGTTACCACACCTGGAAGTTATTTGGGAAGTGAACGTTTGTGAGGCTGCAGGGAGGTGCCAACAATTAAATAGTATGGGTAAACTTTCTTCAGCAGTAGCCTAAGTACCCAGGTTGGATCATTGGCTCTGCTGCTGACTGCTACTTTCCTATTTCTCCAGCGGTACAAAAAGTTGAAACTCAAGCACATTTTCTATAAAAGAAACCATAAATTCCAAATTATATTTTACATCCACTTTGCAATGTGACACATATAGGAATCATGTAGTAAATTTATAAGATTAGATTTGTGTTTGGTTTACATTTCTTCCTTCCGTTGCTGTCTTTTTATGCATATTGATTACTTTGTGGGTCACCAAGTTTGGTGGAAATTGAATGTAACAGGTTAGTCAGGGAAAAAAGGTGAACCAAAATTCTTTCAGACAAGTTTATAGTACCTGTAAGTGTGCATAGCAATGTTTTTAATTAATTGTTCATTTCAAAGGAGATAGGCAAGATAACATTTCAAAAGCTGAGGAAGTATTTCAAGTACATTAGGCTATAATTACAATTCCTTTTGATACTAGAGCTTTTGAAATTAATCAATGAACTAAAATTTAGCAATTTTAGTAGAGGTATGAAAACGTGGCTATCACCAGAAGAATATAATAAAAGATCCATTAGTTTTAGTCCACACTGAGTCTTTATGCAAGAAAAAATCTGAAATTACTTCAGAAAGTTTTGATTTAGAACTTCCAGATTTGATCTACAGGCAGCAGTAACTTTCAGTGAGTAACAAATTTCAGCTTGTGGCTTGCAAATATATTTACATATGTTTTGACTACTTTGTAGCTATGTGCGGATGTACAACTATGGATCTTGGAAACAGCAGGTAAATAGATACAGATTAAAAGTATGGACACTTTTCATGACGTGACTGTCTGTATTCTCTCAGTAATTGGGTATCTTCAGCCTTTACTGATATTTCATTGACAGACAAGTATTCTCAATTTAGAGCACACGTTTACAAAGGAAGTTCAAGAGAGATTCAAGGTACATGAAAGATTATTCTTCCTCTTTCTTACTTGTGGGAGATTTTAATCCTGTTTGCAATGACAACAGTCTGATTTTCCAGAACAAGTCACTTGTACTTATTTTCTTGGAAATAAAGAATTAGATATATTTTCTTTTTAGATAAACACATGCAAGTCTGAAGTAGACAGGATGAGATGTCATCACATAAAAATAAACAATAATGTCACAGACCAATGATCCTCATCAGGAATAAGGAATGTGTGCTATTGTATTAAGAAAAGTACTAAGATTGGCACTGCAAATTAGCACTTCTGTTTGAGACAAGAAGGTTTTGTGGGTATTTTTGGGTGAAGGAACAAAATGTCAGATACCCTGCAGAGCAAAAGAAAACAGCCTAGCAAAGTCCACTGATGTTAATATGGAGCTCATGAACAAGTGCAGAAAAAAGTGCAGGAAGATGTTGAGTCAGATTTTGGTTCTCTTGCTGTGATTCATTCTACAAAGAATCTGCACAAATTCTGCATACAGTATAGAGGATTTATACTATTAAAAAATTATGCTGTAATTGCCTTTCAAGTATTTAAGATTGGTGTTTACATTTCTATTGACCTGTTGGTCTTGATGTTTCATTTTGTGTTTTATCATACGTGAAATAAGAGATCTAAAGTAATTCTGTGATTGTCTCTGCAACAAGACAATTCACAGGTCTAACATATCATTACCAATAATTGATCTTTTTTAAAATATTTTTTTTTATTTTAAGCATAACCTGAAAGGGAAAAAAGAACCTACAGAAAAAAAACCCAAACATTTTCAGAAGGGGATTCAAAAATTGCTAGTGGAAATCAGCTTGCCAACTCCTGTGCACCTTCATAGGCTCATTTATGTCTTTTCAATATTTTCCAATAAATCTGTAGTTTGTGCAAGTCTAGAGCTAAAAATATGTAAAGTATATCGTGCAATGAGCCAGCTGTCTGTAGAATGAATGGCCATAGCCAAGGGGCTGCAGTTGCTAATTTATTTCATTAGTAAAAAGAAAGAAATGGTGCCATCTAATCAATTAAAAAAATTTCACTCGTACAGAGCCATGTGTTATACCAAACACCTGATCTCAATTACTTATGTTGATATTCATCACTAGGAATACATATTTTAAGGCTGAAAAACAAATGGCTATTTTAGAAACGAAATAAAATATATTCAAGGATTAATAAGGATGATAAAGATGTAAGAGAAATTGTAAAAATATTTCATTGATGTGTGGAATCAAGTTTTCTAATGCTGGCATGGTTAGAGTCACTTGAGAAACTACTGTAAATTATTTCTCTCCTTGTACCACCACCTGTTTATGAGGTCAACAGTGTGAACTGTGCTCTTTGTGCTGTTACTCTTCAATGTAGTGAGTCTTGAATGCAACACATCCAGGAATAGAATTTCAGCACAAAAATATCCTTACTTGATGATAGCCAGAGTGTCCTTTTCCTAAGTATTCTACTCTTGTGAATACACAAAGAAAATGTGTATTTTTCACTTGCAAATTGCTTCAGCAATGTACCCTAGCTTTATATGTATGAGCATACTCTGTCATGTTTTGCTGCTCATTCTGTTGTTATATTCTTAACAAAGGAAGAGATTGCAAATTGCAGTCCTCTAGGTGATATGAGAGAAATCAGCTCTGAATACAACTTAAAATACAAGTTAAAGAAACCACACCTAAAATTTATAATAAAATCTTCAAGCACAGTTCAGAGAAAGAGTATTTTCAATACATTTCACAGACTAAATGAATTATGCAGTGCACACCTGCCTCTCAGTATTAATTCTCATGTTACAGTGAGCTTGGAAAATTGTTATTTCTTGACCTAAAAGGAGGTTAAAACACTTTCACTGGAAATCAATTCACTTTAAAGTATTTAGCACAGTTCGTATTTTGTAGAAGTATATATGACAGGGTGAGTTTCAATTGGTACTTTATACAGCAGTATGTGGGAAACCCATCATACACAAAAAGAAATGTGAACGAGTGTTTTGCAAGAGAGATAATTTTATTATTTTTCTCCTAAATTGCTTACTGAAAGAAGAACAGAGGACAGATATGTCTTATGTCTGGTGCTGGTGTACATGATATATAATCATAAGTATACTTCACACACTGAATGAAAGTGGTTGTTAAAAAAATCTCTGCTATTAACCTTGTGCTTTACATAAACATGACCTTCAACATTATCAAATATTGCTGCATGCTGCAAAACATCTTTATTCTTTATGCTATAGCTTTAGCTGAAATCATATTTGTTTATCAGTGATAAGTCTCAGACTCAGAATAAAGACTGGGGAAAATCAATAAAAATAATTCGACCAGCCCTTTACCTGCGGCAGGGACACTAAACCTACAACATTCGTGACAAATACTTGCCTAAACTTAACCTCCACTGAAGGAAATGACCATTTGTGTAGTGGCATGATTGATGGCATTATTCAAAGGAGTGCAGAGAAAATTAACTGTCACAAGTAGATGCAAAAGGGGACTAAATAAATCCTCTGCAATGATGCACCTTACTTACAGAAAGTGTAAGCTCAATTACACCCCCACAGCAGTACACTTGACAAAAAGAAGTAACCATTGCTGTTTTATGGGGAGAATAAAGGTAATGAAGAAAGGGCTCTGACATACAAATTTTGTTCATGTCACAAACAGTCCTAATGCCTGTCTGTTCCCATGGCTATGTTTAGAATTAGCTTTTCGACACAGGAAGAAAGGATCAAAACTGGACTAGTTTTCTCAGAGAAGCTATGGAGTCTGTCTTTGGAATTTGCTAGCCTTTACTTGAGCAGGGAAAAGCTCTGAAAAGCACAGTTTTGATTTATTATTGAATCTGGTCTGGACAGGTGGTTGAATTTTGAGGCCTCTCTTCCCATTTGAGTGATTACCTGATCAGGAGACTGGAGAAGCTTGTACTGAGACCCTGGCATCTGTGCTGAGTGCTGTTTGGAGATTCTACTTCAGATCAAATTTAGTCCTGTCTTCTGGACCAAATTTTGCTAGCAGAGATATGTTTGAGGCTGTGTAATGCTCAGCTACAGACCTGAAGCCCTGTGGGAGGTGGGGTACATTCAATGGGCATTCAATGAGTGCCCATATCACAGGATAAGTGCTTGTATCCTCCAAAAGGAAGCATTTTCACCTCTATCAAATGAAACAATACACAGTCACTAGCTGCATAAAGAGATTTATTTCAGAATAACATTTTTCCTCTGAAACGAAGTACTATACTAGACACAGACCATGTATATGAAAATAAATTTCAAAATTTGTCATTTAGTACCCCACTGATCTTAGGTTGTGTTCCTCACTCTTTCAGAAGCAGTTTTATGAACGTTTTCCTCTCAGCCTAAGGAGTACTGTGTAATAGGAGGTAGAGTTGCTTCAAAGGACAAGTGGTTTACTAAACTCTGGGTTTGATGCAGTAACAAGATTTAACTGGAAAATTATGCATTGGCTATAATCCAGTTTTAGCTAGCACTTTTTTGAGGTGTTTTTGTTATTATTTATTATCAAGAAGAGAGGGAAGAAACTCAAAATTATATCATGGAACTCTACTGCAGATTTGTCTGCTCTTCCATTTGGACCTGTAATTTTCTTGTTGTTCTTCCCTGGCCCCTGAGCACTGACTGACATGAAAATTTTTGTTACTCTAATATCACTTAAATAATTTTCTGAACACTTAGAAATGAAGTGATAATCATCCATCCCTCTCATGTACTGCTGAAATATTGGAGACAGAATCAGACATAAAAGAGAAAAATTTTTCCCTACACCAGGAAAATAGTTAAGAAGTTCTTTCCTGCAAACAGCAGTCTTGCTTTGAAATCTAGAGGAAGAAAGGCAGAGACAGTTGTTTGAACTTCCCCTTGGTAGAAGAGTGATCGTATACAGCAGTGGAGATTTGACAATACCTTGTAGCAGAGAAATCTTGCAGCAGGATAATCCTGCATCTGCTCTTTGAAATTCGACTCAACTATTTTTATCTTTTGCTTGTGTTCCCATTCAAGTTTTTTTTTAGTATGAGAGTCTCTAACTAGGTGGGGACATTGCAGACATTTACACTGGCCTCTTTTCTCACATACATAAACAAAATTCACCTTATTATTTCTGTGGCAGATCCAGAGACACCAGAAAACTCCATGTTTGCTTTAAAGCTATTAATTACCCTACGAATGGGAAAAAAAAGAATACAAGCAAGAGAGGTATTGAGGTGAAAAGAGGTCTCAGGTGCCAGAGAAATCACAGCCATGCCTACCACCTGATTGTTGTAAATCAAATGCATTACTCAGATGAGAAGGCAAGTTTTGGAAATCTACAAAATGTAGTCAACTCTTAGAAGACCTGTATTCTTGCACATGAGCCTGAATAGTATAAACACATGTCACTCTATGCTGTGTGATCCCAGAGGTACTGCCACTGTCACAGGCAGGCTCAGCCTTGGCCAGTGGTCGGTCCATCTTGGAGCATTGTTGGCATTGGCTCTGTGAGACACGGCAAAAGCTGCTTACAGCAGCCACCTCTAAATTACTCCTTGTTTTTAAACCTTGCCATACAAACCCAACACACTTTCATGAAGCATGTGCCCTGTATTCGAAGAAAGGAGAATATGTCAGAATATAAAGAGTGGGTTCCTGTTTCTTGTGCCATGTCTGAAAAGGTGTATTTCCCCAGCCAAACCATGTCAGACTGCATCTGAAAGAAATTTAGAAAAAAGCAAATCATTAGTCTGCCTGCTGTGATGTCTCACAAACAGCATTTGCTTTGTAAAATTCTTTCTTCTCTTGAAGGCAAATTTGTTTCTAATCTTTCCTTGTCTACCACCTTTGGAAACATTGCATTGTATTGACAGACATCTCCAGACATATATGCACACTTTTTTTTTCTATAAGGCAGGCAATACTTTAGACCTAATTTTTTTTCTAATGGCAAACTATAACTTTCCAGTAGATCCTTTTGTCTTTGTAAATGAGGTGTGCTAAACAGTCGCAACAGTCATATGAAGTGAGGTACTGTTAATTCAGATGGCTCACAGGTAGTTTCCTAAGACAAAGATTTCTTAATAAACTTAATGGTTTTGAGTCATTATTAGGATGATTGAAGACTGGTATATTTTTCTCCCAGTCTAAAAGAGCCACAATAAGACTCTTCTTTGATCCCTATTCCAAGACTGTTAGTCTTCAAGTTACTTGACAATTTGAGCATTTTATTATGAAGTTTAGGTGTTTTACTCTTTCCCGAAACACTGGCAAGCATAGAAACTGAAGACAAGAGTCAGCACTGGGAACTGCTTCTGAGGAGCTGGCTCAAAGGTCTTCTTTCAACATGGAGTAATAATCACTCTGACCTTGTGTTTCTGAATGCATCTATAACTTCAGTGAGATGTATACAGACTTGAAATACACAAATATTGAAGATTCATTATGAACTGGATCCTAAATGATGATTCATAAATTAATTATAGCATTTTTACTCTGTTTGAACAACTTTGTGATATTAATTGCTTATGATATTTGTTCCTATCCCTTAATATGTATAACATCTGTTCTGTGGCCAGTGATAAATGGTCTAGGTCTACCAACTTACTCTTGATGACTTAGGGTACAATTTCTGTTTAAAGGATCTGGGTAATTTAGTTCCTTAACATCTGTCTTTAAAGAGATTAATTTTCCTTTAATTTGTTCCCTATCATTTGTGACTAGAGAAAGAAGGGTCTATGTTCAAAACTTATGGGAAGCATTAAATACTGTACCATAGTACCAGCAGTTTTGGAAGGTACTTATTACTACCAGCAGGGAAAGAGAATTACTTTTAATAGCTATTGGACTAAAATACAACGTTATATTTAAGATATGGTTTGACTGACTTTACTTTTAATTTTAACAGCTCTTCACTCAGTTATTATCAACTTACACTCACAGAAATCAAAGAAGATATTAAATTCTTAATGATGACCAAATGTTGTTATTGTTGCTTTCTATGTGAAGCATTAAGAAATACTGTTTCTAGAGCTGATGTGTTGGTAGGCTTTGACACTTAGATGAAGTTTCAATTGTAAACTTAGGAATACAGGCAAGCTTAAAAAAATCAGTATAAAGAAAATGATAGATATATTCTTTAACCAAGAATATATAACGAAACCAAAAGTTAATATGGATTATATGGCAAATTATTTTTATTCTTTAAGTGGTTGTTATTTTACTTGCTTTTATTCTTGTAAACAATAGCTGAATCTTTTGATTCTCATTCCATAAACAAGTGTCTTGAAACAAAGATGTATGAAATGTTTTCCTTCAAAAGATATTTCTAAGTGTTCCACACAATACCTTGCCATGGGAAAATTAAATTCCCTAGACAGTACAGGGAAATTACTCTCTCATGTCTATCCCAGACTTTTTGCAGTTTTCAGAAATGTTGACTATCTAAAGGCTGTATTAACATTCTAGCAAAATATTTTAAAAGTACATCGGGAATTTAGGGGCTTTTCTTGAAGCTTTAAAATATGAGGCACTAACCCAGCGTTTCCTTACAGACTATTGACAAGATTTAAATTCTGAATGTCTCTGTTTAACTGAAAAAGAAACCATGTTAATGTCCAGACAAAAGTGGCTGAAGTGTGCGGACAGCTTACTCTGGACAGGGTCCCTATCAGCAGCAAGGTTAGGGCCAGAGCAGAGCAGCTGTCTGTGCCTTGGGCAGCCTTGTGGGTGCACTCCGAAAAGAAGCATGCCATGCCCCTCCCTGCTTCCAGCTTTGCCTCCGTGCCACCAGTGCCTGCTGGCTTACTTCCCTTCCCAGTGGTTTAGCAGGGAGACTGCACTGAGAGTCTGTGGCTTGGATGGAGCCTTTAAAATGATGGAAGTATTTTTGCTCAGGGTTACGCTGTTTGTCAGTACTTGTGTGGGAGTCCTGGTGATGGTATGATTGGACAAAATTATTTACTAGGAATGTGTCAGTGGCTGCTGTTGGAAAAGACTGTCCAGAGCTCTCTGTCAATACAGGCTCTCAGGTACAGTTCCCATTCCTCCAGTGCTCCCTCCTAAGTGTACTGGGCTTGAATGGCAGCCTGCTTCAGGGATGTCCCCAGAAAACCTGGGAGACTTGGGGCCTGAGTTTCCTTTGCCTGACAAGAGATACAGCCAAGGCAACATACGCACATGGGCAAGTTCCATTAGAACAAGCTGTACCTGCCTTCCCAGTACAGCTGTGGGAGCTTGGACTAGCAGAGTTGGGCTGCTCTAGCAGGTAAGTGAGAAGGAAGGCTGTGTCAAGTCAGACTGGAGAAGGACCAGGAATGCCTGGGTGCAGAGGCAACAGCAAGAGGACCCATCAGGGCTGGTGCTGTCATACAGCCTGCGTCCCTGGGCTACACACAAGTCTTTTGGGCCATGTGCAGCCTCACAGCCCTGTGCTGCCATGTGGGAGGCAGGGAGCACACCAGCGGAAGGCTTTCCCTTGCACCAAGCTGACTAATCTTATCCTGACACCAGCAAACCAACAAGTTGCTCAGGGGTGTGAAACTGACGTTAAAGAAACTAGTTCTATACCCCAAGAAATTCTCCTCCTGTGTTTCCAGCACTGCGGAGAAATCCTTGGGTAAGTATTCCTTACAATGGGTAGCTCTTTGGTTTCGGGATGAAACCAACTCCTGGAAAGCACCTGCGCGTTTATTGTATGGAAGAGCAGGCCAAACGCCAAGCTCAGTGCGCCGCTCGGCGCCCCCCTAGGCCGCAGCCGCACAGCCGGCCCCCCGTGCTCGGCGGGCGGGGCTCCGCAGGAGCCTGCGGGCAGGAGGTGTCTGAGAGCCCCAGAGCTGGGCCGTGCCGCCGCTTACTGCTTTGACACCGACCCCCTCTGCCAGCCGAGGGGACATTGTCAGCGACCAAGCTCTGTGGTTTCTTGCGCTGCTGTGAGTATCTATGCTGGGCCTCCTCTCTGACACTATTCCCTGGTTTGTGCACGGTACAGAAGTGGGCACAGCATGGTAATGCTGACCATACCGGTATTAAACAGAGGGGAAGGATCAGATCCCTCAGCCCATAGGCCACACCTCCTATTGTGGGACGCAACTGCTGCTTTTTACTAAAGGGAGTTTTTTTGGCGTTCTTGTATCCTTTCCTGCCACAGAAATACCTTAAATTAGTTTTTGAAGAAATTTAACATCCACTTTTTAAAATCTTCTTACTACTACCTTATGCCATTCCGTTCCATCATACAAGCATATGAAAATTGAAGCTATAATGTTGAAATCAAAGGAAGCGCATCAAAATTAGGGGTAAAATATTTTTGCTAAGGTGAGTGCGATTTAGTGCACTCTGAAAATCTCTAGGACATGTGCTACATTTGCCTAAAGTAGGAGACACACCTACTTTCACTAATACTTCTTTATAATGGTGCCAGCTATCTTAGGTGCAGTAGTTGAGACTAGATTTCTGTGATGAACGGGCCAGGAGACCAGCTTCTTTTAAAAAGGCCTTATATTAAACAGGACAGCTCTGGGGTGGAGGCCCGAGGAGTCGCGCACACCGCCACTGCTCCCACTCGGACACCGCAGAAGAGGAGGATCCGTGCAGCTTTGTCACTAGGGCAGAGCTGGGCCTTCCTTCCTCACGGGAGTCCGCGGGAAGACTCGTTGTCTTGGTCTCGTAGCCTAGGATGTCATCCCAGTCGAGTCCCCTCCTGGTTATGTCGGCCTCTGGAGGGAAGTCAGGGGACTCCTCTGGGTCTTCCTTGTTCGGTGGTACTGTTTTTATTCCTTTCTTTTTGTGTGGCTCGTTGTCTCGGGGTTTTTTCCAGTCTGGGTGCGTCCCATGAGTCTCTGGTCTCTTTCGTTTACATAGAAGTCCTTATGTCATCCTCCTCCTCAGGGCCCAACTGAACAAGGTACAGCAACTTGGGGCAGGGGTACAGTGTTGCCATGTGGAAGTCTAGGAGCAGTGGGGGCAGGGCCTGGCTGAACACGGAACAAGAAACACAGGGTACAGCAACTTGGGAGAGGGGGCAGGGCCTGGCTGAACAAGGAACAAGAAATACGGCGTACAGCAATTTGGGACAGGGGTACAAGGTAAGTAAACCTTGGACAGGGGTACAAGGTAAGTAAGGGGTTTACAAACAGTAACATGGTAACAGTCTTCTAATTATTCTTAACCATTTCCCATGAAAAATATTGTTTCATTTAAAAATAGGGTTTGTTTTTAATCCACTTAGCAAGTGCATATAACTGCACTATTGATTTTTTAGGACGCTTTTGCTGCTAACAGAAATTTAGGATGCCAACATAAACTCAAAGGTTTTATTTTTATTTCATAAATTTGCACTGAAAACATGGGGAAAAGGACATTAAAGAGAGAGCTATTACTTAATTTTAGAAATATTAGCTTAATCTTAGGTTTGGGATACATATCAGGAGCATAAACGTCTGAAATATGAAATAAAAAGTATTTCATAGATTTTTACCACATTATGATCAAGGACAGTTTTAACAGAGGTGTGCTCCAAAAGGGGCAGAAAAAGAATACACAGGTTATTTTTAATTAAACACATCTACTTTGAGATTTATTTATCTTGCTCTCTGTAAATCAAACGAAGTGCATGTGTTCAGGCAGGCACTATTTTATTCAGTTTTGTGTCTGTCCAAAGAGTTGTCATTGTATTCTATTTTTCAGTTTTATGACCTTGTCTTAGGATAGTCTGGGGGGTTTAGATTTTAGATTTAGACAAATCATTCATCTCTTCCTTTGTAAATGGTTCATGGGAGACATTGTAAAACTGATGATTATGCTCTGTTAGAAGGTAATGTGTTTCAAAAGAAGTATTTTAAGAAAAACATCAGTTACAGTATGTTGTTCAAACTACTTACATAATTATAGACTGTCAGTTGTATTAAGGTTTCTATTTATATGATTGATTTATAGTTACATTTTAGTGTGCATATTCCTGGTGATTTTTTATCCCTTATATGGCTTTTTCAGTTAGAGATGCACCGACTTTGCTGGCAGCTCATATGTACCAGGACGTGAGATTACTGTAAGTAACGAGGGGATAGCTGTATGCATTAAGATCTCCCAGTGGTACAATTCTGTGTGTTTTTTAAACATACATATAGATACATATACATACATACATACATATATATATATATATATATATATATATATATAAAATATTCCATTTGAATCTTTCTTCAATTATACATTATATGCTGACAGCATTGCAGCTTATGACAGATTCTAATCCTAAAGCATGTGAAGGGGGTTTTGCAGTGTATTACTTAGTGTTCAATTATTATCTTTTATTAGGTGGCATAAACATGAATGTTCAAATGAGCTTGAAGAAAAAACTCAATTCAGCTGTTAGAAGAAATAACTTTTTAAAGAGCTGCCACTGAGTGATTTTAATTGTTTTTACATTTTTCTCCAACTTTGGGCAAATTTACACTTTACAGCCTGCTTTGAATAAGAGGATACCAAATGTTTCCCAAAGACAATTTATTAACACCTTTCGATTTTTCTTTTCATGAAATGGTTAATGTTTTGCATTTTGAAAATACAACAGCATTTCCCACACCAACTAAAAAATAAACAGAGTAAATGCCAGAAATTGACAAGTTTGGTGCCCCAAATGAGCAAGGAAGTTAGCAGTGTCCTTCGTTCTTTTCAGGTGTCTATTTATACTCCAGAATCAATCCTTGGTGATTATGGGGTAGATAGTTATCTGAAGAAGATTCACTGTTTAGCTTACATGGCCTGCTGAATTTAGATAAAGATGAGGAAGCTTACAAATCAGCAGAAGTAGAGCAATGCTGTTTTGAGTGGTATATGACAAATACTATTCTCTGGGTTCGCAGTTCTGAGGTAATGCTGGTAGCAAAGAGGGTGTTTTGCCACCAAATACCTTTGGAACATGGAGTATTTCTCATGGAGTTGCTGAAATACAGAAGTATCATCCCTGACTTCTATTTATTGTAGTGTATGTAAATTTCAGGTGGGTAGTGGATAAAAAGCTTCTGATGTTGCTGGTTTTCTTGCTGTGATGCAGTCATGTGGCATGCAGGAAAAACTGACGTTTGCTTTATTTTCTATTGAGCAAGAGAAAGGAACCTGCGCCATCTCTATCAACCACAAGTAGAATGGCTCGCCTTTGCAAGTGGCAGAAGCACAGGAAGTTCCCACTGTAAATATCAAGCTTTAGTCCTCAAAACCAAGAAGTATTTTGAAGTACTCCCAACGATAATAGCTCTTCTGACTGAAAATAAAACATAGAAAGGTGCAGTAAGTTCCAGTCCCCAAATGCAGCTCTTGTTTATCTGTCATTCTATCATGAATCAGCTAACACAAACTGCTACCCTGATCCAGAGCAGCTGTCTAATTACAATTTTGTTATTATTAATTACTGAGTAGAAAATAATTTGTAATTGGCTCAGACTAAATCATAGTTTAAACAGCCAAAAATTACATTACAAACTAAAGTGTAATTAGAGCACTACACTAAAGTGTTTATTTAAACCCAGTCTAGCTACTGCAGATTTTTCAATCAGGTTCTCAGGCTCATACATAGATGTAATTAGTCTTCAGTACTGACAGCATACTGCATTTATTCATTAAGCATCAATATTGTTGAACAAATGTAAATAAAACTTAGACAGGAATTCTTTAAAGGGGCAGTCATGGAAACATCTGGGTGAGATAATGAAGCTGGGAATGATGTGAATGTCAATGAGTTCTGGTGCTACTCTGGTACCCAAATAATTTTTTTTTAGACACACACTTTGAACTCCTACTACTTGCACTGAGTTTACAAGCACCTTTTACTGGCATGTAGTCACTTACCTAGGCTGATTCAGTGGGACTCTGGACTCTGTGCATAGACAGATTCCTACCAAACAGACAGGATAGAATTTTGTCATCTAACACTGGGAAGGAAAGCAGCACACAGCAACGCCACTGACTTTTCTTAATATATCTTGCTGCATTTAATGTAATTTAACTAATTTTAAAATACACAGTAAGACTCTTGGCAAAATTTGTTTCTTTTGGTTATGTGGAACAAAACTAACATATTTCTTACAGGGTATGTCATAGTAATTTCAGAAATCTGACTTCTGCTACACATTGCAGGGAGTAACTTTTTTCTGAGTTCTTAGCTGAGAAAGAAGCTTTTATCCCTGGAAGGAAGAAAACCAGCATTACTAGCAAGGAGAACATACTGTGATATAAGACTTCTAGGACACTTGTGGGTGATATTTGGTGGTAGGCAGGGGCAAGGAACGACATGCAGTACACTCAGTATTAGTAGAATGAATGACAGGGATATGGAGATTGCTCTGAAATAAATATCAGTATTGATGAAAAAAAGCTATACTATGTTGTCTAATGGTGATAGTGTCGTGTCCTCCATGCTTCAGCTCAACTATTGACACCATGGTACAAATCTCTGAACAGCCCAGAACTTCATTATGTAGTGTCCTGACAGTGATGTTACAAAAGAAGGGAAACACCTTTCATACTATTAGCTTCAGGAGTATAAAAAACATAAATTATTTTTTCCAGTTCTAGTCAAGATCTGCATATTAGCTTCCAGGGAATTTCTCAGGAGTCACATGCTCAGGTGAAAAAAAAAAAATCTTTAGAAGCCTGTTTTATTTTAATCTTTGAGCATTTGAAACTTGGTTTTCCTAAAAATAAGGTTTTTAAGTGTTCAAAGAGTGCCTTTAAAAAGTGCTCAAATACGTTTTAAAGAGTCTAGCAAAGACTGTTCAAAAGCATTCACTGGCAAACCCCATCCTGATTTTGTAGGTGGCCTTAAGATATCCATCATGAAGATATGTTGTGCTTGTCTATGTGAGTGCACTAGACACCTGCTTCATAATAAAAGAAAGTGTAAATGAATATATTACCATTGGAACTAGTGTTTCTTCACTATTTAGCTAAGATACTGCTCTTATCAATATTTCAGTCACTAAAGTGTGTTTATAATATGGTAGGCATGATACTTTTCTGATTTTGTGGTTTGCGTTCATGTCCTCAGCTCTGTCCCATAAAAATCCTCTAACAGAACTTTGAGAAGCAATGTACATTTTTTACTCTTTATATCTCCACCTCCAAACCACTTGGCTTAATATAAAATTTCTTTCCTCCTTCCCCCATTTATTGAAGCTGGCTTTGTGACAGCCTTCCACACGAATGCATTCAGTAAGTATCTAATAATAAGACTTAATGAAAATACATATCACTACAGATAATATTCTGCAGAAGCTGACTCCTGTGATGAAACTTTGAACACCATAAACAGAAGGCCAGTAAAGTAAACTTTGCATCTGGTAGTGCTACAGACTTTAAGAATATAAGGAAAGTTCAACAAAAATTATATTAATCCTGCTTGAGTAAGTAGCTATATTATCAAGTGTGCAGGAGTGGAAGAGGGACCACGTTAGCTGTCTTAAATCCTAAGTACCTGGTGAAAGTGATCTTTCTGCCTGTCAGACAGGTGTGATATTTGGGCTGAAATACTAACAGGACAGAACCAAGACACCTCAAGGCAGTAATGGTCTTCTCTTCTTTAAGGGTGTGGACAAATTTGGGCTCTTTTCTCTAGAAAAAAAAGGAAAAGGAAAAAAAAAGAAGTTTGAAGAAATCCTGGTATGTAAACTTATCATTTTAACTGAGGTCTGTCTCTTTTATAAACAAGTTTCAGTAAACTCATTTTTTTCTTATTCTTTGTCTCATATTTTCTGTCTTCCTACCCAGATTAGGTAATAAACAATGGTTTAGGATTGGTAAAATGGATTTATGTAATGGATTAGGTAAAAAACAGTGTCTTGTCTGACCCCAGTAAAGTGAACCAGAGCTAAATAACCATGGTAACCACTTTTTAAATGCAAACCCATATGAACCATACTATTCAATGTACTCAGTTCTGAGCAAATGCAGGCCAGTTGTGTACCTTATGTGAAGAATATGGTCTTAGTTTGGTAAAACAGTTGATTGGAAAACATGATAGGTGCCTTTCAAATGTAAAATCAATTACATGCTTATTTAAAGACTTACTTGCGATAGAGTTCTTGAAGCAGGTGCTTATTTCCATCTCTGCAACATTATGTACATATTTAAGGACATGAATGATACAGTTTTTAAGAGGAGATTATGTTTTTGTCAAAAATATATGATATGATATTTGGTGGTTTTTTTTTTTTTTCCCAGTGTGGGAAATGTTTATGTGGTTTCAGATGACACTGTCCTTTCACATTCCTTCAGTTCTCTTGGCAAAAATGATTCCCACAGAGGAGGTGTTATTAAAATTAAAAATAAACTACATGGGTACTAATAAAGAAAAGAAAGAAATTATGTCTATAAGATTTAATGGGTTTCTGACTGATCCAAACAGGCAAAAAGAATATTTGGTCCTTCAACCATAAGGGTTGAATAAGGTTGAATACCTTAACTATAAGGGTTAAATAAAAGTATTTTTATTGTTATAAAGACTTAGTTGATTATAAAAATCTATATAACTTTAGGTCTTTAGATGAAAACAGTAAAAATAGTTCTTCTCTCAATATTCATCATATCATGTGTCTGTTTGCTCGTGCTAAAGTGAATTTGACATAATGGTAAGTAGTTCAAACAATCTGTACTGCTGGAAGCTTTCCCCCATTAACTATTGATTTACTTACCCCATCCACAGCATGGGCCAAAACACTTTCCAGTCTGTTTACCATTCGGTATGGCTAAAATACATAATTTCATACTGTCTAATGGAATTAAGGAAAACTTGTCATTTTGCTGGAAAACTTGCTATATTTATCTGTAGCTCAGCCTAGTGGGGAGAAGAACCTGGCTAGTTTAGTACCAGACCTAAAAGTTCTTATCATATTAACTTTCTGTTTTGCTTGGTGTCTTCGGGTGATTTTATGATGATATGCTACTCCCTTATCATCTGCTTTGTGCCCAGAAATGTCTGCTGTATCTTTAAGGTGGATCTGAGGAAGGGGTGAGAGCCTAAGGGCTCTGGCATGGGCTTTTTTCAAAGCTGAACTAATGTGAAAGAAGACACTGAAATCCTCGAGCTTTATCAGCTGTGAGAAGGAGATCCACACCAGAGGTTCAACAGGTTTCCATCAGTTTAATCCAATCTTCTACGTGAGCATTTTCTCCTTCCCTGACACAAAAGTCAGGTGCCATTTTGTTCCCCCTTTTCACATGGCCAGCCAGTTTCTTTCTTTCCGAGACATTTTGAGTGTTTTTTGTTCTAATGGCAGGGCGCGTATGTGTCTGGGGGAAGATTCTGAGTGTTAAATATCTACCATTTATTGATTTTTTTCCTGTGCTGTGTGGGCACTTTGTTTATCAATAAACAGTTGGTTTTCTTCGCTTTCACCCACTGGTATTAATTTTCTCATTGGCAGAAAAGGGACTGCTGAAGCACTTTTTTTTTTCTAGATGAAACAGACATTCCAGAGCTTTTTTTCCTAAACTTGTCTCTAAACTGAGACACTTGGATAGAGGCATTGGTGTTAGCAAGCAAGAATAATATCCTGAGTGAAAATCAAAGTATCTTCAGATTAAAAGTGGTGAGATCATCTGTTCTTTGTCATGAACAGTCAGGCTCAGTGGTGAGCCTTGGTAGGTCAGAGAGTGATTGGCTCTAAAAGAGGTACTGCAGTGTGTGTCTTACTTGTCACTTTAAATTCTTATAGGCTAAGGAAGGAGCTGTGCAAAATTAAGAAATCCCACAGGAAGTGTGAGTTCTGCTGTGGGAGTGAAAACATCCCTCAAATCACTTGAGCACATTAAGAAATGTTCAGTCTAGAAATTACATGGATATAAAGGGAGTTGTAACAGTGACTTTGGATGGCTTAGCTATCACTCTGAAATACTGGCATTATAAATGGATGAATGTAAAATGTGAGTAAATTCAAGGAATCATAGTAACATGGAATCATAAAATGGTTTAGGTTGGATGGGATCTTGTCGATCACCTACTTCCAAGCCCTCTCTCATGGACAAAACACCAGCTTGCTCAGAGCTCCTTCCGGCATGGCCTTGAACAGCTCCAGGGATGGGGCACCATGTTCCAGTGTACCTGTGTGTAAAGAATGTATAAACCCAATGTGTAAAGAATGTCTTCCTAACACCCAGTCTAAAGCTGCCCTCTTTCAATTAAGGCTATTCCCACTTGCCCTGTCCCAACTATCCAACTACCCAATTACCCCAGCTATCCCATTTTCTCATCATGGAAGAGATGCTCCAGCCCTCTGATAATCTTTCTGGCCCTCCTCTGGGCTCATTCCTCCAGATCCATGTCTTTCTTATGTTTAGGGCCCCAGAACTGGACACAGTACTCCAAACAGAGTTTCACCAGAGCAGAGTAGAGTGGGACAGCAACCTCCCTTGGCCTGCTGGACACATGTTTTTGGAGGCAACCCTGGATACAACTGGCTTTCTGACCTGTGAGAACACAATGATGGTCACGTCAAGCTTCTTATCTACTAGTATCCCCAAGTCCCTTTCAGGTCTGCTCTCAATCTGTTCTCCTAACAGCCTGTGTTTTTTCTTGCGATTGCCCAATCCAGGTGCAGGACCTAGCACTTTGGCCTTGTTGAACTTCATGAGGTTCACACCATGCCACTTCTCAAGCCTAACGTGGTCCCTCTGGCTGGCTTCTATTCCTTCCACCATGTTGACCACCCCACACAGCTTGGTATTGTCAGCATGCTTGCTGTGGGTGCACTCCATCCTGTGGTCCCTGGCACCAATAAAACTGTTAAATAAAACTGGTCTAAATACCAGCCCCTGAGGACACCATTCATCACTCACTGCTCTCCACTTGGACATTGAGCCACTGACTGCAACTGCTTGAGTGGAACTACCCAGCCAGCTCCTTATACACTGAGTCCACACATCAAATTGTTTCTTTCCTTAGCAGCAAGTATCTTGTTCAGGACAGTGTCAAATGCTCTGCACAGGTCCAGGTAAACCATGTCAGTATGAATTTGTGCATGTTAAAGTTCACAGCAGTCTCAAACATGACCTTCATTCTCTCACCCGCTGCCTTTGCATTCTGAAACTGAGACAGTGTGGCTAGAACACTTGCCAGTGAAGACTAAGGTATAACAGTTGTGGGTACCTCAGCTTTCCCCATATTCCAGGTTACCAGATCTCCTGTTTCCTTCTGGAGAGAATTCACATATTCCCTGGTCTTTGTTTTGTCACCAACGTACCTACAGAAACTTTTTTCATTGACTTCGATGACCTTGGCCAGATTTAAAAAATGCCATCTCCAATAAACACAGTTGTGTCATGGCTGAAGTGCAAGTGGAATTTGATTGGAACAACTATTAGCTCTGCTACTTTACCAAATCTTTAAGAGAGTGAGTTTTGGAGGCCTAGCTTTGTTCATACCTACTTGGACAGTCTGGGTATTCTAAGGTGTTCTCATGAATGTTCAGAACTGCCTAGATTTTTTTGGTTATGAAAAGAATGTAATTTCACTTAGAAGAAAAATTATCTATTGTGTATCTCTTGTGTGCTTTTGCTTTTTTCCCCATCTCTTCTTGATGCATTGAGTTTTGTTGACAAACTGATAATGAATCTCACTTTTGCTGAGTATGTCTCTCAACCCCAAACATGAATGTGTGATCTATCCTATTGTGAGATTTCCAGAAAAAGGAAAAAAAAGTCTTAGTCTTACATATGTGACATATTAAAACTCCTCAGAGCGTAGAGAAGAGGGAAACTTTGATCATGACAAGGAAAACAGACCAATGTACTGGGCTTATAGAACTAGATGCATCAGATTTTCATGTTTGAAATAGTACCCATAGGATCAGTTCAGCTTTGTTCGCTAAATGAGAAAACACACTGATGAGAAGGAATGTGAGTACTATAAAATGAAGATGGAGAAGAAAGCTGCTAAAGCACTTTAAAACATTAGTGAAGACTTTGAAAAAGACCTCCTGTCAGCTTTTCAAGATGAAGTTATTTTGCAATACTGTTACTATATGGCATTTTTTTACAAGGGGAGGGGAAAGGGCATCTGGACAGACAACTGAGGTGTTTTTTTTGCATTTTCCTTGCTTTTTAAGCATGAAGAAAAGAGCAGTGGGATATTCTTCTTTAGTGTGGGATAGTGGGATTTTCTTCTTTCAGGAAAGCTATCACTGGCGATATTATACATTTTTGCTATTTATGTCCATCATTAGTTTGTATCTACATTTTCCATAACTGTATGATTAGTTGTACTGTTTCAAATTAATTCTGATCTATAAATGGGAACATATATGCACATATTATTCTTGTTGAGGTTTACCGTGAGGAAGAAGTAATTGCCTTCTGGGTTGAGAAAGGACCATTAAGAAGTATTATTACTCACTGGAGATCACTATTTTAACCAAAAAACAGCAATGGTGTTGCCTATAAGCCAGATTCTCTATATATGTTTTATTATAACTTTTAAAAATATATTTCCATGTAGCTTCAGCTACTTTCTACCATCACTTCTTTTTTTATCTTGCTTACAGCCCTCAGTCCTACAGGCTGGCAAATGTTTTTAATCCCTTACACATTAATGGGGATTATAGGTAATTGTAGCATCTTATCTATCTTTTAAAAAAATACTTACCTTAAATTCCAATTGTAGTTCATTCCAATTAGTATTTTAAAGATGAAAAGAAAAATACAAGTGAAATGCTTAAATAATTGTCTGCTTTTCCTCTTAATAGCATTTTTTTTTTCCTCCAGAATCACAGAAATGCAGGTTGTAAAACATCTACAGTGTCTTCAGCCCCAAATACCCTATCAAATTCTCACCAACACTAAACCTGGACAGTTACAGTGTTGTTTAGCTGTGAATGTGAAGAGCCTCTGAGACTCCCTAGCCTTATACTGGTGCTCTTCGACCCTGTAAGAGCAAAGATTTTTACCTTATTCTCAGCTTGAACCACCCAAGTCACTATCTGTGGTCATTTCCCTTTGTCAGGTACCATTTTCTGCACAAAACATTCGTATATAATGTATGAGTAAACAAGAACCTATGTAGAAGAGCAGCTACCAAAACCATCCATGTATATATGTATGTATATATCACTTTGAAGTAAAACAGCTATTCGATTTCCACGGTTATATTTAGCACCCAGAGTCAGTAGCAAGCCATAAAATTAATTTTGCTTAATATGATTTGTCAGACTCCTGAGAATTAGCTCTAATCATATTCATTAACCACATTAGATAGTGTCTTATTCAGAATAGAACATTTCATCATTCAGACTGGAAGAAAGATTATTTTTTACCCTTGAATTTAAAGAACTAAAATATAGAACAAACATTTCAGTACAAAAAGCCCCTCACTTTTTGACTACCTTTAATTACCAGAAATCTTTATAAAGACAAATAGTAGCAGTCTCCTGAATCTTGAACAGAGAATAATTAAAAGAAGAATTAAAATTAAAATTCAGTAAATTTTGTGACTTAACCTACAGCCACAATTTAAAATAACAAAAGAGTTGAAAAATATATTAATAATTTATTTTCATAACAAACTTCAGAAGAACAAGAACCAAATGTCTGATATGTCATGGCTCATATTTTTTTCATCTGCAACTGAAAGTACCATTCTATGCCTGTTCACAGAGTACATTCAGAACAGATGGATGCTTCTATGTTGGGAACTCAGTGCTGCAGAACTAGGGTAAATATGCACTAGGCAAATTTATTGAAAATTCTCGGTGCTGCAGGGCACGTATATGAATTGAATAGATTTGCTGGTCACTAACAAGAGATGTACCGCTCAAAACAAAGAAATGGAGGCAGTATGCTGTTGTTTTGTTTTAAGCTGTGTACTAGATTTTGTTGCAAGAAGGTTTTTGTGGAGAAGCCAGCCCGGAACTCAAACTGGAAACCCTCAAGTACTTTAAACAGCAGATTTGTCTAGAAGTCATAAGAGATGAACTATGAGAAAATGTCTTGCATATCTAAGAAGAACTTCATAGTTCCACTTAGGTTTTTAAGCATTTATCTTTTCACTGCCGTCTCTTTTCTACCAACCAGTCTCTTACATAGTCACACACAAGTGAAAAAATACTTTTTTGTTTTGATTGTCAGTTGTTAAATTCTATTACTTTTTACATTTGATTATTTCTGTCTCTAAAGGTATAATTAAGGTCCAGTGTCAGACTTCAGCTCTGTGCTTAACAATTCTCTCCATTTAACCACTTTTAGGAAGACAGCTTTATGGCTATGATGCTAAACAAACAACTGATGGACTTATGTGTTAGCAGTACTTTTAAAAACAAATAAATGGTAAAGTTCTAATACTAAGGAGGTCCAAATTTACCTTTGGGTCATGTTGACAATCTGAACACATAGATTTATATTCAGAGAAGAGAACCTAGAACAGCAAAACTGTACATTGCCACAAGATGAGCCTTTCCAGATAGTAAGGGCTTTAAACTAGATGTGATTGGCCAGGGGACAGTAGACTTCTCCCTGGCAAAGCTGAGAGGAGCAGAGTGCTGTCAGGGCCCTCAGTTGGTGACTGAACTGTACTGGCCACATTGGAACACATCTGTACTGAGATGATGCAGGAGCTCATGAGGTAACAGAAGTAAACAGGGAAACAGCAAGGAAATATCTTAAAGGAATTTAGAGGTGTGACTCCAGGAAGACAACACAGCCAAAAGACTGGCTCTTGTGCCCTTACACCAATGCACACAGCATGGGCAATAAGCAAGAGCTGAAAGCCACTGTGCTGCTAGAAAGTTAAAACCTTGTAGCCATGGCTGAAACTTGGTGGATGAATCCCATGACTGGAGTGTGACTATTGATGGTTACAGCGCAGAAGTGGGGATGGAAGGTTTTCCCCCAATGCAGCAGATGGATTGAGTGTGAAGAGGTGCCTTTCGAGAAGAGCCATGGGCAGGGCAAAGCCCTGTGGGCAAGAATCAGAGACTGAGGCAACAAAGGCAATCTTGTGGTGGTGTCTACTGCCCTCTGATCAAGCAAGCCTATTGGTGAAGCCTGCTGGCTCCACTCAAGCTCCACTTCACCACTGGAGAAGGAGGCACCACTCTTCACTGGTCCTTGTTCTGCTGGGGGACTTTGACCACTCTGACATCTGCTGGGAAAATAGCACAGAGTTGTAGGAGATCCAGGAGACCTCTGGATGGAGGATAACTTCCCAACACAGGGAATAGACAGCTTACCAGAGGGGATGCAATACTGACCTGATGCTTGCCAACATAAACACACATAATGACGACATTAGGTTTGGAGGGGATCCAGGCTGCAATGATCCTGCTTTGGGAGAGTTCACAGTGCTGGGGGAGATGGGTCAAGAGAAGTATGAATTATGAAGTTTTACGTTATGAAAGCAAAATTCCAGCTCTTCAGGGATGTAATCAATAGGCTTCCCTGGGTCATTGCCCTTAGGGACAAGGGTGTGGAACAGAACTGGCTGATCTTTGAGGAAGTCTTCCATAGACTGAGAGAGTATCAATCAGTAGGAAGATACCATAAAAGGAAGGCAGGAGATTGGCATTGCTGAGTGGAAAACTGTTGGTCAAACCAAACACAAAGAAGCAAATGCACAGACCGTGGAAGTGAGAAGAGGTGACTTGGGGAGGGTATAGATGAAGTCCAGTTGTGTTGGAAGGCCAGAGTAAAGCTGGAGCTGAGTAAGGAATTCAAAACATTCACAAAAAGGGTTTCTACTGATACGTTTACTAGAAAAAAACATGAAAGAAACTGTACCCTTCCTTCCCCCCCACCCTGCCCCGTCCTTCAGTGTACAGTGCTGAAGAATGAGTAACTATGGATGAGGAAAAGGCTGAGGTACTCAACACCCTTTTTGCCTCAGTGGCAAATTCTCTTCTTGCAGCTCTCAAATGGATGATCAGGAGGATAGGAACTGATGGGGGAAAAGTGGGGGAAAACACTATAAGTAAATATCAGGTTAATGACCATCTGAGTAACCTGAACATACCTAAGTCTATGGGACCTGATGAAATACATCCGAGAGTCCTGAGAAATTTTGGTGATGTAGCTGCCAAGCCAAGCTCCACGATATCTGAAGAGTCATGGCAGTCATGTGAGTCATGTGAGGTCCTGGGTGACTGGAAAAATGGAAACTTGTACCCATCTTTATATATGGTAGAAAGGATGACCCTGGGTACTACTGACCTGTCAGTGTCCTGTCTGTGGCTGAGAAGATGGAACAGATCCTCCTAGAAGCTGTTCTAAAGCACGGGGAGGATGGAGAGTTGATTGAAACAGCCATCACAGCTTCAGCAAGCTGGCTGACCAACCCCTTGTTTTTATATGATGAAATGACTACCTTATTGGACAAAGAAGGGGCTGCATAAGTCATTTGTGTGGACTTCTGTAAGCTTTTGACACAGTCTCTGAAAACATCCTTCTCTTTAAATTGGGAAGAGATGGATTTAATGGGTGGACTTGTAGGGCAATAAGAAAATGGCTGGATAGTTGCATCTAGAGGATAGTGGTCCACAGAGTCCTGAAGGATATCAGTGAAAAATGGTGTGCCTTAGGGGTTCATATTGGGAACATTGTTACTTAATATCTTCATTAATGACACAAACAAAGAGATCAAGTGCACCCTCAGCAAATTTGCTGGTGACACTGTGCTGAGTGGTGCAGTTGCCACACCTGAAGGACAGGATGGCATCCAGAGAGACTTCAACAAACTCAGGAAGTGGATCCATGGGAGTCTCATGAAATTTAACAAGGCCAAGTGCAAGGTGCTGCACATGGATCAGGGCAACTCCTGGTATTGACATAGGCCGTGGGATTGTCCTGGTTTAGGGCAAACTGGGGAGAAAACCTCCAAACGGGGTTCCTCTAAAAAGCAAATTCAAATTCCCCCAACTGGTTCAGGAAAAGAGTTCCTTAGAGAAACATGAAAAAAACCTTTTTTATTTAACAGAAGTTGAATAATATTAAACAATGAAACCTCTTGCTGTTCAAAGAGATCGCACGTCCAGGAAAGTCCTTGTTGTGGGGTGTAGCTTGGCTTGCTCTGGTTCTGGTGCTGGAAAATACTGAGGCCCAGGGCTTGGTGAGCCACAGGTGTGAGCTCCCGGTGTTTTTCTGGGTACTTAGTCCAGACCAGGTTTGAACAGATCCAAGGAAAAAGGAAAAAATCAGTCTGGGGAGCTTCTCTGCCTCAGCTAGCTAAAAAACTAACAGCGAAGGAGAGCTCTGTCCTGGCTGTCTGTCTGTACCACAGACAACATAGTCCAGGAGCAGCATGCGGGGCAGTGAGGGCTCTTTCTTAACACAAACTGCGCCCTTCTTCTTTTCCCCCTTTGCTCTCAGAACCAGTCTTAAAGGTGCAGAACTTAATATGTAACATAAACAAGGTGACTGGGGATATAAGCATCATAAAGTCATCTTATGACAGGGATGAACAGATGAGGAGCAACCCTAGAGAGAAGGACTTGGGGGTGCTGGTGGATGAGAGGCTGGACATGACCCAAACATGAGCACTTACAGCCCAGAAAGCCAAAGGTGTCCTGGACTGCGTCTAGAGTAATGCATCCAGGGCAGCAGGGAGAGAGAGGGGATTCTGCCCCTCTGCTCTGCTCTGCTGAGGCCCCACCTGCAGTGCTGCATCAGCTCTGGGGTCCCAAGCACAGGGAGGTCATGGACCTGTTAGAGAGAGTCCAGAGGACCAGCAAGATGATCAGAGGGATGGAGAGCCTCTCCTATGAGAAAAGGCTGAGAGAATTGGGATTATTCAGTCTGGACAAGAGAAGGCTTTGGGATGACCTTCCAGTCCCTGAAGGAAAGCCTGCAGGAAAAAAGGAGAGAGAGATTTTACAAGAGAATGTAGTGACAAGGTGCAATGGCTTCATGCTGAAAAAGATAGGTTTAGATTAGGTATTAGGAAGAAATTCTTTGCTATGAGGGTTGTGAGGTATAGACACAGGTTGCTCAGAGAAGCTGTGGATGCCAGAGGAGGCCATGAGGATTGGATGAAGCTCTGAGAAACCTGATCCTGTGACAGGTGTCACCATCTATGGTAGGGGGGTTTGGAACTCCATGGTCTTTAAGGTCTTTCCAACCCAGACCATTCTATGACACTATGAAGATCAATTTTAATAAAATATGTCAATTTTTCGGAATAAGCTTGACTGCTTTTAAGATCAACATCTCAGGGATGAACGTGACAGGAACAGATTTAATTTGTTTTGAGGAGGTACAGATTTTTTCCTGAAGTAGTTATGCTGCTATTTGAAAAGACTAGGTCATTACTATAGCAATGCCATATCACATGACCCGCATACACACCCCTGGGCCAGATTCAGATCTCAGTCTTGTCAATGTAAATCTGAAATAAAACTCATACGAATGATGAATGATTGTTTATTATATGGACCACTGTAGCTGGAGACCACATAGGCCAGCACATACAGTAAATATGCTACCCTCTGTAAGCAATTCACAGGATATATTTCAATTACCAATGACTAAAGCCTATTTTTCTTGGAGAAAATATGGAAAGGAGTAGTAGTTATTCTACTAAATCTGGTTATAAGAACTTTATTATTTTAATGGATTTCAGAAATTTACTGAAGTTTTCCTCAAACATTAGTTGTGCAAAAAGGAATTTGCAAATTAAGGTTCTGATGCTGCAGAAATATATGTTCACATTTAAAATTATGTGCTTGTACAGCCCTCTGGACAGCCTCCTAAAAGTTTGACAGTGAACAGTCTACTCATCTTTGAAAGGCTAGATCCTAATTCAAAATCTGACATAACCAAAGACAGTACTGGAAAAACAAAAAAGAGAGAAACACTTTAGCACGTATTTCATGTTTGATGTGGTCTGATTCACAGGATAAGAGGCAGTGGTTTGTAGAGCCTCTGCTGTAAATTGTGGTGGTGATGGAGTTGGGTGGATGACCTTCCTTGTTACATATAGGTAAAACCTTATAAAAGAAAGGCCTTGTAAAATCAGGCCTTACTACTTTGGCTAAGCTAACAACTTGACTGAGAAATTCCCATTAGAAAGAAATTATAAGAATGAGAATCAGTTTGCATAACAATCTGTTCTGGTGAGAGGACAGCTCACATGTGTGGGGAAGAAAATTCTACTCATGTAAAATGTTCACTTCGCAGGAGACAAAGAAATGTAAACGTATCTAGGAAGAGAAAAGCTTGATAAGTATGTATACTAGCCGTTACCAGCCAATGAACTGAATTTCAATGTTTTGCTGACCAATTAGATTCAAACACAGTGTTTTCTGATAATTGTATAAATATGGGCTATGTGAATAAAGATTTGGCTATTCTGCATGAAGAAACCAGTGTCTTTGTCTCCAATGCAACATGTCTGAGTGCTGCACTGTCATAAAGCACAGCCCATGAGATGGTGTCCAACACACAAGAGGAATGTGTGTATAGACTTACCACTGTAACTGCAAAAAGCCACTTCTCAGTTCGGCTTATGAGGTTCAGCCCTTCTGCAGTCCCAGGGGTCCATGGTTGATGTGCAATGTCTGCCTATCTAGGCACACTCAAGCTTCAGACTGCATAAGAAGAGAGGCATGAGAGAGAGAAACATGGGCATGAGCTTCACCCAGTGTCCATATCTGTAAGACTTTCCAGCTCTGGTAATTCACTAACAGTACACTTTGCTGAAAATCTGAAGAGCAGGTAGTTTTCTCTGAAAAAGCAGTTGTGCTTTGTGTGGAGCCTGAGTCTGGGCTTCTCTTTAATATTTTGGTACAAGATTGTGAGTCCCAGAAATCCCTCACATATAAGATGAACATGACTGAATCTGCAATATTTAAGATCAGTCCATTCCCTTTCTTGGGCTCCTACAGAGTGCAACGTAGGTCTGAAATACCTCTGTATATTTGTAGGCTGCAGCTTTTAGAGTGCAGAGTAAAATGTGAGAGGACAGAAACAATCACCTAATAATAATGAGATTAGGTTACACAGTAGTGTTCAATGTCAATGATAAATGAAAGAAAGCTTATAAGATATCAGACTCCAAATACAGCCAGGTCTGACGTCTTTTCCATCCATAGTCCCATTACCTTCCTCCAGAACTTCATCCAGGGGTTAGAGAGCCAGAGCCAGAGATCAATAAATGTATCCAGTTCCAAGTTTGTATGGCTGTAGGAATACAGAGGTGTCTATTCTCAAATTTAGGTCCCTCTGAGATAACTAAAATTGCTGAGAAGGTTCTCTTTTTTCTTTTTGGCAATTGTCTTGAAAAGTTCATGCTGCATATGTACTTAGAGAGCAAAGAGAGGAAATATCCAGTCAGATCTATCCTTATATTCAATTTTCTGGAAAGATTTTAGATCCTGATGTGGTTCTTTTTGCATACACATGCACAAACCACATCTGGTGTAGTGGATGTAGAACTGCAGCTTCCTGTTTCTACATAAACCTCTGGATGTTTAGAGAACGAATCTGTGCCTGTGGTTCCTCTGTAGGCAGTGGTGGTTTTTGCATTACCTCTTTGCCTAGTAATGAGGTCCACTGTGGTTAGTGCCACAGAGAGACAGGATAAAAAAAAATGTTGATGGATGATTAAAATATGATTACTTCCCTTTGCTGCAAATATGCAGCCTGTGTCCAGCCAGCAGCTTCCTTTAATTTGCAGCATGTTCTGAAAATATAATTGATAAAAAATTGTTGTGTGACTTAGGCCCTATATTTAACCATCACACATTTTTAATATTGGGGTGGGTTGCAACCCTCCATTTCTCATTTTATTTGCTTCCTTTACAATTCTACTACACACAAAAGTACATCAGGCTAATGCTTCAACAATTAACTCTTCTGACTTTGATTTGAGACAAATAAAAAATGCTGGTGAGTGTGCCTTTGAGAGCCATGTGAGGAGCAAACCTTTAAAGAGCTTTTATTTCTGTCCCATCATCTCAAATTATCTTGTTTACCCCCTGAGTTCTGAGCAGGTACCATTACTGCACTCAGTTGTCCACATCATCTTTTGAAGGGAAAATTAATTCTGAATTACTGGCCCTATAACTGCCTACTACTTCACATCATCTGTCAGCAAAATAAGCAGACAAAAGCTGGCTAAGTGGATTTCTGTTAGCTGTCATTTAAAAGGAAAGGGACAGGTGTTGAATGAAGCTTCTTTCTGACTGCTAGTTAACAATACATATTGAAGTTTAATTGCTTGCATCCACCTGCACCCTTGTCATTTCCTGGCTTTATTGATTTTAATGAAAATATTAAGTGCACTTCAGGAGCAACAGCTAAAGTGACATGTTGATTGAAGTATACAGGAAAATGTATAATGGAAGCAGGCTATTACAGTTTTAATAGAATCTGAAAGAAGTAACATCTAGAGCAGCATTTTTCCCTGCTATTCTTCTGCATACAGCAAGTTCTGAAGAGAGTAATTGGAAGCTGAATAAATGTTTGGTCATTGTTAAAGCAATCTTTCACCCTAATAACCTAATTTTTATTGAAAGTGACCCAGGCTTTTTGGCATTTTTTATCCATTAGGTACCCTTCAGGGTGCCACATAAACACAACAAAATATGCACAGAATCCAAATCATGATAGCTCAGAATTGTACACAATGACAACTTTGTAGTGAAACATAACAGCAGTCTCTCAGTTTCAGTAAAAGTCTATGCAAATGGCTTGGAGTTTTCTTGAAGCTACATTGTCAACTTTTATTTAGATGATTTTGGACTTAATGGATCAAGGAATATAAAAAACAACGACCATGGCAGCTTTGGTTCAAGAACAACATTCAATGAAAATTTGATTTTTAATGTTTTGTATTCAGGTCTCTTCCTGGTAATACTTGGTGCATCCAAAGCTGTCAAAGAGTAAAGGTACATAAAACTCTGCAGTTGAAGAAAGATTCAGTACCTTTTCTGTAATAAAATTTCTTTATTGAAGTTTTATTTTGCTGATGCATCTTTATCATGAGGTAGGCTGCTCAGATTCTTTTCTTTCGCAGGTCAATGAATCTTACATGTTTTGAAACTGCTAACACAGCCACAAGCCCCAGCTGAAACTGTTTTACACACATAATAATCAATTTCTGGTATTTCTCTTCACTTTACTTGCCAGTTTTTATAACATTACAATGCCTAGCCAGAAACCAGGATCCCTTGTTGCTTGGTGCTGCCCAAGCACAGATCAAAAAATGCTGCTACTTAAAAGGGCTAACAATCTAAGCATAAGACGAGAGAGACAAGTTAGTAGAAGAAGCAGGTCATCTTAATTGGCAAAGGTCAACACATAAGCTGTCTGCTTGTCTGTCACATGCTTTTGTAGGACTTGTTGAACAACATGGATTCACAGAAAGGTCCTGAGATTATCTTATCCATGTTCCTGGGCATGTCCTCCCTAGGGCAAGGAATACAATGATGGGAAAAGGACTTTTCTGAACGCTTAGTAATGCATGAATGACCATACTGAGTCTGCTATCCTGTCATTGCTCTTAATGAAGGTGACTATAAGAACAGAGCAAATGCTCAGTATCATCTTCCTACAAATACTCTCACAGATTCTGGGAAAGAATTTTCCAAGAGAGATCCTATCTGTGCATGCCTTTAAAGATCTTTTTCCCCCTTGAACTTAGTTACTGTTTGAACATGTTCAACATTTGAACACTTGCACTGCCTTCACAGCTTAGCTACTGGAGGAAATACCTCCTTGATTTATATTTAAACATACTGGTATCCTTCTGCCTCATTCGGGTACTAGTAGAGACCTTCCCTATCAGGGCCTTCCAGATTTTGAAGTTGTCTTCCATAGCTTAATTGTTTTTACACAAAAAACACTTTATGTGAACTTTAGTTGTCTTTGTTGCTTTTCTGTACTGCTTTACAGTACTACTTCAACATGCTGAAACTAAAACTACGGACAGCACTCAATTACTAGTACAACAAAGATTTATAGAGAGGCATATAGATATTTTCTTTCTGTTCTCCATGGATTTTGTTAATGACCAACTCAGCATTCAAGAAGTCCTTTCAATGGCTACTGCATCAACATTTACAAAAAGCAGATTTTGTAAATTCAAGGCTTTAATTGTCAGAAACACAATATTCTAATTCCCATCCTGTTTCACAAAAATTTGCCTTTCTTCCCTTCTAACTATTACTTTGCATTTATGTGCATTGAATTTAATTTGATATTTTACCCCGTTACTCAGATTTTCATCCAGATCTTAACAAGTAGTCCTTATCTTTCCAAGCTGGAAATCATAGTAGAATTCCATTCTTTTCCAGATCCCTTGCAATTAAGCTGAGCAATACAGACTTCTATGAGGTTCCACTAGTAAGATATGTTCTACTTTTTCTTTTCTATCTCTTATTTTTTTATGCTTATATGGGAGAATTTTTATTTTTTTCATGTCAAGAGTTTCCTAGTTTATCAGATATCTCTGAGGCATTTTTTTAAGAATGCCTTTTGAATACCAATTGATCTATCTTTTCCTTGTGCTCAGTGCCTCTTTTAAGAAATTGTAATAGATTAATGAGACATTATTTCCCTGTACAGGAGCCATCTCAATTCTTCTTCTATACATCATATTTTGTCAAGTAGCTTACTATTCTTTGGACTAATTGCTGTTGATCTACCTAGTATACATATCAAAGTTTCTGGTGTATAATTCCCAAGATCTTGCTTATTAGTTCTCTTAAAAAAATTTTATCATGGTGGCCACCACATCTATGACACTGGAAGAGCTTTTAATGAGAGATTACTTGTTGCAGTTGGTAGGTTGTCTATTTCATCATTGAATTCCTTTAAAGCTCTTGGGTAAACACCATCTGGTGTCCAGTGATTTGTTATTGTTCATTATAAGCAAGTGGGTTTGTACTGGTTGGACTGGATATGTCCATATTGAGATGACAGGAGAGGAATTGATTTGGAGTAACAGAAATATCTTAGAATTAAACTGATTGTGGTTGACAGTAAGAGCAATAGAGAGGTATTAAATGAGATGATTATGATCAAAGACATGGTTTCAGAGGATGATTGATCTTCACAGGAAGACTTTGAATATGACTAGGCAAAATTTGTGAACAGTATGGTAAAGGACACAGAAAAACAAAGATGAAATCAACAGTGAAAGAAACAATTGTTAAATGACTGTGTTTATGAAAGATATGGGGGAAAAAAGCACATGAGGGCTTGACTGACCAAACTGCTTGTGAGAATTTGAGTCTCACAAACTGACCCTTAAGAAGAATTAGATAGCAAAAAGGATACTGCCTTAGTGTTGTAGTCTGGCAGCCATTTGCTAAGATTGAGAGAAAAAGAGAAAGCTGTAAAAAAATAAGGACTGAAGTATAATAAAGGGGGCTTTCTGCATGCAGAATCATACAGAATAAATATATGTTTTGACTGATCATTGGTGGAATCTCTAGGGAATTCTAAAGAAAAGTTAATTTAAAGTAATGGACATTACATTTACTAGTGCTGACTTTGTGCTTTATTTGTCAAGTATTATTCTTTGAAATATTTTGTAAAAGCAGTTTACTCATGTCAGTCATATAAGTATTTTGAAAAGCTGAAATACAAAAGAGGAACTTTATGTGTCATGCGTAACTGTTAATTTAAGCTGTGTAGGAAAACTGAGAAATAGGCACAGGACATCTGTACCATATACTCCAGATGTTGAAAAGCATAATGGGTTATGAAACTGCAACTCAGAACAATAACACTGAGGATATAAAAGATTGTCTGAATATTATTTAAAATAATAATTACTTGGAATATCCTTTAGGTGAGAGGTCAATAATATGTTCTCAGCCAGAATTTGAACAATACTGTCATCTTAATTTCTGTTGTTTACATAAAATCAGTAACAAAATGCTTCCCAGCTCACAAGTAACTATGTTTCAGAATGAAATAAACCTTGGTAGACATTGTTATTTATACCTAGTGGACTCTTACTGATGTTAAAAATCCAACTGTGTGGACATAGGGAAGAGGAGAACTCCAAAAGACATGCAATAGTAATTCAAACTATCAACAAATACAGTGTAAACAAACAGGAAGACTTGCCCCATGCTAAACCCAGAGCTGAACAATAAAGTATGAGAAAAATAGAGGGAAAGTACAGATATATACAGTTCTCAAAAAATGACATGAAAAAGTATTTTCAATACTTTCAACACATACACCTGTCCTTTTCATGTAGTCTTTGGAGGGAAAATTAAGTATTTGTTTACATGCAACTAAGTCTCTTTGAAATCTCCCTTGATTTGCTTCTTAGAGCAAGGTTCTACACAGGCAAGACATGAAGTCTTTAAAAACATACAAAGCCCTAAATATTTTAATTATGTAATTTCTTACATATCACTTTCATTTATTAGGTTGTCAACATATTACAGGTGTGAATACCATCAAATTCTCACTGTGTGTCTTGATAACCTTAAAAAGAAAAGGAAGAAAATCTGAAAGAGAGAGAAATGTTTTTACTCTGCTATTAATAATTTTTTTTGTATGTGAAAGTGATTATATTTGCAATGGCATTAGGAAACCTGGTGTATTTTACTCAAAATAATAACAGCTGAATTTATAACAATAACAATTGGCACCAAGTCTGTCTGAGTTCAAGAAATTTTTGGACAACACTCACAGGCACATGGTGGGATTCTTGTGCTGTCCTGTGCAGGGCCAGGAGTTGGACATCATTGATTCTTGTGGGTCCCTTCCAACTGGGGATATTCTATAGCTTTGAGGATATGCAGATTACAAATTTTTCAAAGAACAGTTATTTGATAAGTCCTGAAACAAAATACAGTCTGTTATATAAAATAGAGATGCTCAACTTTTTATATAATACTGGATAAATTTTTTGACAGTATTCAACCTTTTAAATGGATTTGTATTCAATACTGTTGGTGAAATTAGCTTTTGCTTTTTCATGATTCTTTTTGAAAGGCTTTTTCAATAGACATTTAATTCAGATGGTCAAAATTTTTCTGCATATCTATTGCCAAATAAAGGCAACTTCTGTATTGTAAGAGCTGATGTTCCAGCAAACCTGTTGTCTGTCTTTCAGCCTTGAAAAGCAAAGTTACCAATTTTATCTGCCAGCTTAAATACTGGTTGAAAAAGATTTGAAATACACATTATACGGTTGGGTATACATAAAACAAGATGGGGTGTTGAGTTTATTTAATGACTATTCCCATCTAATATTAATTAATAATAAGACATGATGCTATCAAACATCTGCTGTCTAATCTACTATGCCATAATCATGCAAGACTATATCTGTCTGCAAAAACTATGATGTTAATAAATACCATGAGTTAACAATTACCACACTGAAAATTATTTTGTTAGTTTCAATGAATAGTAATACTATAAAGGAAGAGTTAGTCTTAGCAAGTATCTTTTTGCTAGTTCTGGAGATCAGCCACAGCAAGCAAAACACTTCCATGTGAAAAAAATGAAACAACCCTTGGAGCATCTGATGAATATTTCATAGCACTTGTGACTTTCAGGGTTCTTGTAGTCTAGTCAGCACTGGGCTAGATAGAGAACACCATCTTTGCTCATATCAGTAAGCATCAGTCACGTACAAAAGACTACATTTTAAAATTGAAATGTAATGTACACTTGAACTCTTTACATTTTTTTTACCTTCCAGAAAAAAACCAGGAAATTTTAGGGACCTGTTTTCTCAAATTAGAAATGTCTTGTCTGTTATTTCCAGGATTAAAAGGCAAACATTTAAAGAAGATTTTTTTTTTTCTCTTCTTATAGTTCACTTCTGTTATAAATTACGTCGAATATTTTTTATCACACCACAACCCATCACTCTTGGCATTTTGTACCTTTCATTCTTTTCCACACTGCCTCTTTTTAATGATGTACCTTTGCAGTAAAGTAACATGTCACTAATTCAACAGCAAAGTTTTGATGGTAATGTCTTCTGAGGAAAATTACAGGAGTTTTCACAGAAACTTAAGTAAGATAAGGTATAGAAACACACAAGTAGAGGAATTTGTACACAGTTACAATAAGGTGTAAGGCATAAATTTATCCTCCATTCAATGAGCATATGAAACTAACACAAAGTAGCAGCTTCAGTTTCATATTAAGTTAGAGGACATCTTAGAATAAAAAATTGTGTGACTGTCTGAGTAAAAAACTGATTTTAAAGTATTATTGAATTCGAAAAATTCTTCTTAATGGGTTTTGCACATGAAAATCACTAAATTTTAAAATAGGTCTTCAGAGGAGATGTGCAGTAGATCATGCTTACAAATGAATAGGAACAAAAATACAAGGCCACATCAAATATAATTTGATTTTTACTGCATCAAAAACTGCTGCATGTCATTGAAGTGTTTAGTTTCTAAAGCACATACCTTGACTGTGATTAATGAGTAGCTTGAGTATTGCCTGGCATCTGTGAGTGGGAGGCATATTTACTTTCTCATAAAGAATAAAAAAACCCCTGAACTGCTCAGACACTACATTATTAATTTTTGAAGCTATGAGGGGAGTTCTATGATGGAGATTCAGACACAGGTAGATACATAGACACAAGTTTGAATTTTATTTGCAGTTATTTTTTTTAACACATTATTTTCATATGAAGATAAAACCTGTCCAACACAAAGAGCTAGCCTCAGCTAATGCAATAAGAAAAATTAGTCAAGTAGTTTAAAATTCAATTCTGCCAAGCAGGAATTTTTAAGCATAATTGTCCTGAATAAAGCACAGCCATGCTGTGATTTTAGTTATGGAGAAACACTGCTGGAAATCAGTAAAACAGTATGTTTTCATACCCACTACACCTTTCTAGTCAATAAAAATATCAAGTTATGAGGTGTACAGACATGGTATTTAGGTACATTACTTGAGAATGAAAGACCAGGGTTTTTTTCAGACAAGGTTTATGGATAATACTTTTCCAACTTGCTTCCTAATACAGCTTTTAATTTGATAATGTTTAAACAAAGTTCTGAATAAAGACTACCAACTTGTCTTTCCAATAGTACCTATCTGTTCCTCAGTTCCTAGTGAAAAATCTTTACAGAGCATTAAATGTTCTTGAGGAAGTTCAAGGTGCTGGAAATTTAACCTTCTTCATCATTACACAAAAATGGTTTGTTCTGAATTTGACTTATACACTGTCTTACAGAAAGCAAGGAAAACCCCAACCAAACAAAAAAACAAAACCAAACAAAACCCCCGCCACTTTTTGAAACTGGATTCCCAAGTAGTAACTTACCTATATAGCTGAATTGAAAACAAGATGTCTGTATCTCAACTACATTTTGGGACTTTAAACTGTGAAATTATTTCCTGGAATCACAGAGTGGGTAAGGCTGTAAGGGTTCAACCTCTGCTCTCAAAGGGTTCCCTATGGCACATTAGAGTTGTGTCCAGAAGACTTTTGCATACCTCCAAGAAGGGAGCCTTCATAACCTCTCTGAGAAATTTTTCACATCAGAAAGATGAATAAGCACTGAAATTCCTCAGAAGATCAGGTTGTCCCTAAGTGGGAGGCAAATACTATGACAGAGCTGGACAGTTCAAACAAGCCATTTCTTTCTTGAGTTCCTTGTGTGGGGACACTGAGGATGCCCCATGCTTCATTGTGCTTGTTTATACTACATGTTGCAAGACAGCACCTTGGCTAAGAAATAAAGAGAATAAAAATACTCAAGTAGATTTTCATTTGACAGTTAAATAAGAATTATATTGACTTGCCACCATTGAATGCCACTAACGGGATTGGTGCTGACTGGTTTAATAAAGAAATGGATATCTAATAAATAGTGTGTCCTGCAACAAGTCAGAATGACTCTTCCAGTGCTTGGCCTTCACATAGAGAGACAGTTGGAGGAAAAACAAAGAACCTTTGCATCATGTGTTGCAGTCAGTCACAGTTACAGCTGTCCTGTTACTGTAGTAAGAAGTAAGAAGCTGCTTTCCTAACCTGATTCAGCCATAATGATCTCTTGGAAAAATGCTACCTTTGGTTTGGGTCTGAGACTTTTTATATTATACATACATTCCCTTAAATGTTGATAATTTTACATTTATATACACCTACTGTATATGTGCATATACATATGTTACAGATACATGCATAGCCTCAAACTATATCTAAATAACATCACGTGTGAGGGCATGTAAATCATAAATGAGACAACTGCAGACACAGTGACAATGGTGAAAGAACTGAGCCATTATAAGGTATGAGTCTGAGCCTGTTAAAAATATTGGATGGGTAAAGTAGCACATACATGGTGCTAAGGGAAAACACGAAGGAAAGAGGATGACCTTGCACATATTGGTTCTGCCTGAGAAACTCTTAAGTGTATGGGAGAAGAGCTGAAGGGAAGAAAACAAAAGATATGTTATCTCTATGTAGTTACAGCAAACCCAGGTGGATCAATACAGTGGGTCACAACCACCATTAGCTGGGTCTAGAAAAAGGGCTCTGAGAGACAAGATTGCATTAAGTAGAAATGTGTGCTTCCATTTGATGGGGATGGATTGCAAGAATGCTTTCATATCTTCTCAGACCATCTGCTCCTCACAGAGAAGGGTTCATAATCTCCATGTCAGGCAATACCTGCACTGTGCTGAGCCCCACCTCTCATGACTGACTGGAACTTCCGTGGTTACACTGTTCTTGAAGTTTCAGTGGGGTAGAAACGCCTGTGGAACTTCCACAGAAAATATATGATCACACCAACCCTAATCCTTCCATCAATAAAATATTTAAGCACCTTTGACATAACAGAAATAGAGCCTCGAGGTATAATTATTTGTATTGAATGTGATGTGTACAGCAGATGTGAGATTTGGGAATAGAATCTTACTGCCAGGGGAGGTAAAGCACATATTTAGAAAAATATACTTGCTTATTAAGAAGGCTATGTAGTCTGAATAAGTCTAAAGAAGTCTACTAGCTGATTGAGGTATCTCAGACCTCAGCTGCAACAGTGTTCATTCCAGTAGGTGTTCTAGCAGACTGGTACAGCTTGTGAGTTTTCTGAACATCTTTCTGAATATTTCTGAACAGTCTTGAACTGAAGCTAGTGAAGATGTCAGAGCCAATCATTTGAGAATTCAACATCTGCCTGAGACCTTGTTTTGAGACTTCTTTGAATTGCTGGCTTGCTTAGCTTTTTTTTTTTTTTTTTTTTATTTTTTATTTTTTTTTATTTTTATTTTTATTTTTATTCCCCAAAACTTACTCCATTACACGCCCTCATGCAAATTACAGAATGAAAGTAAAAGCACCCCAACGAGAAAAAAATGAGTACTGAAAGGTATGTGACAATCCCCTTCAAAAAGCACATTGAAGGTGATGCAGACAACCTTTAGTGTTCATCATGTAGTGCTTTAGATAGATGAGTGCATTCTGTTAATGTTTAGAATCTTGCTGTAAATAAAAATATATTGCCTTTTCCTTTCCAAAGCTGTCCTTTCCATCCATGCTCAAACGTAACCCTTCTTTAATGAATCTTAATAATCTCAGTATTTTTTTTTTTTTATAAACAGCTCAATTTTGAATTTGTTTGAATATACATAAGTGACTCCATTGTCTTTATGCTTTTGGCGCACAGAGGTAACAGAGGGGACAGAACTGTCTCCACCCTGGAATCCCTGTGAACATTTCCATTCATAACAGGCCAGACCCAGCACAATTGTGTTCTCTCTCAGACACTCTATCCTATAAACAGAAGTAAAAGCTTATTCAGAGCAGAAATTAAAGAATTTTAATACTATTTTATTTTAATTTTAATACTATTTTAATACGTTTTCATTAATTCAAATTTGTATATGTATGCAATTATGTAGATCAGAAGGAGCTGAGAAAATGTATTTTTCAGAGCAGAAAAACATCTGAGTATTTGCTATTCTATCAGGCTTCAATAAAGAGGAAAAGGGGAGAAATCCATGCATCTGTGAAATATAAAACATATTAGGAAGGCTTGCACTGTGATTTTCAGTGATATGTGAGATCTAAGTATTTTCCTTTTACAATTCATATGTCAGCCTTCTCTGGTTTGCCTGTGAAATCTACCCTCCTACATGCATGTCAGAACTTGTGAGGAATCAAAGAAGACCCTGTTACTCAGTTTAAAAAGTATCTGGGGTGTATCGTAAGGAAGATGGTAAAGTCTTCAGAGACTGGCAGATATAACTATGGCAAGCAATAAGAAAGATGTTCTTTTGATGGTACTGACAGACAGAAGGAACACAACTGTGTAAACCTCAACAGGATCCTTATTCTTCACTTCTGTTGTTTCTGCCTAGAAACTGAAAACAAGGAAACTCAATTTTATGTGTTGTTATAATGGAACAGAAATGTTCTTTTGGGTGAGCCTTGTTCACTCTTACATGTTTTGCCCATAGCTTCTGCATGTCTGTGGCTGAAGTCAGAGATTTGATCCAGTCAGAGATCACAGCCCACAGAATGGGGTGAATGAATGAGGCATTTGTGGAGAGCATGACTGATGCCTTGTCATATTATTTCCAGCAGCTAATCTGATAGTTGTAGTCTGGCCTAGGTGACTCATAAGGGATAATTCCAGCAGATGTCTTAGTCACCTAGCTTTTTACTTGTTTGAGAGTTTTCTGCTTTGCTGAGCAAGGTCTTCTCATCACCTCCAGATTTAGAGTGAAATAGCATTCCCTGATGGCTAGTATTTTATATTTCAGATATATCTTATCAATGCTTTCTAGCATTGTGCAGGCACTTTCTAGCATTATCCTGACATTTCATTTGATATGAAGAATATTTTCGTTTGCTTTTCTCAAATCTGCATTCTGTAGGTTGATACAGCTAACTGAAACATTTCTAATTCATTTCAGTATGTATAATTTCATATGAATATACTACAGAGTAGGATTTCTGCTACTCCTGTATACAAAGTGACCTGAAAGTGAGTGTATTCAACAAGCCAGTCATCTCCCACACTGATGAAATCTTCCTGTACTGTATCATTAGCAAGAACTGTTAGAAGTATTCTCTTGTACTGGCCTTATTGAAACTAATTTTTGTTCCAGAGCAAGTAACTCCTCTAGTCAACTCTTTCTAATCAAATAATCAAATAATTCTTCAAATGAGAATATTGGGTTAATTTAAAATTATTTGCTTTTGACCATATGAGGATGTATTGTTTAGCATTGCATTTAATCTCATTACCAATTTTTTTCTATTTCTTTTTTTGCCCAAAAAACCTTGATGTTGCATTAACTGGTTATTTCAGTGCAACAGATACATTTGATATTCACTTTCACCACAGTTTATGAACCCAAGTGAGGTATTAACATGTTGTATAGTCATAAAAAACAACATACTTTCCTTTTCCCTTCATAATATCCTTCCTTGTATTAAATCCTCGATATGGAGCAATGGTAGATGTCCCTTTAGAGATAACTTTTGCCTATGCAAACTTGAAGATTGATTTGTGCACCAATACTAAGTAATTGCATTTTCCATTCCTTACTATTATATAAATTAATATAGAATACTACAGTTTCTTTAAATTCTTGGTAGGTACTGGTTTTGACTGGGATAGATAATTAATTGTACTTCATAGTACATAGTATTGAGCTATGTTTTCAATTTATGCTGAAAACAGCATTGAAAAACTGAGGGGTGTTTTAACAATTGCTGAGCAATGCCTAAGCAGCATCAAGGACTTTTATGCTTCTTGAAACACTTTGACAGCAAGTGGAATGGGAGCGCATGAGAAGTTGGGAGGAAATATACCTAAAACAGCTTATCCCAACTGACCAAAGGAACAGTGCAGGCCACATGGCATTATACTTAGCAATAAAAACTGAGGGAAGAAGAGTGGGACATTCAGAGTGACAGCAAGATGTTGTTCAGCAGACATTTATCAAGATTATGAAATTCCATTCATAAATGGTCTTTGCTGGATGATGCAGCTCACATTTCTTTCAAAGTAATGGGAAAAAAAAGAGAAACCTTGAGTGATTCACAGTGACCTGAATTTACTGTGTATGCTATAAACACTAGCAAGTCTCACCATTGTATAAAACTGAAATAAAGTTCTTCCCAGTAGATTGCAGGAGGCTGAAAGGAACCAGAATGCATGAAGGTTAACTCTACAAGGGCTAGGTGAGAGAATATTTCTAGTAGCCTAGAAATGGTGTATCTCAACTGGAGAACTGGGCTTGTATTGCATTTTGTGTTCCCTACAGTCATTTACATATGATAGGGAAACAAACACAGTTTATGAACACAACATTATATTTGTCCAAGCCACTGTTTTCTGTCTGTACTTTCAGGATATTTACATTTATATTATGGAATTATATTAGGTACATTTATGCCAACCATAGTTATATGGAGAAGCACACCAGATTGGATAAAATGTTTTTCTATTTTACTCTATTAATAGCACTTAGCAGGGAGGAGAAAGAAATATATTTATATGTGTGCTTATGCACTCAAATACAAAAGTGTGCCCTGTATTGTCCTACACACATTTTTACTGCCACAAAGTCCTTGTTCTGAAAAGTATAAGTGTCAGCCTTTTTAAGTGTCAGAGGAGAAAGAAAGCTTTTGCAACACTTTAAAATGGAGAAGGACACATAGGAAGCTGGTTTGGCTTTGCTTCTGGTTTGACTGACATAAAAACTCCACAAATATTTCTGGAATTTACTAATATTACCAAGCAAGTATTTTAATGTTTTAAAAAAGATTCAAAAATTTGTTTATTAGTTCCTTTTAGGACAGGGAGAGATACAGACTTACTCCATACCAAAATCTAAATCTTTCTTCTCTTAGCCTGTGCTTTTTTTTTTTCCCCCTTATTTTTGTTGACAGTCATTCCCTGGAAATAAGTATCTAAATATTTTATTTGAAGACTATTCAAATAGATGAGAATGTTTCCACTGATTTACTTGTTCTTTACACCTGACCATATATTTGCAAGTGCTGAAAGTCATCCCAAGTGAAAACACATCATTCACTACATAGGGAACCTACTGTAGTGAGGACTGTCTCCTTCTTCTCTCTGTTAACATTTCTTAACTTCCATGGTAACAACCTAAACACAATAAAATCTAACTTTCCATTGCTTTACACCTTCTGTAACCATTTGCATCTCAGCCCTATAGAAACTGTGGTTTTTCTTAAAACCACTCTTGTTGCTGTTGGCAATACAATTTATTATATAGTGTTTCATTGTTCCCATAAGATACACAGATAAGTAACTCCAAGACACCAGGAGTTGAAGACAGATTTTAAAAAAAAATTTTCTTGTTCAGCTCTTTCAGCTGAATAATCTAAACAAAGATACGGGAAATATAAATGTTTAGAATTAGACTTGTCTTAACTGAACAGGTACTGATTTAAAAAACTTGTGTACCTTTTGCATACAGCTTATACTGCTGAGCAACAAAGACGCAAGTACATTTTCTGTAAAATATTGATGACTACAAAAAACTCAGCTATTGAGACTGACATTATTTCACAAGGAAGGTGGAGTGATTTGTTTAGGCTAATGTCACTACTTTATACAGTTTCTTATGAGAAATATGGAATATTTATTTTATTTCATTTGTTGTTGATTGCTGCATGAGAGTTTGGTTAATTCAGCTTTCTTTTGAATTCACTGAAAGTCATCCAGAATAAATGTATTAAACAGTAGCTTCATCATGAAGTTTTTTAGGTGACTTAGAACACAAGGACAAATTGGAAAACTAATATAGTTATTTGTGCATTATTTTGTCATTCATCATCAAAAGAAAACATGTCATAGTCTGACAGTCCTTCCATTTCCTAAACAGTTGAAATCACTGGACACGGCAACAATTACCTGCAGTAAGTGGCTTTAACAAAGACATTGCTACTTATGTAATTAATGGGTTTCACAGAATCATTAGAGATCACTTTAGGTGTTACTTTTCAGGGCTTGGAATGAAATGGCTTCAAAGGTTAATAATTTACGATTAACAGAACTGCTTCTGATGGTTAAAAACTTCACATTTCAGAGAAATGTTAAAAAATTTCTTTCTCAATTAAAATATTTTCTTTATTTTCAAATGTCCATCAAGATGTGACTTAGGATGGAAACCATTTAAGGTGATTCTCTCCTGATATCTCAATATTTTCAGATTCTAGTGACTGACACCACGATTTTGAGAAAGTGAGAATGAAGTTTCCTCTCCAAACTGATGAAAAGTGATGCAAGTAGAATATAAAATAGGATAAACTATGGATATGATCTGAGGCTATTTTAGCAATAAAGTTGTAAGAATGTAATTTCTGGAATGAAATCATGGATCAGAATGAGAACCTATGCCCTAATACTCATGGAAATCACCATCAAGGTGTTCTTTTATACCCAAGAGACTCGAGCAAATCTATCTGGTCCCAAAATATTTGTGCTGATCAGGAATGTCTGCAATTCTCTCCCTCCCAACTTTGGCAGTCACACTGTGCTTGCTCAGATTTGCTTAAGCACGTTGGCTGCAAAAATTATTAGGCTTAGAATAAACTTTTTTCTTCCCTCTTAAGAGTATATTCCAGTTGGATATTTTGTGAGTGCCAAAGTTTCGTGCAATGTTTTGATCTTCTAGGTCATATGTGAGTTTTTCCACTATGTATCTCTGGGTAATTTTTCCTCATGGCAACTGGTTGTACCAGGCCAGGTCTTAATCTGTTGCATGTCATAAGTTTTTGTTATAAATTTTGGTTGTCTGGATGATGTTAAAAAAGCTGTCCTTAAAGGGGAAAGAAAAACAGGATTGATAGGAATTTTTAAATAGTCAGAAAATTCAGGAAAAAAAGAGTAGTTCTTGACATTCTTAACACCTGTTGTTTGTTTGTTTAGATTTGTTGTTGAGTTTAAAAGCATATCAGATACATGTGTGACTGTGACTCGCTATTATCTCTCTAATCTTCTCCCCTGTGATTTTTGCTAGTCAGAAGATCTTTAGGAAGACATATTAAAGTCCATTTGTGCCTATTAGAATCTGAAATTCATCTTCTCTGTGGTCTCTGTGGGTTTTGCTGTTTCTGTTGAAAAGATTGAGCATTATATCTAAAGCTTGGTGCAGGATTCTCTGTTTATTTGTACTCTAATGGAATTGCAGAAAGAATAGAACTGTTTATTTAATTTCTTCCATAAAGAATGGGCATTTTATTATCAGTTTGTAGTGCAGTATTTCTTATTGCTCAGTTGAGCCAAGTGTTGTTGGCACATATAATTGAAAAGGCAGCCCTCACTGCAAAGAGCTTGTGAAGTAAAGAATATAAGCATAAATGAAGTAGCAGAAGAGTTGGGAAGAATAAGGTGAGGCTGGAACCCTCCCATTCAGCAGTGTAACTGGAAGTCACAGGAAAATTTCACTCTGACTACTAGCAAAAATTTATTATCTAGTGGTGCTCTAATGGCAGGATATTATTCTCAGGAGGGTTCTGAGTGACAAAGACTAACAGTGCCTTTATGAAGACTGGATATTGTATGTTTTTGCTTTGCATTTGCTTAGCAGATATGCTTGTGATGGCTCCAATAGTCAGGCAATTCTGATTTTTCTGTTTGATGAAAGGATCTCCTGTAAAAAAATTTGACATTTTGGGGTTTTAGTGTTCAACTTATTTCAGTTGTGCTTGGAAAGCACTGGAATGTCCTTGCAGACTAATTAAACTGTGAGGTGTCTACTAACTGCTCCTTATTTTTAGAATAGTTTTTTCTTTTATTTGGATTAATCCTATATTATTTTGAAAACCATAATACAGTTTTATTTCTGAGTACATGCAGAATGGAACTAGTGAAAAGGGTTAAGTAACAGGAAATCCTTTCTTCCTAACACAAAAAAAATTGTGATGACTCTGGGTGCCATTGCTAATTGCTACAAGTCTATAATGTACTATTGGACAAGCATTATTGCAGCCTTTCTCTTACTGCTGATGTGCTGTGTTTATATTGTTGTGTATGTTTTACAGCTGTGGGAAACTTCTTTCCCCTCTAAAGGGAAATATATATGTATACGTATATAAATATAAATATAAATATAAATATAAATATAAATATAAATATAAATATAAATAATAAGAATATAAATATGTATGCTAGAAATTATTGCGAAAGACAGAGTCACTTAGATGGGTGCAATGCACAGATTCTCATGCAAACAGCAAAAAATTAATTTCTAACATGTAGTCTGAATCACGGAGTTCTGGCGGGAGTATGACACTCAAAAGGAAACACACAGGAGCTACTGAGAAGCATTTTCTCTTTGTTTGTGGGTTGTTTTTCTTCAAGCATAAGAAACATGCATATGAAAATATTTCACTATTACATGGTGGCAGCTTAGTCTTTGTATCTTCATATTTCAATAGTTTTCTGACTATATAAGCTTGAAGGAGATGAAAACATGGCAGGATAGATTCAGCAGGTTAATATTAATTATGAGGGAAAATGTGTGCTCCCTAGATCCTGTGGTGTTTGTAACCTGTAGTCCAGACATTCCATGCATTAATTTGTTCTTATTTTCTTTCCCATAGAATAAATTTATTTTAGCTTCTGCCACATGTCCTGCCTCAAATAAATAAACCAGATGCTATTACGTCCTTAGAAGAAAATAAAAAAACATGTCTCTGAAAACATGTCAGATGATTATAGGACACCTACATATCACAGTATGAATCTCTTATTAAACGCACACACTTACTGCTGATACAGATTGTCTCTGGACCCCTTGGGAATACTTTAACACTGCTGAAACATTGCTCTATGTGCTCCAGGTGACTTACTCCATAAGGAATTACTCTTTCAGTTTCAGTGTTGTGTCTTTAAAAAACATGCTCTGAGAAGATGAAATATTCTTAAATATCTTCTGTATCCTCTTGTGTTGACTTTTATTTGTCTGAAATAAGAGCAAAAGAGATGCAAAAATAGTCAGAAAAATGCTGGATTTTACTCCTGCATTGCTTGCCACATAAACTGATCCATAAAATCTTTGTTATTTAAAATATCCACAGATGTTGGGATGAAATGTAGTTACAACTTTGTTTAAATACCACTTTCAAAGTGTATCCATATTTATTGCAATCTGAACCTTTGTGGTAAGAGAGTTCAGCACAGCCAAGGAAATTCTAAAATATATGCCACATATTACAAAAGGAGGGCTATCCATTTGTAGTAAGGAAAGAGGTGAGGTCTTTCATTCTCTCACTTTCTCTGCAAATTGTTTTACCTTACTTCTTCCTCTTGGTCAAGCAAAATCTACAATACTAGAGTCTGTTGCAGAACTAAAATGTTGTCACTAGAGTGATATGCTTTGTTGGAAGAGAAAGTTGTAGAGACAAATGTGTCAGACACAAGTTATAAAGATTTATTTTTAGTTGCTAATAAATTCCAGAGCTACTACTATGCTGCAGAGTGCTGTTTAAGAGTTTTTCTGCCTATATAAGTTCGGTTTCCAGGTTAGGAATACCTGTTTTCTCCATATAAAAAGAGTTTATAATATACTTTGAAAAGTAGCGATTAGTGCAGTTGAAAAGGTGAAGTGAGCTGTAGACTACTGGCCTTTGAACCAGGTGCACAATTAGGTATTTGAACAAGACAAAGAAGAAGGTGTTTTTTCTGTAAGTCTTGAGAGATTATATGCCTGTGCTCTCTTAGTTCTGGGTGTGTAACCATGCTGATTACAACTGTGTGTCAAGGTGACATATGAGCATACTACCATCTATGCCAATTGATTAGCCAGTTCGAGTGCTGTGGGGAGCAGAACCGTAGCATAAGGGTACAGCAGTAAGACTATCACTAGAAAAAAACCAAAGCATGATTTCAGTTAATGGAGCACTGAAGTAAACGACCTCACTGTCAAGAGGAAAATGAACAAAACCGCCCCAGACTTTCTCTTCCTGCTGACTCATGTTCTAAATTAACTGCAATAGCTGAGTAATGTGATCTTAAGTATCATCACCTAAGAAAACTATGGAATTATTTTTGTTATGTTCAGTGAGGGGAGAGGGAAATAACTAAGCAGAAAAGAACAAAACAAAAAAATGTGTAATTGAATATATGAGGGATGGAGTTGAATAAAGATGCATACAGATAATTTTACTTAAAAATATGGCAACGTCACAATATTAACATAATAATAATTAACATGTTGCGGAGTCAACAAGTCAAATCAACATAAAATTTCTTTATGTGAATATCCATTTTGTGGAATTCATGATCATGTTAATTTGATATGAAAAAGAAGGCAGAGAAAAGAAGCAATATAGGAGATTTAGTTTCTAATATTAATCTCACCTGTACGAAGACCCACAATTTGATGCGATTTTTTACTTACCCAATATTATTGTACCAACTAATAATAACTAATAATTTTTTCTAGAAAAAAATTGTGGAGATTTCTTTTAGGAAAAACTTATTGGTAGTGAAAAAAAAGCAAAGCACAAATTTAGCATAGTTTGAAATTGATGTTATGAAGGAAAATTGTGGAATAATGATACAACTTAGGCTGATAAAATCTGTGTTTTATGAATGACCTATACAGTGAGAAAATAGCAGGTTCAAGATATAAAAAGTGTTATAATTATGCATGGTTTCAACACTTTTTTTCACAAACCTATTCTTTTCAGTCTCTTAGTTGGTTGTTTGTCTCAAGCTGAATTATCAATAATAAAATTCTTCTGGAATGTTTTTTTATCTTCCTGTAACCAGAAAAATCATGAGTAAATGTGAGTGGCCACAAGATTATCTATATTACTTCATGATAAATTTGAACAAAGATAACAAAATTTTGACCTCAACAGAAAAGTTTTGAAACCACTCTCATTCTGTTTTTAAGTGATTTGCTACAAATCTGGACAGAACTCTCCTCAGAAGTTATTTTAAATATCTGTTCAACCAAATGCATCCAGTAGGAATGATCACAACTTAATATTGAATTTTTAAAAAAAAAATAATTCAGTTTTTTTCATTTTAAATGATCCTTTAGATTTTAGGTAACCTTTGGAATCTGAGACCTTCTCAAGGATCCTTCTGCAGCCCGGCACCAGTGGGTATATCTAAACTGTTTCACGAGGGACATGTACTGCCCAGGAGTCTAATGAAAGCGGGGCATGGTGCAGCCCAACTTCTCCTGTCACTGTGCTCAGGTGGCCATCTCACCTGCATGGTGCTGCCACTCAGTAGGAAGATGCAATGAATAGTGCCTTAACAGTGGTTGAAACAGTCAGAACTAGTGAAAGGATGTGTGGTTTTGCATTGGCAGATGCCATGTTTCATGGCAGGTTGTAAAAGCAGCAGAACATCATCTTCTGAGTGCAGAGGTCAAACATACTCTTGGAGTTCCCAGATTTACCTGTGAAATCATGAACAAGAGCATTTAAGCACAAATACTGAAAAATTAACAATGCATGGGATTTGATTTGTTTTGAGCTCTGTAATTTTTAAATTCCAGGTATTTCTTTCCTGTAAGTAATCTTTTTCTTAGGACTCCTCCATCCTTGTGATGCATACCAACTCCTATTATTATGCCTCTGTCTTTTCTGCAACAGTGCTCTTCAAACGTGTCATCAGTAGGTCCACCCAGAAGATCTGTGATTTGTCTGAACACTTAGCTCTGTAGAAGTACAAATTATTCCTACTCTGGTGCCTCTTTATGAGCTGTCACTGTGAAAGAACTGTCATGAAAAATTTGAGCTGAATGTGCTTGATTCAAAGCTTGAAGGAGAGGACAAAGACCTTTTTGCTTGAAATCTGCCTCTGTACTTTAAAGATGCATATGTGACTGAGAGACAAAAAAGATGGGCTGGAGCAGCTGTAAGATGCTACACATAAAATGTAAAATGGAAATATTGAAACAAATAAGGGAAGAAAAATTAAGAAAGATTACAAGGCTTGATTAAATGAATTAGAACAAAATTCTGAGATGTGACATGGACATTTTGGGGAAGAGGATGAGTTTCTCTTTGATGAACTGTAGTAGGGAAAAGGAAAGACTGAGTAAAAGCTGAAACAGATGTCAGGGTAATAGGTGCAGTAAGAAACACAAGCTCTCCAAAAGCTGAGCAACCAAAGGAGAAAGAGGAAAGCTTTTTCACCATTTCATCTTATTCCCTGTAACTTGGTTATGCTCTGTATGTTACAGGCAAGTCCTCAGGCTGCATTTGGTAAAATATGATTTACTGGTGATCTCCAGTCAGTAGACAAAAAATCTGCTAGTGTGTCCCTAGGTGTAAAATGTGAGGAAAACATCCCAGTGTCTGTAAGCTGTAATATGTTGGCTCATCTGAGCATTAGATGCCTTTTTCACCTTTTGCCAGTCACAAGCCTTTCTGTGTTTGCTGCCTGGGTAGATTTGCATAACTTTGACTCCATCTTTGGCAGAAACACATGCTATGCTGAGAGTATCCCACTTGCATTTTTATGAAATCTGCTCAGCATTACAAAAATGCATGGATTCTTTGGATTGAAGGAAACTCAGTTTTTTAATAATGATGGTTTCTTTAGATTGCTGCAGAAGGTAGAAATATAAATTACCTGAGAATTTTTCGTTAAGTAAAAACACTTAGGATTTTCTGGGACATACTTTGATTCCTCTAGTTTCTTGATGCACTACTTACTGTATTTATTTGCTTGAAAACTGATTGAAATAATGGTAACTATCACATTGACTTGGCTGCTTTCTTTGAACCAAAATGCACTGCCAGTTTTCTTTCAGCCTTTTCTCTAATGGAATGGAAACAAGACAAGACACTTAAAAAACCCACTCTTTCTGTGTTGACAGTTCTTTTTCAAGTGGGTTTTTACCCTGAGCACCAGCACATTTTTCTATTTCAGTTATTTAAAAAGAAAATGTCCTAAACCAATGATTGCATTTTCATTCTTAAGTCTTGCAACATTTTTAAGCAAGTGTGTGTGCTTTGAGAAACACCATTCTTTTTTTTTAGCTTATATTATTTCCCTCTTCAGGCCCTTACTCTCCACTCATCTGAAACTTTGACTGCCTGATGATGTTGTGGTTCCCAAATAGAGGGAAGGTCCTAAACTACCATACTATTCTAGGTGTGAATGCTTATTTGAACATTTTGTTAATGACCAGGAAACACAAAAGAAACACTCAGACTTCTTGTACCACTTCATTTGGGGGAAAAATATACAGGAGACTCCAAGAAAACTCCTCTTCAGTTGTCAGACGGTTTTCTAGCCTAAACTGACGTTTATTTAGAAGCACAACCCTAGTGTGCTGAGTAGCCAAGGACTCAAAGCCAGACGCTAGTTTAGAGGGCTTAAGTAATGATTGAGTCTCTCCTATTCCTGCCTCTGATGTTTCATATCCAATGTACATTCGGGTGCTAGCTCTCCTGCTTAAAAATGACTTCTTGCCATAGGATTAATGTCAGCAAGGCAGCCATCAATTCTGTTCCACAGCAGCCAGAGCTGGAAAACCATACAATTTTAGAATCAGGTCACAAGAATAAATACATAGGAGAGCAAAGAAAATGTGGAATTGCACAGTAGAGACAAGAAGATTTTCCAAAGTATGATTTTTTTCAACCACTTCACTAGTAAATAATGACACCAAGTTACACAAGCCAATACATATATTTAAGTATTGAAATGGATTCTGTATGGCTTCTTTACATTTTTCTGCTCACTACATTTTGGATGGAAATTTCAGGAACATTCTAATCTACTTCTTGAACACACTCTGTGAAATTAGCTACACCTATTTCATGACACATTTTAGACTTGGCCAGAATGATGTCCAGAAGGCTGCTTTAAAAGAAACTTTCATCACTTTATGTTCAGAGTAGGCTTTTCTGTCTTTTTACTGCAGTGTGTTCTGATATGCCATTTGCCAAAGTGTTACCTTCTCCTGCATTGGAAAGGGACAAGCAAAACACAACACTAAAACTGATCTGGAATTATTCCTTATTTCTTCTATGTGGTGTTAATCATAGAAATGCCCTGTATTTAAAAAAGCAAAAAACAAAAAACAAAAAGAAAAAAAAAAAAAAAAAAAAAAAAAAAGGGTCTGCAATTTGCAATATTCTTGTGGTTGCTCATGAAGCCAATACAGCTGCAGAGATTTCCCAGTTCCCAGCCTCCTAAGAACTCAAATCTGCACATTAAATCTAACACTAGAAGCTAGTGCATTGACCCCTCTATAAAAGTGGGCATAAGATAGTGAACCTCACTATATTTTCACACAATGGAAATGATCATTATCACTTTCTTCATTGCTCTGAAGGTTTGACTCCCCACCTTCAAAAAACTAATTTAAATAAATCTCCCTTACAGTATCCACAGTATCCAGTTTGCTTTCCAAAACAAACTAACATAAGTGCAAATGCATAGTAATATGCACAGTTTCATGAGTTCAAGTAAATATTAGTAAAACACATTTAATGTATTTTTTTTTTTTAATATCTTTTTCAATAGAACCTTTTGAGCTTTAAGCCTTCAGTTTTCTGGTTGAATACTGTATTTAACCTTTGTTAGAAGCGTCACTAATTTATGAAGCTACTTTAATTTACCTATTTGTACTTTAGTCTTTATTTTTAACTATTGAACTACAAGTCAAATACCTTGCTCTATGTCCAAGAGTTTTGTTGACAGTAATCTTTAAAAATCTGCAACATACTTTTCAGGTAGATAGATTGTGTTAAACGGCATTTTAATATCCATTTTTCAGCTGAAATTCTTTAAAATGTTGACTCAGAAATTGTGTCAGTAACAACACATATTCTGGACAGTAATGTATGTTCCTATGCCTGGTTGAGAGCAATTTTAAAGGGGATGCTGATTTATGTGATCGTTTAATTACTATATACAAAAACCATAAACTCATATGTAAAATACATGTCTATATTTGAAAATCTATGATATGTTAGTTGACTCAAAATCATCTGGAAGACAAGAAGCTTAATGTAGAAGACCTAACTTGTAGCCCTCTACTGTGTTTCACCTACAGATTATATTGTCTATCCTGGAACAATTTTCATCCTGCTTCCTTTATATTCTGAGTTTTTTCTGCTGTCTAGAAAGTTTGCCATGATCTGATCAGACCTTTCTCAAATTTAAAAAAAAAAAAAAATAAAAAAAAAGGAACAAATTAACAAAGTATAATTTGCTCTAAGTCCAGAGAATCAATCCAAGTATGTCCTGAAATGCATATTTTTGCTGAAAAGCATGCAGCTTTTTTTATATCCCTAGAATTCCTTAATCTTGGCAAGACTTAGCACTGTTTCATTTCTTAGTTAATCTTTATAAGTCACTCTTCATCTGTTAAACATTGACTCTTCCAAAACATTACAGTTTTACTATGAAGAGACAGTAAGAGAGATGGATAAGGTTCAAGAAAATTGGTTTCTTAGTCAGCATCCATACACATTATGAGTAAAATTTTCTATTTCCCTAATGCTATATTGTAAATTTTATTTAAATAGTGCCCAATGTAAGCTACTTTTTTTTTATTAAAACAATAATTGAATTATAATTGAAAATAGACATCCCATTATTTGAAATTTGTGTACTTGAAAAGAGACTGTCTTAGATCATCCTGGTTTTTGCCATAACATGGGATAAAAGTTCACAGACTGTAGGTGACATTGAACAAAAATCTTAAGATCTACACATCCATGAGAAATTTATTGCTAATAATAACTTTTGTGTCTCTATTTGTGAAGCTGGCAAAATGCAAATCAAATAATTTTTTGATATAATTTGATTTAGAGAAGGTTAAGCTAGATTTTATGAAGAAAATCTTTACTGTGAGGATGGTGAGTCACTGGAACAGGTTGCCTGGGGAGGTTGTGGATGTCCCATCCCTGGATGTGCTCAAGTCCAGGTTGTATGGGGCTCTGTGTGACCTGATGTAGTCAGTAGCATCCCTGCCCATTTCAGGGGGTTGGAAAAAGATGGTCTTTATGTCCCTTCCAACCAAAGCCATTCTATATTTATATGGTTTCTAAAAAGAAACCTTGCAGCAGAACCCATAAGGGCAGCTTTCTTTCTGTGCAAGGCAAAGCACTGTTATAAACCGGTCATCAGGGAAAACCTGGAAGAGGATGTTCTCTATGTTCTTGAATCCTGCAATGGGACCCAACACTGATAGCGTAAAATTCTGAGGGAAAATGACAAAACAGACAAACCAATATGTAATTTACCTTTCCCTGCAAAGCAGCTCACCTGGGCTGATAGACTCAATGCTGGTGGTAGAGGTGTTGACATCTGGCATGGGCCTTTCAGGTGGAAGTGTCTTTGCATGCTCAAAAGGGTTGCTCAGGTTAGAGAAATTCAAGTTTTCTAGAAGAAAGGGAGTCTTTGGAGGACAGAAGAATCTATGATATAAGGAGTAGTCTGCCATAATCAGGAGGAAACAGACTAAACTATGGGCTAGGAAAGAAAGAAAGAAATCAAAAAAAGACAATTAATCTAGGAATAATAGCAATACAAATTAAATGATTTTATGTATCCAATAACTAGAATTGGGACTGAAATTCAATTGCTCGGGTGATGTGGGAGCAAAGAAGAGAGAAATCAGTAAGACCATAGAGGTCAGTGTAAACGATCTTTCCAAATCTACTAAAATAACAGGTCAGTAGTAAAGAGGTCAATGAAAATGACCTCATGAAATTAAAAAATAAAAGCACTTGTGAATGAAAGTTTGAGGACTATCAGAGCTGGCACAGATCATATGAAAGTAGAAAGTAAAAAGAAGGAAGAGGCGGAAAATAACTCTTTATCAAAATTCTAAGACAAAAGAAAGTCTTCCTTCTCTTAGTTCCTTTCACGTGCTGTCTTTCTCTTTCTTTCTCCCCCTCTCCTTTTTTCCTTTTCTTCTCCCTTTATCTTTTTTCTGTCTTTCCTTGTCTCCCTCTCCTTCTCCCCTTCCACCTTTCTCCATGCAATCCAGATGAATTTTCAGAACTCCAGTGGTAAGCTGTGTATCTAACTCTTTTACCTATATTCAGTTCTTTACAATTCTTTCTCCTTTTTTCTTTCAGTCTTTTTACAGAGCAAAGTAGTAGCAATGGAGTGTTCAGTTTGGACTAAATATTTTTAGGAGGTGTCTCAGCATGTTGTTCTTCCTACCACATATATTTTGTCTCATGTATCTTATTTATTTTGCCACACTGATCATCTGCTGTGGAAATTTGGTGGGGGGTGTGATAACTTCTTTGAAAATTTCCACTGTGCTAAGGAAACAGCCTGATAACTGCAATTTGTAACCACGAACTGCAAAGCTGAGAGTTGAACATGGGTGTTATTGAAACCAATCCAAGCCTGAATGCCTGAGTCCTAGGTATGTGTATATCAGGAAAAAAAAAAAAAGGCTTAAACTTGTGCTTTCGTAAACTTTTTGGGAAGAATATCTTTATTCAGATCAAGGTTTAGAAATAAAGGTGTACAAACATTGGAAAGCTTGCTTCAGTTTCGGGCAACAAGGTTTGATAACAATTGTCATACTGTGTGCTCAGGTTTCTGTATTACTAACCTAGAAAACAGTCTTTTGCAATCTGATTTTACAAAACATAGCAGAAAAAACAGAGGAAAGTCAACAGACATCCTTAGATCTATACCAGTCTTGACCTAGGGAAAGATTAAGAATTTCTGGTTCTAAGTGGATTTATGGAATTAATTAGACACTGAAGCAGGTTGTGCAAGGACCACCTTGTCCTTGGAGTTTTGAGGGACGTGACTAGAAAAAGTCTTAAGCCATCTCTTCTAAATTCAGTGCTGACATCATTCTCAGAAGAAGGCTGAACTGAAAAAACCTCTAGATACTATCCAACCTGTGTGTTTCTGAGACTGTAATGTGAAGTTCTTACTGTAAGAGGGAAAATACGTGAATGAAGAATGCCATGATGAATTGCATGGAATAGGTTGTACATTTACCTCTGTCTATTTTTTATTTTTATTTTTTTGTTGTTGTATTACCAGAACAAAAGTGATAGTATAAGTGGAATTACAAGTGAATATGAAATGAACGTGTATCTATATATCCATACCTATGTATATCATGTATATATACCCAAAATAGACAATATTTATAAAAAAACATCATGCTAAGTTGAAAAACTCCCTGGTAGTAGACAACTGAAGAACTACTTTTTCATAATTTGAAAGGATTTCCATTTATAGTGTGTCCTTTTTCCACAGCAATACAAATTAATGGAAAAACAAGAGCTCTTTTTCATTTCTCTCTGTGGCTTGTTGATTCTGTCAAGCTGTGTAAGGTCAGTGAGTAGATTCTACATCATTGTTGAGAGGTGGGAAAGAGAAAAGCAGTAGTACCATCTCTCTAAAATCTGTAGTATTACTGGCTGCAGAAAACTCCTAAAGCAGAGGATCTAAGGGAAGGAATTATGATTCAGATGAAAGGCTTTAAAGGTCTTTACAGTGGAGTTTCCTCTGCAATGTAGTTGTGTGTCATATGTTAGCTATCATTACATACCATTGCTTACCCAAAGTGAGATGTAGAATCAGGTTCATTACTAGAGGCTGTCTGCTTTCCTCTGGAGTATTCAGGTTTGACCATGGTCAGATATAAAATACTGCATTTTTCTTGCACAGTGTAGTGCTTTCTGTGTTCCCAACTGTTGGAATGCCAAGAATGTTATTTTCCATTTTCTGGTGGAACTCCTTGGGGTTGTAAAGAAGAAAAAATGTTTTAGAGATCTAAATATAAAGGAATGCAATTTTAACATATTGTGTCATTAAGAAATTTAGAAGCTTTTAGACAGATTGTGGAGGTAGCAGAAAATGAGATGCAGTGTTGCATTAGATATGTTTTTAGTATTTTCTTCTTTTTGTGAAAGCTGTAATTTTCAGAGTTTAGAACCAATTTAATGTCCCTGGAGCTAGAGCTTTTTTGTATCCATTGTCCATTAGGTGAATTGCTCAGCCAAGAATGGAATCCATTTATAATGTATAAAATATAGTAAAATGCTTTAAAAACAGTCTAGGTAGGGAAGAAATCATCAGGAGTCCATTAAATTTGAAGATGGTGAGTTCTGAGGTTCTTCTTATAATCAGATAATGGGTTTTTGTGCTTTGATAAGAGGCATTAGATATAAGAAGATTTATTTAAAAGTTTGAATTAAATAAAAATTTATACAGAAGTAATGCAAAATGCATTCTGTTTGACATTTGAGACAGCTTTCAAAACAGTATTGTGCTTTAAAAAATACCCTGTGACTTCAGTAATATTTATTATATCTTAATAAAAATTAATAAATAACACCTGAAATTATAGTGTCAGCGTTACATACTTTAAAGACACACATCAGAATTCTCTATAAAGTTACATTCTCATGGCATCATAACTTGGACATGAAAATGTGGTCTTACGAGGCAAGATCACAGGCGCTGACATATTTGGTAGCAATTAAGAGCAAACCTTCTTTGCAGAGAATTTAAATTGTAAAGAATACAAAAGGAATACGATGGGAATACGAAGGCAGCAACTGAGTCTAAGACATCCTGCTGAAGGTTCCAAGTTCCACAGTGTCTCATTTGTGCCCAGGCTTATCTCACAGCTCACCTGTTTAGGTCTCCTCTAGAAGCCAATGGCTGGCAGCAGCTGGCTGGGGTAGAAGCTGTCACTTGGAGCCATGCTCCTCTGTGCTTCCACTGGCGGCTGCAGAGGAAAGAAAGTCTCAGTATTGTTTACCTTGGCAGGAGCAGGGCTCCATTTCAAAACAGCTGATGAGGCCTGGAAAACATAGGAACAGGCTTCAGATACTGGGTTAGCATTTATTTCTATCTGGTGACTAGAAACTCACTGAGATATCCTAAACAGTTTTTGCTGCACTGTTGAATCTTGGTTCCTCTGTGAGTTGATGTAAATTTTCTCATGCTTTTTATTCTTTTTATTCTGAGAAGAAGACGTATCTCCCAATAGGAATCTGTTCAATGTACAGACAAGGAATTAAAGAATATTCTGGAGTTGAAAATCCCAAAGTTAAAAAAATTTAAAAGTTGCTTTGGGTTGAAATGGAATTTTACCAAACTTCAATGCAGCAAATGAATTTTAGTGCTTAGTCAGCATATATAAAGTATGCTTCATCTTTGCTATAATTTTTACCAACGTGTTTTCTTTTTGGAAAGTATTAAACCCATACAAACACGTCTTTTTTTGGTCTATTTTCTGTGCATCATTCTAAAACATCTTTAGCTGATTTATACATATTCTTGTAGTTCTTCCTTCAATATCCCTTACATGGCTTCTACTCAGATTGGAGAAGTTTATGTGAAGCAACAAGCTGAAAGCAATGATGATGCCTAAGTTTTATTTTGGACTGAGCTGATCATAGGGGATGGAACAGTGTAATTGGCAACTTTTGCAAATCAGTGATTTGGCATGGAGAAGGGTCAAAATATTCTAGAGTGAATGTCCTCTGCAAGAACTATGTAGAAATTGAGAAAACTTGGAAAACAACCAAGATGCACTTAGTGGATGATGTCTCCAGGACAGAGGAGACTCAGACAAAAGAGGAAGTTACTTTCAGGTTGTCCTTTCTATCCTGCCTCTCCCTTCCTGTTTCTGTGTCAGCTTACCTTACATACACATTTACAGTTTTCTGGTTCCTTCAGAGCTCTCATGGTGCTGTGGATAAATAGTATACATTTCAGAGAAAAAAATGCATATATGTCAATTCACCCAGTAGGTTTAAATGACTCCTTGGGGTCAAATGAAATGCATGTTTATGACATTCATGTATAGTAAGAAGCATGGATTTTTGAAATCTGTCACTATACACATACAGAATCAAACAACAAAGCTACCATTTAAACAATAGCATGAATGCCTGCAATAAAACTTGAATTGCAGACAATACTTTGCGTTAGAATCTTGCACCTTCAAAAATCTATCTTCCCCTATTTGGAATTAACAGGCACTTTCAACAGTACGGGAGGTCCCAAGGACCATTAGGAAAATGGAGCACACCACCAGTGGAGAAAATAGTGGTGACTCACCACATGAGTGAGACACAGCAGCATCACTATTTGATACAAAAAGCAAATATGTCAGATGAGATAATTCCATTACAGGAAGAAGGATATTAATAATTTCACAGACAGCAACATGTATGCAAAGGGAACTTGTTTGTGTTTTACTCCTTGATGTGACCACTCATGCCCTTAAAGCTACAACAAATCAAGACAAATCAAGCTACAACAGCCAGGGAAGAAGGCTATGGCCAGCAGAGTGCAAAACACCATTCAGGAAAATATTTAAAAAATATGCTTTCCAGCAGAAAAATGTTTTCTGGTTTATTGATTGCTATTTTTTAATGTGGCTATTTGACAATGTATTTACATGCTGAAGGTAGTCTGTGGTTCTCCAGACAGACCAGTAAGAAGAGAGGACCTTAGAAGCTTTAAAACAGATATTTTATAATTTCTGAGATAGATTAGTTGATATAATTGCCCATGGTAGCAAGATCCATAATGGTATTTGAGGAAGGCTTTTTCATTGTCCTGTGTCTATGTTTCCAGCACTAAATTTAGAATGAAGTACTAAGTCAGAGATCTCTTTTGGTTCTCTAGCCAGGACTCCAAAAGATTATACGAACTTGGGGAATTACTGTCTACTGCCCCTAAGAGTCCACATGACATTTGGGCGCAATGTGAGAGAAAACGGTGAGCTCACCTCCTCCCACTGTCTGCTGGAGACAAAGGAACGACTTAGGGCTTATTCATGTGTTCTCCGATCTCTCATGCCCAAGAGACAACGCCCTCCCCACTGCAGGGCTCTTTTCACAGTGTGTACTTCCTGGCTTGAAAAGAAATAACATCTGCCTCTTTGAGCATTGCTAATAACAGCTTTGAGGTCTCCAGCATTCCTTTTTTTGTTCTATTTTCAATTATATAGGCTGTATTATGAAGAATAGAAAGTAAAGAAAGGAAAAACCATGGTAATTCAGGCAACACTTGTGAATTCTGGGTGACATTTCCTCTGTAAGGCAAGCTAGCTTAAAACTAATGCTTTAGTAGAACATTTTACTTGCCTTTTTTGATTGGGCTACAGTGATATTATTTTTATTATGATTTAATATATTCACGGGACTTCCATCAACACCCTTCCAACAAAGACAAGTGGTAAGTCTTAGAGTAGCACACAACAGAGGCAGAGAAATGGTTTGCTCTTCTTTTGACTATGCTGAAGTAGCAAGAGGAAATCCAAAAATTAGAAAATATATGTGAAGATATTTCCTTTTAACTGCCGTGGTGACGGAAAGCCCGGAGCACCGTGACTTCTCTAGAGGGGCAGCCCTGAAAAGGGCTGGGCCGAAGCGCGTGTGAGCAGCTTCGAGCAGTCGAGTGATTCCAGCTCAGCTCAGCGGCGGTGGGCAGGTGACACGGGAAGCAGGGACGAGAAAGCTGGTCCAGCGTTCCGCTAAGCACAAACCTTTATTCAGGCAGAGCTTTGGCGAAGGGTGCCAGCAACAGCTAATCTGCAGCAGGGAAAAACCTGGGATATTTATAGGAGAGGAGAGGGGTGGGGGGGAAGCCCGAGATACCTGTATCCAGGTGGGACAGCAGGGGGAAACACCAATGGGGCACAACAGTTTAACATATCTAACTCAAAGAGCCCTGGGAGCGATACGTTGTGTCTCTCTTACAGAGCAGTACCTTGTCTCTAGGGGAGAGCCAGGATCTAGGGCTCAGCAGGCTCCTCCACACCCACATTTAACTTCTCATAGACACTCTGTAGGTAGCCTCACATCTTGTCTCTGGGTCTGGAGAGCACGTGCCTCTTGTGGAGAGCAGCATGCGACCAGTCCAATACTGGAGAATAGAAACTCTAACTGTGCCTTTGAGAGCCACTGCCACTTCTCTCTTCCCTTCCTTCCCATAACAATACCACCAGCTTGGTAAGCCACTGAGGCAATGCCTCAGTAACAAACTAGAGCATGTAAATCTTTGAACATCCAAAATGCATTACTTGTAATGTAAATCCCTGATCCTTGACCTTTAGTTTTACTGCTGTAAAGGTATAAATCTCCAGACCACTCTGTGTTGGGCAGGGGCGGTAGTGAAGAGGAGTCAAAAATGCTGGTTCGAGAGGAGATAAGAGTAGGGCTTCTACCTCTAAATGTTTAAAATGTAGTAGCACAAAATTTAGTAGATGCTAAACCCAAACAAAGAAGAAATTACAAGATAAAGCACATACAACTTTCATTCTGAGAAGGAGATGAAAAATAAAAGAGCATGCTAGGTGTTCATCATATCATTTAATGTACACTGTGTTAAGATACTGCAGTTCTGAAGAGATGCTCCAAAGCTAGTTACAGCTGAGGAACTCAGGTAAGCAAACATTGAACAATTTTCTCTTATTTTTTAGTTGCAGTTTGGCTACATCACTGTTCTTTAGAAACTCTTCTCTACTTAGTCATCTTTTCAATGAATGTTATTGCTTCATCAGTGTAAGGCAGCTGCCATTGCTGGTTTGCCCTGTTAAGGATAAGATGCTCTTTTGAAAATGAGCCAGAACACTTGGGAAATATATTTTATGGCCTAAGAGAATTTTTAAAATGCTGGATAAAAAAGCCATAACTCTATTATCTGAGCAAGTAAATTCCTTTTATGTATTATAATTAAATTGATTAAAACTGTTCCATAAACTCTGAATTTCATGCAGTGGTCTTTTTAATTACAGGTTCCGTTTAAGACAGATCCCATCACCTACACCAGTCATTAAGTAATGATGGTGCATATTATTACACTATTGCACGTTGACAAAGATCACAAAAAGTGAACTTTACATTCAGGAGATCCAGAGATTAGCTTCAAACTTTGGTTCCTTCTGGCAGGATGTATGTAGACAAATTTTTCCAGTGGCAGATAAATCATGATCTAGGAAAAGTCTGGTGTAGTTACATGGCAAGTAACCAGGATTTAAAGAAGCAACAAGATTTTAATTTAAAAGCTTAGATGGCACTACTTAACCTTATTACTACATGACTTTTTATTAGTATGGCTACCTTGTAAAGATGAGTGAATGATCAAAAATCACATTCACCTGGGGCCTTTGACTTGCCATAGGAAAAAACCTTTCACACAAGCATTCACATGCAGTCACTGCAGCCATGGGAGAGATCTGATAGACAGATGACTTATACCAATGTGTGTGACATGGAAAGCTGGGAAAGAGAGAACTATTAAAACTTTAGGAATGGTAAGAACAGAAGAATATTTCAGTTTTGGTAGAGTTGCTGTAATGCTAATGTAATGTATAATCATTCCTTTATTGTATTCTCCATGTACTAATTTTATCAACCTTTATAATAATGTTCATCCTACTGCATTCTTTCAGAAATGACCCACTTTACCTATTTTATCTGATAGAGATACCTATCTCTCATCATCTTTAGTGCATTTTATGCCATTTTCACTTCTGCTATCTACTTTAAAGGAGGAGTATAGGACCAGAACCACTCTACAATAAAAAAGTGACCTTGCCAAAGACTTATAAACATATTTTCCATTTTCATGTTCATGTCCTACTATTCCCAAAGTTTTATTTGCTTATTTGATTGCTGCAGAGCACTGAATTGTCATTTTCAGAGAATTACCTAGAATGACACTGAGTTTTAGCAGTGAGTTCAGAGAACATAATTGTTTGTGAGCGCAACACTGTGTTCATCATTATTTGTTGCAAATGAAAATATCTAAAACAATGAAAACATTTAAAATTTGGAAACCAATCATTTGATCTCCATTGAAATGAAGGTAATTAGAAAATTAAGATAATAGAATACCTGAATATCGCAAGTTGGAAAGCAGCTAGAAGGGATGAGTCCAACTCCCCAGATTCTAAATATAAAATTACTTTCTGCTATAAGAACTTAACGTATTTTTTCTTGGAGTAGTAAAACTGGATTTAGTTATGCTAAAAAACTAAATATGAACACGCTTAGAGACTATATCACACACATTGTCTTGTGTATTTCATGACAGTGCTAATGTTATTTGTGTTGATGGTGATAACTGGAGGAAAAAAATAACTATTCAGGCATATAAACTTCTAATAATTTGTTTCAGTAACTGCAACATTTTTGTCTTTTTCTATGGCAGTATCAATATAACTGATAAAAGCCAACAGTAACAGTTTAGTAAGAACATAGCGTAGTGGGTTTTAGCGCTAGCTAAAATAACCAGGGTACTTACTCATTTTCTTGCTGTGAGATTGGATTAGGAGAAGGGCAAAAGAGGCTTAAAACTTAAAAGGAATAAAGAAACTTTATTAACACAACTACAAGAATAAGAAACCAGAATAAAACCTCCAGAAACCTTTCATCCCCCTGCCCAACCTTTCCTTTCCTGACACCGTAGAGACCAAATTTGGGATGTTAAAACAGTACCAACTATACAATAGTCTTTTCATCAGTTCTTGTAGAGAGAGTTTTCTCTTGCCATGCCATGGAGACTCCTCCACAAGAAACAGTTTTCTTGTGGCTTTTCATTTCTATGAATAGCAGCTGTCCGGGCATAAGCTCTGCTATTGTGCCCTCCTCCCATTTTCACAGTCCTTTTAGAGATGTGTTCATGGGCCATGAACTCAAAGGGTATTATTTTAAGGATGAGTTATTCAAAGGCAAAGGTTCTCTCCATCTGTCTCTGTGATCATCTTTGAGAACAGAGGTTTTCTTCTTCTTTTCCTGGACACAAAGGGTCTTCATCAGCTCTTATCTCTCTTTCTGTTCAAGAGTCTCATGGGATCACAGCTACTCCAACATCTGCTTAGCTTCATCGATGGAAACCTCTGCTCAGATCTGTAGCTTGAATGCTTCATTCCCTCACTATTCTTTCATGAATTAAAGGCGATATTTCAGAATATCATTGTCCATCTACATGGCCCTACCAAAAGAATATTTCAGCCTATTAGAGCATCTCATTCTCCTTCCATTTGAGGCTTGACTCATTCTTTTACTGATCTTGATGTTTCATGTTGTCTTTCTATGTGTCACCCTATTCTTTTCTTTCCCTGGAAAGAGGGACAAGGTCTGCAGGTCCCATCTGTGCACCGAAAAAATTAAATCCTGCCCAGGCCATGGCAGGTAATTGCAGTGTCAGATTTCAGGCAGTGCTGGTGCCTCTCTCAGCTCTGCAGCTACTGGACCGTCTGTGAGGGCTGGGTAGGAACGGGACCCAGAGTGCTTCCTGGGAAGGCTCAGTGCCCCTGCAGAGCCTGGCCTGGCCTCGGGGGAATCCCATAGTCTCCATCCCTCGCCCAGGAGCCGCTGGGCTCTGGCTCAGCCCCCCCAGGCCGCACAGGCCACAGGGGAGCGGGGCCAGCGTCACCAGAGCTCTGTTACCTTTCAAGGCCAGAAAGAAAGAGAGAGAAGTTCCCAGGCTTGGGTTTTTAAAAGATGGTATTCACAAAGGTGAACTCACTTTTCAGTGGTGCAAAATGCTGTCAGTTCTCAGAACTGGCCAGCTATTGGCCTGATCTCAAGCACAGAAGAAACTCCCAGCAACTTCTCTCAAAGAAATCACTTCCATGGGTGTTTCCCACTTCTTTCCCTAAATGTCAAACTACCACATATAGTAAAAAGCCATTTTAAGAAAATTCCGTTGCAGCATCCTATGCAACGTACATTACAATGCTATTGTCCTACCTTTAGACAGTCTTAAGAAATTATCTGTCAGACTATATCCCTGTTTTTCAACCTCCCTCCCAGCATGAGGGTCTCTAGGACTTCTCTTGTATACAGGGTTTTTTAAATTAATTTTTTCAAGTAGATGATCCAGAAGAAACATGCAAGTGACTACTTTCCTACTGCTCAGTCTTGTTTTTATTTGACTCAGGTCTGAATACTGAAAAATGAGAGATGGTGTGGATTAGAGAAATATATTAATATATAAAACTGCAGGTTTTATATAAGAAAATACTCATTTCTCCTTGACAAAACCAAAATTTACATTATTCTTTCTATGAAGTCTTCTTCTTATCTGTGATCCAAATCATTGGCCTATGCAATGCAATATAAACTTCAATGCATTTCACTATGCACGTATCCCATGTGTTCAGCCATACTGAGTGAGTCTTTGGCATAACTAATGAGCAAAACTAAAACCAAAAATTACTATAAAGAGAATATAATACAAATTCAAAGGAGTGCAATGGAGAAATAAATTCAAGTTAAACAACAGTTAACATAGTAACAACATGAGTGTGGTGCATATAAACTTGAAATTACCATTACATGACTAAGAATTCTTTTCTTTTACTTCACTTTCTATACATTGGCTTGAACTACAGTCTTGGAAGTTTGAGCAAATTCTTCTAGCATTATAGAAAAACATTCTCAGAAAGTCGGACTATTTGCAAGAATTCAAGGAAAGAACTGAAAATTAGATTATATAATGAGGTCCCTGTGTCACAGATTGTCAAATTTCCCAGCTTAAACCTCCAACATAGCTGAAATTGTCAGGAACAGAACTGGACACTGCAAACTGGATGGTCCCTGTGGAGAGTTTTACTGAATTGCAGCAATATCTGTCTTTGTGTTCAGGTTGGTGAATAACTAGTGATAAGAAAGCTTTGTGGACCTAAGTTCAGGGAACTCTTTTCACACTTCACAATGAAGTATAAATATCTAATACTTTCAGATACCTCTTTTTTCTACTTTCAAAGTTCTGGGGTTTGGTTGTATTTTATTTGTTTTAGTTTTTCTGTTTTTTTGGGTTTTTCTTGTTTTTGTTTCTTTTTGTTTCTGTTTTTTTACTGTAGCTCAAAGTTACTTTCTGTATGTGTATTCTATATTTACTTTTACAAGTCCTCTATATAGGTTTCATTCCTTGTGCAGGCAGGCATAAATTAACCTGAAGTAGCATTTTGAGACCAATGTAGTTGGTGAGGAAGAGATGTGGGTCACCATATTTTCACAAAACATATATTGAACAATTGTTTTCTTCCCTCTATATGCTAAACTGTTAGGGCAAATATAATTTTTCAGAAAGAGAAGGAGCATTGGGATTCATCCTAGCATGGTTTGCATCAGTATTCCCTGACAGTAATTTTATAATCTCCTCAACCCTTTCAAATGGATGTCAGCTGAATGAGGCACTTTGTATATGGGTTTGGTCTCTTGCAAGTACTAGGAGATGTTACTTTTTCTCTATTACTGTGGGTTGAGATCTCACTGTGTGAGATCAGCAGTCACTGAAGGTATTACATAAGTGAAGAAATTATCGTGGCTAAGCTCATGAGTGGTAACTTGCCAAAATAGCCTGATGGCTCATCTGGACTTAGTAGGCAGAATAATCTACAGTCTTTGTGGTTTTTTTCAGAAATTTAAAAGCATTTAACCTAACATGTTGGAAAAATACCTTATAGAAATTACAAAATTAATTGAGAGAAGGTATTCAGGTTTTGAGACATATGTAGGCCAGCTCTGCATATCTCCCACATGTAAGGATTGTACTAAAAGAAGGAAATGAGCATTTGGTAGGATCTTGGCATCTTCCTTCTCTGCCTCTTTCCCACAGTGACTACATGATCCAATTGCTTCCAAGTGAGCAGTGAACCTGTTTAATTTTCTTAAAAGTAAAACTTTATACCCTTCTTTGAATCTATCAAAGATAAAAAGATAAGATTTTAATCTAGCAGCAATGAAAGCAGCACCCTGACACTAGGCACGTATAACAGTCCTTCCAGCGCAATTTTGCCAGATCCTGTCTATTTCTGAGCTGCATGCAGTAACACGATGTGCCCTTCTTCTCTCTCTTCTCAATCTTTTTCCCACTCTCTCTTGCTGCCTATCCCTTTCACTGAAATGGCACCTAAAGAACAAATTGCCTTCTTTGTCTGAAGCCTGCTTGTTCACAGTGGGGCTCTTGATCTGAAAAAGCTCAGAGATGTCAGGCTGTATAAACACTCAGGGAAAGATATATTTCATAAAGGTTCCCACTCTGAAAAATTATATGCTACTTTCAAAATGCTTTGCCACTTTTAAAAGTGTAATTATACCCTTCTCCTTAATGACTGACGTAGCATATGTTTACACATATTTTAGCTGACTTATGACAGTACACAGAAGCACATTGCACATATGGTTCCAACAGCTAAAAGATAATGGGACCAACATCTGAACCTATCTGTTAACACTGCCCAAGTGTTTCTGAATACAAAGTACACCTAGTGCCAGTGCTTCTGCCCTCCCTGGCCCTTTCTTTATATAATAAATTATGTTGTCATTTTTTTCCTCTGGTCTGCAATCCATGTCATGTCAGCCCTTTTAATCCTATTTCAGAACTTTTGGTTGATTGGTTAGTTGTGGTGGGAAATTTTTTGTTTATTTTGTGGTGGGCTTTCTTGTTTGTTTGTTTGTGGGTTTTATTTATTTATTTATTTTTGTTTGTTTCTTTTATTGGTAATTTTTCATCAGTATTTTCTGAATACTCACTTGATCATGCTGGTTTGGGTCCCTGTTATAGGACTGAGATACAGCTTGGAGAATACTTTTATATTTTGGCTTTAAAGAGCTGAATGGAACAGAGAATTAGTTACAATACTGAAGCCTTCCAACTTTTTGCTCTTGGAGGAATATATATGCCCAAGGGTGTGGTGGCTCAGAATTATTATGCTTTAGTGTTTCCTACAGGGGGTTATAAACCAACGAAGGTGATCCTGTCCTGACTGTCTTCAGCCAAATATTGCTGTCATGGTCATTGCCACCTCCTTTGAAGATTTTGGGAAGGAATTTAGGACTTGGATATGGCAAGAACAGTGCTCTGTGAATTGCTGAGAAGCTACTGTAGCTCAGTGAAGGGAGCACACAACAACAACAGATTTCAGCACCCCAGGAAGACACAGGGGCACAAGGAATTCAGTACACTGGTTAAGCCATGACTCCCAGGAAGCTTTTAAGATGCAGACCTAAGTACAACCAGGCCCTTGTTTACTTGATGAAAAAGACACTAAACAAACTGGTCTCTCATGCTCTGGGACTCTAGGGTTGGGAGATCTACTGAGAAATAGAGTTCAGTCTCTTGAGGGAGAACTTGCCTTACTTCACTAAACAGCTGTTCTGGCTGTTTAGCATGTACTAGGGGAAATATTTTTGCACCATTTTGGTCTTGCTAACACAACAAAAACTGTTTAAAACCAAGTACTAAAACTACTAAAGTGGTGGACAAAAAGTGTGTAGAGAAATGCTCCTGAAGATCGCTACTGCTACCACACACTTTCACTAGACTGTCCTCCTCAGCTAACACTCTCCCAACATAACTATTTCTGTTAGTTATTACCAACTGAAACACATGGACAGCTGCTTAGAACTAAAGAAGCACGTAATTGCCTAAACTGACAAAGCTGACAGTGTACATCTAAGCATGACAGGACATTAGTCTAGCAGGTATGATCAATGTGTTTTCCCACTTGTGTACTTCTGTTACATTGTCCTTTTCTTTTCAAGATTAGTTAAAAAATGTTTGCTATACCCAAACCATGAGTTCTGGCATTTCTTTGTAAAGTACCCCCCAGAGAAATAAATGTAAACCCCTTATTTTCTTAGTGAGTCAGATGCATGATACCTTTTACAAAACTTCTCAAAGATGTAATAACAGATAACCTGACATAAACATCTTCAGAATATAAACATGGTTCAACAAACTTTTGGGAGACTGCCATCATGCAATGCTTCTCTTCATCCATGACTTTTTCTGGCAACATTAACGTATGAACCCAAAAGATCAATTGATGTTTGAGGAAAAGAGGTTGAATTCACTGTTGGTGTGGGGTTGAATAGCTCAGCTAAAGTCAGTAGGAAGTCTTATCATACCTTAGTCAAGGTAACTGAGTAAAACAAAGTTATGTATTTATATGATAAAAACAATTAAGCATACTTGCTTAATCATTATAGAAGCAGTGAAGTTATCTCTCACACCCTTTGGAAACAGAAAGTCAGTGAACTTGTCTAGGACTAATAGTGATTATTTGCTTGGACAAGCCAATCAATCACTGAAATAGATTTAACTTGCTTCTAAGGTAGAAGTGGGAAATTTTGCATTCACAGTGGTCAGTGGCTGTGAACCCTTCCAAAACAGCTTTCTGCAGTCAATCTCATTTTGTGCCATGCAAAAGTAAAAAAAAAAAAAAATCAATGCTTCCCACTAACATCGTTCCACAGCTCAGAGAATAGCAATTTCCTAAGGTATGCTAATTTATTTACTGCTTTTACTTTCCTTATCAGTGTTAAAGCCAAATGTATTTGATTATCTCTGATCAGTTCGTATGCAATTAAAAGTGCCCTTAAGAAAATACCTTTCTCTTTTGAAACCAGTATACATGTGAAGCATCAAATTGGAAACAAAGTCCCAGAGGGTCAAACTTTGTTAGAAAGAATAAAGACATATTTTTATTGCTTCTGCACATCCTGTGATAAGAATGTGACTTCTAAGAAAGGTGCTTTATTGTAAGAAATCTTAAATTGTTGATAAGAATTTGGGATGTTATAATTTTATATGCTTACCATTTGGTTTTAAGATGATGATGAAACTCTATTAACACTTTGGCAAACCTCAGGCATCTCATTATTCGCATTTGTCGGTGTAACTCACATCCAGATGATACTCTCAGGATGAATACTATGTCAGTGTGAGCTGAAGTGACTCTGTGTCTCTGAAATCTAGGTCACTCACTGACTTCTCTAAATATTGATTTAGATTCTTCACTTTAGACACTTTAGTCTGACAACTTTGTCCTTAACTGGTACCTTCATGTCTATCCATCCAGTGCTAAAGATGTCAGCAAAAAATAACTTTTCACTTGTTTTTTCTCCTGCTTAACTTTCTCCAACTAGTTTCCAATGTTTTCCTGATGTCCTATTGCCTTTCCACTCTCACTTAGCAGTTTCCACACTAAAACATATTGTTGAATATATCAAAAGATTTTCCCTAATTTTAAGCTTTTATGGTTCCACAAACCAAATACATTTTCTCACTGGCTTGTACTATAGGTCAAGCTAAAAATAAAATAAAAAAAAAAAAAATACAATTTACTGGATGTTTTCCTGTCTTTATTCGTGTCTCTCCTGTCTGCCCACACTGTTTTTTAACTCTGATGACCATATCAAGCTTTATGTAACTGATATCTCTGAGTAGTCTGCACTGTAATGATGTAACCAACATCAAGAAACCTTAGTTGTCCATTCTTCTGACTTTTAACTTTGCACACAGATTGTCTCTGTTCTGAATTTACCTGCTTTAGAGAAATATGCCTTAAGAGTAAATTGGCCAACTAGCACCTTCCTATCTTTCAGGACTATAGTTACTTAATTAGCAGTAAAAGCCAAGATTACAGAAATATATAGGACAATATACCAGATTTTCAATTGAGAGAAAATCTGCCCACCCAAACAGTGTGTGATATATGCTACAGGGCCAACTTTTGCCCTTCTGGTCCTACAGCCTATTAACCTCTACAATACAACTGATAGTCCCTAAGTGAGCCCACAGTCAGATGCCAGTATTCTTTGCTGTCCATGCTAGGTGGTGTTGCACATGGTACAGATTTAGCAAGGTTTGCATGCACTCCCCTGTCTTCATTTCAAAAGCATTAGAGGAATAGATCTTGGCAGCAGTTAGAAGAATGACAGCTGAATAGAAAAGAGACTACCTTGGCATCAAATCACCATACAGTGAGGACAGAGAGATGCCAAGAAACAATGAATCCTTGTTGATGAGGACAGAAAAATGAAAAGCAGGTGCTTGCTTCTGATTGTTTCTCTGTAGAGCAATTATAGGTGTATCTTGATAACTTATGTCCTGAAGATGCTAATATAGGAAAGAGTCCAGGAAAGAGACAAGGGAAGATAGCAAGGAGTACCCTAAATTTTATGTGGTGAATTGAAAACAATGTCCTAAATTTATGACATTTAACGTACTTTAGTACAAAAGAATGAACATTCACTAACCCAAGTGAAAAAAAAAAAAAAAAACAAGCTAGAAGGAAGAGTTCTCCTGCTGACATATTCTCAGAGTATTAAGAGTCACCTTCTAGTTTGACTTCAATGATGTGGTAGTATGGCATTTAGGGAAAACAATAAGAACTACTCATGGAAGTGATTTCTTTGAGAGAAGCTGCTGGGAGCTTCTTCTGTGCTTGAGATCAGGCCAATAGCTGGCCAGTTCTGAGAACTGACAGCATTTTGCACCACTGAAAAGTGAGTTCACCTTTGTGAATACCACCTTTAAAAAACCCAAGCCTGGGAACTTCTCTCTCTTTCTTTCTGGCCTTGAAAGGTAACAGAGCTCTGGTGAGGCTGGCCCCGCTCCCCTGTGGCCCGTGTGGCCTGGGGGGGCTGAGCCAGAGCCCAGCGGCTCCTGGGCGAGGGATGGAGACTGTGGGGTCCCCCCGAGGCCAGGCCAGGCTCTCCTGTGGCGCTGGCTTCTCCAGGGAAGTTCTCTGAGTCCCATTCTGGCAGGGTGGGTGAAGCCTGGGCTATGGATGCTGACACTTGCTGGCACCTCTCTTGGCCTGCACAGATGGCTCCAGGCCATCCACCCCTCCAGTGGCTGCCAAGCTGAGAGAGACACCAGTGCAGCCTGAAATCCAACACCTGTTGCAGCCCGGGCAAGATTTAACTTTTTCGGTGCACAGATGGGACCTGCAGACCTTGTCTCTCTTTCCAGGGAAAGAAAAGAATAGGGTGGCACATAGAAAGACAACATGAAACATCAAGATCAGTAAAAGAACGAGTCAAGCCTCAAATGGAAGGAGAATGAGGAGATGCTCTAATAGGCTGAAATATTCTTTTGGTAGGGCCATGTAGATGGACAATGATATACTGAAATATCGCCTTTAATTCATGAAAGAATAGTGAGGGAATGAAGCATTCAAGCTGCAGATCTGAGCAGAGGTTTCCATCGATGAAGCTAAGCAGATGTTGGAGTAGCTGTGAACCCATGAGACTCTTGAACAGAAAGAGAGATAAGAGCTGATGAAGACCCTTTGTGTCCAGGAAAAGAAGAAGAAAACCTCTGTTCTCAAAGATGATCACAGAGACAGATGGAGAGAACCTTTGCCTTTGAATAACTCATCCTTAAAATAATACCCTTTGAGTTCATGGCCCATGAACACATCTCTAAAAGGACTGTGAAAATGGGAGGAGGGCACAATAGCAGAGCTTATGCCCGGACAGTTGCTATTCATAGAAATGAAAAGCCACAAGAAAACTGTTTCTTGTGGAGGAGTCTCCATGGCATGGCAAGAGAAAACTCTCTCTACAAGAACTGATGAAAAGACTATTGTATAGTTGGTACTGTTTTAACATCCAAAATTTGGTCTCTACGGTGTCAGGAAAGGAAAGGTTGGGCAGGGGGATGAAAGGTTTCTGGAGGTTTTATTCTGGTTTCTTATTCTTGTAGTTGTGTTAATAAAGTTTCTTTATTCCTTTTAAGTTTTAAGCCTCTTTTGCCCTTCTCCTAATCCAATCTCACAGCAAGAAAATGAGTAAGTACCCTGGTTATTTTAGCTAGCACTAAAACCTTATTTTAAACATTATTTTATGCATTGGCTGAGAAAATCAAATTGGTGAATCTAAACCACTACAGATAATGATGAAATTATTTAACTGAAATGATCGAGCAATTAGCACAACTAATGTATTGGATTTCCATGACAAGACTTTGGTCATGATGGGGCTTGGAGGGGTAGCTTCTTTGAGAATCTGCCAGAATCTTCCCCTGTATCTGACAGAGCTAATGCCATCCAGCTCAAGATGGCTTGGAGCCAAAGGACAGCTTGGACATGGATAGCCAAACCTGAGCCCATCAGCAGTGGTAGTAATGTCTCTGGGGTAATGTGTTTAAGAAGACGAGAAAGTTACGCACAGAAGCAAGTTGCAGATTGAGAAGAGAGTGAGACTGTGTGACAGAAATGGCTCTGCAGACACTGAGGTCAGTGAATGAGGGGAAGAAGTGTTCCAGGTTCTAGAGCAGAGATTACCCTGCAGCCCACGGTGAAGATCATGATGAGGTGGGATGTCCCCTGCAGCCCATGGAGTCCATGGTGGAGCACAGATCCACTTGCAGCCCATTCATTTTTGTGATATTTTTATGTATTCACAACATATCATTCTTTCAAATGAACTAGGATACAGCAGATGCTGTTCTGACATTGAACTTCCTAAGTGACACTGTCTGCTCTAAAATGACTCCACCTTTCCTTTCTTTGCTCTTTTTGCATCCATATGGAGCAGATGGATTTTTGAAGGAGATTGTGACCCCATGGATAGGAGCCCATGAAGCAGCAGGTTTGCAGGCAGGATCTGGGACCTCACAGGGGATCCACACTGGAGCATTTTGTTCCAAAGGGGCTTTACCCCATGGAAGGTACTTATACTGGAATAGTTCATGAAGAATTGCACCCTATGGGAAGGACTCACATTAGAGGCATTCATGCAAGACTGTCATGTGTGGGAGGAACCCTACACTGGAACAGGGGAAGAGTGTGAGTAGTACTCCCCTTGAGGAAGAAGAAGCAGCAGAGGCAACATTTGATGAACTGACCATAAACCCAGTCCCTGTGCCCCTGCACTGCCTGGGGAGGAGCTGGGGAACTGGGAATAAAGTTAAGTCTGGTAAGAAGGGAAGGGTGTAGGAAGGTGGTTTTAAGATTTGGTTTTATTTCTTATTATCCTACTCTCATTTGATTGCAATATATTCAACTGATTTCCCAAAGCTGAGTCTGTTCTGTCCATGACAGTAACTTATGAGGGATCTCTGCCAACTTTCTTGCTCTTAGGGAATACATCTGTAATGCAAAAACAAATAAGAGGCTGATGTTAGAAAATCTCCTTAGTAATTTTACCTTCATAGTGTAAACATAACAGATATTTGACACTGTGAGAGTGAGTTTATGTGGACTCTCATTTTTGTGATATTTTTATGTATTCACAGCATATCATTCTTTCAAATGAACTAGGATACAGCAGATGCTGTTCTGACATTGAACTTCCTAAGTGACATTGTCTGCTCTAAAATGACTCCACCTTTCCTTTCTTTGCTCTTTTCTTACTACTTAGATAGGAATTATCTTTGGAACAGGCACATCAGCAAGAAATGCTTCTAGTATAAAATAGATACAAATTATATTCTTGTGAGAATTTTGTTAGTATTTAATTTGAGAGAAGGAATTTTGAATAAGTAGGAACATGTAACACTTATGTGACTGTGTGGATTTATTTTGAATGATGGTTTCAAGTCTTTAAGTGATTAAAGTTTACATATATAGTTCTTAGAATGTTATTATAAAACAATTGACATATAGATTATTAATATCACAGAAACAATTTTCAGAGAAAAACAAAAGAAAAACCTGAAGAAGTCTTGTGGCTTTGAATAATATAAATGGAAAGTAGTATGAAATTTTGAAGAAAAAATATGTAAATATTTCTTTTAAATAGTATACTATTTCTGGAGAATGGAAGTACAGTTTTTATTTTAATTTATAATCTTTTCAGTACTTTTTCTTTACAGTTTAAAGGACTATGCAGACAAAGATAGCAATTAATAGTTCTGTGAGATACTCTGCATTTGTTGCACTCCTGTAATTGATGATGAAATTACGGGTCATCTAGAGTACAGAAAACAAAAGAAATACTATAATCTTGGTGTGAAGCTTCAAAAATACTAACTACTTTTCCAAGTCTTCTTAAATTCCAAACTTGTAAACAGTCTTAGCATACAAATATTCAACAGATTTTGATCCTCTCTTTTATTAAATCCTATTCTGTTTTTCAAAAATAACCACATAGACTTAGAACATGAAAACATATGGCAGCCTTCTGTGAGTATCTTCTATCTATTGTTACAGGCATCAAGGTGGGTTACCTGACAAATTCCTCTTTTAAAGGTCTTAATTCTCCATCTTCATGCACAAGTTTAAAAAGCTATGCTAGTTCATAATTACATGGTATGTAAAGTTTGGGTCCGTGAAAGCTTAATCTGTATCATAGAATCTTAGAATGGTTTGGGTTGCAAATGACTCTTAAAAATCATCTTTAACCCCCCTGCAGGGTGGGGACATATTCAACTCAATTGTCTGATAGAACATGAAAGTCTATACCTGCACTATGCTTATTTAAGTATTTTGCTTCTCCCACTACCACAGCTTCCAACACACTACATTGACAAATGCTCTAATCTGGAGCAGGCTAAATGCATGGGAAACAAGTAAAATACATAAATTATTTGCAGTTCAACACACAACCCTTGGATTGGAGGTGCGGGCATGGCTAAAAAGATGTGCCTTTAAGCATAGGGATGCATTCAAAGGTGACCGCTCTCTTTCAGAGCACTTGGACAAGAACAGACAGTATGGCATATAAGTGACAGTAAACCAGTCTTTAATTACTGTGTAGCCCTTTCTCAGCCAAGTAGTATCTTGGCTTGAGGGAGGGAGTGCATGCACATTGAAAAATGTAAGAGACCTCTACTGGAGGGTTAAATGCTTTGTACAGAAAAAAAGTACAAGAGATAGAAGAAAGCAATTCAGGTGAAATAAAGCTGCCAGAAGGGTAAGGTTCATAAGGCACAGGTTAGCCTTGTCATACTAACAGAGGTATTAAGTGTCCTAAACCCACATTTTTCAAAATCAAGCTTTTCATCATTGCTGTACAAGACACAGTCCAAGCTCAGCCCATGCACAGTCCAGCTTGGCACTGCCATGCATGGTGGATATTGAGCGAAGCCACTAATTCTGCAGACAGATTTCAGATCCAGGGGAAAAAGAAAAGGGGGAACCTTTGGCAGTGGCTCCTGCAATGCCACTAATATGTGCTGTGCTGTTCTTTGGCATGTGGGAATCCTGGCTGAAGCCCTGGCAACTCTCTCTATCTCACACATAACTCCCTGCCCACCTGTGACATGTTGGGAGTCCCATTACTCATTCAGGGAGGATGGATAGGCATGATTTAGGAAGCTGAATAGCCTTCAGGAGCAGTGCATTTCCCATTTACAGGAAAATATTGTTTTGTAGCCTGGCTAAACATACATCACTACAACACAGGGAGTAGTATGGCCTAAGGACTGAATCAAGGAACAAATTATCTTCACCTAATTTCAGGAGTTAGAAATTAATAACTAATAAGTTGTCAATTCATACAATACCTATAGGTAGTCACTGTACATGACATAGGAAACAGAAATAGTGTTTGACCTAAAAGTTCTAGCCATAACATCACCTTTCAAGGACAGTCTCATAGATGTCTCAGTCACTGTGTGTGTCAGCCTATCTCTGTAGCCAGCAGAGGCTAATCTCATCCTGTTAAACATTTGAGCTCTGATTCTGTATAGGAAATGGAAGCAGCTTCCAGTGCAATCCACTATTGAACCTCCAGTTACCCTAATCTCTTCCTAGTTTATGGTTTCAAGGTTTGTGGAGGTCTGCTACATTAATTTTTTCTCTTCCATAAAAGTGTGATTCACCTGCTACCTGGTGTGTCAGTCTTCATCCTTCCATCTCCCCTGCATTCATTTAGCATCATGCCTGCCTCATCTCTTGATCCTGCATATTTCTTCTGTTTTCCTACTGAACTGAATTGTTCCCATACTTACATGTTGTTTATCGTGCTGTTCTTTTTGCAATTCCTCATGTTGTAGCCTAGGTCCTACATCAAATTCCACAACTGAAGTCACTAATTTTCTACAGTGCCCAAGTCTTGACTACATTTACATCAAGAATACTTTTCTTCTAACAATTCAACTAAAGATTGTCAGTCATTTCTGGCCTCCTCTGTGCATCTGGACTTCTCAGCCATTAGCAGGTGTTGCCCTCATGAACACAAAGCTTTCTTTGAATAAAATTACATTGATTTCCTCCAAATTTCTCATTCTTTTTTTCTTAATCTTGATCCTCTGTGATCTCTGTGACCTGTCAGTGGACTCCATCTCTGTGCTGACTCCTTAGTTCAGGAACATCACTGACCAGAGACAGAGACAGTCAGTTCTCAGGGGGCTTTGGTCAACACTAGCTCCTGGAATTACCCCAGTACCAGAGTGCTATGCTACTCCTGGGGCAGCTGCAATTAAAAATATAAAAATTGATATGCACAGATTCATTCACAAGCCCACAAAAGCTCATGCTAGATCTTTAGTTCCTTCTGGATGTAAAACTATGGAATAGGAATCAAGCCTTGTACCTTCATGAATTCAGTAGCAGCTGTACGGGGATCAGAAATGTGACCTTCATGCATATGGACCAGAAATAATTTGAGCAATCTTTGGTAGAAATGTATGGAAACCAAGCCATTTGATGTTTCTGGCACTGTTGTGTTTGTGGGTGGTCATTTACAAACACTGCAGTGTATTTGTCTACCAAAAAAAAACCTTTCCATGTTTTAACTAAATCAGAAAGATTGGAAAAGAGAGGGGTTTTGTTTCCACTAAACACATCTGTCTGCTCATCTAAATACACTCATGCAGAAATTTCCAGTCACTCAAGTCTCCAGGGTGTTTGAAAATGTCTGAAGTCTCTTTAAAGAGCAGATTAGCATGTATCCTAAAAGTTAGACTGTAATACTATTTAACTGCTCTATTTTTCCATTATGGGCCTGTCAGCAGGAATATGTTGCCCTATAGTACATGACAAGTGAAAACGCTAGTAACATTGTTTTTCATAGACAGAAAAAATACCAAAGAAGCAATTTCTTAGCTAAAATGTCACCTGTTAGATGTATGGGGCTCCCTATATTTTTGTTGCCCTGGTAACGAATGGTGTAAAATGACTCCTTTGCACAGCTCCATCAGAATGATTGCATCCTGGTTTTTCCATCATTTTACAAGAGGCTGTTTTCATTCTCCCTTCCTGACCATATTAAGTGTAAGGAGATTGAATTACTGTGCTGTACACTCTCCATCCAATGTGGATTTAAGAGTTGATATTGATGTACTGAGAACCACGTTCTTCTTCAAGAAAAAAAGCCTACAAATTATAATGAATTTGACTTTTATGTATCGACCACTCTAGTAGTGAAGTAGTGTTTCTGCACCCAGGGGATAGACATGGCATGATCAGCATTTTTCACTTGAACGAATCCAATTGATAAAGCAATATATTCAGTGTCACTTTGCTTGATCTCCAGGTTTAACAATAGTCATGCTAAAAGTAGATACATTACTCCATAAATTTTACACATAAAAATATGCTAGCCACTGCTTTATACAGTTGCACTCTTTCCAACTTTTCACTGAGCAGGGCAGAAAAAGACGAACAGAAATATTGTGCCAAAAGCATGTAAGTGTGGGCAAGTGGCTGACAAGTATTGGTAGTACTCACTTATTTACAGCTGAAAAAACCCAACTCAGCACCGTGAGGTGGGTGGTGATTAGCTTGTCTCTTAGCTCATGTGAACCTTGAGACCAAATGACTTTCTCACTCTGATACTGCACTGATACTGGGCAGCTGCAGAAGTAACCCGGGAGTCATTACTTAACTAATAAGGGTACACAGGAACATTTTGAATATTTCTGAAGGTCACAGTACCTACTTTTTCTGGTTATAGAAAATATTATTTTGCATCTCACAAAAATACAAATATCACCACACATTGTGTGGAAGGGAACGGTATGTCATTCATCCATGTTACAGAGGATTAAAGGCACAAAGAAGATGGATAGCATTGTAAGCTTTTATAATTAAACATAAGCTATGGAATATCATAATTAGAATTGTAATGACTAAAATATGTGTTAAATATTTTTTCTGTAGTACAAAAAATACCTTTTTTAAAACCCTATGTGTGTAATTGAATTTTTTATGCAGAATATATCTTCTATGAAAGTAATTTTGGAATTACAATCCAGAAGAAGATGAAGGGGAAAAAGGTGAATGTTTATTGCATGCGTAAAAGTTGCTTGCAACATTAAAATAGTGTGAAATAGAGAATGATCAGTTTTCAGCTAGTTTATTGTGTACATCTGGGGTTCAATCCAGGAGAGAAATTGTTTGAAATGTGTATTTTAAGGCACCTGGTTGTTTCTTTTAGAAGTTTTGAAGTGCTTATCCTAAGTTTCAGCAAGTAAGGAGAAGAATACAAGCCTTGGCATCAATGATTTCTTATTTACAATGCATCTAATAATGTTAGCTGCGGATATCTAACCTTGAACTTTTCTGGTAATCCTTTAACTTAGTTGTTCCATACCTTGGGTTGTGTAATTAGTGAAATCACTTATGCATTCTCAGGTAGAAATCTGTTTAGACAACTGTTGTGGTTTTAAAGCATTAGCTAAAAATATAGTTTTCTGTTACTCTGATGCCGGCCGCCCGGAAAACTCAGTCATCAGTTCTGTCCTCCCATTTCACATCACTCTGAGGTGTCTTACGGGTCATGGGTCAAGGGGTGTCATTTTAAGGATGAGTTATTCAAAAGCAAAAGTTCTCTTCATCTGTCTCTGTGAGCCTCTCTGGAAACAGATGTTTTCTCTTTGCCTCTTAAAGGCTACAAATTTCCAACAACTCTCACTTCCCCATTTCTGTTCCAGCATCACATAAGATCACAACTACTTCACCATTTGCTTAAATCTACACTTTGAAATACTCTATTTCCCCCCAAAATACTCTTTCATAAATTAAAGGAGTTTTTTAGAACACTATTGTCCATCTCTATAGTTTTAGCAAAAGAATATTTCAGCTTATTAAAGCATCTCCTTATTTCTCTCCCTATCTGAAGCTTAATTCCTTTCTTCGCTGTCTTTGATAGTCTATGTTGCCTCTTTACCTGCCGATCATTCTCTCTCTTCCTCTCTCTCTCTGGGAAAAAAAAAAAAGGATTAATCTCCAAGTCTTATTGGGGTAGTGAAAGAGTTAAAATCTCTCCCAGGTTTTGTAGATGGTTCTGTGATCTCTGACGGAGCAGCGGCTGGAGCTGTCTGTGATGGAAGATTTTTTTCATGGCTTCTCTGGAGGAGTATAGTCACTGTCTCAGCCCACCGTGGGTCAATGGCTTTCTCTCTCCTTACTCAGCAGTGTCTGGTGAAACTCAGCCGTGGCAAAAACTGCAGCTGAGCCAGGGACCGGCCTGGCCTGGCCAGAGCCCGGGGCAAGCCCCGCAGGCCCCATCTCCCAGCCGGGAGCCGCTGGGCCCAGCCCAGCCCCTGCCTGGGCCACATGGGCCAGGCAAGGGACAGGAAGCCAGCTGGAGCTCTGTTACCTTCCACAGCCAGGGAACAAAGAGACAAAGAAATTCCCAGGCTTAGGTCTTAAGGTGGTGTTCACAGGTTGATCTCACTTTTCAATCGTCAAAACTACTGTCAGTTCTCAGAAATGATGAGTTATGATTAGTTACTGGCCAGGAGAAAAACTCCCATCAGCCGCCAGCAGTTTTAACTTCTTTAGGTGTTTTTCTTTGTTTTCTTAAATGCTAATCTGTCACAAAAACAAATATCACAGTGGGGAGAAAATAAATCACTCAGTTTGACTTGGACTGGAATTCACTAATACTCTTATGAATGCTTTGGGAAGTGAAGATCTCAACCTCAATGGTTTCTCCAGTTCCAGCTTTTCTTGCTGCTGCTTGTGATGGCTTTGCTTGGTCACCTACCAGGTGCAGCATAGCTGGGCTGAAACGCTCATGCAGAAAGGTGGTATGAATGGTTTTATTGGTTTGTTTAGCGATTCCCTAAATGACATGAAATTTCACACTATTTTCCGTAGAGAGTTTGTAAATCTTCTTTGTACTGTTCCTGTAAAATCAGCTAAATTTGTTAATTTGCAATTTCTTCTGCCTTCTGAATAGCCTGACTTCCTTTGCCATATTTGCCCATCAGTTTTCATACCTGGGACTGTATCATATGCAGTATGTTTTGGCACACCTCAGATATATTTGACAAGGATAAAAATCTCTGCTCAAAGAGAGTATGAGTACATCATGAGCAGCAGGTGTCACTTCCTGGTGAAAGCAAGTGGGTTACCAGAGCAGGATTAGCAGTCAGATCTCCATAGTGCCTGTGGACCTGAACCCATTGTCTGGCTATGTGATCAATTGTTACCAGCTTGTGAAGCAGAGTCTCAAATCCTCAGGAAATTTTAGAAGGACAAATGAATATTCCCATTTTCTTAGCAAATCTGCCATAGTAGTAGAAACAATAATTAGCAATAGTAAGAATAGCTTCCTAAGAAATAATAATGACACAATGTCTAGCTTTTGAACTGCTGACAGTATGCACACTATTACCCTAAAAAGGCTGTATTTTATATAAAGTACTGTTTTGATTTGTTTTGTTTTGGTTTTTTACTATGCTGTAATGATGGCATAGAAGATAATCTTCCCCCTTTGGGGGAACTGGTATAAAGGCTTTTTCATTTTATGCTCAATCACTGAAACCATTCCTCATCCATATTTTAGGGAAGGTGAAGTCTGCCACGCATTACTGCTCTGTAAAAATATTTCCTTTGCAGGATTACGGCAGCAGGAGGAACTAACAAGCATGGAAAGCCCTTTCTGGAGTGCGTCACACCTAGTGGGCTTGGGCAGTCAGCTGAGAAATTTCAGGGTGGCCGGGAGTTTGGGAGATAGGGTACATCTCAAGGAAAGAAATGTCATGAATGGTTGGAAAAGCAAAAAGAGTGGAGTCATGGTGACAAAAAATAACCTGTTCTAACCTCCCTCACCTTTGAGATGTTACTGCTGTTGCTCTCCTGGCTAAAAATGGCTTCTTCCCTGCCTTCTCAGCAATATTATGAAGGCAATGATTTATGTTTTGGATTCATGAACACACTGTACGTACCCAAACTGTACTGCTGCCCTCTCCAAAAGCAAATAGGCTGAGAGCTTCCTTTATACAGCTCTGGGATAAATTTCTGATTATCATTTTTCCTGGGCTGGTTGAAGAAAAAGAGGTGGGGAGAGGGATGGAGGGGAGAAAGATTTTTTTCCAAAGTAATTGGACCACCTGCCTACAATCATCTCTGACCTCTGGATAAATGGAGGATTCCACTTTGCTGTGCTTACACAGTCCTTCAATACTCGCAAGCATAAATAAGACTCATTTAAAAAAAAAGTAAATCCCTCTGTAAGGATAATTAAATGGTGATGAGAAACCCTACCATAATAAAAGCTCTCAATGGAAAATGAACTTTGCCTGCTTTATGTGAGTATGTGTGTGTCAGTGTCTGAGTGTGTGTGTGAGATAATTCATCCTACAAACACATTGACAAATATAATATTTCTTCACCTCTATTCACTGCAATACTTCACAGTAAGGCAGTACAATTGTCTTTCTGAAACCTTAATATCCCCCTCTTCCACCCTTGTCCCCCCTGGAAGGTCATTTTAAAATCTCTTTTGACAGTCCTAACTGATCTTATCATAAATCATCCAACACACACACACACACACACACACACACACACACACACACACACTCACACACACACACACACACACACACAGGCAAGGCACAGCGCCTAATCAGGATGTTGCTGGCTAATTTAGGCCCACTGATTTGATATAACTGGATAGAGTTTTATTATACCCTGTGATTGTAAATATGTCTGCTCTCATTCACAACCTGGGGAGGCTGGAGGGTCATTACATCTTAATTGAGTAATTTCTTTTTAAATCTCCACAGGCCGGGTTGCTGCTTCCGCAGTGACCAATCCAGGACATTCATCTCAGTCTCTGCCTGGCTCCAGAAAATTCTGCTAATATGTCTCCCACCTATTTCTGCAATTTTGTTTTTTTAAGTGTCCTAAAAGGCCACAACTGGCTTTTTGGTATACACAATGAGGCAATGAGGAGAGCCACCTGGAAGCAGATAACACATTCATATTTAGATAGACAAAGCATGCAATTATACCTGGTGGGCCAAGGGATGGAATGGACTGAGCTGTTTGGTGGAGAAAGTAATCAAGACTATATATGTATGATGGAAGATGATTAGAGTGATCTTCATGTTTCCTCATATCCAGACCTTAAGAGGAAACTGAATTCAGCTTTCTATGTGGAAGGACAATAATTCTTGGCTTTCATTCCTCTAAAGTAGCAATATTGCCTTTAGAGAGATATATTTAAAAAAAAATTATGAATTTTAATTATATACATGCATCCAAGCACAATTATGTATAAGTTTTCATATACATATTTTTATTTTCCTTCTTTTTGGATGTATTTATGAACTATTTACCCAGAAAAGAACAGAAAAGCCAAGGATTTATCGCAGTTTTTATGTCTAAGGTCACTGTTACAGAAAATGTTTGACTGATATTTACAGGCTGAAAAACAGTCCTGTAAAATTATTTTTTGCTCCAAGGATGTCTGGGAAATGTTACAAAAGCTACTGATGAACTCTATAGAATTCTTTTAATTCATACATATGTAGATTAAACTTACGCCAGTTTAAGGACAAACACTGTCACTTGTTCCAGTAGGGGTTCTTTTGTGGTCTCAGTCCAGTTTCAGCTGGAAAAGGAAATGTTTTCCTCCAAAGCACAGGCATCCTAGTTTGCACTTCAGACTAAAAGGCTAAAGAGCAAGAGGCAGGAGTAGTCTGACCAACATCACTCCCTAATGTGGTGCTTCAGACGGCAAGAGGCATATCAGTGTGTCAGGAGAGGGGAAAACACCATGAATCGACCTTATGGACAAAAAGTCAAGCGTGTCCAGCTGATACCTGTCTCTACAACTAAATTTCTTTACCTTGTTTTAATGTTGAATGGAACAACAACAAAAAAAAAGGGCCACACTGCCACCCCAACATCCCCAAGTACATTTTTTTAAACTATATTTAGATTATGTGGCAAAAATCTAGCCTTTTGAATGCTTCAGGCTGCATACAGCCAAAAGATGAGCAGGAGAGCGCATGCACTGATTTTGTAAGAAAAAAGACCAGGGAGTAGGAAATCATGGGGTGTGATTCCCACAACCTCTGAATCTGCTCAGTTTTTTTATCTTTAAAAGGAGGCAGCAATCAGTGCTGATTGAAATACCTTTGAATGCAGTTATAATGAAATTCCATTTCTCACCCATGCCAGAGTTGCAGCCATTGTTGGTAATGGTCTCCTTCAGAGCAATACAGTCATTGCTGCCTTGTGCGGTACCATGCGAAGCAGAGGCAGGCAATCCCTGAATACAATTTAACAAGAAGAGTTTGCTGTAGAGTTTTACCAAGGGCTCATCTGTCTGCTTTCTGGATCTGTCCTGAGAAAAGAATAAACTGTGCATATTCTGTGGGAACAAAGAAGAAGACCTGATAAAGTGCATTTTTATTTCCAAACTGGCAATTTGGGTAATTTTACTTTCCTGTCCAGGTCCCTGTGATGGTATCGCGTACATATAATGATCCATTGTTTGAGACATAGATTATGCTGGACTGTAAGTTGTTTTGTGACAGGTCAGTTCAAACCTACCTTAGTTTGACGTGATATAACACAGCCCTGTGGATGAATTTGAAAAACTGCTGCTTTAAAGAGCCCTGAGTGAGAAGCACACATACTGCTCTAATAACTCAGAATCGTTTCTTTACATTCAGTCTTGTTATTGACCTGCAGTGAGTAGCAGTTGATTTTTGTTGTTATCGGATATGATGCAGAAATTAAGGTCCTTTCCTTATTTAGTTCCTGTTTAAGGACTATTATTTGACAGTAGGGTTTCTTATTTTCCCATGTGAGTAAACACACAAAAGAGCTTTGGTGACAGACAGTGAAAGAGTTAATCTGGCTCTAATGTTTTCATTACTGATAATATGTAGTGCTTCCTGCATCAACTCCAAGATCTAATTCTCTCTTTTATATTTAGAGAGATTTATGTGATCCAGTGATCTTTTGTCTCCCTCTAAATCCAGTTCCTAAAGAATGAAAATTTCCTGAGAAAACAGATCTCTTTTCCTTGTAGTTTTTATCAGTGTAGAATGCATTTCACCTTGTAGAACATTCTTCACAATCTTCCTCTTTGCTTTAAAATGAGGGTCCTTGATGGACTGTGATAACACTGATGCTCCCCACTCAGTGTCAGGAACTTGGAACCATTAGTGGACTGCTTCCAATCCAGATGAGCTGCAGGGGAAGTGCAGATGATGGAAAAACTTGGGATACTGCTAAATTCAACATCTATGTTTCAGCCATAGGACACTACATGAAACAAAGATTTTACCAGTCACTGATCCCTGAATTCTTTGCTTGATCCATTGGCCTAAAAAGGTTGGATTCTAGTACAGCTATTGCACTTTGTAAGTAATTCTAAGTGGGATGGAAGCAGTGACACTATCCAGCTATAGGCATCTATGAGGTGGATGCCCTCCACCCAGAGAGTCATCCTTGTGTATTGAGTGGGAAGGAAAAGGAATACATTTGAGTCCATCTTGTTTTAGTGGAGGTTTAAATAGGTCAGAAAAGCTGCTCCTTATATGTACCACTTTCTCTATGGGTACTGCAAAAGGAGTCTGGAGAATTAAGCCTGGTGTGCAAACACACACGCATGCACACACCTGTACAGACACACACACACAGACACACACACACCCTTTGCAAACATCTAGAGTTACTGAGATAATTACACCAAGGTCCCAAGGGTTTTGCTGCATGGTTCCAGCTAAAATCAACAGAAGTGACATGGCAGAAACCTACCTTAGAATGCCTGGCTCTAAGAGCTGGCAGACTAAATTAGCAGAAGGAGAAAACATTTTCATAGCACTAGTGTCCTATCTAAAATACTGTAAGCCTTAAAAAGCCAGCACACAGTGTCCAATAAAGGCCAAATTAGAACTCTTTTACTGACATATGAATATTTTAAAATTGCACTTCTAGAGGATGATTTGACTGTACAAGTTTAAGGAATTCTAAATGAAAAGCCAAGCAAATTAAAAGGTTCCTGACCAACTTCAGCAAATTACTTGTCAAGAGTTTTATATTATGGTGATATTTTGGTTTCAATTTGAGTAGAAGGCGCATAATTTCTTTAAATTGTGTGCAATAGGGAACATGTCTGCCCCCTGTACATTTCAGTGACACTTCTGGAGAGATCCAAGGTCCATGGATCTCCTTTGTGAGACAATGTCCTGCTTGAGAAATGCAAAACAAAAACTGGTGGCTGGACCTGAAGTAATTTCAAACCCCCAAAATTACACATTTCTGCCAAAACACAATTTACACTTTGGGTAGGCAAAAATTAATATAGTCAGTGTATAGATAACAAGATGATATTTTGAAATGTGTGATATAGAATGAGGTGATTTGGGATGATCTAGTGGATCCTTCTGGCTGTGTTTCCTCAGAGCTGTAATACCAACCATTGGGGCACAACAAGAAAATTTCACCTCTTTCATTGACCTCCTTTCCTCTCTGTACACAGTGTCTTACAAGACAGCATCTCCCACATTTTACAATAATGCATTTATCATCTGATTCTGCTCCCAAAGCAGCAGAACAGTTGTAAGTGGGTGACATTTATTTTCTATGTTTTTCCTTCAAGGATGCTGCCATGCATTAGCCAGATAACCCTATTTGACAATCTTGCCAAATTGCCTGTTTTAAGTTGACTTTCAAAATACTGAATCAGAGCTTCCAGAAGCAGTGCATTGTCTCTCAGCATGCATCATTTCCTGAGACACTTAGCAAAAAAAGTTTAGGACATAAGTGCATAGAAACCTATTGGCTGCTCTCCAATATGATTACTGAGATCCTTGTACCTTGCAATGTTCAGCTCCTAGATTGTTTTCAAACATAAGTGATCGAGAATTCAGGTGCCAAGGGTCAATATCCTACAAAAGAAAAGAGAATAACGGAGTTGCATAACAGTGCATTTGAATTATTTGTGCCAGATGAGGAAAATAGCAGTTAGAATTTACCTCCTCATTGAAGAAGACGATAAGTTTCTGTAATTCGTTTACTGATGAAAAAACTAGAGGCATGATGGCTATGAAAATGTGGGACTCTATCTACCTCCCGCTCTTAGGCTCAAAAGGAGAGATCATAATACTGAGGGACAGCATGGAGTAACAGCAGTGGAAAGTGAGAAATTTTTAGAGACATGCTGATTAATTTTCTGGACCAGCTGTTTCAAGTCTTTGAAGCCATCTTCTTTGGCTGTATATTTGAAAGAGATGTACAGAGGTATTTGATTTATACTTGGCCTAAATGAAGATCAGACCATACTTTCCCCCAAAAATCAAGAAATGAGGAAAAGACTGTGAGGTGTAATTTCTGGAGGAAAGTCTTCCATCAAGGCAGGTGGATTTGTGTTTGCATAACTGATAAGATTAATATTGAAAGTATTGTCAAAAGAAGAAGACTGTAACCATGAAAAATTTTTTTTCTTCTGTAATGACTTCTTGTCTTTTTTTCCTCCGTTGTCCACATGCAGAAAATAGCTTCCACATGTACTTTTTCCCTGATACCTGCTTGAAACTGCTCAAGGCAAAAAAGGGAAACACAGTTCCGAATTTCTCATGAAGTCTTTCCATACACATGGCTCCAGCCCAATGAAAACACTGCAGGAACGTGTGTGCTAGATGTCATGGTTCTGGCTGTTTTGTTTGCCAGGAGCTAACTCTCTGCTTCTATAGGGTCCCTCACTGTGCAGATCTAAAGATGCGGTCTGGCCTTGAATCTTTAGCTAGTCAGAATACAATTCTTCAAATTAATTGATCTCATTTCCTGCCAGGCTTCTGTGCTTATTAGCCAATGTGATGCCAGCTGTAGTTCCTTAAGTACACCAGAAACAAAGGGCTATTATTTCTGGCTAAATTCCAGTAGGCTCATTACCTTCTGCTTCTTTTAAAATTCCCTCTGCAATTATACTACATAAAATTTTATTTATTTTTTTATTCTTTATACTGCTTTTTGTATAGCTGTGCTCTGTGTGTTATCTTCCACACCAGAAAAGGCTGCATTTAAACAACAAAGAAAGTAATGTCTCAGAATACGGTAATCTGACATATTGTGGGATATAATAATTTTGAATTTAGCCATTAATATTATCCAGGATTTTTTTCATTTATGTATAATAAGGTCTGCCCTGCAGTTTGGACTGCTTGTATAAAAGGTGCTGTATAAATTTCATTAGATGCAAAAGGTGCTTTTGGATGTGTAAGATGTCTAGGAAAGTGAGACTTTCAGATCAGAGTAGCAGGCCATTTCTTAGCTGACAAATTAACTTCTCTGACAAGGGCTGGTGGTCAGCACAGTCTGTTCCAAGAGAAAATTTCCCTCCTTTGCCACAGATGAATTCATTTCTTCCTATTAAAAGAAGAATATTATGTAATTCCCGAATTGAATTTTACAGAAAACAAGGCACACCAAGAGTTATCTGATTGCTTCAGGCATGATGGATGATGTTTTATGTGACATTGTTTTCTCGAGATTCATGGATTATGTTACAAGCACATGATGCAATCTATTATTGAACTAACCTGTGCAAAAGAGCTTGTTACAAAGCTAATATTATGGTAATGTATAATCTAGGAGTTTGCAGGGAAAAAAAGAAACAAAATATGTGTGTGGAGCCGTATTTGCTGCATTTTTGGTTACTGAAAAATAAAAAAGGATGGGTTGGGATCCTCGGCAAATGAGGATTTTAGACGAGTGATGCTCCCTCAGGCTTTCCTGCAGACTGCTGCCCAGCTGGGGTTTGGTGCCCGCGGTCAGGCTGGCCGCAGCTGGGGAGGCAGCAGAGGGCAGTGCCGAGCCGAGGCTGAGCCACAGCCGCAGCCCTGGCACTAAATCTTACTCTTTATTAAATAAATTCATAGGGCTAATTTAGCCTCTGAGGAAATTAAGCTGCTAATTACATGTATATAAACCACCGAAAATGGGCCCGGTTTTTGCATCCAAAAGGGGGGGGGGGAAAAAAAAAAAAAAAGAAAAAATTGCCCAGCTTTGTCTCTCCAATTTAAAATACGATGTTTTGGTAGTGGGGTTTTTGTTAGGGTTTTATGCATGTGCTTGTCTGTGCACATGTACCGTGCCTCTATCTGTGTGTATGTGTGTGCGTGTGTGCCTGTGTGCATGTGTTTATAAGATTGTGTGTCTGTACGAGAGGGTAATCTAACCATTTCCACAGTCCATCTCCTGCTGAGTAAACAATAGTGCTTTTTTTCTCATTCATTTATCCAAGCCAATGTCTTTATAAATGCTGGATAATATGCCCTTGGGTAACATAAGGGCAAAGCTCTAATTGAATCAGGTCAAGACTCCACACATTATCTCTGATAGCACTTTTAAAATGTAGCTTCCTCTGTCAGATCATCTGCCTCTGAATCACAGTATTGGAGATAATTCTAACATTAAGATATTAGTATTGGGGAGCTTATACAGTTGCAAGAATTATTGGCTGGTGATGTCAAGCTTTCTCTGATCTGTTAATAATCCTGATAGTTTTTAAAAACCATCTCAGCAAGATCAGTGGGTGTCTTATGACTTAGAAATGCATGTAATCCATAAAGGATAAACATCTAATGTTTCAGATCACTTGAAAGACTCCAGTACCATGAAATGCCTATTCCCTTCAGATGCCCGTTCCTTTAAAATGTTTGAAAACAGAGTCCAAACCACAGTCCAAAGGAACAAACCAGATACTTTTACTCCATGCCAGGATTTAGCAGCCTGCATGGCTGAAAGATTAGACATTAAAACATAATTGGGCAATCACCCTTGCATCACCATCATAAAGCTTGTCTGATTGACACCAGCTTCCAAAAAAATATTTGGGAATATCCTGTCCTTACAGTGACAGAGAGCTTCTGGCACTAAAGTTCTCACTTTCCTGTATGTCCCCATTAATAGCTCTGACAGTTTCTTGCCTGGACAGATCTCTGGTTTTTATCTACAGGCAGAACTGAAGAGACACACTAAGCATGTTCAAAAGCATGGAAACACACTGTGTTTTGGTACACTAACTGGGACATTCTTAGGACATCCCACCATATGTAATGCAGTCATGCTAGAAACAAGACATGAATTGCACCAGCACTGTAAGATTATCAGGGCTATCTCTTAGGTGAAAAGATTAACGTATAGGACTCTTTTTCTCTCAAGATGAGAAATGTCACCTGTTTTGTCATCTGAGAAGGCAAAAACCTGATGTATGCCCAGATTGAATGCTGGAGGTATATATCTCACTTACATATATTTTTCAGTTTGTTCTTCTAAGTCTTTTAAAGGTTTCTTGAAAAGATAATAATGATCCATTTTACTTATCCATCAAGAGCTTTGAACTGAAGGCTTTTTTCCTGAGTATATAGTTAGAGCATTAAGGGCAGTATGGGTAGAACAGCCAGAGTAATAAGTCTCCACTGCTTGAGAAATCCAGATTAATCTAAATCAAATACTTTCCACTATGGCAATTTTAACTAATTCCCTCATGAAAGTATAAGAGATATGTGAAACCCCTACAGTCAGCATAAACCTCCTGGTAGGGCTAGACAGGTAATACCTTTTAAGCTTGTTAATGTCTTATCCTGCTGGTTTCTACAACTGACTCAAAGAATAGTTGAGTACTTCTCAACCTGTCATTACAGAGGAAAGCAACTTTCAGCATGGGGAGGGAAAGGGTGATGCTGTGTTTTGTATATCATGGCTTCATAATACTAGTATGGCTGGATTTATTAATTAAGGAATTAATGCCTTTATTAGTTTCCTCAATATGTTTGTAAAATGTAAACAGAAATATTCAGGGTTGAAATTATTTCAAAAGGAGTGGTTTATTTATTTATTCATCTGCCAGTTAAACATAAGTGTTGAACCCACTGTAGTGTAAGTTGTTGTAAGGAAAACCCAAGTGTGTAGGTGTGTTCACAAAGGGGCTCATAGGCACACTAGACTTATGTGTAACAGTTGCAACTTATGAAAAAGATGGAAGTGCTACCATGAAAGATGGGCGAGTTTACTTGCAGTTCCTTATATTTTTGATGCAGCTGCAATTTCTATGTGGCTATTTAAATCCTTTGCAGTACCAAACCCCATGGTTTGGCATTGTTTTTGCATAGTGTTTTATGAGCTCTGTGTCCCAGAGTGTCAGCAGTTGTACAACAGTAACAGAAGAGCTATACTGATTTACATAATCTGAGAATCTGTCTTTTTCCCTGTCTGAGGTTCGTCTGATCAGTGTTAAATGAAGATTAACACACTGAAAAGTCTTCGCAAGTCTGAATATTATGAATGAGGGAACAGGAGGGAGAAAAGGTTAAGAAATATATTCAGAGACACTCAGGAAAATTCAGAATGTGGATTTCCCTATTTGTGATTTTCTTTATCCTAAAAGAAACCAGTCAGAATGTCTGTCCAGAATAAAAAGGCAGCACAGGGCATCATATGAATGTGGAAAGGGCTGCTTCCACTGAAGTAGAAATTTCATCCATTTCCCTTCTGATTTTCAGTCACTTCCTGAATCTGACTTCAGTCCTGCCACAATAGAAAAACTCCCTGGTGGCTATGGTCCTTCTGATGCTGCCACTGAACCCTTCTACAATAAAAGCTGTTGAGGTAATATATAAAGCCATGAAGAAAGTGCACAAATACTTGCTAACATTTATGTCTTCTATTTTAATAGAGGAAAAAATTCTTATCTGAACTGAAGTATTTGCTACTATTAGCAATGAATGTCATTACCCCCAGGTTCTCTAGTTATGGGGAGGGGGAGGGGGGTTGTGCTTGTTTTATTTCTTGGGGGGCTTTTTCCAGATTTTTTTTTGATTCAGAAGTAATTGAAGAGCATTATTGAATTGTTGTTTTTCTTACTGCTTTTGTTAGACACAATATCTCATGCTCCAGAAGAAACTCTCCTACAGACATTTTGATATTAATAGGACAGACCTCCTGTGCTAAAAAACCAGAAAGTTGTTATCAGGTACCTAGCAATTTAGCACAGTAAAGATACTGCATGCTGTCTCAGAGTTCTTGCGGAAGAGAGTATTTAGCCATCAGATTTTGCGATTATTTTGTCTCTATCAATCAGCTTGGTTCTTGCCAATGTTCAAAATAAATAGCTCTTTACTCATGGAGGCCATGAATAGACAGTATATACAGTCAGATTAACTTCAAGACTTTAACCTATTGATATATACACATACATATTCCAGGTCTACTATGAATTCATACCTTTTCTTCCCCCTTATTGAGAGAAAAAATATTCATAAATCCCTGTGAACATATAAGTTCTATTTAAATACTATAAATGCACCACAAGTTTCTCCTTTTTGCCTTACAATGCTTCCAAGGTGTAATCTGCTTAAAATGCAGCCATGTAGCAGTTTAGAAACTAGGTAAAATCTATAAACAAGCTGCTTTTCTTGGACAACAAAAAATTAATTACATAGGAAAAAAAGGATATAGATGACTGGGTACCAAAAATATTCGTAATAGTACTTCTCAATTACTTCCCTAGGTAGCCTCTAGGGAACCCCTAGGTGTTCTTTGATAAATTCCTTGGACTAGCATATTAATTTCAGTAAATATTGTGAGTTCTGGTCTCAGAGGTCATCCAAGAGAGATCTAATTCTTTCACCTAGCCTTTGGGTCACATTCTTCTGTGAAATAGTGTGAAAACCCATCAGGAACAAGTTCTTCCTCTCAGCACCCTGGTGGTTCTGCCCTGGTTTAGCCTAGAACGACCTGAGTCAGATGGAGCTGCTGTCTGAACTTCAGACACCTCATCTACGTCCTGGTATCAACCTCCTTTGTTCCTCTCAGGCTCAACAAGGCGAACCATTATTTAGGAGAACATAACACCTCAGAAATGGTCCATTCAGTAAAAGACTGAAATATGTTCTTCAAACAGCTATGCCAAATCAATATGCTGCAGAGAGGGACTGGGACAAATTCATGTGTGTTTCATTTCAGTAAGAAATGCAGTAAGAAAAAATTAGGTGAATTGAAGTGGAAAAGATAATTTATATTAGAGAATATCTCTTTCTACATGTCAGACAATATTGCAGGGTAAAAGAAACAAAGGCTATAAAAATATATTTGGTTATGTCTATTTATGTAGGCACTGCTTATTTATGCCATTAGAGTTCGAGTAACTTTGCTAATGGAGAGAACTAGCTGAAGGAACTGGTTCATTGCAGAGGCTACAGAAAATAATGCATATAAGGTCTGTTGCTGAGAATATATTTTCCATTTTTTAATCACAGAATCTGGATAAATCAAATCAATGTAGACAATGTAAAAGGTCACTGAGAAGATTAGTTTAATAGAAGTATTTTGAGATATATGTCAGGAATCTTTAGAAGAAGTCTAAAGCTAAGGACGAAGTCTTGTGATACAAATGACATATTGCAAACAGTTCTGCCAAAATGATTCTACAAATTACCAAAGAAAGTTGTATTTCTTGTAACAATAGACTTACAATCAATTATTTTTTTGGAAACAGCGTGTTCCTAGGGTATCTGTAACAGTCATTACTACTTTATTTTCACCAGCTACTCCTATTTGTAGCATGACATACAAAGAAGACATGGGTTTACTACTGTGTTCTCTTGGTTCTTCAGAGAGTGCAGAAACTCTTCTCTTGGGACATGTGTTCTCAGATGATCTAAACTGTATGAAAACTCTGAAGTTCAGATTTTGACATTAAGACCACGTAAAACAGACTGAAAACTTCAAGTCCTTTATAGTAAATATAGGTCTTCAATGAAATAAGCCTTTTTTCCATTCTGTTTCTTACATCTGCCAGTAAGCTATTTCATATTCAAGACTAGGTCTTCGCCAATTGGAAAATCCAGGAAGAAGGTTTTCTTTCGTTTTTACATCTGTTCAAACTCCCTTAGATTTTTGGGTCTGTTATTTTTCTAAGGTTTTACTATTCCAAAGATGATGGAGTACTGATGACCTGGAAATTCATTGCTCATTAGACTCCCAATGTGAAATCTCCGTCTCACTGTCTCTGCCTGAGCTGTTAAGATAATTTCTGGGGACTGTTCCTGACTGATGAACCCCAGGCACACATGCAGATACTGTAACATTTTTCTTTTTATTTTCTAAAACAAAACCTCTTTCTTTAACTGTGGCTTTTTGAACTTTCCCCATTTTTTATCTTTCTGAGTAGTTACCTACACATGAAAAGTAGTGTTTTGTCCTTAGTTTTTAAGTTACAGAAAATTTGTAGCTAATTTTTTATTGCCAGAGCTGTGGTCCACATAAATTGATCACTTTTGCTAAAGTTACAAGAGAAGCCTTTGCCAAAACCAGAAGCATAAATGAGAACTCTTCAGCTCAGTTCAACATCTCAACCACAAGGCAATAGTTTCTGCCTCATACAGAGTCTGTTAAATAGCTTTAATTAATTGCTGCAGTAGTTCCTGGTTTATCAAAAGCAATAAATAAATAAATAAATGCCCATTTCCTGAGTGATTGAAATTCCATCTTTCAGTCTCAGTGGGTAAATATGATGCACATCATCTTACCCTGAGTAGTTTTATCAAGCATGATTGATTTGATAATAGGTGGGTTTCATTTTGATATCAGTGACAATAGAGGGAGAGTGGAATAAGAGAGTGGTACAGTATATCAGGCATTTAACAAAGACAGCCTGAAAATCAATAATAATTCTTCACTGGTGGCTCAAATTTTCAGACAAGTTAAGCAGATGAATGGCCCATAATGTCACTCAGTAGTATTAGTCTGTTCATAGGCTCACTCTTCCAGTAAATGAGAATTCTTGATTAAAAATCTATTCTAGGGATGCCCACAAACATATTAAGTAGTTCTCATCTTCCCAGTGGAGTGAAATTATTCATCCTACTCTGGTTTGTTGGGGGTTTCTTTAGCCTTTATTCAGCACAGTTGATCTCTCAACACTCCCTGCTTTATGTTTCTAATCTCCGTGAGTTACCTGGTGTGATGTTCTGCAGGCCATGTCCTACTGTTCCCTTGTGGCCATCAGCGTACACAGGAGGACCTCTTTGGTACAGTCATCCTCACATCACAGAGGCAGCATCTCTGAGACACTCTTTAAGGTACGTAGGTGGCCTCTGGGATAGCATCTCATGTTACTGAATGAAATTCTTACCAGTAATTCCTACAAAACTGATGGGGGTAATTGATACACCTGCAGGCTGTGCTACCACTCAACACTCAAGAGCCTTGTTAAGTTGGACAGCTGGGTGGAGGGTCCACAAGGGCAAGTGTCAGGTCCTGCTCCTGCGGAGGAACAGCCCCAAGTGCCAGCACAGCCTGGGGCTGACCTCCTGCAGAGCAGCTCTGTGGAGAAGGACCTGGGACTCCTGGTGGATCACAAGTTGTCCATGAGCCATCAGTGCCCCTGTGGCCAGGAGGGCCAGTGGTATCCCGGGGTGCAGAGTGTGGCCAGCAGGTTGAGGGAGGTGACTCTCCCCATCTACTCAGCCCCAGTGAGGCCATACCTGGAGTGCTGTGTCCAGTTCTGGGCTCCTCAGCACAAGAGAGACAAGGAGCTGCTGGAGAGGGTCCAGTGGAGAGCCACAAGGATGGTCAGGGGTCTGGAGCGTCTCTCTTGTGAGGAGAGACTCTGGGAGCTGGGCCTGTTTGGTCTGGGGAAGACTGAGAGGGGATCTCATCAATGCATAGAAACATCCCAAAGGTGGGTGTCAGGAGGATGGTGCCAGACTCTTTTCACTGGTGCCCAGAAACAAGATGAAGAGCAGTGGCCATAAACTGCAACACAAGAAGCTCCACCTCAACAAGAGGCAGAATTTCCTTACACTGAGGGTGCCAGAGCACTGTGACAGCTGCCTGGGGAGGTTGTGGGCTCTCCCTCTCTGGAGACACTCAAAACCCCCTACACGTGTTCTGTGTCACCTGCTCTTGGTGACCCTGCCTTGTAATCTCCAGAGGTCCTTTCCAACCCTAAGATTTCTGTGAAATTCTGAGATCCACTGAGAATTGGAAAAGAAAGAATGGGGCAAGGGGGGCTGAGGGTGGGGTTGGGCAAGAATTAAGAATATGAAAAAATGCAGACAGCTAGCAAGCCCAAAATAGAAAACTTTCAGAGTAATTGGAGCAAGGTATTATGTTGTGGCAAAAACAAGCTTTATATAAAGGCTTGACAAAAACATGTTCAAAGTGAGATGTGTACTTCACTTGATTACCACAGTACATTTGGAAATTGTAAATAAAATGGCATTTGCAAAATGGAAGTTAATCTGCACAGGTTGTGGAAAACGGTTCCTTTAGCATGGGAAGTTTCAAAACAAAATGAAGTTATTAAAAAAAAAAAAAATTGCTTTCCAAGTTGTACTAAAGAAAATATAAAAACAGAAACTCAAAATATTTTCTTTTATAGAATATATGGGCCTTATTACTACAGGAAACATCTGTCTTAAATTTGAATTGAAAAAATCAACCACCTAATCTGTTTTCCTTGTTTAATAATAATCACAGGGGCTTGTCTTTTTAATTTTTTTTTTCTGTTTGTTTTTTGTTGGTTTGTTTGTTTTTTGTTTGGTTGGGTTTTTTTTTAGTTTTTTAAAATAAATTGGAATGTGAATGTAGATGCACTTCACGGAGGGAATTGCCAAATATTGATTAACCTTATCAATTATAGACAAATTCCTCACCAAGGTTCATGTTATCCTGGAATTGTGTAAGCCATGAGCATTTTACAAGATGAAATCCACACTTGAAGAGATCATTAAGTCCTTTGTCTCTCATGGGTTTATAAATCATGCGTATTTTCATTAGCTGTGTATAGTCCTTTTGATTTCGGTTGGATTGCTTGCATAAATGAAGTTATACAGACCTGTGAGTTTTTGAAGATCAGAGCCACTGGGGAAAAGATGCAGCATATAAAATGCAACAGAAATTTTAAAATGAGGTGGAGGTGAGGATGGCATGTAATGACAATAGATGGTTATGTGCTCTAGCTATGGACAAGTAAGTTGCAAGTTTCATTTTGCTTCCAATAAATAAGTAGCCATAGATGATTTCATTCCCGGCAGTCTGATTATTATCATTCAGGGACTCACTGAATGCAGTGGGCATCCTCCAGGGCAGGTTCATGCAGGAGAGTTCTTGCATGAGTGAAGAATAAAAATAGATAAAGAGACATAAGAACAAAGTAGTATTATGATACTGCGAACTGGAGTGAAAGCAGGCTTTGGTTAATGTAATTTGGATTGTTTCATATTTAATTAACTAATAGTTGATTGAAAAATTCTGCCTGAAGTAAAATAATGCCAGGTATTCAAAATCTCCAGTAGTGTGAGTGCTTGTAGAATATCTTAATCTGTCTAAAATCAGAAAAAAAAGCTATACGTTTTTCCTGACAATGCTAGTTATTGATCCCACTTCATTTTGAATTTTTCTATTGTGCACAATTGCTTGTCCACCTCCAATGTCAGTTTGCCAGTTTCTCTTGTGATTTATCAATAGCAGTTCCCAGCCAGGAGGTTATTATAGTTCAAGTGGAATTAATGTGGCAAAGGAAGTCTATGGGCTCAATGAACAGAAAGATAGGATTGAATTATTACCCAGGAGATGGTGGTTCTCACCCCCTCGCAATGAATTCAGAATCAAGTTGCTCTGACAGCCAAAGGCCAGATTAGTGCTACCTCTATTTTTGCTATCAGCTCTAAACCTTTCACAAACAATACATTCATTATTACTGACTCAGGGGGAAAACAAAAAGAGGCTTCAGCTGTTCATTGACCTGACCTCATCGTGTATAGAACAGGGTAGGAAAAAGACACTTACAATGGCAGTATATTAAAAATGAAGTGTGCTCAAAGAAGTGTTGAAACAAGTCAGGTGTTTAGTGAACTGTCAGCTTATAATTTTTTAGCTATATTGAGAAAGAGGGAGTAAAATCCAGGCTGGTCATTACAAGAATTTAAAATACACACAGCGTGTTGATATGGGTCAAACTCTAGGAAATTAGCATTCTAATTGGAAGCAGAATCATGTATGGTTTTACTCACTATAAAAATGGTTACAAGTGATTTCCAAGTTTGAAATGTGGTAAATAATCAGGGCTGTTTTTCTAATAAGAACTAGAGGACACACATTAAAGAAGATAAGAAGCCTCTGAACAAAACATCAGCAGTTTCTGGCTTTTGAAAATTGCATGGGGTTCAGGGCTCTTAATAGTTTTAAACAGGGCATTTTCTGACATTGGACAAGCTGTATTCTCAACCTCTTTGGAGGAGTAATTTGCTGGAGAACCTGTATGCCTGCCTTTTCTGTGTTTCAGAGAGCAAAGGGTCTTTTTGTCAGCACATCGGCAACATCTTGCACCTGTGTCTCTAAGGGAACCAACTCCACAGAACTCAGGGAAATTGATAGGTAAGAGGTTTTACTGATATCGTAGGTAAGGTTAGTTAGATTTCTACCCAGTTCCTGCAATGAGGTCAAACACAGTACTTGGCAAAGGCAGTACTTACCATGACTGTTTAGGCTCTGTGTGTGCTGCTTTTGCCTGTGCTTCACCCTTTACTTCTTTCCCTGTTCAGATGCCAATTTTCATGACATCTGTAGGAAACCAAGTGCCTTCAAACTCAATCCTGTTGATCAGATTCAATTATATTTGACAGAAGGGTATAAAAATTGTTAGGAGAGGGCAACTAGACAGCAGGACAGAGATGACAACTGAAAAATGTTAAAGCCCAAAGAATAACGCAACACCTGCTGTAAGTACACGTAAATTTTCAGGTTGAAGAAGAATGAAAGCAAAGGCATAAACTAATAGATTGATGAGAAATACCATGGTGATTCTTTTTCTTTAGAAAATAAGGAATTGATGAGGTAGTGTGAAAAATCCTATAGCAACCGGCCTGTAATTCCTGTAATCCTTGCAAAAAGTTCTGTATCAAACTAAAATTGGATTATTGGATTAAGACTAACTAGTCTGAAGTATAAAAACAAAAAGAGATGCAACTGCATAGCAGCTTTTCTAATGTCCTGATTCAGATAAATGTTACTTGCAGGGGCAATAACTTAATTGTTATAGAAAAGCTTAGATTACAGGCTTCTGGAATTGCACATCTCATAAGCAGGAGAACATCATCCTTTTTCTCAACAAGGGCTGCAAAATAAGTCCAAGATAGTGCAAGACTTTTATCTCATAGTGTTCTCTACTAAAACAGTCTTTATCTCATGACTGTTCTCATAGTGATTAATCCATCACAACTGCATACCATTCCTTCCCTAGCTGACATGCTGTGGTTTCTGTTCACTAGATTCAGAAATATCTTGTCTTGTAATTCTCCAGTCTTCATGTATAATCCGCTTCTCAACTGGAATGTTTTCTGATTGCATTGGAAGTTATCACATGCTACAGACTGTATGTGTATACAGGTATTGTTCTCCTACTGGCAATTAACAGATTTTTTGATTTAATTGTGGATGGAGGTAAAGGTGCATGAGGTTTTTTTTCCTTCTGGTTTGGATGTTTTCTTCTCCTACTACCATTAGGAGGAATAATTCCAGACATGATTATGTATTGATAATTTTATCATGTTCATTTATATTCATATTCATCTGACTGGGCATTGGAATAGGCAGTAGGGAGGTAGTATAGTCACAGTCACTGGAGGTGTGGAAAGACTGGATGTGATACTCAGTGCTGTGGTCTGGTTGACAAGGTGGTGTTTGGTCATAGGTTGGGCTTGACGATCTTAGAGGTCTTTCCCAACTTAATTAACAGTGTGATTCTGTGATTCTATGTTTTAAGCTGTTTTATTGCCTTTGCTTAGGGTTAAAAAATTTTAAATATGTATTTTCATTTTGGAATGCTTCATCTTTCTCAGATATCTGAATTGGTAAGGACTGTGTTTTCTCTATTAGAATTCAATGGAAGATCTTAACTAAGCTTCTAATGCCTTGAGAAACAGTTGTTCCTTGTTTTTATAATTATTTTGAAGCAACATTGGTTATGTTCTGTTTATGTTTTGTTATGGTCTTAAGTTCTTGCTTAGGTTAATGCTTCCTACAGATATGTTCATAGTTTGCTATTTGTTACAGAAATAACTATTCATCTTAGAATAACGCAAGTCTATTGTTGGGTGCAAATCCCAGTTTTACAAGAAATTATGTATTAATTGATGGGAAAAATATTGGGATGGGTTCTGAAATGTCTTAGGTTTTCCTTGTATACAAAAGGAAAAAAAAGAGGTATTTTTTTCATTTGTTTTTTGACTTTCCAGAAAATGATATTTTATGCAGTTGAAAACAACCACCGTTGTTATGGTTGTTGCAGTCTCCAATTTAGTACTCCCACAAAAAAACCACACACTGCTTTACCTCTCCTGCCCCCCTCCAGCTGGACCCACAAAGGACAAAGATCATGAGTTGGGATTAGAACAATTTGCCAGAAATAGCAATGAGATATGAAAATTAATAGTAACAGCAACAATATTAATAACAAAAGGTGTAAGAAGAGGAATGATTCCCTCAGCAAAAACACACAATAGATGGTGGCTCCTTCCACTCCATTTTCTCAAATGGAAGGAAGCCCTTCTCCCCAGGAAAGACTGCCTTCTCCCTGCCCCCAGCAATGACAAGAGGTGGTATTGAATAACCTCTGTGTCCTAGCATGGCCCATCCTGGCTACTGCAAAAAATCACCCTTTCCTGGCCAGAACCAAGACAGCATATTCTGTGATTTTATTCACATTCCCCTATGTCCTTTCCCCCACCACACACTTTTTTTTTTTTTTCCTCTAAAATAGGGATAAGAATGGTATTTGGAGCTTTCCATAAACTCATGTTTTCAGATGTGAAATGCTAAGAAAATCACCAAATATTACAAGACAGATGCTAAAATTACAACAAATGGAAACACTGTGGAAATGTAAAATGAGTGAAATTTCCATGTTCCATCATCATGTATATGTTCATACATTCCTGCACAGCTGTTAACTTGTAGACAGACAAAATACTTTTCTTATTCACATAGATTGGTCCATACTGATATCTGAAGGAAATGCAGAGTTAACACCACCTCATGTATTTACAAATAAATTCTTCTGGCCATTATTTACCTCATTTCAATCTTTGCAGGGTTTATAAAGCATGGTAAATTCAAAAGAAGATCTATGCTTAACTCCTGCAATATGAATTTTGAGAGTGCCACAGGAGAATAAATTGCATCAGAATAGATTGATTTTCTTTGGAAATATCCCTACAGAACATCAGGATGGGCCATAACACCGCTTGAATTCAAGTAATTTGACATCAGTGTGGAAAGGATCTTGTTCAAGAGGTTTTAAATATAATGATCATATTGTCAACCTTTATAATGTAAATTTCATGACAATTTGAGCTTCACAGCAAATGCTGTCTTGTCAAATCCATTTTTTGAAATATATATTAAGGAAATGCATTTTTGTGTAGAAGGAACATTAAAGGAATTAATGAAACTCTTCTTTGTTGCTTCTGATTTAAGGCACTAGCCTTTGCTGCTGCTGCTGCAGTGGTAACTGAAGAGCCTAGTGCAGGTAATGGGTCACACAACACAAGCTAATGCACCTTGAAAAAGTTTGAAGAATATGAAATTTGACTCAGGGAGGCAAAGCACTGACCTCATGACCTCATCCTTCTTCAATGAGAGAAATGCATGAGTTCCTTTTGCTGAGTAGCATACACTAATCTTTCTCTAGATTCGAGCCAGCTGCCAAAATGGAAATCCATGACTTGTCACAGGCTTATGAACTTCTTGTATATTCCATTCAGTCCCTACTTTGGTTTCTTTTTTACATGAAGCTGGAGGTGAACAGTTATTTTGCCTGACTCATCTAAAATGCTGTGTGACAGTCATGCTTGTGGATTCACTTTTCTAGTCTAGCATGCTTTATTCTAGCATCTTTTATTTTTTTTTCTTATTTTTTTTTACTGATTTTGATCACTTGACTACTAAATTGTGATTGGTCACATGTAAAAGTGTTTCTTTTTATCGGAGTGGTCTTCAGCGACTTTCTTTTTTATATCTGTGTTTTCCTCGGCCCATCCCTGTGGTTCTGAGTTTGCTCAAGAGATATTCGCAGTTATTATACCATTTCCCTCCCAAAGAAGATGATTTTCATCTCTCTGATAAGTGTGAAATGCATACAGTAACCTATGCTTTGATTTTCCCATATTCACTGTTGGTCTGCTGATCATGCTGTACACCTTCTTGCCTTTAGAGGTGGACACCCATACCTCATCAGAGCAATAATTGGCAAAAATTAGGGTTCATGGCCCCCACAATATCTCAATGCTAAATCTTAAAACTTTTTTCTTGTTCTTTAATAAAAATGCTCCCACATGTAACTGATTATTCAAATTTGCTACTGTTTTAGGTCTCAAGCATATAGAGAAGTAAGAGTAAAAAATGTACTGACTTCTGAGGAAAACCAGGCCTTTAATGATGATTGTGTGTCTGGGTAAGTTCTGCCAAGGAGTTAAGTAATTTGGAATTAAGAGATAAGCAAATATGAGATGGAGCAGTAGCATTCAAGTGCCCAGAAGTGCTGTAGCCTCAGCTTTGTGGGCTGTGAAACTAACACCTATTCCACTACTATTCACAGTAGGTGCTATGTGCTATATTCAGATGTTGGTGCTTTAATTTGTACTGCTCATTTCACATTCATTCCAGCTTTATTTTATTTTAAGACTGTTATTTAATAGTCTACAGTTCTGTATTTTTAGATCTTATAATACACTTAGGAGGGTAAGATAAAATTTCATAGGAATACAAATCTATGCCTTTTCTATAACCACATGTCAAACACTAATTAACATAATTAATAATTATTAAATAGTTTTTAAAAATTATTAAGTTAATAGCTTGAGCAAAGAACAGAAAACAGACCCATGAGTGGTTCTATTTACTAAAAAAAATAGTGACCTCTAAAGTTAAATGCTTGCTGAAGAGTGTCATAGGATTGTATACCTTAACAGTCACCTCTCCTTTCAGCCCATTTAAAATTTCTTCCTTTTAAAAATATCAATGGTCATAATGATTACATAATACTACTAATAATAATTGTAATAATAATAATACCATCACTGCCTTATACACACACATCTTATATACTTACTGAACATGAAACCATAAAATATTTACCAAGAAAATGTCAAAGTGCTGCTGAACTAGAAGTAGGCAATTGACTTCACAGGCCAGTCACAAATTTTATGCTGCATGTCATTCATCATCATTATTTTCGTTATTCCAGTGAGATATCCTTTGGAATAAACTCTTATCTTCCTGAAAAAATTACGTGCTCAATATACTGATAGAAAAACAGTAAGTCAATTATGCTAAGAGAAATTTAAATGAAGTACTAAACTTCTTGTAAATATCAAGTAGCACATAACTTCCTATTTAGCTAAATTATTTTAGCCCTTGTAGAAGCCTGATTTTAAAACAAACTGCAGTGTTTTAAATATTCTGCAAGAAATTTATTGTTATAAATGTTAACTTTTCTTGTAACTCAGTTTAAAACCAAGTCTAATTTTCATGTGCAACTGATTAAAATATAAGCTTAGAAATTCAAAGCACTGCATGGATGGTATGAATATAGAACAGGCCATGAGTAGTCCATGTCTTCTGGTGCTGACAAAAAACTGAAGAGTGGTGAAACATCACACTCTGGCAGTTCATGCCAGCTGATCCATGAGGTAATAGCAAATACCTGTTAATCACTGCCTCATTCTCTGTTCACAAGCATGGCGTTTAGTTAGACTAGAAGCAAATTAACTGAATGATAAAGTGTGAAATTATACATAAATCTTGAGATTATTTTGTTCCTAAATTGCTCAGAGGAAGAAGCAACTTATGTCACAATAAAATGAGATATCATGCTTATGGAGGAATGGAATTTACTAAGGTCTGAGAATAATATTTTGCACTAATTTGATAAGTTTTCTTTAGGAAAGTCAGCATTAATCTCCAAATGCTGAAAGTACAGGGTTTTGGTTTTTTCTAATTTCTAATATATTTGAACATCCCCAATTTGTCCTGGCTGCTTAACTGAATTTTCTTCCAGATTAGATTAGATCCACAGTTACCAATCTCTACCATATTAACACAAGTGTTTCACTGCCAGTGGCAACAGAATAAGAGCTATGGTATTTCACCTTTGTTAGTAAATGTAAGAAGAGAGGAATGAAAGAATGAACAAAGCCTTCAGGAATCACTAATGAACGCATTGACATGCAGTATTTACTGACTTAAGTATAAGCATTGAGTTTTTTGCCTGTAATGGAGAAGGAGAAGAAATTAGCAAGCCAAAGTATTTTTTCTATTGGTTCACCCATTTCAGAATGCACTGCCAAGACCTTTTTAGCCAATTTAATGTACTGCTCACAACATAGATGAATGATATCTTCATTAGTGATGAGGAATAATACATTAGGAAAATTACCCCAAACATTTTTATGAATGTTTGCCAAGTGTTATCATGTTCATTATAAAATGTGTATCAGTAAGATCAACTTCAATGAACTTTGAAGTTTCAATGAACTATCTCTGAGAGCAGGAAATGTGAGATCTTCACAAATTATTGTTAAGAGCTATCTGTCTAAAAGCATTTGTTCTTTCTTTGTTCATTTAATGGATGTCAAGAATACCCACGGAAGTGATGGCTCTGAGAGAGGCTGCTGGGAGTTTCTTCTCTGCTTGAGACCTGGCCAATAGCTAGCCATTTCTGAGAATTTACAGCATTTTTCACCACTGAAAAAGTGAGATCGCCTTTGTGAATGTCACCTTTTAAACCTAAGCCTGGAGCAGAGCAGAGCAGAGCAGAGGGGCAGAATCCCCTCTCCCTCCCTGCTGCCCACACTGCTCTGGATGCAGCCCAGGATTCAATTGACTTTCTGGGCTGCAAGTGCTCATGGCCAGGTGATGTCCAACTTTTCATTCACCAGCATCCTCAAGTCCTTCTCAGCAGGGGTGCTCTCCATCTGTTCATCCCCAGCCTGTGTTGATACCAGCAGTTGTCCTGACCCAGGTGCAGCACCTTGGTCCCCTTACTTTCATGAGATTTCCATGGCTCACTCTCAAGCTTGTTCAAGTCCCTCTGGATGCCACCTTCAGGTGTGTCAGCTTCAGCACTCAGGTTAGTGTCAAATTTGCTGAGGGTACACTTTTTCCATTTGTCACGGTCACTGGTGAAGATATTAAATAACATTGGTCACAGTTTGGACCCCTGAGAGACACTATTTGTCATTGATGTCCATCAGGATCCTGAGCCATTGACCACTACCCTCTGGATACAACTGTCCAATCCATTCCTTATCCACCTAACAATCCACCCATCAAATCCTTCTCTCTCTAATTCAGAGAGCAAAATATTATGGCAGGATGTCTCAACATTCACAGGAACTCCAGAGAAAGAAAAGTACACAGTCAGATCCTTGTTATCTAACCTGAGCATGGCACTGCAAAGAGGTGACATGCTGCACAGAAGGTGACTGGCTTGTGTCAAAGGGCCCTGAACAGACTCTGCCACTCTGTGCTTCAAATCCTTCAATGGTCTGTTCTGATTGTAGAGGAATGCACAGTTCTTTATTCCAACAGAACAGAGCAATGGAATGGCAGCATTGGGCTCTGCTTCAGCGGTGACCTACAGCAAATAGAGACAATAGAAGAAGAGCAAAGGCCATCCCTTGTTTCAGGGTCTCAGGGAACAAGGAGGATAGATATAAATTGTACTTTTTCTGTGGTGATTCTCAGCATGAGGATCACACATCTACAGGGCAGGGGACACCAGCAGCTGAATTCTCATCAACTTTGCCATTAGCAGCACAAGAAAATATCTCTGGATGTTAAGATAAAGGTGGACAGGAGGTGAAGTATTACCTTTTTATACAGCTTAACAGATGTGTTAGGAAGATGCCCTCAGGGCAGGAGAGTAAGCAATACGATGCAGATATAGTTACAGTTTGTGTTTCAAGGAAAGGGTGGGATAGCCCCAGAGTTACAGCAGGTTCATGCACATATAAAACTCAGTTTTGTAATCTTTGAAAAGTTTTACCTTGGGCCACACTAATTTGAAATCTAGGGATATCACTTTAACTTATGTGCAATCCTTCCTGAGAATGAACAGACAATATTTATTTAATTTTGGTAGTGGGATGGAAATTTCTGAATTATAAATGTTACACCCTCTGACCCAGTGACAGGGCTACCCAGAAAACCCATGGTGTTTTGTCTGAGGTGCTAGTGCAGAAATTTTAGTTAATTTTAACATCATCTGTAAAAAGAAGCTGAAACTTTAAAGTTTAAAAGATATCTTAACCACATAAGTAAGCTCTAGAGATGCATCAGCTGAAGCAAGACTGAAAATCTAATGCTTTATAAATTGCAAACAGAATTTGAGTTTTACACCATTTCTATCAAAACCAGTTTTTGTATTTTACAGTTTCATTGTGAAATATAAATTTTCATTTTCTTAGCTTTTAGATCCTTTTATAGAAGAGTGAAAGTATACATATACCTCATGAAATCTCCATACACATTACACTCTATCCATGAAAATTTCAAGTAATCTGTACTCAGAAATAGTTCTTCTCAGTGATTTCTCTAGGACCTAGGACTTTTGAATATGAAAGTAACTACTGAGTGGCTGCACTAAGGTTTGGAGATTTTGCTATCAGGTGTCTAGTTATTAACACCTTAACCAGAGCTTTTAAAGTGGTATACAATTAAAGATTAATTATATTTAGCCATTTTTGAGACTTCACTGTAAAATTCAGAACAGTGGACTTCCTAAAATCAGGAAGCAAAAGATTTTGGGTGAGAAAGAGAAGCTTAAAAGCCATTGCATGAGTGAAAGAATAAATAATAAAAGACGTCAGTCAATGTTACAGCTGCATGAAGGATAGCCTTAGCTGAAATCACAAGGTTTAGACTGCTTTAAATAATTTTAAAATATCAAACCCAGTTTCTTCAATCTGCATGTCATGGATAAATGGTTTACTGAAATAAAGTTGTAACTTCTCAGATGCATTCATCAACCTAAACTGATGCTGCTTCCTCTGAAATTCCATCTTCCTCCTCACTTCAACTTTTTATTCATACCTTGAACGTGAGCAGATATATGTAAAAACAAATCCCTGCCTCTCAACCAGTGATCTGACTTGCTACCTAGGAAGACAGGTATGAACAGCCAGGGAAAGAGAGCATTTTGGTCCACTTCCAGCAGTAGTGACAACTTGTCTTTGTCAAATTATGGCCTTAGCAAATTCTGGGATAGCCACAGCTGACTCTGAAGTGATGCAGAGGTAAAGTGCATCATTAGGGATTTGACTGTTTGTCTGCTTCAGTAAAAGAACTCTGTATCCAAATGCTCATCCACTTCTCTCAGTGATATTAACTGCTCTCAGGCCAGATGCTCCAGAATTTTGCTTGCCACAGCTAGAAAATGTAGAGTTTCAGACTCTTGACAAAAGTCAGGTTTGGAACTCCAGAGATCTAAACTCTGTATGTTTCTTTCATATTAAAAAAGAAAACAATCATGGTTTTAAATGAGAATGTGAATTATTATTTTTCAATCACATTCAAATTAAAAAAAAAAAAAATAGCTGCAGGGGACTCTAAAAAGTACTTACTTTCAGGCAGAGATAAAAACTGAAAAAAAACCTGCTAGTCCCAAAAATGAATGATCCAGGAAGTCATGAATCTGCAAAGACAAGTAAGTATAATGCAAACTATCTTGCAATGTTATATGTAACAGGTGCTACCGATAACATTTCTACGGTAATATAAAAACATTCATATACAAAGGAGAAAAGCATGTCATCAGGGGTTTATTGAAAAGATTGATGCTGACAATATTTGTAAAGAAAATTTCTGTAATACTCAGATTTGTAGTGCTGTTGAATACTTATTCAAGTTTACCTGAGTAACTACTGTCAGTTCTCTGCTTTAACATCTGTCAACTTGATAGTTGTGTGGAAGGTTTTTTTTACTACCTTTCCACCCTTTACACCTTTCTTGTTTTGTATGTGAACAAACATTCCTTTTTCTTTTTTTTTCTTTTTAATCTCCCAATATGGAAACAGAAAATTTAACAAATTTTTACAAACCAACAGATTTTCTTTCTGCCCAATAAATCTGGGGAAATATAAAGTGATATTTTTTTCTATAAATCCATCTTTATATGAGAAGCAGTGAATTGTGCTGAAGAATTGCTGTAGGAGTATTCTCTTCCCTACAGAGGTAGTCTTGAGCCAGTTCAGAGGTGGGACTATGTTTTTTCTCCCAGGAAATGACTGCCAGTGGGGGCCAGGGGAGCACTCGTCCCTGGGCTTTAGGTAAATATTGTTAGGTGAGTAACAGGAACGGTATATATAAAAGTAAATATTGAGCAGGTGTTAGGAAGGCACAATCAGAAACCTGGGAAGGATTTTGTGTAGAAGAAGGTCAGATCTTTAGTTCTTTGGTGAGAAAAAAATGGGTTGGTATAGAAACGGAAGAGGTGAACTACTCATCTGACAGAGGCAGGGGACTGTTACTTCTTGCTACCTGTCAGTAGCAGGTGGCTCAGTGCCTCCTCTGAATGTGTCTGAATGTCCCCTAAATGCAAGCTAATGAAGAGACTTTTGTAGAGAGACTGCTCTGCAGAAATGGGCAGAGTGGTTCAAGGGGCTTCCTCAAAAAGGGATTATGTCCCTGGCATCTTTATCATGACAAACCAAAATTAATCACTCATCCCCTCTGTGTGTACTGTTCAAATTTTCCTCTGAACCATCTAAACCTGAACTCTTCTCTGGCTTCAGGTCTTCTGTTCTCTTACAACTCCTACAGCTGCTGTTACATCCATTGGTGAATTTGCTGAAGCATAGGACATCACAAGGCCTGAAGTGGGTATTGATAGATAAAGAAGAAAGACAACTACTATTTTCTTTCATATCTTAAATGATTGAGAGACAATTATTGGAGTTACATAAAACATATTTGAGAATCTAAATTTATATACTTTCTGTGTATTGGTACAATAACTTATTAATTGTTGCATCAAACAAGTGCATCATTAGTGAATGAAATTAATTTTCCTTTAATTTTGTTTTTAAATAGACAAATCCAGATTAAAAAAATTCTAACAAAAATTATTATACTCTTTGAATGTCCCTCTCTCTGCAGGAAAAATGGAGATGAGGCCTTGTTCTGCTTCTGAGTCTGGTCTAGATTCTGCACTTCAAGGTAGGTGGCTATCAGTGCACTGTAGGAGGCTGCTTCATGCTGATTTAGATGACTCAAGCTGAGTTTCTGATCCCCAAGCGTTGGCAGTTGCTCAGACCTCACCTGGAACAGGATCCAGTGAGACAGTATGAAGGAATTGGGTTCATCTATGATTTGGTGCCTCCCAAAATTCCAGCAATCAATGGCTTTGTCAAAACCTTTGCATGACCACTGCACTCTGAATATGGATATCATCTGGGGAATGGGGTAACTGAAAGGCACGGGTGGTATGCAGAATGTACTGCATTCTTCTTTTTTTTCCCTTGTCTGCTGAAACAAGTTTTCCAGTGGAGGTATTTCCTTATAATAAGAAAAAACCCTGAACATATGGACCATATGGTAAATCTACAGGATACTATTTGGGATTTTATTTCTAATTAAATTTTAGCAGTGTTTGAGCCTAAATCTCATTATTAGTTAACAGGATTTGTCAATTAAACTTATGTACCTTGGAAACATTTTCTCCATCAAAGTATACTCTTTGTACATTGCTAATTTATTCATGTATCTTGAATTTTTTTTAGGGGTGTGCCTAACCAACCATATTTTTAGCAGCATTGTAAAATCATGTGTTAAATTTATTCAATTAAAGGTTGTTTTAATGTGTTGGACCATCCTATCACTGACCTCAGTTTTCATTTGATTTTGGTTCTGTCCCCTCATTAAACATTCTTTAAGAGGATTTCACTTTAGTTAGAGTATTTAAATTACTGTGCAATAAATCTATTCTTTTAATGAGTTTATTCCTGTTTAAGGTATTAATTAAAGTCGGTTGTGGAAGAAGTAGATACAGTAAATGGATAAAGTAGTGTCCAGGCAAAAGGTTAAGGATTTGCTGTCATTATACAGAATGAAAATCTTTCTGGAGACACCTCATTAACGGAAAAACCTTTCTCTCTTACATGCACCAACAAGAAGTTCATTACTCAGTGAACTTCTGCTTATCAGGGATTATTAGTTCTTTTTTTCTTTTAGAGAGACTCTATCCTCTAGTTACTAACACATCCATGCCTGTGCTATGATCTTGGCTTAGCTGTGCAAAATAGTAATGGATTCACACAGTTTAGCCCATGAATTTCCTTACTGGACAGAGTGGAAGGCTGGAAAAGTAAAGGACAACAGCAGTGGAGTATTTCACATTCAAAGTGAAAAAAAATCTCGCAAATTTAATTCACAGACTGGGAATGGAAATGTCATTGCCTCGCTCTGAGGGTTAATCACTTTATAATTTAAACTGGCAAATTTTTTAATGACACTGTGAAATTAACAGCATTTTATTGTGTTAATTATCTGCAGGACACTACATCATTACTTCTAATAAATGTAAATGTGATTGCCTCTCCTAGGACAATATAGAGACAAGGTGAATTTTTATTGGCTATTTACTCGATTTCAAACAAATTGTTCCCCCCCACCCTCCTGCCATGTAATGCATATTCAATATGGTTTAGTGAACTACCTTGTCTTCTGTGCATTTTAGTCGGTAAAGTATATATGGGTATTTTAAAGGTCATTACAGCTCCTTGCTCACTTGAGATGGTTTTCACTTAAGGCAAGGCTTATGCTAAAAATCACATCAACTGTACTAGAACTAGGATGTGGGATTGTAGAGTTTAAGTATATCAATAATTAGATATTCAGCTTTTTTCTGATAGGCTTGAAATGTATACTAGCATGTGCCTTTGTCAAAACAGACAGGACAGTGCTTTTCCAGTAGGTGTGTAACTTAGCATGCTTGATGCTGCAGTATTAGGCAATGAAACAAATTACGTAAGAGGCATTTACAAAACTTTACAGAAAAGCAAAAATGTATTCTCCTTTGTCAGAAAACTCTTTTCAATCCAAGATATATGAAACTGTCAGACAACAGAGAATACAGGTTTCACACCCATAATGTCCAAAATTCAGAATTCACCACTGCAAAAGTAAAGCCGGAGTTCTTTCCTGACTAAAGTTGAACTCGTTTGGCATGGCCTGTTTTTTGGCATCAGGAGAGCCACAAAGATGGCTAGCCCTAGAAGCTTCCACCATGTCTGGCAGAGCCAATGGCTGATGGCTCTGAAGATGGACGTGCTGCTGGCCAAAACTGGACCAATGGGAGAGGTTGGGAAAGCCTCTGTGATGACATATTGAAGAACAAAATCAAAACAAAGTCACAGGGGTTTTGGTCCTAGTCAGAGAACAGGAGGATGTGCGAACATGTGAGGGAAACCACATGGAGACACCAAGGTCAGTGGAGAGCGAGGGGAGAAGATGCTCGAGGCGCTGGAGCTGAGATTCCTCTGCAGGCCATGGTGAGACCATGGTGCAGCAGCTGTGCCCTGCAGCCCTTGGGGATCCATGGGGATGCAGAGATCCACATGCAGCCCATGGGGGAGATGCCCATGCTGGAGCAGCTTAGTGCCTGGAGGAGGCTGTGATCCAGTGGGAGACCTGGAGGAGAGAGAGGCCCTGCTTCCAGGCTGGAGCAGCCTGCCCTTGGAGGTCTGCACCCCGTGGAAAGAGAGACCCACACTGCAGCAGTTTTGGCAGGACTGCTGCTCGTGAGAGTGGACCCACGCTGGACAAGTTCACTGAGAACTGTCTCCTGTGGGAGGGACCCCATGGTCTCACAGGGGAAGGACTCTCCTCTCCCAGAGCAGCGGAAGAAAATCTCAGTGATGAACTGACCCAAATCCCCATGCCTTCTCTCCCTGCACTGTCTGTGTGAAGGAGGGACAGGCCTCTTCGGATTCTGTTAGTAGTACATTTCACTTTGCAACTTCAGTTGAGTCTGTTTCACCCTTGAAGTATTTCTCCTGGTCCTTATCTCTCATGAATCCTTAGTTAACTTTTTTTTCTCTGTCCTCTTCCCAGCTGTGGCAGGGGAGGGGAAGTGAACAACTCTCGTGGGTGCCTGGTGTTGGGCCAACATCAAACCATGACACCTGAATATACACTTTTCTTCACCTAATCTATCTATCTATCTAGGTAGGTAGGTAGCTTGCCATATAGCTAGCAACATACCTATCTATGCATCTGTCTGTTACAGTATGTAGGTGATCTGTTTTATTTAAAGTGTATCTTTGCCATTACATCATCATCCACATTCCTTATCTCTTTAAGTAAGGATGGAGAATTTAAAAGGAGAGGCCAGTATTTCCATGGCAGGATTTCAAGAATTTTGAAGATGTTTCTGGGCTTTTGAATGTTTATCTGATCATTCTCACTACTATTATTTTCAATTTCCGTGGAGAATAGCTGAGGAAGAGAAATAAAGTCAGAAACAAGAAATTTATTGGTCACAGAATAAGAGTGCATTGATAGCATAGACACTAAAAGACCTTGGTGTTTTATGAACCATAATCACTTCCCACCAAATTGTGATCTTTAGTGATGTCACTGAAAAATTACTCCATAATTTGGCCCGCACACTTGCTACACTGTGAGCAAAGACACCACTGAACACAGATCCTAACCAGTTTAAGACTTGAATCTGCTGTCTAATAATGATACTCATGATGGCTTTATTGATTGCCCATGATAATAGTGGCTGGTCATGAATCTGTGGTGATCTCTCTCTTTTTATGTGTCATTACATAGGCAAACATTTCCCAAGCTGCCATGCTGTTTAGGAGGCACACATCCAGATGACTTCTGGCTCACCATGACCAGTTCTTCAGAAATAACCTCCTTAAGCCTCTTCCCCTTGAAAGCATCTGTAAGTGGTTGAAGGTCATGATTGTTCACTCCCAGATCAATATACCATTAAACTGGGACAGAGAGCACTATCACACTATTAAGTGTCCAGTCATACCCTCAATAATCTTGATAAAATGATGAACTATTTTAACCTCACAATGGTTGTGAACAGTAACTTGAAAACACATCCCAGTAAGACACTACTCAGATAAAACCTATGGAAATCCTACCTTTCAGGTATTATTACCTTAAGTGATGAACCTTGTTTGCTTTGCACTCTTGTCTGTTTTAAATCAGAGACGCATACTACTGCTTGAAATCAGCTTGCGCAGAAGACTCAGCAGAGGCTGTTTTCCTAAGGTCTCCCAGCCCTAGCAGAAATTCCTCTTAGTCTGAGGCCTCCTGTGACTGAACTACCCTCTTCTAAGTAAAGAAGCAGTAATACGTCTCTGTAACAGCTCAGGGTATCTTGGAGTAAAAAGGGAATTTTGGTGAACAAGACACCACTAAGTGGAAAAATGTCATAACTTTACTCACATGACAAAACCTATTGTGACTGTCACAAAAAGAAATATAAATTGGTTGCAGTCATTATCTCTCCCTTTCACCCCCATATTAAAATGTAGCATATTGGACAGCCCATTGTAAATGTAGTTTTATTTAAAAAAAATCCCTAAAAGAGAAAACAAACACCTGAAGACTTCTGATATTCTGGCAGTGGACTAATAGCCCACACCTTATCTATTTTATCTATCAGCCCTCCCTAGGCAGATCTCCCTTGATATTTTACTGGCCTAAATGTATGAAAAGATAGGAAACAAAGCTTTAGGTCAATTAAGGCATCCACAGATCTAGCAGTGTATCGTATATAATGATGGAGCCTAAACTCTCTTGGCTGTATCCTAGATACCATCCTAGATACTTTAATTAGGAAAAGAGACCCTGTTTTATCGGTACTAATAACCTCATCTAATTCATCTTCAGAGGTTTTTTAGACTATAGGAAGAGGCAGTATTTAGTTTCATTTGCACTTCTTTGACATTTCTAGTATTTCAGGTCATCAGTCTTTTATAACGCTACAATGCTGAAATTTTCTGGAGCATTCAAGCCCTACTATTAAGTAAGGTACAGTTCCTGAGGAAGAGGTGAGAAGAGAGAAATCTCAAATACCTTTTTGCAATTCAGTAAGTAGCAACAGAACACTGAATTGAGAGATAGAATAAATGCACTTTCCATTAACATGGGAGACTGTATCAGAAAAGGCATCAGAGCTGGCCACAAGCAGAAGGTCTGTACCCTCTGTGGATGTACCTCGGTGAAGAGCTTGATAGAATTTGTTAATCTGAACGCTAATCAGCATTTCAGCTCAAGGCTTTCCCCCCCTTTTTTTTTAATATACAATGGCTTATTTAGCAGTCAAATTGACAAATGAACCTAGAATGAAGCAACACACATGACAAAAAGTTAAAATATTTATGATAATTATTATGCACTGTCATAGGATTGATATGCCTAATGCAGTTGCTGGGCTTTGAATTCACTGTACAAACCTTACACTTAAAACTATTTAAATGAATAAAAGAACTACTCCCAAGCCTCTGTACTGCTTTCTGGTATTCTAAATTAATTTCTATTTTGCAAAGTCCTCTTGAAATCTCTCAGCAGGATGTCAAGTCAAGTATCTGGCATCGGATTGTTTCTACAAGAAAAGCTTTGCCTACAATATTAGCCACCAAATTGCACAGTAGTTTGCAGTACTAGCTAATACTTCTCTAATGCATGCATAAAGCACTTTTTAAAAGACTTGTTTACTTGTCCTTTCTTTCAATCAGCACAAGCAGCTCATTGTGAATTATAACTTAAAAGAGTAAGTTTATGTCACTACTTATTTATATGAACGAGAACCTATTAAATTTGCCTAAAAAAAGAAAAATATTTATGCCTGAGAACTGTCATACCAATTTAGCCAAATATTATTTTTTTCTAATAAAGAAAATAAATAAACAAACAAACCCTAAGCTCTATCCTTAGAGCACATTTTTGCAGATTTCAACTAATGGAAACTGGAGTTTAAAAACTTCAGTGCAATCTTAATGTAGTGGTGCCATTGGCTAAAACAGGAAAAAAATACTCAAAATTTAAGGTTTATTTTACAGGAAGCCTTATTTCATTAATACTTATTATTAAGGAAAGGAAAACGTCCTATTGTATCAGAAGTACTACTTTCTAACATGCATTCAAACCGTAGCACAATAGAGTCATTACATATAAGACAATTGTGTCAGCACTCTTTTTTCTGCAGTCATGGGTCATACTCTACTTGTATCCATGCTTTATTGTAGATTTCTACATTTGAGTCTTAGTCTCAACAAATGCAACTTTCCATTAGGGTCTAAATTAAAAATAAAGGAAATAAATGGACAATGGTGACATACCATTTAATTGATGAACAGAGTCCTCTTTTGCTCAGAGCACCCTATGAATTCAAACAATATGATTTTTATAATACACATATACTTTTGGTACAAGGACCCCACATGGAGTACTGTATCTTGCTCTGGAGCCCTCAGCACAAGAAAGACATGGAACTGTTGGAGGTGCTCCAGAGGAGTGCCATAGAAAAGATCAAAGTGATAGAACAACTGAGAGAATTGGGATTATTCAGACCAAAGAACAGAAGGCTCTTGAAAGACAGTAGCGCAGCCTGTCAGTACTTCAAGGGCTTATAAGAGAGATGAGGACATCCATCCTCCTTTCAGCAGGACCTGTAGTAAACAGGAAAAAGGTAGTGGGTTTAAACTAAAAGAGAATATCACAGAATCACAAGGTTGGAGGAGATCTTCAAAATCGTCAAGTCCAACCCAGCTCTAACACCTCAACTAAACCATGGCACTGAGTGCCACATCCAATCTATTTTAAATACATCCAGTGATGGTGATTCCACCACCTCCCCAGGCAAACCATTCCAGTACTTTATCACTCTTTCCATAAAAAAAAAATATTTCCTAACATCCAACCTGTATTTCCCTTGGCACAGCTTATGGCTGTGTCCTCTTGTTCTGTCAGTTGCTGCTTGGAGAAAGAGACTGACCCCACTCGACTACACCCACCTTTCAGGAGGTTGTAGAGAGGGATAGGGTCACCTCAGAGTCTCCTTTTCTCCAGGCTAAACAACCCCAGCTCCCTCAGACATTCCTCACAAGGCTTGTGTTCCAAGCCCCTCACCAGCCTCGTTGCCTCTTCTGGACGCTCTCAAACATCTCAACGTCCTTCCTGAACTGAGGGGCCAGAACTGGACACAGCACTCCAGGTGTGGCCTCACCAGTGCCAAGAGCTGGGGAAGAATATAGATAAGATGAATAAGTAGATTCAGACTAGACATAACAAAGCATTTTTTAATAAGAGAATGGTGGAACAGTTAAACTGGTTGTCCAAAGAGGTGGTGGATGTCCCATCTCTGAAGAATTTCATGGTCAGGTTGGATGGGACTCTGAGCAAACAACCTAGTTGAAGATGCCCCTGCTGTTCACAAGGAAGTTTGAACCAGATGACCTTTAAAGATCCCTTCTAACCCAAACCAATTTATGGTTCTATGTAGAGCCTGCTACAGCAGAACCAAATAATGATTTGAATAGATAATTTGTTAGCTCCTTATATCAAAGAACTAGATGTATAGCTATGCAAACTAACCTTCATTTCCTCAAAAAAAAAAAAAAGAGACTGGATGTTTGCATTAATTTTACTGGTTAGACCAAGTAAATTTAAATGTTTGAGTTCTAACATAAAAAGGTTGCTAGATCTGTATTATTTTCTTATGTCTCTGAACTGTGGTGAAGTTGATCATCTCACAAAATGCAAAGCACTGTCATTTCCAGCTGTAAGCTCTTTGCTGAAAGACCAAAATATGTCCTTTTTCCCCCCACCCCAGTTTTTCTGGATTGCAAGGTCACAGTCAGAAAGGAAGACTATTTGCTTTTCTTGGCAGAATATCACAGGTCACCAGCTTTGTTCCTGCTGCTCTGCAATGAACTAGTAAGGGTCAGGCAAAGATGCCTACTATGCAAAGGTTCTCTTCTATGTCCTTAACCCCTCCTCCTAGAATAGGATGATGTATAGCTGGAATCTTCCTCCCCTTCCAAAGGAAAAGTGTGCATTGGCAGTTGCAAAAACTAAAGGAACATGAAAACAGAAGCACAATGAACTAGTCTTTTTTGTCAAAATAAGAAAATAGAATAACTACTAGCTAGGAAGAGGGTGTTATATCACAAATGTATAACTGAATGGAAATGGGTAGAAGAGGGTTTTAGCTTTCTGGACTATTTCTTTTAAACATGGTTTTATTCAACGGTATTGCTTTTCAGCTGAGTGAGTTCTCACCAAATACCTTATTAACAGTAGGCAAACCTCAGTCTTTGCAATTTTGCAGTACTTCTGAAAACATTTGATGTATAATTGTCATTGAAAGCAGAGTCAGAGAAACCTCTTTTGTGTGTGTGTGTGTGCTTTGTTTCAAAAATAAAGAGCTGGTTAATTCTATTAGTATTAGGATAGAAGGTTCCATATGCTGCCCTTCCAAAACTCAAAGTTGTATTAATGTCTATTGTAGTTGCACAGCATATGTGACCCTGCATCTGTGTCCATAGGAAAAAAATCTTGAAAATATAAGAATATACTGCATTTTTTAAATCCAAATTTTCCCAAATTGCATTTTTCATTGCATCTATTATCTCTTGATGTTTTATGTCTTTTTTTTTCATAAGAAGAGGTGCATGGAAGAAAAAAATCAACTGTTCTCAGTTGAATATGATACTATGTCTGCTTTTTATCTTGAGGCTAAAAAAATCCCTTTTTTCAACTTTCTTTGAGATAAAAATAATTAACATTTTGTCTAGCATTTTTCTGCATCCATAAGTATAGACTGCTGAAGATGTATCATTTCACAGTCTCATCTACATTGCTAAACAATATTTGAAACAGATCATGGATCCCTTGATATACAATAACACCATCAACCCCTCACCAAACTGTGAATAGCTTCTTGTTTCTGAAAGATTTAAATAATTATTTCAGTTACCTAAAAATCTGCTGACTCAGTACTTGATTTGAATGCTGATTGGATCTCTAATGAGCTAAAAGTGCATTTTGAAAATTGGATATCTCTGAGGAAAGTAATTAACAAAATAATACGTAGCTGTACATACATTAGCTAAGTGCAGAACCCTAACTGGATCAATGCTGCAACTGGGGATGTCTGCAGTGTGATAGTATCACCATGACACTCTGTTTATTAGAGGTGAAAAGCTTGACAAGAAAAGTAGTTATATGTCTTTTACAAGACACAGTGGTCTAACTCCTAGTGGGCTTTTTCCTAGCCCATGAAAAAACTAGTTACATGGCAAAAAAATGACACAGTTAGAAATCTCTCCTCAGCAGAGTCCCAGCTTGGTATTATAGTGATGCAGTAGAATTTAGGTTCAAAGTTAAACTTCCAAGCTGTGAAGGAAGGTTAGCCTGATGTCTGCACTACGCAGTGTTATATATGGGTGAGTTCACTTAAAAAATCATCCAAATCATCACCCCTTCCCTCATGCCAATTGAAGACCATCCTTGCCATTAAAAGAGCAATTGGTTCCTAACTTGCTCACTGTGGATAAACAGAAGACCTGCTGAGTGTGGAACCCAATAATTTTTTTAATAATGATTTAGTAGCACTAGTCTACTATCTTTCAACTTATGCGCTTTGTTTAGGAACAGTGCCACTTCTCTAAAATGCAGCCATTTGGGGACTTGAATGCAGTCCAAATGCTATAGTCTGTTAAGTTACCTACTAAAACTGTTCTTTTTGCTCTAGTCAAATTTGTTGCACTTCTCTGCATTTTTCATCTTTATGCTACTTCCTATTGGAAGAAAAGGAACCAGACAGAACACTATCTTGTCACTTAGTATAATAATCATATAATAATATTTTGCCTTTTCTTTACTCCTTCCTCAAAGCAGCCAAAAAAGTTTGTTGACACTTTTAAAATGTTATTCTAATTATCTCCATTCAGTTTAAAACTGCTTGATATTTATTGGCTCAGAACTTTTTCCTTTCACTGTGCACTGCCTTGTGAATTTCTGTACCTGCTATTGAATTGACTAAACACATATGCCTAATCTAAAAAGAAGATAGAAAACTTAAAATGTCTCCTTCAAGTTAGTTAGATGCATTAAGTAAGTGTTTTGGGAATGACTGTTAATCATCTGAATGAAAAAATATGCGTGCATGAATGAAAATGCTAATTATTTGTTCATTGTTTTACTGTTTACTCTATTGAGGCAGTACAAAAATATTATAATCTTTAAAGAACCAGAAATATCACAACTAAGAATTAGTCATATTAGAGTCTTCCCTTGAATCACTTAACAAACTGGAAATTATTCATGTGAACTTTGTAGAAATATAAATATTTATCACAGCAGGCAAAACAAGGATCTGATTGCAAGTAATTCATCAACTGTGTCTTTTCTAAAATACAAAGTTTTTCTCAAATAGATTGATGAGTTCTACTTTTACCTTTCTTCTTAGTTGCTTCTTTTTGCTTTCATTTGAAATTTTAGTCCCAAATTTAAGCATTAGCAGGATAACAAATTAAAATTTACAGTGAGACATTCCAAAAATATGCACTAACTCCCTAAACCTCTCTTGCTTCAGCATAACCATCAGTCATCTTCAAGTAATCAGGTTTCATAAGAATCACATGAACATTACAAAAAACTTGGGCCATTTCAGTTCATAATCTCAATATTGAAAGGCATCTGGCAGAATCTAGTGAGATAAGGGTTAATGTAGAACACAGTTATTAAAGAAAATAGATGGTATATATATTCCACTGATGAAAATATTCCAATGCAATGAGAACACTTATTGTTTTTCTGTTTTAATCGTAGGAAGCCCCAAAGTTAGATGTGAAATAAAAATGCAAACTAGAGTGAAGCAAAACTAAATCTACAACCTGAATGTAAAATTGCAAAAAATCAGCACATGTTGGAAGGCTCTTGGCACAGTCAGGTAAGTTGGATGTCACCCAGAAAGGTATGAGAGTGAATTAAGTTCTGTACAGACAGAAATGATTTGCATATCAGGGTTAATAGGAAAAAGCAAGCAACAATGAAGCAAGCTAAGTCACTCTAAAACAGCAGTGTAGAGTTCTGTAAAAGTATTAAAAGACATACAGAGAGATCTGTGTGATGACATCAGCAGAGATGAACTTCAAAAGGGACAAAATGGCAAGGGAATTGATGAGAAAAAACCAAACTAAACGAAACCTACCCAGGAATTAATTAAAAGATCACCTTAGAGAGTGAAAAAGAAGACATACTAAGTGAAATAGCAATAGAGTTTAAAAACTGAATAAGGGATGTCAGGTAAAGAAAAAGGCTAAGGTATCTATACTTGGATTTGAGAAGCGTGGAAAAGAAAATAACTGTTGCTAGGATAACTTATTCAACGAATGCAGGGAAATATTCAAAATATATTAGACGAAGTTTCATAGGGATAGAAATGAGGAAGTGTCAAGTAACTACAATCCTCTATTTATACAGCAACCTGCATTACAATTGCAGCTAAAGTGATTCTTGATTTCCTTTTCCAAATCAGTGTGTCTGTGTACGTGCACATGAACGTGTGACTGCACAAATCGCTTAAATGCAGAAGGCAGTGGAGCAGAACAGAGCAGCTGTTTAGAACTGCACAGTAACAAGACATGGCACTTTAGAACAGGAAGTAAAGGGGAATATGGTATCCAACTGAAGCTGCAGAAGGGATTTTATGTCAACAGAATGCAATTACTAAAACTGGAATATTTCCAGAACAATAGAACTAGCATAAGGGAATAATCATTATTGCCTGAAATTGAATATAGTAAAAGAGTTAGTTAGGCAGAGATAACTTGTTCAGAAAAGGGAACAAGATGAGATGGCAGAAGAAATTGGAAAGGGTTGTAAAAGGCATGGTCTCCTAATAATGAGTGATTATAGTTATAAACTAGGTCATACTGAGTGAGGGATATGAATCGAGCAGTTTTACAAAAGTTAAAATTCTTTGATCTTTTATGTTCTAAAGAAAGGTAAGAATTAGGGCCAAACCTTTCTTTGCTTGTTCCTTCAATGAACTATGGGTTCATGAGAGAGAAAAACAGCATCTGGCTAGTAAAATAGATCTGAATCTTGCCATAGCTATGAGTAATGCGTGGATATGTGACAGTAGAGTCAGAGGCAGCATGTCTGCAAAACAACCACAAGCTGTTAAAGTTTGTCATTAGATTTGGAGATTGTTCCTGCTTACCTTCTGAATTTCTCTGTGTACATTTCAAAGAAACAATACACAGAGAAAAAATAAAAGGTTGAAGATCTGAAAGTTTTAAAGATCAAATAATGACTTGTTACTTTTCTTTGCAACAAAGAAACTAAGGCTGACAACCATAAAAACTAGAATGAAAATCGAAATGTACAGCTGCTTCATGTGTCTCATAATTTCATTTCAATAGTTTTATCAATGAGTAAAGCAGAGGCCAAAGTTGTCAGATGCTGTGACTCTAACATCTGTGTTAATTTAATCCAGTTGAGGGCCCAGGAAGAACATTTACCTATGTGTTTTATTCCACCTGCACAGACAGCACTGTAAATGCACCTTTCAGTGGAGTGTGTGATTAGAAAGGATTGATAATACATGCTCAGTGTTACCCTACAATACCAGAGAATAAACGTGAAAACATTTACTGAAGTTGATGAGCTGTGATCTTTCTGAGTCATAAATCACCCTTTCCTAAGATACTTTTTTTATTATTTTGCCCTATGTTTTCATTCTTTGAAACTTTAAGTAACTTTTATGTAAGTCATCAAAAAAAGAGGAGAGAGAAAACAACAATAATCTTTTTGGACTATGAAGGAAGGCAACACAGAGGGCTCTATATGAGACATTTGACTTAATTAAACATAAATCAGCTTGAGCATACACAACGTGGTCATGCTTAATGTATCTGAAAGAACTGTTAGAGTAAGTATCCGAAAGGCTTCTCAGAGAAAAAGCTATGGACATATTTTACCTGGATTTTAGCAAAAGCTTTTAATACAATCCTATATATGAATCTAATCTGCCATCTAATCACTAAATTTATTATGAGGTGAGCTACTTGACTGTGCTAAACTCTGGAGTATGAGTTGATTTGGTTTAGGGTAGAAAGACTGTGGGAATTTAGAGAAACAAATCCTGGTGATGGCTGTCCCTCGCTGTTCTTGCCCCTTGAAACGAGATTTAAGAGACATAAGATCAACTATGGGTGAAATGTCACAATTTTTTGGCTGTTATATCCGTATTTTTTCATGGAGGCGTTAGAACATTTTCCTGTATTAATGGACAAGCCTTGGTTTTTAAGAAGCCATATTTTTTTTTTTTTTCAGTAGCAAAATCTTCTTGAATTGAAGCAGCTGGTACTTGCCTACAGAGTAATGATTTTAGAGTAAAAAAGAAGGAAAAAAGATACTGAAAGAAAAATTAAATAGGTTTGGTATTTTTATTGTTCTGGTTTCTCTAATTTATTTTTTGTGTTGCAGTTCTTCACTTTTCTCAGTGGATCTCTCATATGAACATTTAGTAGTCATAGTTAACATCAGAAAAACATCAATTAAACTAAGCATACTTCCAAAACTCTTTCAAGACTCTTGGACCATTTATGGCTTCATTAAGCCAGTGGATGTTCAACGTAATGTTATGGTTTTGCAAGTGCATGTGGTCCTTTCAAGCTTACAGATGTGAAAACAGTTAACAGAGATTCCAGTTGCATTATTCCTGCTCTTCCCCCATGCTTTCAAAAACTCCAAAGGTCAACATATTTCCATAGACTCATAATTTCCTCATGTCAATAGGCTTTACCTTGAAAGATGATATTTGGAGATCAAAACTTACATCCCGCTGTAAGCTGGATGCATTTCCATGGATTGTTCAGTGGATTGCAAAACTATTTCCACTTCTCCTTCCCCTAGATTTCCTCACTTTTTGCCTGACCAGGCAATGTTTCCCTGCAGCATGGCTCTTGTGAAGGCTGAACTGCTCATCAATCTCTTCTTTCAGACCAGACATGAGAAAATTTCAGCTTTCTAATTCTCAGCAGCCAGTGGTGAAAATCATAACCATTTGAATGGGAGTAAGGCCTTTTTCTTTGTGTATCAAACATATATTCCATGTTCCTTTCTGTTCAGAGTCTATACAGCTTACCTGTCAAAAGTATATCTCAGACATAACTCTGTGCTTACTACCAATTTCCAGCAATGCACAGTCTTTAATTATGTCATGTTATGTCTGTTCCTGAGATTATGATAGAGATTTCAAAAGTGGTAAATTTTCTAAATTATCAGTGCAATGTTTCTTTTTGTATTAAGGAATGACATATGGAAATAAAACAGACTGAAGAGTGCTCCTGACTCATTGTGTATTTGCACATAAGGTGCTTAAGGACATATAGTCTCAGGTTTTCAGGGTATGTTTGAAGACAGGAAACAGATTGGACCAAAAAAGAAAATAAATTTGGCTTCCATTTCTGATAGCCAATTCCTCCCCTACATAATTTGTTCTCAGTAATATGGTAGCAATTCTTTCCAGTTTCAGGGTATGGCTACCACTGAAAGAATTTTGTTCCTTAAAACACTTATATATGCTTGCACCCTTATGACACCAAAGCATATGTTTGCTACTCTTCAGTTGTCTTTATATTGAGAGGTCAGGAAAAATCCCCATAGGACATGGAAAATCTGTAGGAAAAGAAAGTGTGGATTACATCATGCTCTGTAACCTACTGAAGATGGCCACCAACATTAAGATTAATGGGATCAGACACAGCATCTGGGGACACTGTCCTGTACAACCTCCTTTTATGGTCCTTCTTATGCAATGGGATTTATTCTGGGTTTATGTGTTTTGAACATAATCCCTGCAAGAGAAACAATTTCTGATAGCAAGACCTGGCAGAAAAATCACCTCTCACTCACCTGTAGAATTATTAAACAAGTCCTCAGTCTTATTTATTGCTGTCACCCACACTTCTCTTTCTTCCTGTTTTTCAACTGGCAAATAGACCTTTCTACAGAACATGAGCCTTGCAATTCTTTTTAGCATGGAAGCACAAATGTTTTATTCAGTTCTTATATCTTTGCCCAGAGCACAAAGCAAGTCCTTAATAATTTAGTCTTACAGATGACTCAGAATCATCATATCCTGAGCTTAGTCTTAAACCGTAGCTATTCATGGACTGAACTTAGTATTATAGCTTTTAAATTCATGACTTTGGGAGCAGAAAGTACTTATAAAAGCACATCGTATATATTTTTTGTACTAAATGTCAAACTATTAAGGTTTATATTTCCTAACTTTTCTGAAGATTAGGGAAAATACAACTTAGTTGCTGTACTTCATAGAGCTGAAAAAGCTTGAGAATAGTTTTTGTGATTTCAGCCTCTCTGCTGCCGTCTTCATAATGCTGCAAGAAAATTACTTCAAAGTACTTTTTAACAGTCATTCCTGGATACATAGCAATTACTTTTATGCATTTTATGCAACCATCCTATAGCACTTCAGTGTATCTCCCTGCTATGGGGATTAAGAGTCAATTCCTAGCTTCATCAGAAAGGATCACCCTTCAACAACTGCTTCACCAGATAGATTTTTTAACAGATAATGCTTTATTTCTAGCATAAATCTCTCACCATAATCCAGTCTGGAGGCACTTGGGAAACACATAAATAATATAGGGCTCAAAATATGCAACTTCTTCTCTTGAATGACACACCTCTCAATTGAATGATATATCTATTTCACCTGATCTCAGGTAGTGATCTCTTTATGCTGAGAAGTCTGAAGAATGCTCCTTTTTTGCTACCATACGTCCATGCAGATGTTTATATGTCCATGCATATGTCCTCATCATATGTCCTCTGGAACATTTTTAGAAATATCCTGAAGTGTTCCTTTAATCTCATTGGATTAATGCAAATTAATAATTTTAATTATTAGTATTTCAGCACTTTTCAAGTGTTAACAAGTGAATGAGGTCTACAGGTCCATAATATGTCAAATCTGAAAGTGGGAAAAATCCTGTTAAAGAATCTGTAGTCAGTTTGATAGCAAATTCCTGGAAGATTACGGGTGTTGTCTCTGATTTGTTCTTTATCTTGGCATTCCTTGTAGATGAATTGTAGCAAGATTACAATCACGATCATTCGTAAACCTCAAACTTTAACTTCATGTATTCACATCGTGCAGAAATCAATCCTGTTTAATCCTTCTATTGCATACTTACAAATCGTAGGATAACCTATGGGTTTTAATATGACTGAGAGCTCACAAAATCAAAACCAAATGAATTAAGAAAAGCTGTTTAAAAATTAAACTCCTGTTTAGCTTGTCACCTTGCAAATTAAGGTGAATGTTTATAAGCATGACAGTAGGAAGTCTAATGTAAATGTAGCTGAAGTAAAGGAGAAATACAAAGAGAGAGGTTACTTTAATCAAGCCATCTTTCTCTGTTTGTGTAGGTGTGAAATGACCATGTATGAAGAGAAATAACTAATATAAGCCTCTTAGAAGGCAGGACAGCATTCATAAAGTGTCTGATGGAAGAGTGAGAGAGTATAGGCAGGCACTGATTATAGCTGTGCATATGACTGACATGATTCAAACACCTGGGGTTAGAGCAAGCCTGGATTTTTATTTTTTTTAATTGACTTTCGATTGCTGAATTCTGTTTTTTCAGTACACTGAAAATATGCTATATTTAGAGTCTGGGAAAACAAGTGCTCAGAATATGACAATATCTTTTTGACCATCAGAAGTTTGACTTTCTAAAATTTTATCCAACTAAATGAAAAAAGGAATGATTTTGTTCTGAAATCAAGAAGCCATTTATTAGCTAAGTTTTCCATAGGATTTTGGTCTGTAGCATAGGTTTAGATTGTGCTTCAGTGGCCACCAAAACTGATTATAGCTTTTATTTGCAAAGAAGAAAACTAATAAACCAATAAGAATACCTTCCTGATCAAGTCAGGCTGAGAGGCAAAAGAAGACTGAATGTACAGAACTGGAGTCATCCAATCACCCAATCATTATCATGTTTTTCTTCTTTTTCTTTTTCTTTTTCTTTTTCTTTTCTTTTTCTTCTTTCTTCTTTCTTCTTCTTCATCTTTCTTTTTCTCCTCCTTCTCCTCCTCCTTTCTTCTTCTTCTTCATCTTTCTTCTCCTTCTCCTCCTTCTACTCCTTCTTCTCTTTCTTCTCTTTCTTCTCTTTCTTCTCTTTCTTCTCCTTCTTCTCCTTCTTCAATGAGAAAGTCAAACAAATGGGCAGGACCTGCACTCAACAGATCTAAAGATCAAAACAAGTAAATATCCACTACTTAATCCAGCCAGGTTCTGCAGGTCTAAGATGGGATGGCTGTGATACAGGGTACATAATTCAAACTGTTCAGTGGGTTAAGTAATGCACAGATATATTAAAGTGATGTAATAGATAACCCAGAAATATGCACATACTGCTTTTCTAAGAGCATGGATTGGCCACTAAATAAATTTGCTTGCTAATTGTCTGTAGTTGTTGTGGTATGGTATCTGACACTAAGCAAGTTCAGTGTTAGGATTCTTGTAGAGTTATCAAAACATGATAATCAGAGATGTTAAATGTTGCTTTATGCTGTTCATATTTATTCAAGCATTGAAGTATGATAAGCAAAAATTACCCAAACAAATATATTATGTCCCTCAGACGTATTTTTTTTGTTAAAAGTTGCCCCAATAGCAACACTTTCCCATCTTTCTAGATCTTTTACTAAATCTTTGCCTATTGATCTCAAAAAAACTCATAAATTCAGTTCCATTTTACTGTCTCAGTTGCATAGTAATGAACCACAGCTGCATGCAACCCTGTTAGTATTTATAAGTTTTTGTGCAGCAGTAGGTGTGTAATTTTTTTTCTTTCTTTACAAAAGACAAACTTAATCTTTAATATCACATACTGTCTGAGGGTCTACTACATTATTTTTACCTTTTCTGTTGTATCCTTAGCCTGTGCTTACCAAGCCTTGCCCATTTTTTTGTGTGCTGCTCAAGAGAAGAGTAGCAGAGGTCTGGTCTCCTAAAGATCTGTGTCTTTTCCAACCTAAACAATTGTCTGATTCTATGTTTATACAATGACATTTAATATACCTGGTGGGTACACTGTGTCTTCCTCAAGTCAAGAAGATAAACCGTACTTTTCCTTTCCTCTGTACAGAAACATAAACATCTTTTGAGAAAACAATTTCTTCTCTACAGAAACATAAACATCTTTTGAGAAAACAATTTTAAATGAAGAAAAAATACATGTATGTGTCTTAAAATGTAATTGATCAAAACACATCTTGAGGTCGTATCAGAAGAAGGTTGAGTGACAAAGAGTCTGGTATTCTTCCTGTGGCCTTTCCAGGAAAAGAGTCAAACCAAGAGCTTAAGTTGGTATCTTTAAATTAGTATGTCACTATTTAATAACATTTACTTTGTAGTTTTTTATAGTAATCTTTCAAAAGGTAGATAGTATTTTGAAGAAAAAGTGAAATATGCTTACCAGATTAGAATTAATATTAGCATATTTCCTTGTTATCCCTGGAAAGTTGATATCAGATTGAATCAAATTGAGCAGGCTTGGTGGCAAAGTTTAGACAATGATCTTATGACCCCATTTCAGATTAAGGCAAAAAAAATCAGCACTGTACAATTTCATCTGCACATCATAATTATTCAGGACACTGATTATTTTCTTTGAATTTTGTATCTCCTTTTGACATTGGAAGCACAGTTTAGCTGCCTAATCAAAGATATATATATATATATATATATATATATATATATACATATATATATATACATTTATATTTTATCCTCATCTGGGATTCAATCCTTGTTCATCACAGCAGAGATTACATGATGTGTGACTAAGAAGAGGTTAAGCCTGGAATACTTTATTTTTGTGCTGGCAAATCTTACTTTCTGCAGATGAAATAGCAAAGGAAATGATGCAAAAAGCTGGCTGCTTCATCTGCCTTTATTTCCATTGGAGGTGTGTTCAAAGTTATTCTCTTCTGTGAATTTTACATCTTATTTGGAAGATGTAAAAACTGACTGAATCTCCAAAAGTCACACTTTTTCCTCCTAACTCTCACTGTTTTGCTTGACAGATGGACTTAGGTGCTTTTCATTTTTACAGAGTGAAGGGCTGCTGACATTGTTTTACTTCCCTCTTTTTTTTTTTTTTTTTTTTTGAGGATAAACAAATAATCAGGCTCTGATATTGAAAAAAATTTAAAAGGGCAATTTGCTACTCATTTTCTAACAAACCAATGAGTTGACTTGTTTTCTCATTTTCTTGAATATACATTATAACCAAAACCTGATAGATATTCTTTCATACATCTAAGAATTCAGCACATGCAGTAAAAGAAAAAAATCTCACTGCCAACCGGGATATGCATGCATATGTTTGTATATATATGTACATGTGTAAACATGTATTTTCAGAATTGTTTATAAGTTTACAGTTCTTACTGTATATTAAGTTACGCTTATCCACTTATTCTTACTTTCACATAAATGACTGTAAGGGTAATTGTAAATGCACCAGGATAAAATCAGAGTGGTCCCTGAATGAGAAGGAGTGTCAATGAGCATATAAAGTCAGAAATACAGTACTCTTTACCTGGAAAAAAAAATATAGTATCTCCCTCAACTATTTTTTAAATCCATTTGTACTCTAGACAATAAAACTTTCAGTTATGTAAGAATTAAGTATCTGAACACTTAGATTTTATTAAGCATGAAACAAACATGAGATTAATTGAATTCTGTAAAACCTAGGAAATTACAGCTGTTGTTTATAAAAAGGATAGTTCAAACAAACAAATATTTCTTTTTAAATGGTTTCCAAACGTAAAATCACTTCTTTCTCTTTCTATCACTCTTTCTTCCTTTTCTCCTGCTTTCATTCTTCCCCTCATCCTTTCTCATTCCTTCTTTCCTTTTTTGTCCCTCTTTTTCTTTTTTCTTTTCTTTTTCTTTCTTTCTTTTCTTTCTTTTCTTTATTCTTGGAATGTATTTTATCGTCTGTCAGTTTTGCCCTATGATATGTCCTCTTAAATTGGATCTGTAAGCCCTTCATAAAGTTTAATAAATCTTCAGCATTTCACCCTAAGGAAATTATATTAAAAACCTTCAAATGTGAAGTTGGGCCTGCAGACGCACAGCACTGGGAATTATATCACCATAATCAGCTTGTAATGAAAGCCTCTGTCGCTGTTCTCTCCCAATCATAATCTGCCTGTCTTTATGAAAAAAGGGGGGTTTGTCTGGGTTCATCTGCAAGCTTTAATTGGAAGATGTCTTCATTTCATTCCAGCCTACTGGGATAATAACTCAGCCCCATGTTTAAACACAGGCCCTTGCCGCTGATATTTTTTCATTTAGTAAAGCATGTCTCTTTAAATGATTTAGCAAATCACCATGAATGCCAAGGCTGGATGATTGGCAGCTCATTCCTGGTGCACCATTTGCATGACATTTGTTCTTCAGCCCGGAAAGCTGCGGCAGGTAAACAAGCAGGCCCTGTACCAACTCCCTGTGAGTCTTTCCCTGTTTATTTTCTCATAATCAAATGACATTTATGGAGAGGCAAATGCAGCTGCACATATATGGAGAAAAAATGCAATCAGGCCAAACATGATGACTTCATTCAGGTGATATTTTGATTAGAGAAAGGACAGCTTTATGGCATAAAGTTTCTTGCAAGTGAAGTCAGTCAAATTCCATTTTACAATCTCTATATTTAATATAATTACTAGGTTTAAATAATTCATTGCATCCAATGGCACTGTCAGTGTTACAATGCAATATCTAGATGTGCAAATTTCTTAAAATTCCTACTTCAAAGAATTTTTTAATTTCCTGAACTTCTTTTCTGCTCTCTTCTGAGTCATACTTTTTCTAAGGGTCATATCTCTCTTTCTATATATAAGGCTGTTCTGTTGTGTCACTGGAGATTTTTCCTTGAAGAGATTTCAGAGAGGAAGGTTTTTCTGAAGTTAAATGTTTTAAACTTATTTCCTAACATATCACGGTGTCAAGAAACTTGGAAGAAAGCAAATTGAAATATGCAACATATAATATATATTGCATTGCATGGTACTTGTACCACAACTGATAATATTAGTATTCTTCCAGTACGCATGTTTCACTTCAATTTCAAAGGTCATTTGAGAACAGAAATAAAAAACGACAATTACTGAGCAAGGAAGGGGTGTGTCCTTTGAGGGGTTTGAAGCTACATTCAGGGTCTACACTCTGTTTTTCAATTATTCTTAAGGAAGTACCTTCTCATCTTTTTGCTGAAGGAGACAGCCTTTTTTCATGTTGTCGAAGATTTTGCCTAAGAGAAACCAAGAAATTTGAGTAGCTTCTTCAGTAGCTGTGTAAAACAGGAAAGCAGAATCATATATTCCCCACACAACTTGATACAGGGAAGTTGAGAGCAGAGGGCAGGGTTTTTGCCCACCTGTAGTACAAGTTATTTCTGAAACAATATTCAAATAATAGAAGGCTGGTAGCTGTACACAGAGGAAAGAGCTAATGGTCTGTTTTTAATAGGGTGTTTAATATTAGAAAAATCTGCTGACAAGGGTCCTAGAGGGGTCATACAAAGAGGGGGCTCATCCTGTTGTGAAAATTTGGTCAAAGAGTAAGAGAAAAAGTTGCTTTGGCAGAGATGAGAGCAAATAAGTTCTGTGACATTGTCTTAACCATATTTTTTTCCCAGTAGAAATTTTACTCGTGTTTTGGGGTCTTTGTCCAGTTTTTTGGAAAGACACACACTTCCAGCTGTGACACAACACAGATGTATTAGTATTTAAATATCTCCCTGAGATTGGTTTTTATTGCATCAGTCTTTAAGTAGGCACTAAGTAGTCTTTAGACAGCATTCAAAATCAGACTTACTAAGTGGGCTGATGGGGTTTGTTAATACTTGAAGAGTGTTCTTGGGGTCCTCACACAAAAGCAGGGGACAAGAACTGCTTAGGCACTGGCTGAATTTTTGAGCATCTCAGCTCTATCTCAGAGCAACTGTGTTCAGTGTGAGAAAACACAATATACGGAGTGCAGCCTGAACTCGAAAGGAATCACTAATGTGGCTCAAGAAATTGCTGGACCGGGTAACTGGCAGAAAGGTGAAATAACAATTGTGCAGAGGTAATTGGGCCTGCAATTGGAGCTGAGCTGAGTGAGAGGAACAGGAAATATTGCCTTTCAACTTGGTAGCTCGAAAACTATGAAGGAAAGAGTGAAGGTACATACAGAGAGGCAGATGTGACAATAAAACTGATGGATCAGGGAGTCATTTGGAGAGTCTGGGTCTGTCGTACCCAGTGCTGAGAAGGTAATTTGGTTTCAGAGTTTGGGAGGAATAAGGGTGATGAGACTCACTGCTTGAAGAAGATGTTGTTTGGGAGATCAAACATCATGCATCTCTGGTTGTTGCCAAAGGGAGACTACCAAATCAGAGAGCAAGGAAGGTAAAAAAAAATAATTAAAAATTGCCAGTACTTGCTAGCTATAGTAATTTGAAGTCAGTGGAGGTAGCCTAATGAGTGGGATTCTTAGGAAGCTGGGAAATCAAGGAACTTCTTGCCTGCTTGTATGCATTTATGCATTGAGGTATGTTGCCATGTTTACAAACATATTTGATAATGTGCACTTTTGAAAATCTCAATATAGGAGTTGCAGCATCATGAAATTTTGAAAAAAAAATCACTCTTATTTATGAATCTTTTAAAAAATGTAAAACATAATGTCTATTCTTCCTCTTTTTATCATTCTGATTTTGAATTTTAGGCAGAAACCCCCCCATGCCTCATGTACCTATTATCAAATTAAGGTAGAGGTTGTCTAATTTACTTCTCATAGTTGCTTTACTAGAAACCTGATGGTGCACATGATTTTAATTGCTAATGCTTTCTTCCTTTTTAATTCATTACTCTAAGCAGAATTATGTGACTAGTTGTGAAAGAAGATTCATCTAAAATAAGGATAAGAGCCTACAAATTACTACTGCTTAAGGATATCTTCAAGCTGTGGAAATCTGAAGGCACTTTGCAACATTAGTAAGTTAAAAGATAAAAATTCCACCCCCATGTCTCTTTATACCACTTCACTCCACACAGGTGTCACAAAGAATAATTTCTGGAAAAAAATTTCTTTATACAAGAAATCTGTCCAGCAGCTTCCAATGTGACCCTTTATGATTTCAGTACAGGGGTCAGATGGATAGTGCAGAAAACTGTTCCAGTTACCTTTTTTTCTATTAGCCTTGACTGCGATGAGCAGAAAAATCTTACAGGCAGCTGAACAAGCATCAGCTTGGTATTTGACAAGACTGACAAGATGGTCTCCGTGGACCTGTTTTATTCACTATGTGAATTCACTTTCCCTTCTCAGGTTGAACTCAGAGAGCATCAAAAGATCATTATTATCATTGCTTGCTAGATGAATGAATGCTTTATTCTCACAGATATTGGGAGAATGGCAACTGCTTGTAACTATTCATCCATTCACACATGCACAGGGTCGGATGTTTGCTATTTATTATATATAGAAACTACATCACTTGGCCAGGAAAGAGAAAAATAACTGTAGGGATATACCTAGAGGTACTAATGTACATACTAAACAGCTTGCAAGCACCCCGTAGTTTCAGTTCTGTTTGTTCAGACTACACAGCAAACAGACATTCAGAAATCGCTCACTTGCTAAAAGGTTGGGAGCTACATGTGTGCTGCAGAGTAACTGCTAGAAAAGAACTGGACACCTCCTATAGGAGGAATGCACACCTTGAGCCACTGCCAAGTCAAAGCATCTATAATGTTGTGTAGGATTGTACTTGTACAGTTTTGGATTGTATTCAAAGACCTTACAAATATGAGGGATAAATGGATTAGGAAATGTTTTCACTTCTGCTTAGATAATCATAGTTATGACCAGACTTGGTCAAAATTTCTCCAGAGCTTGAAGCAGGGGGAAAGGGAGAATGAAAGGAGGGCTAGAGGAAAGGAATAAAAGTAGAATAAGAAGGAGAGGAGAGAAGTAAAGGGAAAAGGAGGAAAGAAGTAAAGGGACAGGAGAAAGCAGGAGAGAAAGCCGGAAGAAAGAGAAAGGGGAAACAGGAATGAAAATGGGAAAGGGGAAGAAAAAAAGGAAAGGAAAAGGGAAAGGCAAAATAACAGATGGATCCTCAAAGAGTGCTACTTCCCCCTTGTCTATAATGAGAACAGGATAGTAGTTTGCCAGTTTTATGAGGAACAGCACAAACCCATGCTTCTTCAGTCTTTGTAAACTCTTAAATACAGAAATTTCAAAAAACAACACTGCAGAAAGAATTTTAAAGAAGGTTCTTTAAATACACTGATTCATAAAGAAGTAACTTCTAAAAGATTTAATATTTTATTTAAAAATCTTATCAATCAAGGTTACTGTTTTTTTGCAACTGGACTTATTTTCATTCAAATGATACATCTTTCCCCAAAATCTATGTATTCAAATAATTTTCAGTGTTTCTATGTTTGGCTGAAACAATATCATCAGGATTTAGTACAAGCTGATCTGTATGTATTTTCAATGAGTACAGAAAGAAGAGGACAAGATCTCACAATATAAGCAACTGGAACAATAGAAGTATATCAGTACTGCTAGACAGTATTGCAAAAGTTATGAAAATGGGATTTAATGATCAGAAATCTCTACTTTAACTATCCAAAATCACAGTAATGCATTCTCCTCTAGTTTTTTCACAATAATTTCATTCTCAGCATGAAATTTTGCATTCTACAAGGCATCTTGGCTTCTAAATATTTTCATATTTCAAAACAAAAGTGATTCAGTGTTCACAATTCTTGAAAGCAGTAGAGGACCACATGCAAAAAAAGAAAGGGATGGTAATAAAAAGTTTTATAAGAGTCATGATTTCTTTTGGAGAGGTATTTGAAAGTAAAGTGGGTTGACAACATTATCATGTAGAAAAATATCCCAGGGTCCACTTCCAGCTAAAATTTTTTGACTCTTTTAGTTGGCTAAAAATCATATTGAAATAAAAAGTATTCATAGTCTGCCAACAGCTCATATTCTTTTGCTAGAGATACTAGACGTATTTCAGGCATTTCACAGAGTACAAGGGCATATATCCCTTTTAGAATAATTTGAACACAAGACAGAGCACTGAGGAGATTGGCAGTGACACTGTCTAGCCTGATCTGTTCATAGCAGATAAAGCTGCTCAGTGCTGAAATATTTTTTTTAATTGAAAAAAATTATCAGACAAAAGTTTCATAATTTTTCATGCATTTTTAACCAAACTCTGTCTGAAACATAAAAAATAGACTTTGGCAGGATAATTCTTCAAAAGCACATCGCCGTATGTTTAGTAATGGCATTATCTAAAACATGAAAAATTCTGGTACCAGTCCCCACATCCTAGATAGGTACTTAAAGACATTTCTTCTGAGATATGTTTCTCTCAGTTTCTTATAATGGAACTGTTCTATTTGCCTAACAAACTAAAGATTGAAAGAAGAAGGCACTTGTTTCTTCCACCATTAGTCCACTAGCAAGTTTTACATTCAATCACCCTGTTGTCATGTCCCATCCCACCATGCCCTTTTCTGTCCACTCTGGTTTTGATTCTGTGGTAATTAATTTACACAGATCAAAATGTTTTTAATAGAGGAGACCAAGGCCTCTCTCTTCCCTTTCATGCCTTATCCATAGCGTCAAGAGATTTGTGTCCACATCATGCAGCTGTATTTGTATTTGTATTTGACCATTTCCAATGGTCAGTGGCAACGCAGAGCCTGAGATCAAAGCCCCACCAGTGAGCTGTTGTTAGGTGGGTTCACTTTCTCTCATACCATGAAGAGTATGGGTTTCATTAATGAGCAACAGAATGTTTGACACCTCTTCACTGCAGTTAGGATATGTCAGTATCTTTCTCCTCTGTGATATGTGTTTGAACCTCTCGTTACAAAGAGAGTATGCAAAATGCAATACATAACCTTTGCTCAGTTATTTATTTCCTTTTTCACTACATCTTGAGCCATGGTTGGCCTATACTTTCTATTTTATTAATTCAGCATGAATATTCAGAAAGCAATATATACCTCTCTACAAGGTCTCTTGCTTTTAGAGTTCCTGTTTGAAATCATTCTGTAGATGTTACATTCTATCTATGGTGGAGGAGCAAAATCAATTTGAGAAGCCTGTCTTTTATTATCTCCTGACCAAGAAAACTCTGTCAGAATCTGTCTTCCTTTGAATCATTGTAACAAAGTTCAGAAAGGAAAGATGAAAGAGAAACAGGGAAACACTGTTTATTGCCAGAACTGTAATGAATAAGAGTTAATTTAAAATATGGGCAATAAAGAAACAAAGTCTGTCAGGAACCTGTTGAGATCTTTGAATTCTTGAGTAAAAAGTAAGGCATAAAGACAGAAAGTGACAAAATAAAAATCTTCAAGAAGCTAGAGGGCATCTTGTAGAAAACAAGGGGGTGCTGCATGATATATGTAACACTAGGCAATTACCTATTAAATATAATAATTGTTTACAACAACTTTCAGACAAACAGAAGATAACAGTTTTGTTCCACACAAAATTAAATCAATGGCAAAGCATCAATCTTGAAGGAAACAGCACTCTTTTCTTTGTGTCTATCTGAAAGAAGTTCACCGTGTTTCAACAGTGTCAAAAGCTCATTTTCTTGTTCAGTTTTGGAGTTCTCAGGTCCACCAAAAGAGCTGAGATGTGAGGACTGCATAGGCAGATTTCACCAACATGACCAAGGCAATTATATTTAAGATTTGAGGAGACAAAAATTACTCCTTTCTTTAAAGTATGGGCTGTCGGGAATGCTAATACAGTAATAACAAATTGAGAAAACAATGGTCCTGACCACACCAGTAACTTTTTAATATGATTTTGTGTAAATTCTTATTCTAGCTCTAAATTGTTTGCAGGTTTGAGGAACAAACTTTTAACTCCTCTGTTCTTTTCCTAGAAGCATCAGACCAATATATTGGAGAGTTTTAATTGTAAAACAGAACTCATTCAAAAGGTGTTCTGTTCAGGTTATGAATGAATGGACGGTTAGGATCAAGTAGTAAATTTTGTCTAGAATTATAACCAAAGAAAGGTGTGCACCATCACAGGCAAGCCTGTCCAAGCTGATTGAGACCTCTGGGCCTCTGAACTCCTCGTGGCCAGCTGCTTAGGCAATTGCCACCACAGGTTTGGCAGCTGTAACTACACCATTTTTCTAGGGTGTTGTAGCAACACCTGCTCAGTGTATGCCATGACACTTGGGGCCTGGTCAGAGCCCTTCACCCATGCAGGGTCTTTGGCATTCTCACCTCCTTCAGAGCACAGCAGCCTGCGTGGGCCCCCGGCGAGGCCTGCTGGCCCTCAGCCACCCAGCTGAATGCCCTGCACTAGGTATGGACAGCAGCTTGCCCAGCGTCCTGCATGCTGGGCACAGTTTGGGAGGTGGCAGCACAAATATGGGCAGAAGTAGGTCTGGAAAGCTTGGGTAAGAGGTTGAGGATGTTGGACTAAGAAGTAGGGGAGGGGATTAAGGATAGGAGGACAAAATTCAGAGAGGTATACGGATATAGCAGGTGTACCATCTCATTGTGGTTACATACTGGTATCTGGTAAATTCATTGCTGTAAATACCTGTACATTTGCAGTTTCAGTACTAATACATTGCTCCATAGTGATTGCTTATTCTCAGGAGTAGCCATAGTATGAAACAGCAGGTCAGTGATGGCAGCTTATTTCCAAAAATAAGCAATTAGTACTGATGAAGATGACCACTGGTCAAAAGGTGTGAACAGCTCCCACATCCCCATAACTAATGGATAGTGGCAGCATGCTCCAAGTAGTAATTAATCACTGTCTTGAGCTAGGCAGCACTGATTCCACCAACAGAAATTTGTTCCTAAGATTCAAATACTTCTCCATGGAATTTCCTGTAATTCAATATCTTCCATGTATGTGCTCCTTCCTGAGTACCCAGCAAATGTCTTGGTAACATGCTGATGCCATTGACTTGCCTGGGCTTTCTGGCTGTCTGGCAGAGCCATTTAAGTTAACCTGTACTGCTCTGCTATAAAATGGACTGGAAGCACTCACGCAGATAGTTACTAGGTAACAGCTGTGAGGATGCAAGAATCAGCTTCCCAAATTGTTTTCATATGCAAGTCTTCTGGGTAAAAGGTTTGGGCCATTCCCAGGAAAGCTGATTTAAGTCTTGAGGTCTGAGTGGTGTGCTGATTTACTTCATTGGTGACTGTAATTACCCTGTGCTCAAGTTCCCAGTTATCATTTTTGTTTCAAGAGCATTTGCTGTGTGGATGCTTAGAGTAGTAAACCTTAAATTTCAGCTCATTGACATATTGTTGCCATACAAAAATGCCTCTGCATTTGTCCTGAAATTCCCCCTGCTCAGACCAATAATGCCATTTAGTTTCAGCACTTTAATTCAGCACTTACAACTGCCCTTCCTAACTGCACTTCAGAGACAAAGTCACTAGCATGTACCTTAACTATAAGTCCACACAGCAGACCTTTCCTTGCAATATTTTTATCCTTATTGTCTTAATGACACAGACCACTGGTTCATACCGCTTTATGTATTCCAACTCTGTATCATGTTAATTTATTTTAATGGAAAGAAGACATGAATTCTGTTAAATAAAAACTTCATTCTGTAAGCTTACATTTTTCACTCTAACATTCAACTATGCCTAAAGGAAGGAAATGTTTCATTTATTTTATAGGAAAATGACATTAAGCAGCAGAATTTATCCTGCAGGACAGAAAGAATTTTAGAGTAATGTCCCTATGGTATTTTTACAGTGAAAATTATGAGTGGCTGCTTTCAGTCAGAATTTTGATATTGCTTTCCACTGATAAGAATATAAACCAATGAGAAACAATTGAAAGTATATTGAATAGACAACTCTTATGCTGTTGATTCCAATCATTATTAGATGATATATAATGGAATAGTAATGAATCAATTTATTAATGCAAGATGAATTGAAATTATTCTAGAATAATGCTAGAAAAATGCCTTTGTCATTTTTGAGAGGGAAAAACCAAAAGAGGTGACTCAGGGGTGACCTTATCCCCCTCACCAACTCACTGAAAGGTGGCTGTAGTCAGGTGGGGGTTGGTCTCTTTCTCCAGGCAACAAACTGACAGAATGAGTGGACACAGTCTCAAGCTGAGCCAAGGGAAATATAGGTTGGATGTTAGGAAAAAGTTTTTTACATTGGGGAGTGTAAAAATGTAAAAGTTTTAAAATGGGGATAAAGTATTGGAATGGTCTGCCTGGGGAGGTGGTGGAGTCACCATCCCTGGATGTGTTTAAAAATAGATTGGATGTGGGACTTTGTGCCATAGTTTAGTTGAGGTGTTAGGGCTGAGTTGGACTGGATGATCTTGTAGGTCTCTTCCAACCTAGTGATCCTGTGATTCTGCGTGTGTGAGGTATGTCAGACTATGAGAAATTCTAAGTAACTCAATCTCTATGTAGTTTTTGTTATTTCCTTTATTCTTGCTATAGTGTTTTCCAGTATGTTATGCTACACCCTTTTCACATCAGGCTTCTTTCTATGCTGAAAGGAAGTTACGCTGATTTTCAGTGTACCTAATATCTATGGAAAAAATGGGAAATTAAATCTCTCGTTTCCTCTTTGTCTGCCCATGTGACACTTCACCTCTTTTGATTAAGTCCCAGAAAACAGATTTAGTCCCAGAGAATAGATAGAACAATTACTTGTTCCTGTGGGAGCAATTACAAAATGGTTGGATTATCCTGGGTATGAAAGGTTCAGTGTAGAAACAGAAATTACTCTTCATTTCACTGGCATGGGGTGGTATCATAGAACCATACAATCACAGAATTATTTGGGTTGGAAGAGAACTTAAAGGTCCTCTATTTCCAATCCCCCTGCCATAGGGAGGGGCACCTTTCACTAAATCAGATTGCTTAAAGACCCTTCCAGCCTGGCCTTGAACCAGGGATGGGACATATTCTGGTACCTCCTCAACATCACAGGAAAATATTTCTTCCCAATAGCCAATCTAAACCTGCTCTCTTTCAGTGTGAAGCCATTCCTTCTTGTCCTTTCACTACATGCTCTTGTAAATAGTCTCTCTCCATCTCTCTTGTAGACTTCCTTCAGGTACTGAAAAGCTGCAATTAAGTCATGCCAAAGCCTTCTCTTCTTCAGGCTGAACAGCCACAATTGTCTCAGCCTTTCCTTATGGGAGAAGTTCTTCATTCTTCTCCAACAGGTCCATGTCCTTCCTATGTTAGGACCCCAGAGCTGGATGCAGCTCTGCAGGTGGGGTCTCAGCAGAGCAGAGCAGAACAGAGCAGAGCAGAGCAGAGGGGCAGAATCGCCTCCCTCACCCTGCTGCCCACACTGCTTTGGATGCAGTCCAGGACACGTTTGGCTTTTTTCTGGGTCATGTCCAGCCTCTCATCCACCAGTATCGCTCAGCCTTTTTTGTCAGGGCTGCTCTCAATCCATTCTCTGACCAGCCTGTACTTATGTGTGAGATTGCCTTGACAGAGGAATAGCACTTTGCATTTGGAGTTGTTGAACCTCATGACATTCAGGGGTGTCAACTGCATGACTCATCTTGATGCCATCTGCAAACTTGCTCAGGGTGCATGCAATCCCTTTGCCTATGTCATTGATGAGGACATGGAACAACACAGGTCTGAATATGGACTGCCAAGGCACTTCAAGTGTCACTGATTTCTGCCCAGACATTGAACTCTTGACCATTACTTCCAGGACATGACCATTCCTTATTTGCTGAACAGTCCACCCACAAAATCCATCTCTTGCCAATTTAGAGAGAAGGATGTTATGAGAGATCATGTCCACCTGCTTACAGAAATCCAGAAAAAAGATATCTGTAGCCCTTCCCTTGTCCACTGATGGAGTCACTCCATCACAGAGGGCCACTGGGTTGGTCAGGTGGGACTCGCCCTTGGTGAAGTCGTGCTGGGTACCCTGAATCACTTCCCTGTCCTCCATGTGCCACAGCAGAGTTTCTAGGGTGATCTGTTCCAGGATCTTCCCAGGCATAAAGAGAATGTTGATAAGTCAGTAGTTCCCAGGGTCCTCCTTTCTACACTCCATAAACTGGATACTATATTTCCCTTTTCCTAGTCCCTTGGAAGCTCACCTGACTGCCATGACTTTTCAAATGCCAGGGAGAATGGCTTGGAAGCTGCGTCAGCCAGTTTCCTCAGGACTTTGGGATGCATTAACAAGTGTATGTTCAGGTTCCTCAGATGGTCATGAACCTCACCTTTACTTACAGTGGGAGGAATTTTGCTTTCCAGGTCCCTATCCTGGTGACCATCAACTTGAGATGTGTGGGAAGAGGGATTTCCAGAGGAAACTGATGCAAAAATATTGTCGCACACTTTAGCATTTTCCTTGTCTATACTTACTAGTTTTTCACTCATGTTCATCTGTGTGGTTATGACTTCTTTGACCTTCTTGTCTGATAAACCTTTAGAAGCCTTTCTTATTATTCTTTGTTTCTCTTGCCAAGTTCATCGCCGTGCTTTTGCCTTTCTCAATACATCCCCACACAACTGGATTGTGTCCTTATGCTCTTCCTAGATTATCTGCCCACGTTTCACTGCCCGTATATTTGCTTCTTGTTGTTTAGTTTGACCAGCAGTTCTCTACTTAGTTATGTTGTCCTTTGCCTGATTCCTTACACCTGGGGATCACAATCTCCTGCACTCTATGGAAAGCATCCTCAAAGATCTTTTTCACTTTCTTGTCCCTGAGGGTTGTTTCCCTACTCTTTAACTCCTTGAAAAGCTGGAAGTGTGCTTTCTTGAAGTTTAGGCTCCAGATTTTACTCTTCTTCTGACCCATATCCCTCAAGAAGTGAACTCCCCTAGCGCATGATCACTGCAGCCTAGGCTGCTTTCAATCTTGACATTCCAGATTGGCTCACTTACATTAGCGACTACAAGATTCAGTAGCACGTGCAACTAGGGTCACACGTAATTTTTCTCCAGAGGAGTGTGTTGGCGAATTCCTGAAGCTTCTCCTGTTCTGCAGCAAGTATTCTCTAATCTGCTAGTGCTGAAATCAGTGAAAATAGCCTAGTCATATACTTGATTCACACAATCATGCTGAATAACTTTGGCTGTGGTTAGAATAGGATCAAGTGTTTTTGACAATCAATACTGTTCATTAGGCATGGAAGTTTCTCCCTGAATTCAGTCACTCCTTAATTTTTAGAGCAATCAAACATTTGGTTGAGCTCTAGGCTTTTTTCAGAAAAATAATCTGAAGCTTTTGACTTCTTGTGTAGTGTAATGTCCCAATGAGATTTTTTCCTACTTTGTTTTCTGCCTTGCTGCCTGGCTTTCCTTTCTCTCTGCATCTCACTATTCTGAAAACAGGACAAAATAGCTTACTGCTTAATGAAACTGCAAACAATTTTGACTGGAGGGAATTTTGGAGATGCTTGAAGTTAAATGGTAATGCCCACTTCCAGTGCGTCTGCTTTCTCCTTTCAGAGGAACAAGGAAGATAATGTGCTGTGGTGAGCACAAAATTTTGCACTGATAAACCCCTATTCTTAGGGAAAAAGTGTTGGGGGGGAACTGGGTGGGGGGGGAGGATAGAGAAAGGACCCATGTAGCTCATTAGTACACCATGAATCAGAAGAATGTCAAGAATTCTGAAGGCATTATGGCACAGTTTGGCATCTCCTTAAGCCAACACTGCAGACCCAAGAAGTGTGCTGGATGTCAAGCACGAAAAAATGTTGTTATGTTGACATGAGTACTTATTATATTCAATTCATTATTTATCTGGTCTGAAGAAGTAATCCGCGGCAATGGCTTGGTTAAATATTAGCACGTTGTTGAGAGAAATGTACAAAATATTCTTAAATTATTAATCTAAATTGGATTTGGTTTGCTATTACGGAGGTAAAGAGCTAGAGCAAATTAGGTCATAAGAACATTCAGGTTGCTTTGTGAGATAGCAGTGGAGGTAGATATGCTAGACTGCATCTTCAACAAAATAATCTCAAACTTAGTCAAGCTACTGATATGTCTAACCCGAGTGTAAGATGTCTCAGTGTAAAACAATCCCACAAAAAATACTTTTGTATCTGGTAATCACAGAAACTATCTCTATGTAGACATACTAGACAACTTCAGAATTTTCAAGCAGGGCTTCTTTTCACCCATTAGGTGATATCTTGCAACCTCAGGTCATTCACATCAGTTTATTTTTCAGTACCAACTAGTACTTGGTGTGCCTAGGTAGTCTTCCACTCAGTCAGCCTTTCTAACTTTTTTAGCAGTTAATCCAAAGACTTTTTAGACTCTGTGTTGGTTGTGACTGAGATTGAGCTAATTTTCTTCACAGTGGCAGGTATGGTGCTGTGCTTTGGATCTGTGCTATGCACAAGTTTGATAATACAGAGATGTCTTTGTATCTGAGCATGTCTTGCACAGAGAAAGGGCCTTTTCTGCTTTTTGTACTCCATGCTGATAATAAAGTTGGGGGTGTGGGGGAGGGGAGGGGGAAGGTATGTCAAGCTGTGTCAATGAGCTTTGCAATGTGAGAAAACACCTGAAAATATCTCAGCAAGAGTGCTATACCCAAGAGCTCTCACACTGAGCTGGAAGAGCATACCTTAGGTGAGACCTTCTCCAACATCCTAGCCAATACCAAAATTAGAATAGTAAAGATATATGTTCTGCAGGGATAGTCTGAAGGAAACATTTTGTCTGCAACTGGAAATGTCTTGCAATGCTTTCATTCAACTTAATAGAGTATCCCTCTGGCTGGGATTTTATTTTATTTCACTAATCTGAAGAATCTTCTACATTCAGAGGAGAGAAAGTTGATGGCTTCTTAAAATTGCATACTGTTGATAAAGTGTGGAAAACTTCTCTTCCTGAAAACAATATATTACATCTAATGGTAAATCACCAGCAAATTCCATTATGTTTGTGGGCTTGACATGTGATGCTTATTAAATGTAGGAACAAAGCCACTTTATACATCATAATGTTCACATTACAAATTCACTGCTTATAATGTTGCTGCAAGTGTGTATGCAATTTTTCTGAACTTATGAAATATATTTCTGACACCTCAGGTATTCATGTATGCATGCACGATATTGTCCCAGTGCAGTAAGGGAGACTTAACTGATGTCTGCAAGATTTGATTTATTACAAGTAAATATGATTGCCTTCATAATCTGATTTTATTATGTTCGGGGCTCTCGCAGGTAAACTTTTAGTAGAAGGAAGAAGACCAGTTTTATTAAACCAGTCTATTTCTGCAAACCAAATCACTTCTTGACAAAAAAAGAAGAAAAGAGAAAGAAAGAAGTAAGGTCAAAAAGAAGAAGGATGAATTTTTTATGCCAAACTTTGTTCCCCCACATGAATATTCTGGAAAGCTGAAAGTTACATTTTGTGTCTGTTAGACAAGAAGCCAGAGAAACAACACATCTGTGTCACTGAACCTCTGTAGAATCGAGGCAAATGCTACCACTGAAACTTCTGTAGTAGCAACATTATTTAAATAATGCCTCAGAAAGTCTTCCCACAAAGTGTGGCATCAGGTCTTCAAGAATTGTTCAGAAGAAGATAATATTCCATACACACTTCTGTGCACCATACTTTTTCCTTTGGTTAGGTTTTTTTAGTATATTAGAGGTGACAAATTATAAAGAACAATTCTTTCCTGAGAGGAATATGGGATTATACATATTGAGACATTTATGCAAAAATCCAGAAAAATTTACAGTAATATTCTTCTGTATCTTTCCATGCTGGTAAGCCAATTGTTATCCAGGTTAAATGCTGTCTTATTCCCCCATGAAAGTTAAAATGTTCTCCATATTGTCCAAAAATCATCTGTAGATAAAAAAAAAGTTTTATCTCTTTTATGTTGATGTCAATTAACACTCAAACAACTCACAGAAGACAATACAACTGTGGGCACCTGATTGTATGAGTGGAAGATAAATAAAATGACTAACTATTATTAGCTCTTTTACAGCTGTCTAACCAGCGTTTCAGAGAGCTGGAGAGCATCCTTTCCATAAAAATAAGGCAGCAATTTAATAGTTGTTTCACCAGAGTAATTATCTGACTTGAAACTGCCGACAGGTTATGTATGTTATTTACTGTGAGATACTCTTTCCTGGTAAGACTTTAGAAGTCTAGTATGTATCCTAGTATATATACTATGTTGTCTAGTTCTGTGACTTGTAAGGCTGCGTGTGCTCTTTTCGGCTACAGACACTTAGACATCTAAATTTAACATAAGCCTTTTAATTGAAAAACATTTTGAATGCAGTGTGGAAAACAACGTTTCAGACAGCTGGTTTCTTTACTTTTCTGCTCGTGTTTCAGAAAAAAAGAAAGTGACTTGGTAAAAGCTGCTGTTTTACTTCTTTGAACAGGACTGGAGCTTTTCTCCCACCTGTTCATTTATCATTAAGTTCCTTTTCAAATGTAAAAATTGGAAAGAAACTTGTTTGATATACTACCCCAATTCTCTAAAATCTAGTTAGCCAGCTTAATGATACTTTTGGAATGCTTACTAGTGTTTCATGGAGGCTAAGCATTTTTTTTTTAAAGTAAGAAAATTTAGGTTGTTAGGATAAGATTAGATAGGTATGTAGGTTTAGAAATGGAAACTGAGCTTCTGTTTTTGCTTTGTTGCTGATGTAGTTGGTAGGACAGTCAGTTTGGATGGATAACAGCAGATGAGCACTGAGGGTAGACCATTATAGTGATGAATTTTAAATTTTTCTTGTATATGCAACTATTTTCCTATATAAAATTTATTGCACACTGTTGTTCAAAGATATCACCTAGAGAAGCTTTTTTTTACTTTCTTTGATTGCTACTGTATTCATGATGATTTCTATCCTGCAATAACACAGACCTATTTCCAGATAATGTAGCTGTCTCAGACTTAGCTTAATTGTTGCTGTTACTATTGCTGCTCTTTAGGCGGTAAAGGCGGTAACTGTGCCTCTACATCTAAATCAGGAAGAGACACCTAACTCTGTTTCACTGTAAGCTGATTGCATGTGTTGTTTTTTAGAGAGTTATTCTTACAGCACAACAAATCCAGAATCACATTCAGAGACTGAAAAGATGTAGAACCCCAGATGTATAAATCTAAGGAGCAGAAATTCCATCATATCCAGGGGACAGATGAACTCATTGCAGTAGCTCTCAGATGGACTGGGAAAAACACCACATTATTAATGGGGGTGTATGTCTGTGTTTACTCGCATGAAATACATATTTAGATGCTGCCAGTGGGAAACAAAGCCCAGCAATAAGTCTTTATATTTCTTCAATGATGTTAATTTCTTCAGCAAAGGGTAACAAAAAGTTTAGTTACTCTGCAGACATAAGTCTCTGATACGGTATAAATATAATATGTGATGGTGGACAGTGTAATGGAATTTCATTTTTATCCAGTAGAGATGACTGTACAGAATCCATTAGTGGCTTTGCTTTGCTCTGCCACCTGTGAGTTATGCAGTCATTCCTAACTCATGAAAATGAAGTATGCTGTCCTTCCTGCCATTGGAAACCCCATATTTATGAACACATACAAGGCAGAATATATTAATGTGCATAGTACTAGCTCATCTGTGGACCTTCAGGTATACATGGACTACACATAATGTTCATGCATAGATTTTAATGTCTGGCTCTATGGCCATAATTATATAGGCCTGAGGTCAGTCTTAATGGTAAATGAATTAATAATTGTAATTGAAGATAGGCCAAAAGATGTGTTTTTACAGGGAACTCAGACAGCAGGTAGTTGCCAAAACAGGAACAAAGGCAACAATTTTGTTCTATACAATCAAATTGGAAAAATTCAGAATGTCATATAATGCAAATGACACACAGAGTCATAACAACACATTATTATCATTTATATTGCTTCATTTAATGACACCATCACTGATAAATTGAAAGTAAAATGACAATAGCATCATGCATCACTCTTTTTTTCCCCCCCTGTCTCTAATTTTTTGGTAAATATAATCCTGGCTGTAATTTGAAAGATTTCCTCATATCCTCATTTGGTACTTTCTTGTGACTTAAAACTCTGTGTGACAGGGGACTTTCTAATACCAAAACCACACTCATTGGATAGAAATAAAGCTGTTCACTGCTCTTGTTTCCTGTCAATCCAGTACATTTCACGTGCACTAAATTCAGTTTAAAGAGAAGAATCCACAGGAATTACAATTGAGTACTTGAGGTGGGTTGCTGTCTTATTTTAAAATTCTCTGTAAAATATTGAACTCATTCAGGACACAGGAGTACAGCACATATTTGACAGAATAGTCTCCCAAATGCTATAGTACAGTTTTCTGTAAATTTGTCAGTGTCCTAGCTACATTTTAACAAGCCCTGGTATTTTGGTTAAAATTTTCTTCTAAAGCTTTTCATGGGCTTCTAGAAATTGTGAAAACATCCATCAGTAAAGAAGATTCAGTACCAAGAACTGAGGGAGTGAATATTCTTTGCAAATTATCTACCACTTTCAGTTGAAAGGAGGAGACATATTGCAGCTTTCAATGGCATCTTAAACCAGTGGTGTAAGACTGGGGCATCATATGATGCCATGTGTTTAGGAAGTTTGTGATAGGCTGTGTAGGTGGTTAGTATGCCCAAAGCTACATCATTTCTCTATGCAGTACAATTATTCTCTTTAGTTTCAGATTTTGGAAAGTCAGCTAGAGGAAAGGGCTCAAATAAAAGAGTTTGATTTATATCTTCTTGCCCTGGATGTTTCTGTTTACTGCTTAATAATTTTCCTCTCTTCAACAGTTTGATTGAAATGGTTTTTAGTTAAAATTATAATTATTTAATTAATGTTTTTGTGTTCTTACTAACAAGTGTTTCAAACCACTGTGGTCACTGTTGACAGGCTTTCAAACCAAAATCCACTTAAGTTGACATAACAATAGAAAATATTCAAGATATCTGTAAGAAGAGAATGCATTGGATGTAATTTCCATTTTCTTTTTATGCAAGGGCTTACCAATACTGAAGACCACTGTTCTTCCTTCACTCTCAAAACAGACTCAAAACCTAAAAACTAAATTTTGCAGAAAAGGTCTGTCACAAAGTGTCTTGCCTTACATTGCTGCAGGATAATTCACATCTCCTACAAATAATATTATTTATTTTCTAAAAGTGTAACAGAAGGCTTTTAAAAAAGGAACAAATTATAGCTCAGTAAGTAGTAAAATCACACATTTTTCCTTATATCCTTAACAGAAACAAGTCAAAAATTCCGCTGAATTTTGCATATTCCAGTACCTGTCTTTGTTAATGATTGATTATGGAATGATCATCAGTTTCTGCAAAAGGCCATAATTTTGATAATTTTCAGCATTTCTATGTTAAATTTAATAAAATGGAGGAGAATAACAAGAATATATGGGCATGGAGCAGATGTATTTCCTGACTCCATCTCCATACTTCTGACTCCATTTATATATATATATATATATGTATGACTTGCTGACAGTGTTTGAAGGGGCTATTAAACCCTCAGTTTCCTAGGCTTGATCTAGCTACTGAAGCTTAAGAGTAGATGACATAAAAGGTATCAGCCAGAGCATATGAACTACAGCCAGTTGTGGTTGTTCTTGAGTCTGAACTCACACTTATTACATTCCTTTTTCTAGGAGTGTGGGGGTTGGGTGGCGCTCTTGTCCTTGGTGCTTGATGGGGTTGGGCTATTGAAAAAAAGAGGGGTGAGTCTATGAGAATGGTGTATCGAGTCTGAATGCATATTAATGTGACAGGGCTCTGGGTCGTTGTGGTTGTTGCGTGAGTGTCTGGTCTGACTCTCTCTTATATTCAATGTGGGGGGGGCCTTGTCTATGGTCCTGAAAAGTCACCCTGACTGTCCAATGAAAATGGGTATGGAAATATGTGCCCAGACATTGACTTAGCTGATTACTCTTAAGGACTGCTTTGCTGTGGGATAGAAAAACTTCTGAGCTGACTGGGGAGTCCTGCATTGTAGAATGATGGATGACTCATAAAATTCTGTGGAAGCATTTAATTTTGTGATCATTTTGGGATAAGATTATATGTTAAATTCAATTATTTTTTGCTCAATTTATTTAATTGTCCTTTCTTTTTTAAGGTAACAGTCTAAGGCTATATCCTCATGGTCTGTTTCTCAAAGATACAGGTTTGCTCTGCACAAGTTCTGAGTAGACTGGAAATTTTTGCGCATGGGTTAGCTCAAGACTGAACCCAAGCTAATAAATTCTGCCTCTGATTAGTGCATATTAAACTGGGCTTTTTGCAATGCTGAAGTATTATCAGGGCTTTGCATCTGGTCAAGGATAGAATGGACAGACCAAGCTTGCTTAAACAATTAAAAATTTGTCCCTCTTGCTCACAGTCTTTTTCATGTGCTCTATCTTTGAACATTTTACATATGCAAAACTTGTCTGACCTAAGCATATGACTAATGGTATTTCCACAGCTTTTTGTAGCTTGAACAAGGTAAAAGGCTTTATGCTCCCAAAAGATACAGAAATACAGCAAAGCCTGAATGGAAAAACCTCTTGACCTCACCATCTCTTTTACTGTCCATAAGTGTTCATAGACACACAGAAATTTTCTATTCAGTTAAATAAAGTGTTAAATGACTGAAAGCAGGGACCTGTAATGGGAAATGTCAAGCAACCTCAAATTGAGGTAACTTTATGAGTACGGTCTAGAAAAAAGCTGAAGATGTGCTGTTCATTCTTTTCAGTTCAGAGAAGCATGTGGTTCTGGGGCAGAATTACTGGGGGATCATTTGGCACAGACTATCAGTCTTTTCCTTTTTGTTGCTGAAGCAGAGAATTGTGAAAAATTATTAAAAACTTGACATACATTATAAGACCTGGATTCTTCAGCTATATATACAAAAGCGTTTATCTGATAAAAGAGTACAGAGTATATCTGATGCTATTTGATCCTAAACAGCATTCATTCCCTCCACTGCAAAATGAAAACCTAAGTTCAGACAAAAACTTAATGTTTATTACATGCAAGTCTCAACATTAATATCTGTCCAGTGAAGCAAACAGCTTCACCTCAAGCTGACAGATGTCTAACATGGTGAACTATATCTTAAAACAGCCATAAGTAAGTCAATGGGACATAACCAAGCAAAATATAGAATAAACTCAGTCTTTCTGATACAGTGGAGTTGCCTGTTAGAAAGGGAAACTATAAGGCGGTTTTCAAAAGAAGAACTACTTTGAAGGTGCTATTGATCTCACAAAGGTGAGACTGAACCACAAAGATGCTTTCTTTAGAGTGGAAGACTTGCATCCTTTAGTTCCCACAGGCGAGGCTTGACATTAAATAAGTCCAAGGAAAATCCTGCATAGTCCTTCAAGTACGGAAAGAAATTGCCTCATAATACATAGCAGCCAGCCACAATGGGAATCAAGAACAATAGAGGAGAAAGTCAAAAGATCAATCCTAACCACATTGTGAAGGCCTCTGCCAAGAATAGGCTTTCTATATTGGATGCTAATCCTCAGATACATTTCAATGTCTTTTTTGAGCCTGTTGCTCCACGTAGTGTTTTTTGAAACTTTTTACATTGGTCAACATATGTATATATCATCAGGCAAACAAATTTGAATGTAATTGCCAAGGTGAGGAAAAGGAGTGGGAGGGTCAGGAGTTCATGAAAACATACATAAAGAAGTTGCAGATTATGCTTCTAGGAGAAACAGGGTTTGTGGTTTTCCTGTCCCTGACTATAACAGATGTCTGCTTCTTACATCCTAGTAAAACAGGAGGTTTTCTGGATCCTGATTTTAATCTCTTATTCGTGTTTATATGAATGTGGGTGTTTTCAGGACATCCCTGGACAGTTATTAAACTACTGACCGGTGGAGGCTCTGCTACAGATGGATTTAATTCAAGACTGGAGCTATTATATTAATGGGTTTAATTTAAACAGGACTAGCCTTGCTGGCCAAATTACTGCCATTTAAATCAATTGGCTTAGGGGAAAAAACAGCCTGACCATAGCCATTAGCCTTCAATTTATTACTGTATCAGTTTTAAACTGGGTAAGGCATATTGCTCAGTGTCTGTCCTCCTGTCCTTTGGTGCTGCTTCCTCTCCCCACCATGCAGTAATAAAAGACCTACAGGGCAAAGAAAAAAAAAAAGAAAAGAAAATCCGAAACATCACATTAATTTAAAGTCAATGTTTCATGAGCAAAGACCAGGTATCTTGTGAAAGAGACTCTCCATAGGATCCAATACTTGCCTTTGATGTCACCTCATTAAATTGAGATTCAAATGATCTAACAGATGTATTAGTTTAAAAAGACATTTTACTGCATTTTTTTAAGATATAAAAAAGTTGCAATGTCTTTTTTTTTTTTTTTTTAACACATTTCAACCTGATTCAAATAGAAAAGCAAAAGGGAAGAAAATGCTTTAGATGTGCTCTTTTGATTTTTTCCAATCTTGCCTGAATAAAATGGAATGGGAGATCAAGAACACTCAATTAATTTCAACACTGGGTGTCAGAGGGAAAAGTAGAGGGAGGAGGGGGGAATATTATAGATGCACAACACTTAACAAATGCATAGATTGAAAGAAGGAAATATGGGGGGGGAAGAGATAAAAAACCATGTCTATATTTTATTGCACTCAGTAAGCTTTTCACTTGTATTTATAGCTGCAATTATATCTCAATGAGGTTTGTCTACAGTGTTGGCTTCACGCTAATTTTCCCCCTCACTGCATTCTTGGAATAGCCTCGGACTGTTTATGAACCAGACATATTGACCTCATTTACAGCTAGCAGTTTAAATCCATAATTTTTCCACCCACAATCCCTCTTTGACATTCCGGCAATGCGGCCGGCTCACTGAGACTGAACTAAAAGTCTCACACTTCATTGAACACCATTATGCGGCTTTATGCTTATAAGCCTGTTTCCCTCAGCTGCCTTTCAGCTTTGCTGGAGATCCGTTTGGCCACAGGCCGGCAGTGATTAACTGGAAGAATCCAATAAATCAGCCTGTCAGCCAGCAGGCTCTCCTCACTGTGTCTACAAATCGACATTTGGATTTGCACTCTCTTTTTTCCTCCCCCTTTGCTCTCATTCCTTCCCTCGCCTGCCTCCCTCTTTCAGTCCTTCCTTTGCCTGCCTTTCTGCCTTTCTTTACTCAGCCCCCATCATCATCTTCCCCTCCCCCATCACACACCCTCCCTGAGGGCAGCAGGTTGCCCCTTTTCTCCCCACTAAAAGGTGAGCTTGAAAGAAGGCTATTATTAGCATGGCTGGACCTTGCAAACAGTCCTTTGGTGAAACAAGTTGTTTTTGAATTGTGTGGTTTTGAATTGAGAGCCCCTCTATTTCCACATTTCATTTAAATTCCATCCTCCCCACACTCCACACTCCACACACACAACACACACATACACTTCACACACACACACCTCATTAACTCTTGCTGTTCCACTCACATCAGACAGAGAGTAATGGAGGTGATTGAGAGGGAGAGAAGGTTGACTTTCTTGCACTGGCTTTCCCTGTTAAAATCCCTGTTTATCTGCTGTTAAAACAACAGGCATAGAGAGAGCACAGGAAAACGGGTTGCCTACCACTGAGCACAAGAGCAATGACTCTTCAAGCTCTGTGTAACCTGACCCTTTCTGCTGCTTTTATTTTAGAAAGCTATAATTAGGTCCTCTGCTTGTTTGTTTGTGTGGGTTCTTTTCCTCTGATTTCAGATCTTTGGTAAGTGCTGCAGTGGCAGCCAGCCTGCTCCCACAGTGTCATGCTTGTGGGCATGCTTCCAGGTGTCTCTGTCTGCCTATTGCTGTTTCACAGGGATCCTGATTCCCCCTACTCCCCTTCTCTCTCCCCCGACTTTGACTGTGGTTCTGAGAGAAGGAAACCTGGACCCCAAGTGCCTCCTTTTTTATGGGCTCTGTATGACCAGACAGGGCACTTCCCTCCACTTCCCTCCTCCAGCATGCTCCTGGTCTTCATTTTGGGCAGTGCTGGACTCTCCTCCATTGGTATACCCATGGAGGCCACCTTGTTGTTCCATCCATCTGCTCTCTGAGCACAAATATTTTCTTGGCATCTGGAGGTCAAACAAAGCACTGCCTAGCAGCTGTGGGGAAGGAGACCACCACAGATTCTGAAATCTCCTGGGACAGCCTCACTGGGAGCTCCTCATTGCCATCACAGCACTGTTGCATCCAGCACGTGTGGCACAGAGGGCAAAGCCCTGGGCAAAGATCAGGGCTGGAGATGATGATTGGCTAGCCTTCTGCTAGCCACGCAATTGCTGGCTGTGACAGGTGGTGACACTCTGGATATATCTGCTGTCTCTCCAAATGTTCCTAGAAAAGAGAGAGAAAGCTGGACAGACCTGCCTGTCTCATCTTTGGATGAAATAAAAAAATTAAACCCCAAATGTTTGGGTTCTCAAATTCACACTAAAGAAATTGCAAAACCTTTAAGGCTTATGTAGACATGATTTCTGAACCTGAGAGAATTTCAAGCTGTCAGATGCTGACTGTTCCCAAGGGAAAGTCTTGGGAATCTTTTCTCGCTCAAGGATTATTTGTGTAAATAAGGAATTACTTTCCCAAAACAAGACACAGATGTTCTGAGGATGCTGTCTCTCATGTCCCGCCAATGGGATGAGGTAGGTGTTGTTCCATCTACCAATCAGGATGACCTGATCGGAACTGCTTATATAAAGGCTGAGAAAACTCCACAATAAAGACTTTTTTTGCCTCACGAAAAACATCTGTGTGTATTATTATCTCGGAACCCTCGCAATACTTCATGTCCTCTAGAAACAGGCTTATTTCTTCTCTCCCATTCATCTGGGTAGAAGTCCCATTCACCCTCTCCTACAAACTTTTGCCTTTCACAAGCCCTATGCTAAGGATCCATGAACACATTATTGACCCTAATAGGGTCTACAGTGGTAGACCCTAATACAGGGAAGGAAGGACAATTGGGAACTGCCTGGCCAATTATCCATGGGTGTGCTGGCCCTTTGAGTCCCAGCATGACCTTTGACTAAAGCTGCTATTTGGCTCTATGAGAAGAGATTAGGTTGTATCAGTAAAATTAATTGTGACTTAGATATGAGAGATGCATGCAGGTCCAAAAATACTAAATTTTTGGGAGTGTCTGGTAGCTCACAATTACAGCCCCACTATGAAGGCAGTAAGCTGTGGGATGCAGGCAGACAGAACTATTATGTGGTATTTAACTGGTGGGTCCTTCTCACCTCCTTTCTCTTCAGATGGCAGACAGAGTAACTTCTTCATCAAAACCCACTACTATCATAATTTTTTCTTCTTCACGGTTTCACTGGAATGGTGACTATCTCTCTCTTTTCATTTACATTGCACTGCTTTATTAAAAATAGATGAAAAAAGCATGTGAAATGTCTTGCTTCAGGTCAGAAGATAATTTTATTTAGATTTCAACAAACCAAATATATAAAAGGAAAGAAAATGGCATTTTCACTGAAGTACACTACATTGTTATTTCCTTATTTGCAAAAAAACCCATATATTCTTTGGCAATAACTGATAAAAAGTAAAAAATATGCAGCTGACATGAAATTTGTCTTTTTAAGAATATGTATATACTGCATATAACTTCTCACTACGTTAACTAACTATTTAACAAGCCACACTTCAGACCTTGATGAGATACTGTAGTGATGTATTCCTCAAATTCATTATAGACAAAAGGCCTTTCTGAAATTTGGTTGCATTCTATTTTCTCCAGCTCTCATGTTATTTGAAAGAATAAATCTGAGCTGACGATTTACTTTCTCAAAATTGTTCTATGTGCCTCTGACTTCATCCTCCATGAATTAAAAAAATCTCATTTTGCCTTTATATATATATCATGTCTCTCCCTGATTTTATTTTGTTCTTCAGCCTCTTCTATTTTATATTTATTTCTTTCACAAGAAAACATGTTAGGCCAAATTTTCAGACTCTGAAAATATTTTTGAAATAATTTCTGTTATTGCATAAAATTTTTAAATTATTATAATTTATGAGTTTTCCTTATTTATAGAAATTGTACCAAGAAATTACTTATAAAAATATTCTAAACTTCCATAAAATTCTTAACATGGAATGTAGTAAAAAACAGCAGGTTTTGAGAAATGCAAATAAAAACCACTCAAAATTTCATTTTTCTTCTCTATCTCGAATTAATTTTCACTTTTCAATATAAGCCCTAATTTTTAAATACCTCTATCTCTGTGTGCTTAGTTATTAGATTCCTGATTGACACTGAATTTTAAATTATTTATTTTGAGTTGATGTCAATGTGTTTGTTTTAACTCCTAAGTTTAGTATATCTCACCCCTATCTCTTAAGTACAGCTTATGTTCAGTTTGATATGAAGTAAAATGATACTTCAAGCTGGAGACTCTTAATTAGAAATAAAATTATTTGTTTTATACTTAACGTATAGGTTTTCTTGCACTTCTTAAAGAGGGAAGAATTACAGCTCTTATAACTGGACTTGTGGGCACACTACAGCTGTCTTTAAACAGCCAGAGTAGAGCACCAGTAACTTTAATATCTTTCTACTTTTATTTTACTTATTGATGTGGGGGATACATGTAATACCTATATAGAATATATGGTGAGGGAGGTGTGTATAAATATATATATACACACACATATGAATATATATATATGTGTGTGTATAAATATATATATACACACACATATGAATATATATATATGTGTGTATATATATATATATATATATATATATATATATATATACACATACATACATATATACATATATATACATATTACCACCTTGGTAGCTGAGGACTTGAGAAAAGCAGTTCCAAGGGATTTCATGGCTAGGCTGAAGGAAATTGGACAGAAGGAAGATTGCTTAGAATGCACTGGAGAAATGAAAGCTACCTTCCTAGAATGACAGCACAGAAGAACACAATACCCAAACCTACTCTGAACCCTTACTAGCCATGATCTGGGATTTCTACTCCTCATGTCCTTGATATGTGAGTTGATCCTGATGGAGATCCTGTTTGGTCAAGATCCGCTTGCCATGTCTGGGCAACACACAGAGAGCTGTGTACAGCTGGGGCCACCCAGGTGTGTGTCCAAGAAAATCAAGCAGCTGTGGCTGTGGCAGAGGTGGATAGAAGCTGTAAGTTATTTATTCCCCTCAATAGATGGTAAAATACTGGTCTGCCTCTCTTGGCAACCAGGGTTGCTCAGGAATGACCATACTTCCAGTATTTTTGCTGTTTGCAGCATTACTTAGCACTGCCTGCCCCAGGGGCCTGGCAGAGGTTAAGAAGAGGTCAAGCTGCCATAAACTTGACCATGCTAAGAGTGAGGACTTGTGTCTGTATCCCCTATTGTGCTCCTAGTCTCTCTTCTGTTTAAGCAGTGTGCAAAAAGATATTTCTGGGTATTTGGATGTAAGCATTTAGGCAGTTTAAAACCTATCAAATACAATAAAACTGATTAATTAATAGTGGTCACTTTGCACTACTGATCCTGGAAATATCTGCCTTCTAGTGTCTGCTACTTGCAGTCTATGAAGAGGAGTTCCCTAGCCAAATGGACATTTTCATGCTTAAAATGATGGAATTCAGTCTGATCCATGTCCACCTTGAATCATTATTCCAAATGGCAGCATGCTATTTCTTACTTACTACTGACTTCTATTATTGATTGCCTTTCATGACTTAGTCAACAAATACACTTTAATCCTGGGTGTCCTTTCAAGCCAGATCTGACGGGTCTAAGTCGCATCTAAATAACCTTAAGGGAGGAACTGATTGTCTTTTAACTATGCTAGCTTTATTATTTCTGCATTATTTTAGCATCAAACTGAACTGTTTCCAACAGCTGCTGCTAAATTTGCAAGGCTTCAGAAGCCACTAAACATCCTACTCTAGCTTAGATGGAAAGGTAAACTGTTGCACGATTTATTTATTTTTTATTTTTTTTTTCTGTACAGCAGAGTGCCTTCAAGTTATCTCATTAAGACTGTATTTCACAGCTATGATGTTGCCACTTCCCTGCAGGCCTCAATATCTTTGATCAGAGATCCAGCCTGAAAAATAGAGGCTTCAGGCTGAGTCCAAGGGAGGCATGATAACATGTGTTCTTGCTCCCTTTTCGTGAGGAGAAGCTAACTAGTGTGTTCCTTGTCCTCTGCTGCAGAAAGAAATAGCCCTTTTATTACATACACACGCACATACACACACACAGTTCCAACACTTCAATTCAGACTTGTTGCTGCTCTGCCTCCTTCACTGGCCACATTCTGGCTGTATTGGCAGGAGCAGTAGCACAAGGGTAGAAGAAGAGGCAGCATTTCAGGTGTCACTCTGACAGGGTGACAACAATAGAAAGTGCTGTGGGTTCACAGCAGTGGGAGCAATAGCTGAGAACACCAAGTGCAGCCTGTAAATAGGGAAGAGCATGCCCCAAGCACGCTTATCCCTTGTTTGACACTTGATGGCTGCTTAGAAAAAAAGAGCTAACTGCTTTTTCCTCTGCTGAGGCCTATAAAGGGTGTGTGTTCTTGCCCATATCATGCCTGTATTCATGACAAATTGAACACAAACTCTTGTATGCTGTCTAAGCATATAATTTCGGGTATTAGATGGGCTGCTGGGAAGACACAGCTTATCTTGTAACTCTCATATCTCTCAAATAGCCCAACTGGAGCACATGTAGAATCTGAATACAGAGTCATGTATGACACTTTTAATTGCTAAAGTGAAGCACTTTCAATTCCTGGCAAAGAGGTTTCTGCTGCTGACATTAGAAAACCAGTAATATGTCTGTACTATAACCACTTAATTATACACAGAGGCATAATCACAAAATGTGTCACTACTCTGTAAAAAAATTCTGTCTGTGAAACTTGTATAGAGGCATCCATAGAAATATGAATTGTATTTCATTCTCACAAACATAATTTTCAGAAGTGACTGAAAAAACAGTTTCCTTCCTGTGGGGACTATCCCAGTATCAAAACTGGTTTTTTTTCTAAGCTGAAAAGCAGAAGAAGAATCTCTCTAGAACAGAATATTACCAAGGAAATATCAAGAATTAATGTATGAAGATATTTTAATTTCTATCAGTGTGAAACCTTGTCTCCTTCATCACTCTTCAATGGAATAGTGTGTGTGGAAATGGGAAAAAGACTGATTTGGCACAATTTGCTTCTGTCATTTGAAATTTAACTAGATTCTGTAATGAGGTGAGATGTTAACAGTTTGCTTTTCTATCTCCATTTGCACTCAGACATTCCATAAATAAACAACATTCCCTTCTTATTTTTGCAGAAACCAACCCAATAAATCATACATGGTTAGGTATTTGAATACCATTAAAGTATTATTTCTTTAAGGTACCTATCCTACCTCTAGTGTCACCTAGAAGAAAAGCAGATTGTGGGGAATATTGTGTGGAAAAATTACCTTCATTATCTGTATACAAAATTGCACCATCTTTGACCTTTATGAAGGGTCAGGTGAGATCTGAGTAGTACTATCCAGTCCAGGCAAGGAGCGCAGATAACTAAACAGTACAATTCATACTATTAACAGCTTTAAAAAAATAATAATATGTGTGCTACCACCTGCTTTATTTATGTTTGTTTGTGCACAGCTTCAGGAGCTGATAAGGCTAGACATGTGTGGATGTAAGGCTTACTGAAATGGGCTGAGAAAACCTGAGAGATACCCATTATGATTACTAAGTAGTATTAGAGGGAAAGAAAGGACAGGAAATTAGATGAACTATTTCTTCTGTTAAGATCCTCCCAAAAATTCCTTCTCTCCTCAAGCACAAGGCATTGCCCATTAGTGGGCTCTCCTTGGAAGAGTGGTCAAGGGATCATATTGATCAAAATAAACTGAATTACCTATGACATAATTTATGTATTCACAGCAAGATACACATAAATGGAAGGAAAATAATTAGTAATTCCAAGCACCATGGTGATGATGAGACACCTGCAGGATAATCATCCAAATCAAATATTTGTCTCAGCTTCTTCAGATGATCTATCTGTTCCTGTAGCTGCTGAATGTCAGTGGTGCAGAGCGTGTGCTGAAAGGCAAGACTGCCAGCTTGACAAAGGCAGGAATCCTCCTCCCACATGCAGCAGCAAAGCTCTCTTTCCCTCTCACTATCATGCTTTGCCCTCAGCAGCAGTCTAAATTTTGAAGGGAATCAACAGTATTGCATTGCATGAAAAAAGAGAGCCTAATTTACTCAATGCTTGGCCACAAAACTTACACACTGAGCCACTTACAATAAATTTGTAGAAATCATTTTTCTTCATCTATATTATACTTTATGTAAAGGATATTGGCTTTCTGAGGCTCTCAGGGCATATCAATATGTGATATTTTGTCTCAGACAGAAACTTCTCTTCAGAAGAGCTGCTTTGTATTTTTAAAATCTTAGTCAAGGAAAGTCTAGCTTGAAGGCAGGCCAAATACAGAACAATGTGCTTATTTTCCTCAAGTATCTGGGAAAATAATTAACTTGGGTTTTTCCAATTCACTGAAAGGGCATATTCATTTGACTGGGAATTTCAGCCGTGTCTAGGACAGACAGCTATCTTCCAAAAATTAGGGGAAATGCTAGATGGTCTTGAAATCAGACATTTGAAGGAGGTTTCCAGATGTGGACTCAGCGCTGCCCTTTGCACCAGTCATGGAGATTTATAATAAATAATAAATGCAGTTTATTCTTTTTCTACAAAAAAAAAGTAGAGTTGGAACCTTTCATGTTGACAAACATTGCCACACTGCAGGAAACATTCACATTCAATTGTGGATGCTTCCAAAACCCATTTGGGGTTCACAGGAATGCCAGCTGTCGGATGCTGTCAAATAAAGTTGCTGAATCAACATCTAAATCTGTTTTGTTTCTGCTTCTAATGTGTGGCAAATTTCCATGGTTGTGATGGCCACTATACTTTCTCAGCAAAGGTTTTGTGTGGCTCTCTGGGATCACAGAAATAAAGATCTGGAGTATGTGTAGGTTTAAGAGATATTTATACATCCTACAAGGTGTGCCTGCTTTTTTTACCTACCTGAGAAGAAACATATCCTGAAATCACATCACACATATGGGGTAGAGCTTTCAAAATCTGTTAGATTCCTGAGTAATCACATAGGCTCAGGTGACCATGAAAGTGATTAGTAATTGCACTTCTATCAATGAAAATATCTCACCTAGAATTTCCAAGTCCAACTTATTTCTGAAAATTTGAAACTTCATGCCTGTGTATAATTTCACAGTAGGCAGCAATATCAAACTATTCTGTGTTTATTCTCTTTTATGAGGTTAGAAATTCATATGGATAAAGTTTAAGTACTCTGTTATATACAATGAGTACTTTTGTCATCTTGTCATTCTACCTCCCTGTATTTAATTGCTTCTCAGGTGATTTAGCTGAAAACCATCAGAAAAAAAAAAATTACACTAACAGACATGAACTCTCTCTCTTCCTCCCTCCATCCTATATTTTGAATCCTGAATATCACATAAGTATATAAATATGCATACAGTTGTGTATACTTTGGTGATAATTAAGGTTCCAAGAGAAATGAATAATCCAAGTGACTGCTTGGAAACTACTGCTGTTTTGACTGACCCATGTCTCCAAAATTTCTGAGAATACAATTGTTCAGATTGTGGTTTACCCATTGTTTTGATAACTCCAGTTATCATGTTTTCAGATATAACAAATATTATATGACTATACTACACAAATTGTTTGTGACTTCCCTCTAAGAAAATGTGTGTTTAAACACCATAATTCAGCCAAGTTGTTCCAATTTCATGTCCTTCTTTCAAAGTGAAGTGAAAACAAAAGGACTTGACAGAAGGAAGCCATGCTCATGCTCATATTTAGCTTACTTAGAAGTCTGTTTGCTCATTGATAACACATTGCTACCCTGGAGAATAGGACAGGGGTGGTTTGCCAAAGATGTTCAAATTCCTCTTAAGGCAAGCACCTAACCCATATAACCTATATATGGTATGGATTACACAAGGCTTCTTTCTCCCCCTTGTTGCCCAAACTGATGAAGTAGTGGCATAAATTCCCAAGATCCTATTTCTTCTTCTTTAGCTATAAAGCTGGCAGAAAAATAAGATCCATGTGTTGGGGTTTTTTCCCTATGCAGATCATAAGCCTAGAGATAGATCAGAAGACATGAATATGAGTTAGAGTGAATGTGACAACAGCCTGTAGCCACATTTCCTTGGGCTATAATCTTGTTAAATCTTGCTAGCTAAGCAGTCAGACATTTCCTGATACTTAAGTGGAAGGACACAGGTGAATTTAGTAGGAGTGACTGTGCTGAATTTGCTTGTTGATGTGGAGCTAATGGGTCACTGCTGATGGCATTATCACTATCTGCGGCTTCTAAATATGCTATTAGGAGAATGTGTCAAACTGAATTGTGAACTTTGAATGGAAAATCTCATTGCATAAGAAGCACTTTAAATATATCTGAATATAACTACATAACTTTAGCAGTAATTTCACTCAAATTGATTATTCAATGGAACAGTTAATACTTTGTCCCCGTTTTTGTGACATGCTAACATTTTTAGAGGGAACTCTTCTCCAGTTCATGGAACCAATGGTTTGAGATTTGAGAGTACATTTTTCTTTGAGTCATAACAAAATGCCTATGCCTCATCTTTTCTTCCCAGACACTGAACAGGAGGATTCAAATATGGTAATAAAGTAGATAATGAGAAAAAAAAATTCTGTATATGTAGACAGGAACTAAGAGAATTATGAAAATTAATTTTACATGAGATCTGGAAATGAAATCTCATTGCTAATACTGATCAGTGTCTTCTTTGGAATTCTAATGTGTCACATCCCCAAGTTTGAAAGTGTTTCCGTAATTTTCCTCATGTTCTTTCCATAAGAATATGAAATGCTGCTTTCTTAGAAACAATCCAGAACAATTTCAGCTATGACTTTCAACTCAGTCCTTAAGCTTAGTTATTGTTTAATCAAGTGATTTCTCTAAAAAAGATAATACGGTTATCTGGAAGTTATCCACCTTTATTTGCTGTTGGCTTCTGTTTTCACTTCATCCTTCCTGTTCATGTCAAGAACTTTTCACTGGTCACCTGACTGCCAGAAAGTCTGGGAATGGTTTACACTGCAAAATATTGTGCAACAGATTTTAGTCATTCATAAAATGCTGATGTGGACGAACTTTGCCGCAGATGATATGATGATACATACTCAAGGTGATAGATTTAAACTAACTTTGAAGCTGTAAAGAAAACCTAATCTAAAGATCCAGCAAGGTTGTGTATTTACTGCTTTGTGCAACATAAGAGCAACAACAAATCTTTGTATTAAATGATTTTAATCCTTGTGTCTCCTGAGGTCAGGGTAAATTATTTATTCATGTTCTATATATAGACATTTCTTATAGACATATAGACATGACCTTTGAACATTATGTGTGTTCATTATATTGTAATACTCTTTAAATTGAATTCTTTATGACTTTTAACTTTTAGTATTCCTACTACATCTGGTAAAATTGCATTACAAGACAACTAGTCCATAAATCATAGGCCTTTAATACTTGACTATGTCATTTTAATTCATATACAAAATTATGTTTGTACATCAGACAGGTTACAAAAGTAGACCTTTTTTTGTTAATGTTCTGTTTTGTTAATTTTCCGGCCAGCAGATTTGGTCTTCTAAAGACTAAGGTTTAGATGAGATGAGAATGTAGAAAAGAGAATTTGGAAGCTAGACTAGATGAGCTTTTCATAGTTGACACCAGATTTTTAGTTCTGCTGTGAGAATCTGTGGCAATGTAATTGAGAAAGTAGCTAACTGCCATAATGCCGTGTCTTGGGTTTCACTTCAAGTCAGGCATGTGAGTAGTCTTTATTTTAGCATTTGTTTGGTTCAGGTAGTGCATATCTTGATAATCTACAGGAAAAAATAAAACACTTTAGGAATGTTCATATTCACACTTCATTTAATGCCTTGTTTTTATCAAGTGATTCACATTGAATAAGCCCAAATTTTATACCCAAAAAGCTATTCCGCAAAAAGCTAAAATGATTGCATTTTTGTACTTCTATTATATCATATATGTGTGTGTGTGTGTGTGTGTGTGTGTGTGTGTGTGTGTATGTATATATATGTATATAAAGAGAAAAACACAGTTTCTTTCAGGAAACAAATTTTTCCTGATTCAGAATTAAATAAATTTATTTATAAGAGGTAAAGCAAGGTAGAATTTCAATGACTTAACACTATTATTTCAAAACTCCAGTGGTGGAAGTAGTCTAAATTAGTGCAGTACAAAGAACTAGACATATTTTTATGTTGAATTCTGCCACTGGCAAGATAAATATTTCTTCCCCGATTGTTTGTACCAGACTGCAGAATAATAGCTGGGGCATCCCAGCAATCTGTTCATCCATTTGATTGAACTTTCCAGAACTAGCTAGAAGCCTCTACCCCCATACTTCTCTCTGCATAATCTTCAAAATTTGAAAAGCCTGTAAAAGAGGAACATCTTTTTACTGGCAGTCCTTTGCTGACAGCTTTATACCATAAAGCAGTTATGTTCACCCTTCTTTCCTCTCCAGTGTCATATTGAATATTTTTCCTGAGCATTCTTATTTGGCAGTGTTCAGCCTGGCTTTTTAAGGGTCAGATACAATGGCACTGTTCTGACAGTTCCTGGTAAAATAAAAAAAATATCAAAAATATTCACGTTTCTTTGAACAAAAGATATTCACTTCTCTGGTGCACTTTAGCAAAAAAACCCCACAGATCATTAATCGGTGGGGTTCAAAACCCTTGAACCCCAAATCTTCAGGAAAAGCACTTGCAACAAGATAGGTGGCCTGTAACTGTAGCTCTGTAAAGGCTGCCTGGGAATGATATTGAGACTCATGTAGAGCAAATACTCTGAGTTCTTCAGAGGGTACTCAGTGTGGCAGGAAGGGAGGAACAGTGTATGGAGAGCCTGCAATGACACTCGGCTAAAGTGTCTGCCACGAAACTCGGATTCTGAAAAAACTGAATTGATGAACAAATTGATGAACTATCTCCCTAATCACCTACTATATCTAATGCTTCTTGAGCATAGTTCAAGAATTATGAGAGATGGATAAACCAAGAATCAGTGACCTCCAAGAATGAACAAATAGAGCTAGAGACATTTTGTGAAAAAAGTAGTTGAAAATACCCGGGAATAAAAAAAACCCTGAAGATGAAGACATTTAGCATTTTTCCTCTGCAGATTTGGATTCTCTCCTTAGCCTATTATATGAATGGAAATTAATACAGTGATCTTTCCCAAGGGTTTTATTCACAGCTGAGTAGGACTGTCTACACTGACCTCAGTGACAACCTGCCTCAGATTCCTAGTCTCATTTGGACTATTTCATGTTTCAAAACCTGTGATATAATTTGCTATATTTGAAAATTACTGCATTATAGCCATCCAGGAATAGAATTATAGGGAGAAAGGGAGTTCAGCTTCTGAAAACATGAGCAGCATTACAGTAATGTTTATTCAGCACTAGAGAAATTAAACATTTCTTTTACAATAATTCCTGTCTAACTTGTTCCGCTGAGTATCATATAAAGACTGTTTTTCTGTCATAAGTCTTTTAATGATTGTGAATTATAAAATTACTTGATATTTACTCTCTTGGAACTTTTTCATCATTGATTTAAAGAATCAAAGGCATCAAGGAGATAAAGTACAAAGCCTATAAAATATATAGATACAAGTCTATAGCCATGAACGCTGAACTGGCTGTTCCAATATTTCCCTTCCAACCTCACATGAAGGAAGTGCTGAACTCTCACAGTTTTGCACAAAAGTGAACTTTCTCATATTGCACATCAATCCCAAGGATTCCCAAATATCCAAAATTCTCTGCAGCAGACCTCACTCCTGCAGTCTTGTTTTCAAGACTTCCATATTGATCTTTATAAAGTTCTTGTGCCATTTTGCTTTTGTGTTCTGGGCCAAATTTTTCCTATTTTCTGTGTAACAGGTCTTCCCACATCAGCAATATCAGCAAAAGTCTACCTTAAACTAAAACAAGTAGCACTAAGTCATAAAGTACAGTCTCAAAAGAACTTAGACTTTCATTTAGGGCAAAATAAAATAAAAACTTCTGGGGGTGCAGTGAAGCATTCTTCTGCTGCTTTTCCTTTTTCTTGCATCCCTGTGTTCAAAATGCAAGTCTTTATTTTCTCTTGTTGACTGATGACAGAGAAATATGTAGGTAGAAGTGAGAAAGGGAGGAAGAAGATAAAAGAGTTTGCTTTAGAAAACATCTTTCCTCTGAATTTGAAGTATCCCACAATCAGAATGAGAGGCATCCAGCCTAGGCAGAGAGAGCAGCAACAAGCCAAGTCTGATGCCTGTCCCTGCTTATCCTTTCCCAACCTGTTTCTACCCCCAAGAAGGGTTAAGCTCCATGTGAAACTGAAAGAGGTCTTGAAGGGTGTAGCCAATAAATCCTTTCCCTTTTGCAGCACTGAGAGTGAAGGAAGACAGGTACAATTGGCCTGAACCAACTTCAAGTAACTGGTTTTTGTTGGGTCTTTTTTTTTTTTCTTTTTTTTTTCTTTTTTTTCCCACAATGATTAGCATTAGTAAGAATGACAAAATGACAATAAAAATGCTTCTGCTCTAAAGTGGCTTTAGTGGTTGATTTGTACTCACTCATCTCTTAGTTTCGTAGACACTTAAGAGGCTTAAAGCCCTTCAAAAGCAGTATTTAAGGACTTGATACATCTACTTTCTTTCCACAGTTCCTTTCTTTCTAGTCCTCAAAGATGTTTTAAAAACAAAGCTCTCCAGATAGTCTTGTCCTCTGTCTATGTGACACTCTCTCCACATTTTTGTTACTGTGTTTCTGGTTCACTCTTATCAGTTCCCTCCCAGTTGATTGCAGCTCTGTGATTTCAAATCTTGGATGTGGTCTAAATTTCTCAGAGGAAATCCAGAGTGCAGAACTATTTTCATCCCATTTTTAGAGATTCTCTTCCTGATTGTTGCCACACTTATAGCTTCTTGCAGGCTTCTGTTGAAGAGACCACAGGGACAGGGTCCTGCAGTAACCAGGAGATATACTCCTGGCTCCTCTTGGTGGGCAGAATTTAACAACAGCAAATGCTGTAGATGTTGAACTTTGACTTTCAGCAACAGGCCCCTTGACTATCTCTTCCCTGGTTAGAAGTTCCATCTAATGCCAGTCAATCCCTTAGCTCTGTGTCTGCTTATCATCTTCTCACAACCACACCAGCACAGCACACTCAGGTGATTATTTCCCAATCAACAATTTTCATCTAGGTATTGGAGAGGTAGTAGAGTAAGCCAAGGGAAGAGAAATTCATCTTCAAAGACAGATTCAGAAACTGCTCTTCTGAGTGACATGTTGGCCATTGCCACCATTGCAACATGAATGCTGCAATTCCATCTTCCTTTCATACTGCTCACCCAGTTGTAGTGGTTTGTATCCTTACAGTCTATGCTCAGCCTTACTTCTGTACATAAATGATAACTTACACTCAATTTTTTCACTGTACTGGTGAAAAACATCCTAATAATGCAATTGTTGTATATTACATATTACATATTACATATTAATTATACATATACAATCAATAATAATGCTCTAGTTTGACTATATTTATAAATAGCTGTCTGAGATCATGCAGCAGATACTGAGGAAATGAATTTGAGAACACTGGAAAAATTAAGAAACCAAAAGATAGGAACATTGTTATAGGAATAACAAAAGGCAAACAAACTTTTTATATACTATGTATATATCTTCCAGCTTTGTGGGGTTTTTTAAGTTATTTTTCTTTAATGGAACAACACCTAGAAACTGAGATATGTAAAGGTACCTTTTTCACATTAGATGTTTGATTGCATTGGTTTAGTGCATGGACTGGTCATCAGTAACTCACAGTGGTTAATGCACATGCTGCTAGCATCTTTTTCTTCCATGTCTTTTGTCATTTGGTTGTGCCAGTCAGTTTTTTAGCATTTGTAGATAAGATATCTGAGAAGATCAGCTGTGGGTCAAAGATGCTTGGCTAGGTCTATATAAGCCAGTCTGATATGGAGAATAAACACAAGTTCAGACAATCTGTCCTGTGAACTCATTTGCTTGCTTGGTCACTAGCCCAGTAATCCGTGTTACACAATCAGCTGTCACTAATTTTCTTATATCCTTTATATCTTCCTTGTCTGTCCCTCTGATTTATATATAAGTTCTATGGCATATTTCTGTTTATTCAGACACTTTTTCTCAACTTCGATGTCTGACTCTTTATTCAGGATAACAGAAAATTGACAATATAGATGTGAAAAACCTCTTGTGTTTTAAAGAGCATTGCTTCTCTACATTCTAGATGCACATCTACATTCACCTAATCAGGGCTCCTTTTGTCCCTGGGTGATTAAGAACTTATCCACAAAATGGTTTTCATGTTCATATGTCAGATGGACCCTGCAGTTGACTAAATAGGAGCCTGTGTTTTATTTTGAACTGTCCCCTTGGGATATAACCATACAGACACTACAGTTACTGCTCAATTATCCTCTCCCTTTCTCTCCCTTCTTTCACAAGGATGTATTTTTAAAGTATTTTTAAAGGAGAGAAAAATAATAAAAAAAAAAATTAAAAATTAAAAGAGAAAGAGAGAGAGAGAGAGAGAGGAAGGGAAGGTGCGGGAAGGGAAGGTGTGGGAAGGTGCGGGAAGGGAAGGTGTGGGAAGGTGCGGGAAGGTGCGGGAGGGAGGGAGGGAGTGTTGTGGTTTTAAACTAGTTACAAAAATTACTTATTTTTTGCTGTGAGATATGGATTAAAATAAGAGTAAAACAGGCTTAAAACTTAAAAGGAATAAAGACAGTTTATTAACAAACTACTAGAATAAGAATACCAGAATAAACTTTCAGAAAACCCTTTTACTTCTCACTACTTGACTATTTCTTTGTACACATAACAACATAGAGACAAAAAATTTTAGAATCTTGGTGGTCAAAACCAGTCTCAATTTCTAGAGTTTTTTCATCAGTCCCCGTAGAGAAACAGAAGTCTCTTTCTGCCAATCTATGGAGTTTCTAGAGTCCACTCCTCCCATTGTACACTACTCCGAGGTGTTCATGGGTCAAATGAGTCCAGGGATGCTATTTTTAAGGATAAGTTATTCAAAGGTAGAAATCTTCTTCATTTGTTTCTGTGAGCCTTCCTGGAAAACAGCCATCTCCTTGGCTCCTTTAAGGCTTTAAAACCTTCACTTCACTCCTAAGTTCCAGCAACTCACAGTATCACAACCACTCTCTCTTTTCTCTAAAGTCCACACTTTGAATACTCTATTCCTCCCATACTCTAGTCATGAATTAAAGGCAAGGAGTCTTTTAAACTATTATTGTCCATCTCCATAGCTGTAACAGAAAGATATTTCAGCTGTAAAGCATCTTCTTATTCCCTCTTTCTTATTTAAACTTAACTCTTTTCTTCACTGTTTTTAGTAGTTCTATGATGTCTTTTGCATGTTGATTGTCTCTCTTTCTTTGTCTTTTCTAAGAAAAGGAGTAATCTGTTTGTTTATCCAGGTAATAAAAGAATTAAAAGCTTAGAAAACTGTAAAAGTTCATGGTGTCAGGTTTCAGTCCAGCAGCAGAAACTGAAAACCAAGCTCGGCTGACCGGCTCTGCTTCCCCCCCCGCCCCCCTTCCCTGCGGCCTCGTTCCGGCCTGGGAGGGGGGGGGGGGAAGCCAAGACAGAGCTTTGCTACCTGATCAGCAGTCGGAAATCAAAGAGAGCGAGGCAGCTCAGAATGTACTTCTTAAGGAGGTGTTTACAAGTTGAATTCACTTTTTAATGGTCAGAACAGCTGTCAATTCTTGGAAATGACTGATAATTGGTCTGGAAGAAAAACTCCCATCAGCCACCAGCAGCTTCAACTTCTCCTCTTTTTACTCTGTCTTAAAGGTGAAGCTACCCCATGACAGGGAGGGAGGAAGGGAGGAAGGGAGGAAGGGAGGAAGGGAGGAAGGGAGGAAGGGAGGAAGGGAGGAAGGGAGGAAGGGAGGAAGGGAGGAAGGGAGGAAGGGAGGAAGGGAGGAAGGGAGGAAGGAAGGAAGGAAGGAAGGAAGGAAGGAAGGAAGGAAGGAAGGAAGGAAGGAAGGAAGGAAGGAAGGAAGGAAGGAAGGAAGGAAGGAAGGAAGGAAGGAAGGAAGGAAGGAAGGAAGGAAGGAAGGAGCACAATGCCATAGCATCTCCATATTCTGTCCCCTGTAACTTTCTGTAATCAGTACTGTTAAAAAGTTATTAAAAGAAACTTTGTAGAGAGAGGGCAAATAGGCTTTGAGAAAATAAAGTAAGCCTAAGGCAAGAAGAGGTGTCCTGAACTCTGATCTAGTGTTACTTCTGTGAAAAAAAGTCACTGTAAACCCTAGTATGTACTGCTTATTTTTTCAAACGAATAAGCAATTTCACCATCCCTTGCTGAAAACAAAGTATAATGCAAATGGTGACAATCTTTTTTAAATTTCACAAGTATTATCCATGTTTGTGTTGCTTAATTTGGGACAGAATTAGGGTATTTGTAGGATTTTTGTTACATCTTACTTTATGAAAAAAGGAGCCTCAAACTTACTATATCTAACACTTGCTCCATTACTTCCACAGAAATGTACTTGCCTCTCAATCCAGTCAAATGGAAAAAATGCAGTCAGCAAGGAAACAGATTCATAAAGAGAGAAGAATGGCAGTTTCTCAGTTCAAAGTTCCTTGGGCACAAACAATATCACAGCAGAGCTGAACCTAGAAAGAAGAGGCTGTCCTGCTTGTCCCTGGGAGTACAAGCTTATTGTAACACTTTATTTCTGAACATTCTTTAAAACTTGGCAGAACAAATGAAAGCAATAACTAACAAGACCTTTTGTAGGTCTAATTTCAGGTGGTAGTTTGTACTTTCATTATTTCTAAAGAAGCTTGTAAGATGCTTTGCATCTGATCTACAACATTTTATTTATCTCTTCGTCAAGCTTTGATAGAATTTCTTGTTTTCAGCTGTTCTTTTCTAACAATTGTCCACAAAAATCATGTCAGACTCCTGTCTCAGTGATCTCACTTAAATTTGCAATAGCTTCCATTATTTACTCTTAATCTACTCCAGCTAGAAATCACTCTGAGAATCTCAGCCCCACTGAAACTCATTATTCCAATTACATGATGGCAGCATTTGTCAGTTATTTATTCACTATTTCAATGGAGAATTACTGCGTACATGATGATGCAGTTATCTTATATGTTAGCAGAAAGAAAGAAGTTAATACTGACATATTTACTACATTCTTTGGCTCATAAACAATGCTTTTTCTGTGCATTTACACCTCTAAAAAGCTTCATATAGGTTTAGGTGGTATCATGTACTGAATTACTCAATGTAGCTACATGCTTTTTCACATGTTGAAACAACTCAGGCACTTTCCTATTGTGCTTGAGCTTTAGACTCTTTGTGTTCACAAGCATTAATCATCTATGATGCTGGATACCAGTGGCCTAACTTCCCTACCATTTGTCACGGAACAAGCTTCCTTTGTGTCCTGTGGGGTGCACTCACTCTTGAGAAGACCTTCTACAGGGTGAAAGGTGAATGAGACTTTGCACTGCATTTAGGTTTTCCTCTAATGATGATCCATTTGCCGTGTATGTAAAGTGTCAAATATGGCAGTTTATTTGGCAGCTGCCTACACTCCAAGCTGACTTGGAGCAGAACAAATCAGGGGAATTAAATTACTTTAGATAACATTTTACTGTTAACATTGTTGAAATGGAGCATGTGTGGTAAATACATAGAATATGGTATAGTTCATCTATCTGGCACACTGTTAGTCCAGCTAACACTTTCTGTATGAGTGAATTCACCCCATTTTTTATATTTATTGGGTGAAGAGGGAGAGGGGTGGGGGTATTTTGGTCCTAATTACTGGTACAAAGAAATGAAGGCAAATATATTTGTACAGTATAATTCATTACTGTTGACCTAAATGAAAGATTACCTGAAATTTAAGGGGTGAAAGAAATTATTTAGCTTGCACGGTGAGACACTGTTGGACTGAATATCTTGTTTACATGTTTGGAATCTCTGAAGAGAACAAATCTCTTCCAAGCAGAGCACTGATGCTTACAGCCTCTAAAACATTAGCAGACTGAGGCAACAAATATTTCAGAAAAAGCCAAGACAAGTTTTTCTTTAAAGGTGACACAAGAAATTATATAGATGACTACAGGTTACTTAGAGACGATTAGCATATCATGTTAATGTGATTATTGTATGGAATAATTGCACTTTCCGTCAGTAGCTCTGGTGACATGGTCTTCATCAGTGAGATATTTCCCACTACCAAAAAGCCGAAAGCATGTCAGCCCAAACTTCAGTGTTAAATTGTAAAATCAGTTACATTGTATTAATCAACTTTTTATTTTTCTCTTCTTTCTCTCTGATCATAGCATTGTATAGTTCTGCAGTCTGGGTTAGAGTATGAGACCCTACGAGGATTGTTGGCTGGAAACTCTGGGTGTGTGTGAGGGCCGGGCAGGCCGGGCCTTGCCCTGCTGAGGCGAGGCCCTGCCCGCACGGCCCAGCCCCGGGCCCGTGTCCCAGCCCCGCCGCGGCCGCCAGGCCCTGGCACGCCGGAGGCCGCGCTCCACACCCGGCCCTGCAGCCCCAGCCTGGCCTGGCAGTGGCCGAGTGACCGCGAGTCCCACCCGGGGGAAGGGCCCAGCAAGGCCAAAGAGTATTTAAACTAAAGCCTGCGGCAAGCACGCGTCCTGAGCCTACCTCCTCTTGGAAATTCTGTCAGCTGAACACCACTGGAACCAGGACTGCTAGCTATATTTGTTCTTTTCTACATATTTTCTGTCTTTCTCTCATACTCTTTCTGTTTCTTCTTCTTCTAATTCCCTCTTCCTGGAGTTTTGAGTAACTTAAAAACAGATGGGTTTGGAGTTTGCTAAGTTATATAGGCTACGTTAATGCTTTTTAAAGTGTTCTGTGTTGATTGAATACTGTTCTTTTGGCAAAGTTCTCTGACTTTCTGAAGGTTGTCAGTGAAGTTTTTTGTTGTTTGATCTCTTGAGAATATTTTGTCATTATTTCTACTTTGCATCTAACTCAGGGTACATCCAAATCCTTATAAGAGTCTCATAAAGCAAGACTTTGGGGCCTTAAAAAGATAATTTACCCTTTGCAATCTGCATGCTGTAGTGCTGGCATAGTTGTCACTGCACTAAACCAAATACAATGCAGAGGCAAGCTGCAGGCAATCCAGGAGACTCCTGGAGTGCATGGCAGATAACCTCCTGAGGCAGGTAATAGATAGCTCTACCACAGAGGATGATGTGGTAATGGACCTGATCATCACCAATTTGAGCAAACCAACTGGGGACATCAAGAGGTAGCCTGACCAGCAGTGATCACACATGGGTAGAGTTGGCAAACCTGAGGAATATGGACCAGGACCTTGAATTTTAGGAGGAGAAGTTAATCTAATAGGGCCTTCTGAGAAACTGCCCTCTGGAACAGAAAAGCAGAACAGAGCTGGCAGATCTTGAAGGATGCTTTTCAGAGCACAACAGCTCTCAATTCTCATGTGTAGGATGACAGCAAAGAATGCCAGAAGACCGATATGGATGAATCAAGAACTGCTGGTCAGACTTAAACATAAGGAACAAATGCACAGTCAGTGTAAGTAGAGGCAGGTAACCTGGGAAGAATATAGGGACACAATCAAATTTTGTAGGGATGGGGTGAGGAAGGTCAAAGCATGGCTGAAGGTTAATTTGGCAAGATTAATAATAAGGGTTCTGCAGGTATATCAGCCATAACAGGAAGGCCAACCACACTGATGAGTACAAGTGGTAAACGGTAACTATGGATAGGGAGAAGGCAGAGGCACTGCCCGATCCCTGGAATTATTCAAGGCCAGGTTATACAGGGCCATGAATAACCTGATCTAGTTAGTGGTTTCCCTGTCCACAGCAGGTACTGTGTGATCTTTAAGGTCCCTTCTAACCCTAACCATTTTATGATTCATTCTACGCTATAAAAATATGTGTAAGTTTCTAAAAATATTAGACATAGAAATTTGTACTTAAAAATTGATTTGGTTTGCTCAATTTAAGTCTCAAATGACAGGAGAAAGATAAATAAACTTCTTAGTCTGAATTTACTGTACTACATTTACAGGCCACTTCTTTTGCATTGTTAGGAACAGCTTGTTATTTTTACTCAACTCTTCTAAAAATAAAAGCTTAATGTTGGTTTTAATAAGCTAGATGAGGGCTCATTGAAAGAGTTAGTTGGATCTTTGTTTTGTTAATGGACATCAGAGAATTCTTCATTTAAGAATGCGTAAGGAGAATTAGGATGAAAGAAGTACAATTACTTTTAAATATCTGTCCCCAAAAGCTGGGTATCAGATTGGTGAGAGTCCTTATTTTGACCTGGGTCAGCAAATGTTATTCATGCCTAATGCTGTCCTCTATTTGATTTCAAAAAAGAGGTTTTATTAATTGTCATTGGTGTAGCTGGCTTCAAAATGTAGGTCCTCTGTGTTTACACAGATGTTGTACAGCCATGGAAACCATTAATTCCCCCCAGCAATTTTCTGCCAAGTTTCTTTTATGCTTCTCTTGTGGTCACCCAGAACTCTCAAAGCTTGGTAACATTAAGCACCTGCGTATTTCACTGGAGTGTCTTATCTGTCCCACATGAAAGGTCTTATCCAGTAGACATTCTTAGTATATTTTTGGCTGGTCAGACCTGGAGCATCTTTGAGACAGCTATAGCTCTGACTCAATGCTCAAGAGTATTCTTGAGTCTATTAGAGATCATGTGCTGTAATATCTGGATCATAAAAGGGTATTTGAGCACTGTTCTTGGGAGATGATCCAGCTGTCACACTCAAGGATACTTTTATACTGTCTTGTCCAGAGTCAGCTTCTTTCAGGCATAAATACTCAGCAGTGGAAAGAGCATGTTTTCATATCATGTGTAGGATTTCTATGTGAGATGAAGAAGATAGAGATTCCAGTTTTTTCTCCAAAAAGTACATAAAACCTAACCTGACTTAAAACAGTAAAGTCCAAAGCCCTCTTCTTCTCTTTTTTTTTTTTTCCTATTTCATTCTTTCTGTGAATTCATATTCAAATTTACTTCTTTTGTTTTATAGCCTTCATTAATTCTAAGTGATGAGTGAAGTTAATGGGACATTTTCTTCCCACTGAGGTGCAGATTTAATGCATGCTTAAGAACACAGAGAAAGTCTGTCTCAAACGGAAAGCAAAGAGAATGCATAGGCTCCTTGAAAGGTAAGGGTTATAAAAATAAATTGCCAACATCTTCACTGTTTGTTTCTCAGGGACTGAGCTGCCACTAGTAGATTATGCATGTTGTTTTTTTTAAAGACACTAATTATTTTACATGATGTTTATTAAGCCCTTTAAATCATTACTATTCACCAGCTACCCAAATGCTTCAAGTGCAAGCAAAAGAATTAAAGGTCATCCATGGCTTTGACGTGCTTTTGATGAATATGGTCTGTATAACATTTACCACAACTCAGAACAGAAGCCATTATTTAAGTAAAGCTGGTTATTGTTCATTAGTACAAAGAGTGTGCAGTAAATACAATGAAAGATTGCTCGGTTTACTATATCTTTGTCATCCAAAGCAGCTCTATGAATAACTACAGGGATTTGTCTTTGAATGACTTATTTGCTTCCTGCCTAATAAATAACATGTAATTAGGTTAATATATTGTTTCCTAGTTATGCTAGCAATGTAGTGGAGGGAAATAAAAGGGTGATTTCAAATACAAAAGAATGGTAGATAATATTAACACTATCCCTTTAAAATGCTTGGACTCAGAAGGTATGGCTTAAACTTCTGGGAGGTCTATGTGTAAAGGAAAAGCAGGAAATAGGTTTAATGAGTTCCTTATTTCTGAGGTACTGAGTTATTGCACAGGTAGTATAAAACTGCAGCAACTATTCTGCACTGAATAAAACAGCTATGGTGACCTGACACTGGAGAATGAAAATATGCCATGCTAGTATACAACTCTGGATGTTTTACTCAATCTACCAACATGTTTTCTGGAATTTGTATCTCAGGATCAACAGTGAATAAGTGTCCATTTGCATCAGCTGACTCCACTGGAAATAAATTTTTGATTAAATGTCTTGAGAAGACCTCATGGCACTCAGAGGAGTTGCTTGCTTACTGTGTGAATGTTGAACAGGCTAAATGCCATGATGTGTAAGGGCAGTGACAAAAAGCATCAGTAGGCAAAAAAAAATTTTTCATTTGCTCATTACTAAGAAAACAATGAATATGAATATGAGTCACCAGTGATACTTTAAAACTTAAAAGATTGTTCAGTAATATGTTTGCATACCAGCATCTTGTTTTAGAAGACATTTAGGGATGCTCTTCAGGACGTTGAGGCAGTGCATATGCCCCTTAGGCTAAATTTAGAATTCTCTTAAACTGCCAATTCCAAATCACCCACTGTTTGTAGAACTCAGTATTAGAAACAGTGAGGAACTTTACACATCTGTGTAAAGTGGCCTTTACATGTGTGAGGAGAGGCATGAGTGATCATTATTCACGTGCAATTTTTCTCTTCTAATCAAATATCTTATTTATTCTCTAATATCACAGGCTTTATGAATTTTCAAACAGGGTCAAATATAGAGAAAAAAAAATCAACTTCAATCATGACTGGCAGTCAAGAACATACTCAAATGATTTCTCCAAATCTTTTTGGGCTGACAGGGGAATTACAGGCGAGATTTAAGTATCAGTGACACGGATCTTCTACTGCTTTTCCTTCAGTAGCATCTCAGTTCATATTTGCTAAGCCTGTTTATAAAAGATGTGGAAGATTCAATCCTTGTTCTTAACCAGACTGGAAGTACTCACCTATGAAAGTCACCACATCACAGAACAAGCTCTTTTCCTGACCCATACTTCTGAGGCAGCATGGCCCCTGTTGTTGGCAGAGGCCAGAGGAGAGGATGTTGGTGTCATAATCAGTGCAAGCTGCCAAGGAGATTGATTTTTCCTCAATAAAAATGAAAATAAATCATATTTATCAGGTGATTGGTGATAAACTAGATTTGTGCACACAAATGGTGGTTCCTATCATCTGTGAAAGGATGTGTCCCAGGGACAAGGGCTGACTTTGTTGGAAATGATACAATTTTTAAAAAAATTTTATGTAACTTTAGTCAGCAGTTTTTCTCCTTCGCCCAGGGTCAGAGGAATTGAAGTTTCTCTTTAAAAGACTCTGTTCATCTGGTGAGGCCTGATGAGCTATGGATTGGGAGCAGACAAAAGATACACAAGAGATGAGCATTAATTAACATAACTCCAAACCTGGAGAGGTCAGAGACACCCGGTCTGGGAAAAGATTGATAAGAGAACCAAAGAAGGAGGACCAAATAAGCATTGAAGATGAAGGAAATGATAACCAATAGGAGATTGAATACTAAGAATTGTGTAATTCAAGACCCAACATATGAGAATTTCTTTGGGTTTTGTCTATATAGGTATGTGAAAAGTCTGGTAAGGAGCCATGTGTAATGGAATGATTTTCACTGCACAACCCAGGCATGTGTGGATAAAATTATTTCTACTGCACATACTGGTCAGAGTAAAGTAATGCCTTGATCCTCTTAACACTGAAAAGATGTTGGACCGTTTTTATTTTTCCTGCATTTTGGTGAGGACATGATTGAAAGAGGCTTAATTGGTGGATGTCAGCTCTCTTGCTCTCTGTACTGGGTCTGGCTGAGATACAGCTAATATTCTGTGCAGTAGCCCGTAATATGCTTGTTCTTTATTTCCTTTTTTGGTAAAATGGTGTTGATACACCAATGTTTTATCTGTTGCTGAAAAATACCTGTGTCGCCCTGAAAACTCAGTTTTCTGAGCTTGCTGACATAGTTTCTAAAGACTTTCCCAGGACAGTAACTGTAAACATAGATATATATACACTCTTTCTGATACAGGTCCTTTGATAGACATCTCTCATGGCTAGTGCAGTTAGGAAGGTGTTACCCTGACCATCCAATCCCTGGCCCTGGTCAGAAACCTATAAATTCTGAGAGGAGAAATAAAGTTCTCTCTTCCTTTCACCACACCTCAAGCTGTGTTTGTGTGACCTATTTCATATCCAGCAGCAATATACCTGAATATCTTTAAGGTCCTCTATTTTTTTCCCCCTGTTCCCAAATTGAGAAGCCTTGGGAAGGTCAAGAAATTGAGAGAAGACACAGCCACAACAGCTGATCAGATCTGACGAAAGCAGTATCTTATACCATAATTTGTCATGTTCTGCAACAAAAGTTCAAGGGAGGGGGAAGACAAGGAAGGCATCTCTTCTGGTGTTTGTCTTCCAAATTAGCTATTACGTGTGCTTAGGCTCTACTTTCCAGGGAGTAGCTGGACACCTGACCACCTATGGCAAGTAGTAAACAAATTCCTTTGTTTTGCTTTGCAGCTTCCTTAAACTGTCTTTAACTTGATCCATGAGCTCATTTGCCTTCTTTTTGTTGTGTCCTGATCCTGCAGATTTGTGGGTGCTTGGTTGTTTGCTAGAGTCATCCCACCACCCTTTCCTTGTAAACTCAGGACAGGTAACAAGCACTTTTAGAAAAGTAAATTGTAACTCCAGCCACAGTTCTAGGATTTCTGCATCTTCTTTTGTATCTTGCATGGTATGTGTTTTGCACCAACAGTCTATTCTCAGCAATTTGACAACCAATTTGTATTCCCTAAGAGTGGCTACAGGCAATGGACTCTGCACACACTGCTTTGAACATCTAGCCCTAAGGCTCTGGCAAATGCACTAAGGCAAGGAATTTTAGAGATGAGATTGTTCCTTTTGTCCTTACCTCACCGGTTGGATTTACCAGCAACTACTATTCGCTGTTTGGTCTGTATCACACACTGTTCTCCCAGGCCTGTGCATTGCCAGAGGCACAAAGGGACAGATAGGGAAAAGTGATCAATTCTCAGTTTGAAGTGAAATGGCAGGTCAGTTGTTCTGTGGGTTTAGAATAGGCAGAAATATAAAAAATGGCTTTGTTGTGCAACACCTCATATGTTTTGAAAACTGCAGTGTACCCTGTTTGAGAACAAGCTGATACTTACCCCTTAATTGCATGATTCCCAAATCTTTTCAGTCACTTTTCATGGACATTTTAATAAGCAATGGATTTTAGTGCACATTTAGCTTGCTTAATAGCATTATTTTATGCTGTGTGTTACTTTGAATGAAATTGTTACCAGTTTTTAATAGTGAACTGCATCAAACTTAGGACACATACTGCTCGATCTTCCAACAGGTATGATTTAATTAAATAATAAATAAATATATATAATATAATATATATAATATGTTGTTTTATTATATATTATTATATCATATATAATATCATAATAATTTAATATATAATATTTATAATATGTATATAGTATAATGTAATAATAATAAATAAATATATCATTATACTGGAAATCATCCTTTATTTATTGTCCCACTGCAAACTGATCCTCTGCATGTTTATCTCCTGTCAATAATGCTTTAAGGCTTGTTGGCTTGTTTATTAAAATGCTCTAGACAACCATCTATTATAAATTTTACATCATGTCCTTTTAGATCAGCTAATGCTCATGCCTGCATGAGCAAATCTGAAATACAGGGGTGTGTGCACAAACACATAGGTGCCTAAGTTTCTTGTAAAAGAAGAATCTGAAGATCTGATTTGTAAGGGCCTTTCATTACCCTCCATCTTCCCTTTATTTTTTTGCACACAGTGAAAAGGACCAAGATGGTCCCTTTTCAGTGTTTAAGTATGCCCAGTTCAGGCAAGCGAGTGCTAGAGAGCTGCTGAACCAGAATTAACCAGAATAAGAGTGAAGTATTTGCTTAAATGTTTTGCTAATGCACTTTAATGCAGTGCTTACATTAGTGCCTGTGTTAATTCAGTATCTATTAGCTGCAGTTCAACAAGGTGATCAAGTAAGGGTATAATGTAACACTGCACAGTTCCCCTACTCCATCACCAATATCTCCTAAACTTGAAGTTAAGCATATATTTAACTACTTTACTGAGCTGCCTCTTTAATGAATATATTTTATTTAAGGTTATCTCAAGTTAATAATTTTCAAAGCTAAGTATTCTGCCTTTCCTCCAGTTCCCTTCATAGTCTGTGCTTGCCACTGCCCATGAAATAATTAATCAACGGGGAAAAAAAATGAATCTTCTAATTAACACAGACAACATAAACAGAATAGTGGCACTCCTTAGTGCAATAAGACAGCTAATTGTTTCCTCTCCCTCCAGCGTGGGAGAGACAACTGCACAGGCAGGGAGGAAAGCTTTTTCCATTGCGCTGAAGGGGTTGTGCACCATTTATCAAGCTGACTGCTCTGTCATATCAGTGGAAGGACCCTGGAGAGCCCTGACCATGAGATTGAAGGTTGGTACCAATTTACTGCAACACAAATGCATTGAACAGGAAAGAGAGAGCTTCTAATCTCTTCAATTTTCTTACATTACCCTGAAGGCTAGGGAATTAAATGAAACAGTAGCTGGTGACAACTTTAGAGGATCCTGAATGCATGACAGGAGAAGTACTAAAATAGCTCAATAGTTTTATTTTACACATTATACACTTTATACGTTTATACATTTTATACGTTAATCTTACCCCTGCATAAAGAAACAGGTTATGCTTCTTGGATATATGTCTTCTCAAGAGAAGGAGAAAAGCTTACTGAATTCAGTATCTGTCTGACTCAAATTTGTTAGCAACATTTATAAAAAAAATTATGATAAACATGTAAAATCAAGCAGAACATATCACAGGTCTTGTAATTTTCCTTTAGTTCATTGACTTCAGCAAACTTGCACTGCATTTTTGATCTTTAGCAGTTCCAGTCTTTGGAAAATCATTAGAACAGGAGAATTTGTTGTGCCAGTCAGCTCTTATGCCCACTTCATCCAAAGTCCTTATACCAGTCTCTCCAGAAAAGTGAAAGAGATCCATCCCCACACACAATCGGAGAAAACCAAGATCTTGTCCAAACACTTTGCCTAGAGAATGCTTTAAACAGCAAACATCCAGCCTTATTTCCTAATTAGTAATTTTTCATTTTGCATTAACTGTTGCAAGGCTGAGTATTTATATAAATGTCCATCTCCATCATTAAATCTTGCTTGGTTTTGATAACTGCTGAATGCTGCGTGGAATCCTCCTCTCTGTGACTGCAGTGTTAATTCACAAAAATATGAAAAAGGCGGCATTTATATGGCATCATCATCATCCCCTGAACAGATTTAATTCTTGCTCAAAACATAGCACCTTCCCTTACAAAGCTACCCACAGGAACAGATGCATTTCAAGTGCTGCTAGCAAGATATAAATAATAATAGTACTACATGGTTATATATAAATGGGAATAATCTTAAGGCATCCCTATACCTTCAATTTAAAGAATTGCTAAAGGCCATCATTTCCCATTTCCTAGTAGGCTGGGGGAGTGGGGAGTCACACAATAAAAGGACATACAACAATTATTATAGCATTACCATTTGCAATCCTAGAGCTAAAGGTCAGTGTGGTTTGCTACTGTAATATTTCCAGGGATTTATAACTTGCCTGCATAAAATTTTTCTCCAGGTTAATATTTTCTACATTGAGTGGTAATCTGGATATGATTTTTTTTTCAGAATAAAAAAGGAAGAAAATGTTTCTCTATAGATATGAGCACTGTTCCAGTCCTAGGTTGTTTTAAATTTATGCTCTCTTGTAAACATACACATTTTAGACTTCAGAACTCTGCTTTAGAAAGTGAGATACCATATAAAATAAGTCAAAGTGATTTCCAGTTTGAAAATAAAACAAAAAATAATAATATTGAAGTTATCATTATCAAGTTTTATAATGCTCCAAGCATTTTGTGTCCACACATGTATGTCATCTATAGATTTTATTAGTCACAAAATGGCACATGTCTTAAACAGGTAATTCCTCTTTCAACACTTGAAAAAGAATTTTAACTGGACTATAAGAAGTGTTGATCTATTATCACAGGGAGAACATAACAGTTCTGCGAGGTAAGTACCATTGCCCTCCCAAGAGAGCTGCTAAGCTGGGCCTCAGAGCAGTAAAGTATTTGAGCATATGGTTTGCTAGAGAGGGACCCTGCAACTGGGCAGAGTCTGATGGTTGCTGTGAGTCATTGCCCTGCATTGCAAGGGCGTCTGCTGTTACTCGGAAAGGTCAGTAGGGAAATTGCTGCCACCCCAGGCCTCTGGTCTCCCCTTACCTTACTTCCACCATTTGCAATGACTTCCAGAAAGTCTCCTTGCTCCCACCCTGTGGCCCAAGCAAGTGACCAGCCTTCCCCTTTCTATACAGACACATACTCCTTCCAGGTGTATTTGGAGCCCCTTGACTGTCTTAGCACCTTCTCAGCATTCTCACTGCAAATCAGTTTGAATTCTGCAAGTTTAACATAGTCTTCTTTGAAATCAGCTTCTCATGATACTTCTCGCTAAGCTGTGTTCCTCCATTAAAAATTAATCAGGCAGATTAAGTAGCTTTTATCTTCCCACCATTTTAAGCTTATCTCTTTTGCCCATGTACCCCATCTAAAAGAGATTCACCCACACCAGAGTGCTGGTCCTGATGACCAGGAACACCAGATATCTTTTTTAGCCTTTTGCCAACTTTTTGTCCCTCCTTCCTTTTCAAGAGAAATTCACTCTTAAGTGACTTTCTTAACTCATTAACTCTTAACAGAGCTGGGTCATGTGGGTTTGAAGAAAAAACTGGTGTGAGGGGCTTCATGCTTTGAATCCCTGGGAGGGAGATACCTCTGTTTCCCAGCCTGAATCTTTATGTTCCTTATAAAGGAGAGACCGTTTATAGACCTTGAAGACTTGAATTTGTAAAGGGCTCATTTTCCTTGTGTCTCTTTTCCTCCATGATTGTAATCCTTTTTTTTCTGCATCTTGATCTTTGCTGGCTTTGTTTATTTGGATGTTAACTTACAGCACAGCACCATTCTCCAGCATCTGTTATACAGGATCTAGCCAACCTCATGCACTTCTGCATAGGTGGGGACAGACCTTCAGAAAGCACTGAAACCCTTTCCTGTCATTTGAAGTCATGAGCTAGTTTATGCTTGTTCTTGTTTTCTCCCAACTCTGTGAGTTATTCCTTTTTATGGGCTTTTTGGGAATTTCTTTTACTTTATTTCATCAAATTATGTCATAAAGTATTTTCAAAGGCAAAAATGTATCATTTCCATCCAAACACAATCTCATGAAAACACTAGTTTATCAAATGTTTACACTTTGCTCAGCTACTTAGAGTCTTTCCTCATGCTAAAATAGGCCTGAGACTTTAAGAAGTAGATTTAAATACTACTGTTTCTAGTTTTAAATAAAAAGAAATAGATGACAGCAATCCACTAATTTGATTTGCAGTAAGATTGTGTCCCACTCTAGTGGAATTTTTCAGCTCTCTCTCACTGTGTAAAAGCATTTCCTATTTTAAACTTACATTCAACGTGAGCCCAAAAGAAACAGTGCTTCCCTTTGTCCCACTGTAAATTGTAAAACTCTGCAGTGCACAATTATGACGATGAATCTAAAAACTGCTTTTCTTACATTGACTAAATTATTTCCTCTTTGTGAGGAGACTTCTTCTTTGCAAAAGCATGTTAAATCCCTTGTCTAGGCACTTCTCTCCTTAAAAGGTAAATGGCCTTGTGGTGTTTTTTTTTTCATTTCTCCATTGGAAGGATTTTCTTTTAGAGTGTTTTCTATTAATCATTACCCACATTGTAAGATCTAGTCATAAGAAGCTTCCAAAAATGACAGAATCTTTTAAAATGCTATCTTTTTGAGCACAAATGCTAAAAGAATCTAATTCTAATGTGAATGCAGTTCCAGATATCTGCAGCTGTAATGCCTTTTCAGGTAAGAAATATCGTGACATTTGATCTACTGTCATGGTGGCATCTGTGCAGTCTAACTTAGGATGGGTGAGAGAGATGACAAAATGCTTCTTTTATTGGGAAGGATAAGAATTAAATTGCTTTCTACAGAAAATCAAATCATGATGTATGAAGTAATTAGCCAATCAGTTTTTATGTTTTGGGGTATTGAATGTTTGGGTACTGCTCTTAAGAAGTGATGAAAGTAAGCTCCCTGAAGGTCTAATGCTGCAGAGTCTGGGTTCCACTGATTTTTGGTTTGGTTTTGGGTTTAGTTTTGTTTTCCCTGGGGCATCTTTAATTACATCAGAAGGGTATGCATCTTCCTATTTCAGCAGGATATGCTTCTTACTATTGTAGAGCAGTAACTGAAGGAAGGGTATTTCACAAACATTTTAGAAAACCTAGAACTCTTTGCTAAAGAATGCTGTCTTGTTTCTTGTATCTTAGTAGGGGAAAGAGTTTAGCTGTTTCAGTCTTGGTGTGTACTTTCACATGAACAGGTTTGATGTGGGCTACTGTATGCTGAATGAGGCGACAGCGAGTGGAACTGCATCACACATCCCATTAAAATTGCTTGACTCGTTTAGTAGATCCTTTCTGTGCAGCCTGACATTTTCAGATTTAGCACACCATCGATCTGACTAATTAGGCTGGGCAGAGGGCTGAGCTGAGGGCCACAAGGGGTTTCCCATGCCTCAGTCTCTGTGCCTCACTGCACTCTGCCTGGGAAGAGAGCAATGGGTTATGCACCCAACTGGAGGTCACACAAATGCACCTGTTTCCCTTGTCATGGTGCAGCACAGAGCTGTGACACCGACACCAAACTGCTGCACCCCTTTTGTGTCACCAGCCCAGTCCCACATCCATCAGGAATAGGGGTAGTACTCCACCATGGAAAGAGAGTAGGCTCACAAGATGGGGCAGGTTGTGTCATCACTGCTTCTAACTGCTTGCTGATGTGCTGGTGGACATCTCCTCTCCTTGTCCTGTTCAAGCTCAAACATTAGAGGATCCGGTGCGCACTGGTCATTCAGTCAGAAGACTCAGCTTCCTGGGAACTTTTTGTAGCCCCTCATAACACTGTCCAAAGCAGTTTTCAGAGACTGAGACTTGGAGGCAGAAGGCAGGTAGATGCATCAGGGAAAGCACCTGAATGAGAAATGGCAATTGCACATAACATAGGCTTGGGCAGCAAACTGCTGGAGGGAATGTGAGCAACTGCACTGCCATCTGAATGTGTCTAGCTAATGGACCTTAACAGGTGTGATGAGTAAGGTGGCCTAAAAACACATAGAGCTTTTATGTTCAGAAATGAGTTTAAATATTTCTGCTGTGATTTATCTTTTTCCTAACATATTGGAAACAAGATGTGCACTGGAAAGGGCACTAAATAGCTGCTAAATTAGTAGCCACATATGTTGTGGTTTGCAGAAGAAAGTCTTCTGTTTATTCAAATTAACCTGTAAGTACACAATAAGTACAAAATAAAAGCCAGCAGCTTTGGTAGGATCAGGAGAGAAGGGGACTTTTATCCACTAAGAAACCAGCCCTATTTCTTATTCTGAGGCTTGATAATTTTAAAAAATGTGACAGCTAAAACCCACTGGCACATGCTGCAAAGAAGGATGTGATAAAATAATGCTACTCATCTTCAAGGCTGTCAGTTCAGCAATCAGTACTTCTATTCATCTCCGCGGCCTGCTAACTCAGTGCTACCATGCGATAGATAAACCCTAATCCAAGTGACAGCGTTCAAATCAGAACTGATTTGATTGTTCACATATGATACCACAAGACACCAGAAGCCTAAAGAGTTTATAAAAATGCCTGGATGTCTCTTGTAGGCACACTTCCCCTCAGAATATCTTGCAGTGTAGGATACACCAGCTCTTAAACCAGGGGTAATTTGTAGGTCACAAAAATGCTTTGGTGGCACCGTCAGTTCTGATCACAATCTAACTCTAGCAAGAGAAGGGAAAGCTCAAAAATAAAATGTGGTTCAGACCTTGTGAAATCCACATAGTCTGCTTTCAAGTTTCCCTTGCAGGAAGTGAATTTTTTTTTCTCTACAGAGATCAGACTTGCTCTTGAAGAGATCAAACATGAATACATTTGTTTCCATGCATAAAGCAAAGTACATGGGAGAGTGGTTTTATGGCACACACAGCAGTATCTCGAAAGTCATCCTTGCCTCTCAGGATGCAATAGAGCTCCTTTCAACAGTAGCTGCAACAGAGCTGCTATTCAAACCTGAGACAGTAATTGGGTTTTTGCAGGTGTTCGGTGGGATCATTACATTTAGGTTCTAAAACATAATTCTGAACAAAAAACTCACGATACTAGTACTTTGTGGAGATTTCAAAGTTTAGTGTGCCTTTATTTTCATACTTTTCACTAGTGTATCCTGAAGTTTTAGAGTAACACTTAGGAGAATAATTGTTCAAGTAGTTCAAAAAGACAATGGCAATGAAGTAATTGAAAGCAGAATGTGACCTGTAGCTGTTCAAGATCAAGAACAAAAACTGAATGACTTTTCAAGGAAATTGTCAAAGTGCCTGAATACAGAGTGAAATTATGGGACTTCAAGAGAAAATGGGCTTTCCTCTTGTGTCCGGGTCATTTCACAAAACAAAGAGTAAAGTTCACTTTGGAGCCTTGTGTTGAGAAGAACAGATGTTTCCATTTAACAAGGTACTTAGGCCTGTGTCTAGTTTCAATCTTAGGAAAAATTTTTCACTCCTGTGCTTTAAATACTCAGTTTAGGACCATGAAGCTAAATTGCTCTGCAACCAGACTTTGCATCAATTGTATGCACATATAAATTTACACATACACGTGTATGTATGTATGTATGTATGCATCCATCTATCTATCTATCTATCTATCTATCTATCTATCTATCTATCTATCTATCTATCTATCTATCTATCTATTGTTATTTGTGTGTTTGTTTGTTTGTTTGTTTATTACCAAGACTATGTAGTTCTTACCTTTTTAAAAGCATATGAGTATGAGAGAGTTTGTTCTCACACATTTCATGTAAAGTGTATTGTTCGTCTCATAGTACGGCTACATAGTTTCTATTTATTCTTTTAATAGTTATTAAAATATGTAAATGTCTTCTTTTTTTCCTAAACTTTTTCCTCTAAGATTTAGAGGTACATTGAATATTTTTCTAATGTTATTGTTATAGATAGATAATAGGATGATTGGCAATCACAGTTAGGAGAAAAATATTGTGTATATGTTAAAATAAGTTTTACTGATGTAAAGTTATGTTATTGTGGTTGGTTGTTTAGATGTCCTGTGTTCTCTCCATAGTCCCCTTTCCCCCTGGATGGTTGCCAAGGGACAGCCTTGGTGGTTGGGACATGTGGCAGGAGGGTGACTTCCTGTGCCCCTGCATGAGGCAGTTGGGGGCGGGGCAGGCTTGTTGCCAGGGGGTGTGGCATGGCAACACCTGACCACCAATCAAGTTACAGGAGAGCAGTCTCCACCAATGGACAGTGAAGAAGAGTTGATTGGCAGCCTCTCGGCAGGGCCAGGACTGCCTGAGGCAACCCCCAGGGGTATAAAAGGCAGGGCAGCCTTTTTGTGGGTGAACACATGGTGTGTTAGTTCCATGCTCCCAGTGCTGTAACTTTCCTGTATTCAGTCCTTTGTTATATTTTGTTAAATAAACCTTTGACATTTTTAAAAGTGAGCATCGTTTCTCACATTATCCTCAAGAAAAATGCAGTTTGAACTTGTCTGAATCATACTATGCTTCTCAGTGTTCTGCTTATTCTGCCTTTGGTTTTGCTTTTGTTAGTTGTTGTGGGATAAATGTTAATAGAGAAACAGAGAGAAGTCCTGTACTGAAATATTACCAAGCTGTCTTGAGAAAGGAAAAAATTTCCATGTGCAGTATACAAGAACATACACAGAGCCTACATATGTACTTTGTGATGTCAGAGTTCAGCACTTGTTAAATTTCCAGACATACTTCAGTAAGCTTTAGGTATTTAAAAGTCTATTAAACCTGATCTCTTGATTTTATTATAGGTGGTGGGGTTTTTTTAGTACTTTAGGCCGCTGTTTTAACTATTGCCATCTTTATAACATGCAGGTTCAAATTGGGAATTTACATTGCACTCAAAAATACACATCTCATTTGGCAAGTTTACTTGTATTGGTGTCACCCTCCTTATCACATCTGAGCTGCATTGGATAGCTGTGGTCTCTATCAAGACACAGTAGGTTGTCTCAAACAGGTCACATTTCTCTTGCTCTCTGTATGAGAAGTTTTCTATTTACAACATGTATCACCCTGCCCCAGGTTTTGATGGGCTTGCTCCTGAGTCTCTAATACACAAGTGCATGCTGTACTCAGTCCTGGGGATTGAAATGCAGGCAGAGTCTTCAAATTTGTGCAAAAATTAACCCTGTCTATGCTGAATGGTTGCTGCACAGTACCCACTGACTGGTTGGTCCCACTGTACACGTGACATGATTTTGACAAATCAGAAATATTTGATCTTGGCCAGGCATCCCTGAGTATATAATACCTGGTATGGTGAGTGTTTGCATTATTCCCCAGTAAAGGGATCAAAAACTTCTCACAGGGGCATGATTTTATGATTTTAAAGTCTGTTAGAGTGAATAAACAAAAATGAACTCCACCTCTTTGTTAATGGTTATTTTGATTAAAACCCCATGTTTTTGCATTTCTAGTTGAGGTTAAAAATTAGCATTAGAGTTTGTATAGTTTTTCTTTTTTGTTTGATTTGATGGTGAGAAAGCTGTAACCTTGCTGAGAGGGTGACAAATTCAGATACAGACAACCAGTACTTGACAGGTTCTATCAGAAAACCAAACAAGGGAAGAGTATGTACGCCCGCTACCAGCTGTCACAGTATTGAACAATGAATGTTTGATGAAGCTGACCTGCAAATACACACTTCCCTGTGAAAGTGAGCTTTAAGTACTCTCTGGCTGACAAAATTAAAAAGAAGAGGCCTTTGTTGATAATATACATAAATATATATGAAAAAATATTTATTTAGATCTCCCTTTCTAGAACTACGTCAGTAAAATTTGAAGCGTAATTCCATTTTTGCTAAATGAGATCTGATGGAAAATTCAAATTATGGTCAGCTGGCAGCTGAGTCTGATGGAGCTCTGTCCTTTTACAGCAGAGATTAACTTGGACTATGCTCTCTGTATCTTGAAAAACTCTATTATCTTCAAAGAAAATCACATTGAATCTTGCAAACAGTACCATCAAGTGATGGTCTGAAGATATTTTTGTGTTTACTGTAGTCGCTGTGTATTTTTGCTACAAACAAAAAACAAAACAAGATCAAACAAAAACTAAAACAACAAAAACCCAAACAAAAAACAAGCTAAAAGCCACAAAAACCCACAACCGCCCCAAACCAACCAACTGAAAAAAGCCACAAACAAACAAACAAACAAACTCATGACAAAGAGCAAGAAAGTGTAGTTAGAATTGTCCAGCTTCTCTAAATACTTTGTGCATCCAAAGGATAGTAACCCTCAGGATAAGCCTACTTTTATCATTAGAATGAAAATTTCCTTGTGAAGACAACTTCCGGTAAGCAGCAGATTCTGGGTGTATTATCCTATTTCATTGCAGCCAAGTGAGGTTCTTTGCTTTGCTCTTACTACTATTACTGTTGCTTTTACCTTCTTGGAGGAAATCCTTTTGTGTGCAGGTATGCATTTGATATGCTAACAATATTCCTTAATCTAGAGGATATTCTACAGGAGACAGAGTATTTGGTACAAATAACTTCTTGAACTACTCAGACTGCTGATCAACAACACTTAGCATTCATTGTTTTGTTTTACCTAGCTACAGCCACAATATAAAATGCACCAACCCTTAAACAATGAAAAGTAGCATAGAAATAAAAAAAAAGTAAGAAAAGAAAAAAAAGCTTGAAAGGAAATTGATGTTGTGCTGCTTCTGGGCTCCACTGTTCCTTTTTTTTTTTTTTATTTTACTAGGAGCTTAAGTTTGGGCCAGCTGTTTTAGGTATTCTCTACTGGTTTGTCCCTCAGGCTAGTATTGAGGAAATCTTCTTTTTGCATGGAAAAAACAGCCAAGGACTGGATCCTTAGTAGGCCCAAAAATAGGAGAAAAAGGAAAATGCTTATGCCCCAACTCAGGGAAACCAATATTTACCAATCTAGTTAGTTTGCCTTTATATCCTCCTCTCTGACTCTTCTCTTTACTAAAAGAAAGAAATTTAGACTCCCAGATTTTAAATTACAAGTGACAGTAAGCAAAGTTTGGAGGAGAAGTTTTGTCTTTCGATAGAGTGGCTGATGTAGTGAGAATAACAGATGAGCCCTTTTGGAAGACAGATCTGCAGCTGGTCTGTTGTTTTTGGGGTTTTTTTTAACAAACATGTCAGTTAGTCTACATAACAGATACGATTTTTCCCTACAGAACTTGTTGTGCTAATAATATTCTCAGACTCTTACAGTTAGAACTAAATCAGTGCTAGAGATGATAACAACCCATCTGATTAAAAAATAAATAATCCCATAAAATATGGGATGTCTGATCTCTCAGCTTTAATGCAAAAAAGCTGTATTTAAAATAAGAACAAACAAACCACAAAGAGTCACATGCTTTGTTGCACTTAGTACCGTAATTTCAGAAAATCTCCAAGATAAAATTTTTTTAGAATATCATTTTGCTACTAGAAATGTCCACTCAGTGCCATAGGATGTGATTCAAAAAATGCCATTCTGGCTTGGCAGAGGCAGTAGTTGAGGACCACTATCTTGAGTTCTGTTTCAAAATTGGAAGGATATTAATACAATAGACTTGCTTTGGTACTATTATCTACATGTCATTGTCTTGTGAGACCTTTCCTTATCTGCTGAGGCCAGTGTACAAGTGAGCTGTTTGGTATAATTCCACTGAAATCAATGGTGGTACTTTCTACTCCTAGGATGCAATTATTTAATATTTACCTGATAAGATGTCTTCCTCTCTTTCCCAGGGAAAAGGCAATTTTTCCCCCAGTGGTAAAAATGAGAAGTTACGTATATGCATGAGCATCTGCTTAGAGATAAAGTATGTACCATGTGAGAGAGAAAAAAATTTGTCCTACATCCTGTTCCTATGCAAATATTAACAGATTTCACTGACAAGTGTCAGGGAGAAACTTGTCAAAATTGTTTTACATCAATACCTTTTTTCCTATATCATAATGAAGGGATAATATACTGCAATAATAAACTTCAGGGGCTTTGATAATACAGCCTGCAGGTGGCTAGTAAGGATAAGTGAACTGGCATACTGCCTGGCCTGGCATTTGCTTCAATAGTTCAGTTTTGGCAGCTTTTCTCAATCTGAGATTACTGTCTCCCCCTTCCTACCTCTGATGTAACCTTTAAATAAACGTATGCCAGTGACAGACCAGATATTTCTGTGGAGAACTGAGCTAGTATTTTTTTTCTTTCTATAATAGGACCATTCCCAGGTTACCTGTTTATTATAGCCCGCCCCAGAAGATCCAAATAACCCAAGCTTTTGCTAATATATCCCTTAGATAGAGTGAAATACATAGATAGGTAGATAGATAGATAGATAGATAGATAGATAGATAGATAGATATAGATAGATCCCTTAGATACCTAGATAGATCCCTTAGATGGATTAGATATGATTGATATAAAGTATGAAATGATATTCAGTGATTGACATTTATAAATGTATATATGTAGGTCTTATTTTAAAATTACTTGGTTGCAATTTAAAGCAGGTATGTAGCTGTTTTAGTTATTATTATCTATAGTGATATAATAATACAGTAAAAGCATGAAAATATCACTTAAGAAATCATATGAGGAAAATAAAGGGAAAGAAAAGATAAGAGTATAAAGATATCACTACTCCTAGATCCAGTGACAATAGCTGATTGTTGCGGTTTAGAGGTTCCTTCATTGAAGTCACGGTCACAATCTTGATCGTCGGTCCTGGGAGAAGCTCAGAGAACACAGTTCAATGGGTGATATACATCCAGGTTCAGGTGGGGAGTACCCAACCATCTTCCCTGGTGGTGGGGTGACGCTGCTGTTTGGCCGCACTGGAGCTCCGAGCTAGCTCTGTGGTGCCACTCTGGCACGGGCAGCCGCCAGGAGTGGGGAACTGCAGGGGAAAGGCGGCCCCACTGCAGAATCTACAGAGCACCGACCCCTGCCAGGCTCTGCCAATTCAGGCGTCGTGGGTAGTGATGAAAGGACAGAGGAGGCTCAATCCGCTGTACTTCCCAGGAACAGGTTTATTAGGGAGAAGGGATGGACACAAGGGTCTGGGCTGGGACAAAACAGAACAGGAGAGAGCCTGGAGCACCTCTGTGCACTGGGTTTTATTTAGGGGTGGGCACAGTCCAGGGTCCAATCAGGGTTCACAGAGGGAGGAGTAAGGGGAGGCGGTTACAATATCAGGGACCAATGGGGATACAAAGAAGGTGGGAACATAACACAACAACCAATAACACATCGAGGAAGGGATGATATACATGGAAGGAGCTGGAAGAAGAGGTGGGGTTTACAATGACGGATGGGGAGATGGGCCAGGGTAAAGGCGATTGACATCCAGGAAACGGGAACATCCAGGAAAAAGGGGAGGGGTTTATATAATAGACAACTGGGGCTAAACCATTAAACTCAACAGGGGGGGAAACAAGAACATACCAACAAATCTTAACGTATTCTTAACAAAATTAAATAAACGAACCACAACAGTGGGGAGCTTAACACTCTCTGTCTGATGCAACACTGGAAGGCCCCAGAAATGAGTCTAGGGGAACACCAGGGGTCTTTAATGGTATATGACAACTCCCAAGACATGACAGCTGCCTTTCCTGTCAGTGTAGTTGAGCCAATTATGCCCCATCAGAAGGAATGCCCCAATACTTTCCCCCACGTTGTAGGACTGAGTCAGTTGTGTAAAGGAGGACTTAAGCAGGATAAAAATCATTATCTCACCTCGAGGGTGCAAAACCCCACCCCAGCAAAGCACCCTGCTGGCCCTGCAAATGGTCCATTGTTTCGAGTAGTTTAACCATTAACATTCCAATCTCTCACCCTTGCAGTATGATTGCAAGTGCATGGTAGTACCAGACTGTTATTTTCTAAGCATATTTTGAGAACACTATTGAGTTGTATAGTCATTTTAGGAATTATATCAGGGATAATCTCTTTTGGCTATGTTGTTTAAAGTTCCGTCTCACTGGTACTTTTGGAGAACAACAGACCGGTGTAAGTAGCTGCCTGCTGTGAGCTATTGAGATAGTATTACAAAGAGACAAACTGGAAGCACCGTGTTTCTGTACGAGGCAGTGCATAGTCTTGGTTGGGTGATGCAGTCTCGCATCGGATTGCTTTGTAATTCTTCAGGCTGAGACCACACATGCCATGCTTGCCTCTTCTGTGGAAAAGCAGAGATACTCTGGTTAAGCCACAGGCATTCCCACACTAGAGACAATACAGTTAAACTTCTGGTAAAGGAGTCCTGATGCTGGTGTCTCACCGGCATCAGCTTAGGTCAACTTACCTGTGTTTCACCACTGTGTAAATGAATACGAATCTGACAGATATCCTTAATGATAATAACAGTAATAGTTAGTATATATCTATTAGATTAGTACATTTTTATATATTATGAAGTATTGTTAAAATATTTGCATTTTTTATTAGCAATAATGCTCCAGAGATATCTAGCTAGGAAATACGACATTTAGGTGGATGCAGAATTTTTGAAGAAAATAATTCTGATCTTGCTAAAATACTTTTCCTTCCTTTTTCTTACCTTGGATGCAACATACATTCATCATATATTTTTGTTATCCTTTGAGTAAGATGCTGTGATTCCACAGCATAAAAAGTTTACATTATTCTTCAAAACCTGACACCTGACATTTAAATCTCTTTTCTGACTCTGACACTGCCTTATTACCAGCATTTCTACCTTGATCATACTTTTAATTATTTTCCCCATTTGCTCAGCATCTTTGCTATTCTGAGCCACTTTCACCTATTTTTCTGTCCTTCTGTCCCTGTTTCTTTCAATCCTCTTAACTAAACCCTTTTCTATCCTCCATGTCCCTGCCCTCTCTCACACTCCCAGAGCTTGGTGCTGGCCCTGTGACTCTGTGAGATATTTGAAGCTTACATATTTCTGTCCAGCTTGGTGATTTACATTTTGGATAAATTCAGCAGTGCTTTAGAGCTGGACCAGCAGCCGGGTAAATGTCATCAGCTGGGCATGATGACTCAGAAAATGCTGCCAAGCCTCCAGCTTCTGAGGCCTTGCCCTGCTCCGTCAGAGGCTGAAATACTGTTCTGATATTCACTGCTCTCACCTCAGTGCCTCATGGTGAGCAGAATGAGCTGTCTCCCATTGAAAGCACTGTAGGGCAATAACTAGCACTCCCCAAAGACCCCATGATGCCTCTGCCATTACTTTCATTCAAATTAAGTGAACTCCGAGTCTCACCTCAGTGCTCAACACAGAATTTCTCTCCTCTCAGTCAGGCAGATACTTCTATTACATCATTCCTTTTTCCTCTCTTCCCCCCATGGCCTGACCTGGTTAAAGATTTGCCTGCAGGAATGGTCCTGGCCGCTCCTGAAGAACCATATTGTTCATGGCATGACTGAACTGGGATTGGATCCTTCTGGGTCTGGTTCTTGCTTTATGGCAGCATAATGTAGGTATCTTCAGGGAACGCAGCTTTGGAAATCACAGCATAGTGGGAGTGCTAAATACGGGCTACTGATATCTGTACTGAAAAGACGACAGTGTCTATAGAGAAACAGTTTAAGAGATACCAAGAAGGTTGTAGCACTTGAAGAGATCTCACCAGAGTTGCTTTGTACGTAAGTTACAGTCTTACTTCTGGCTTTGAATGAGTTTTGTTGCACAAAGAACTTGGCAAACATGGAACAAAACTTGGACCCTTCCTGGGAAAGATAAACATTCAAATATTATCCTTGCACAACAGAAAAACAATGTCATTTACCTCCAGGTTAAATACTCCTTTCAGGTCAAAATCTTCTATTGATACTTGTATTGTTTACTTCCAGTTTTTACAGACTCCTAGATCAATGCTTTTATTTTGCAATGGATTTTTTTTTTTTTTTTTTATATGGACACTGGCTCTTGAAATACTGACACCACTGCTTTGAGCAGTGGAAATGGGAGGCAAGATCTTTTTCTCTGCCAGAAATTTTCCTCCTCAGTCAGGCTCTGTCAGTGACAATAATGTTGGCATATCTCACTTTGGAAAGCCTGAGGTATAATGTGATTTCAGGCTTTCATACTTTTCAGGTTGAAAGGTTTTTGGGTTTTTTTTCCTTTTTTTAAAGAAGATAATCTGTACTCATCAAATTCTTATTTCCTTGACTGGGTTACTATCAACTGTCTTGTCATGAATATCTCACAGCAAACAGAGAAGACACAAGCTCTCATGCTGTGGCTTGGCTTAGGTTCAGCATGTCCACACGGTTAAGACTTCAGATCAGCGTATTCATTTATAGATGACATTTTACTGTCCATTTCTGTTTTCTTGTCCTGCACATGCTGCTGGCAGGACTAAAATTTCTGTTCTGCTCACATCTAGGAGTTAGTGTGTTCATATCTTGTAGGCTGTGGGTTTCATACAATTTTCTGTCTTATCCTGGGTTCTCTATGTGTTCCCTTACAAAATAGGGTGTTTTCCCTTACAAAACAGTGCTCTGTCACATTTCCTTGTTGGACTGGATGGTACTAATCTCTTCTGCTAAAGGAAGAATGGGGTAGCATCAAATGAAGTAAAAAAACCATCACAATTACAAGGTGCAAATTTATGGGGTACAGTAACTAACTGGATCATTCTACCTCAGGAATGGTCTGTCAGAGAGAAGGACTTCAGAGACAGCTAAAGAGAACTGAAATATCAGCCTGAATAAACCTGCCCATATGAAAAGGGACTGGAAACAGTCCAGTCCCATTTACGATACAAATGGCAGGTGTAGGAAAGGTAGGCAGGAAGGTATATAGAAAGAGCGGACAGATTATGCTAGAACTCTAGATTTTAAAAATTACTCCTCCGAATCATCTTTGAAGTATTACTTTGTACTTCCAATCTACTTAATATTGGACTTAAAGAGGCCACAACAACTATCATACTGGTTCAGACAAATGTCTCAGTAGGAAAGTACTACAAATTTCTTGACTGCATGTTTTAAACTAAAATTAGTATATTTTTATTCCAAACAGAGTTGGTTTTAAGCAACCGAACAAATTGAGTAGGCTATGTTGCATCTTTTCAAACAATTTTGAACACTTGTCTGTGGCATTTTAATTAGGAAAGGAGAAACATAAGCTTCTACAGGCTTGCTCTGATTTTGGGTGGTGTTACCTATATATAACTATGCTAGTCAGCTCTTCTTGAGGCAACGGGGGCAGGGGGGAGAGTTGACCTTGTGATTATGTTAATGACCATCATATGGCAGCTCTTTCAAAAAATGTTTTTCAGAAAAGATGCTCCCCATTTGTCTGGGAAGATATGGATTGTCTGAGGATTAAGGACGGATTGCCTCTTCCTGAAATGTATACTGTAACTTTTTTGACTGCAACTTGTCAACACAATTAGAAGAATTAAACACCTAGTTCTGCTTTTGGGAAATTGTGAGTGATAGATGTGATGAAAACAAGAATGTGGTAAATCTGTTTCTTGGTAGGGAAGAAATTAAGGAATTGGAGAAGAAGAAAATTTTAGTTTAATAAAGTTAGAAATGTAAATCTGAAGATAAAAAGCTACCACACATAATATAGATAATAACATATAATAATGTTGGTGGTAAAACACAAAATTCCTTTTTTTTTAGAATTTGGGAGAAAAATACCTAGCACGTTTGGCTGAATATTTTTTCCCTTTGAGGAGCTGCTTTTAGAAAAACCTGATTTTTCTTACAAACACTTGTAACATGAAATTACTTGAATGATATCTGTTCCTTGGTGAATGGGTAAACACCCAAACAGTAATTTTTATTTCAATGGGACTATTCATACAAATAATTGTGTGTAAATGGGAGTGAAAAAATGACAAATTTCTTCTTTTGCCATTTCTCTGAATAGCTTCTCCTTTTTTAAATTGACTTTAAGTGAAACCATCTCTCTCTCATGCTACAGTTCTCTTTTAGTTGTTCCAAGGATTATATAGAATGCATTGGCATACTTAAGACAATACCATTAGCAGCAGTCTAGCTTGGTCTTCTGGCAGAGACTGTCAGATCTGAGGTGCATGTTATCATTAAAATATTATATGCACATACTGTACTCTTTCACCTGTACATGGAGAAGAATATCTGGAAGCGGGACAGGGCCGACCTAGAACCAGTATTTTCCTGTCCCTCTACTAAATCTTCCTGATTAGTACACTATAAGTCCTAGATACTTTACACATGGAGGTCAGGTTGCCAACACTCCCGATGCTAGTATTCCATCTGGGTACCAGCAGTGGTTTCATTTAACATATTAGGGGGGGAAATCTAGCATTTTGAATCAGTTCTCTGGAAATCATAAGCAAATTCTCTTGATCTCAGATCTGTGGATTACGTTGTAGGAATTACTGCTACAGCCTGATCTCAATGAGAGTGGTCTACAAGCAATTCCATTTTGCAGCAAAGGTTAGTTATTACATTATCTTAGCTGATTGAGGCATGGTTCTAATAACGCCAATGTTGCAGGTTCAATCCCTGTTATGGGCCATTCACTTAAGAGGTCAATGAACCTCTTGGGAAACTTTTGGGTCCCTTTCAATTCAGAATATTCTATGATTTAGTTGTAAAAATAGTTATGATGAATTCCTGTGATATGTGTTTTTGTTTGCAGAATGAGAACAACTCTGCAGTTACTACTTGATATTCATTTAAAGCAGCATTATTACCAAACAGCTGTCCCATCTCTTCTGCCAAATCCTTGTTCATGTGCCCTGCTTCTGTATTGTGCCACCACAACTAGCTGCACAACCTTATAGAAAACCGTATTGATAAACCAATCAGCTGAAAATTCCTCTTGTTCCCCTGTTTACTGTCATTTTCAGTTGAATCAGGCTCCCAACCTTGTTACTTTACAAATCCTTTACCAGCACAACATGGGGATTGGTGTAAGAGTAGCAACAAATGAGCAGTGGAACAGGACCCGGTTTGGGGGGAAAGATGTGGACTTTTCTGAGAGGATAAATTTAATCATATACTTAAATTTAGGCTTCTAGTTTAAACACATTCAGGATTCTTTTTCTATGGACATTTTTCAGTTTTCATTTAATTTTCTGTTTTCCTCCAACATTGCTACCAGTAAACATCCTTACATTTGATCTGAACAGAAAGCACCAAAAAGAAACAACAAAGATTTTTTTTTTTAATATCTTAACTTCAGTAGATATTTTTTTTTATTATTCTTGCCTTGATTTTTTCAGCTCTAATTAGTTCTGTGGAAAGATTACTGATTGGTTTACCTGAGTATAAGATTTTGTTGAATAGGTAAGTAGTACTTTTGATTAGAATTTGGGGGAAAAATAGAGTTCCTTTGTAAGTTTTTTCACAGTTCTACTGGGATAAATAATAATCCTTCACCAGCGAAAAAATATTCATTCTTGTTTCAAGGGGAAGAAAATAGATTGGCCATTAGCAATGAATTGAAATTATCACTTTTATCAAAGTGAATACACTGCTCTTGTAAAACACTGGTAATCTAGCTGTGTTTAAAATCCATGTAAAAAGTAGCAGTTTTTCATCTTCTTTTGGCACTTAGTCAACAATGCATGATACATGATGCAGTTATTGATTCCTGAAAAACTTCCTAGACAACATGACCACTTTTAAGCACAGAATAGTAATGTTTAAACCATTATATCACCTACATTTCCATAATATCTTTCAGCAAGTATTTAATGTGTTACAGTAGTATAAATACTTTCCTATATTAAGTGATTTACTGAAAAACTAGAGATAATAAGATGCTGTATAAAGTCTACTGCAAAATTCCTGTTATTCCACACTTGGATTTCAGCCAACAGACTTAAAATAGTTTTAGATTTTAGACTGCTTCTCACTTTGGAATATAAGCATATATAAAGGCACATACATGGGACCAAATCAGCAGATAATGTGAAGCAATGCAATTCCATTTAACTCAGTCATTTATAGCAGATGAGGTTGTGGCCATATGCTCATATCTATGTGTATGTACTTGTAAGACATACACATGTACTTATGTGTGACCTAAAATCATGTGTGCATGTAACAGTGTAATCAAATGAAAGTGCTTTCTTCTGCCAGCAAATTTTTCATTAGACTGGAAAAATGGAAAGCCTTCATGTATTTTAGATATCAATTATTTCTGATGATGAGAGGCACATGATTTTCCACATCCCTCCTGATTTTTAGGGTGTCCCTTGCTGAAACAGCACCAAAGTTTTTTTTCTGAAGGTCATCAATGATAGAAATAAAAGACATGAGGAGAGGAGGAAAGATGGAAGTTTAATTTCACTGAATTTGTCCATAGAGAATACACACAGTTAATATTATGACTTTTAAAATGTGGTAAGCTATTGAAAAACTATTTATAAAGCCTTGGTATGCACATAGTGCCTGGTATGTAAAATCTGCAGAACTGTGATTGAATTGGAAGAGACCTTCACTTTGCAACAGCTACAAGGTGTCAGGGCAGGAGCTGGCTCCTTTTCCTCCACTGGCTGCCATTCCAAGGGAGAGAAGATACTGATGGGCAGAAAACTTTTGAGCAACTTTAAAAGGAACGCTGATGGTATGAATTGCAAAATCTTTTGAAGGGAAAAAAAAGTTATCCATAAAATTTCAGGTGCAATGGGTTAAAAAATGGAAGAGGTTGATAGACAAATGATTAAAGGAAGCATCTCAGGAGGCAGAAGCTCCTTCTCTCCTCTGTGTATGTAAACAAACTACTGCTTATCCAGATAGCTGTTTCCATACTTGAAACTCTTGTTTGTTTGTTTCTTTAATTTTTTTTTATTGTGGGGCTTTTTTCAGCTTGTTTGTTGTTATGCTTTATAAATATACCATGAATTATTCCCAAGTGGACAACAAACCTAATTATTTTCTAAGCTACACCTTAATAAAACCAATATAATTCTGTCAAAATGAATGGATAGAATAGTACCATTATTCTGCAGTGTTAAAAACAGCTTTGTTCCTGCAAAGGCAGGATATCTGTTTTCCTTTGAGCTTCCTATTATCTATATTAAGCCTCTAGGCTACTTGTTACTTCTATTGTGGCTGCTAATGTGTGTTCCTGTTTAGCACTGGTATTATCTCTTGCATGGTCCAGAGATACCTTGTTCTGCCTTGGTGTTAAGTGCAATAAAATTTTGTACCTTCAGACCACCATAAATGACACAGAAGAGGATGATTCATCAACAGCAACTGCTTTAATGGACCTCTTTAGCATGACAGAGTATTATGTGACTCAGATATTACAATGTAATCCGGAAATGTACCGCTGAAGAACAAACTGCAAACCCTAAGGAAAAAGAAGATATCCAGGTCCGTCAAAGATTGATCTCAACGCTTGTTTCCAATTCAGAATTAACAGGTCTTTCTTTGTTCTCCTGGCTGGGCTCCTGCTAGTACTACACACTGGATCTTGGTTTTTGCAGCACTGTCACACTATTCATAATGTACAAAGTTGGTAGGACCATAATGGTGTCCAACTCCTTGCTTAAGTAGAATAATCTCAGAGCACAGGATTGTATCCAGATGGTTCTTGAATATCTTCAGTGAGGGAGACTCCACAAACTCTGAGGACAATCCATGCCAGTGCTTGATCATCTGCACTGTACTATGTTCCAGAAATGCTCAGCACTTTCTTTAATCTGTCCTTTGTGTATGTTTGATACACTTACATTTTTCAACATCATTGCTTCCCACAGATCTTTACCTCCTTTTCCTTTTCCTCCCATTTTTCTCTCATTTTACTCATGGTGTATCTCAGGGTTAGTTTTTCTTCCATGCCTTACTATTTCCAGCAGGTCACCACCTTTTTGTTGAGACGATTCTGGTTTAAAATTAAGCACCACTGGGACATGATGTCTGCTGACATAACTGGGGACTGAAATCCCACAGAGCAGAGGCCAAATTTGATAGATATTTTATAACAATTTTGCTTCTGGAAGTATAGAGGAATAAGAAATTTAAGGGCTAAAGGAAATTTAAAGGATGAAGGATGGCATTGAGGTACTCCTTTATGATTGCATGGGGCCAGAAAGAATTCAGATTTTGTTGATCATAACAGTTCTCATTAGAAACATTGGAATAGAGCCGTGTGCGGTTTGGTTCCTACCATAGTATGAATACTTCTGAAGACAATGTCATTTATAGGAGAGTAATATGTGGAAAAATTAAGATTATCCTAAGTAAAGTGCATTTTTAAAATATACCTCCTGTGAATAAATCCTGTATGTTAAAAACATTTAGAAATCTTGAGAGTCTCCTCTAGCAAGATTCAAAAATATGTGTTCACAGAACAACTGCAATGGTCCAGGCTTTGCAAGTGGAAACTTTCAGTCATTTCACCCATCTGTAACTGCAGGGGAAAATTACAAATATGATTGGCTGTAGATATTCAGAGACAATGCTGAAGAGTTTTCAAGCTAAGCACCAAAGAGTATATAATCACATCTTGAAAAGAAGTTTGTACTTTGCAAGTTCAAATGAACAGCTAAGATTGTTATAGAGAAAATATGTCATTTTACCCTCTTTACAAATTGGTTAATGAGGTACCATTGGAATAACTTTCCAAAAGTCACGTAAGTCTGTAGCAAAGCAGTGAACTGAAATTTGCTCTCCAAGGTGCACAGTGTGACAATGCAACACTGTCTTTATTTCTATTCCCATATTATTTATTTAATCTCTGATGATATTTAAAATTTCCTTTTAATTTTAGAGAATATTTAGAAATCTCTTAAAAAAGCCAAAACCCTTAAATAGCCCTCCCAACCTGTTTTTCTGAATGCTTTTCTGTCCCTCAGGTTGCCTTAGGAAATCATGTTATGGTCATGTTTAGGCTTGTATTGTATAGGCTCTATTCTCTGCAAAGAAAGTAAGCCTTGACATTAGGAAATCTGAGGGGAAAACATTTGAAAGGGAAGAAGGCATTTAACATTGGAAAGATTTGCATGTGTTCAGCATCAGATAGAGAGCTTTAGAGAAAACACATAAGAGTCTGAGCACTCAGGCTTTTCTGGGTTCCCCACTGGGGATGTGATACTGCACTTGTTTAATATGTTCTAAACACAAACGGGCTAGCACTTGCTGAATTTACACTGCACATTAAAAGTTTGAGGTTCCAGGGGGAATTCAGAATTCCTCCTCTTAACAGAAATGTTTTTCTCTGGGGAGATGTAACAAGCCACCACCGTGATCAGCAGCAGCATGGAGACAGGTGGTTGGTTTCTGCAGGAGTAGAAACACTCATTGCTCCACTTGTTTAACCCACAAGCTCTGACTCTACTCTCCAATGCTCTTTACACATGATTATTTACTATAGATTGCAAGTCATCCATATGAGATCTGTAAGAAGGGTCTTGTGATAAAAATCAAAATCTGCCCTTCACTATGCAGAATAAGCTTTCTAACTGGAAACATAAATTGTTATTAAATTGTCTTATTTCTTCAATGTAAGATTTTAATAATAAAACTCTTTGGTATTTTTCTTTCTTGCCAGTTTGCTAATAGAGTGATGCTTTTGACATTTTTTTTAGAAAGGAGAGCATAATCCAGTTGTCCTAAACCATATTCTACAACTGACAAGAAAATATTTTTGTTGTACATGAAGCTGTAAAAAAGAGATCTAAAAAGAGGACATTGGAGTGGGAGTGTGAAAATTTACATTCCCTAAATCCTATATAGCAATCCTAACAACGGCTGTTTTGCTGTGTGCTAACCATCCCAATACTCCCTTTTCAGATGGTTCCCATCTCATACTTTCTACCAACTACTAGGCATGCTAGGCATCCCATCTATGGGCCGTTGCAATTTTGCTGTCCCTGGGCCCTCTCAGTGCTTACTGGTGAGCTTAGTGTCAGGCACTCAGTCAAATCAGCAAAAGTTATGTGATGAGGCATCTAAAACCTAAAGTTTTCTGGTGACTCTTCCTCATGGCTACAGCAGGGTCAGCAGCACACAGCCTTCACCATGCCTCAAAGCAAAAATCTCACCCAACTCTAGCAAAGTCAGAAAACTTGGGCTTATTTGCGTCTAAGGTGAGTTTCACCCCTCATCTCCAATTCACTGGTTTGCAAAGTGCCTTAAAATAGCTCAGCTGTCAAAGCCAATGTATGAACCCCTCGTCACTTTACCAATGAAAATTATTACTTATCTAAAATTTTTAAAGGTGAAAATATATGGCATTGCAAAATGGTGTTTGACAGCAAAATGTGACTGCAGTGACTGATGTGAGCTTTCAGTGTGTGCTCCTAGAAATAAATGGACTACTTTCGCACATCTGCAGTCTCCAGGTCTGTCTGTGGTTACTACAGTGACTTCTCTTTGTTCTGTACTTGAGTGCTGTAAGAGTCAAGGGCTCATCTGTCATGTGCTATAGATAATCTCAAAAACACCTTAACAGACAACGTATGAACCCCAGGGCTGTTTATATTCATGAAAACTATTCCTCCCACAGAGGTCACATTGAGCAAGATAAACCATGTCATCAAATATGCAGCATACATTGCAACAGGGGTCTGGCATTGCAGACTTAAGAGTTTTTGTGAGTTGTGTCAAGGAGGACTGTTTTTGTCCTTAGCTTGATGAACAGTTTCAAAAAGCCAGTGCTCTTGTAGTTCAAATGTAAATGAGAATACAAGTTACAGCTATCCTCACTTTTCTGTACTGAAATGACAAAATGTATTTTCTCTTACCTGACTGCTTAATACCCAGAGAAGAGCTAATATACAGGTGTCGTGGTTACAATATGTATACAATAAAATAAACCTAATAAAATTAAACAGCTGCCTGACAGCAACATTACAGAGGACGGTCTTTCTGCGTTACAGGCTGCAATATGTGCCTGACACATAGTCAGGTCACAGGTTGTATTTGTACCAATGGCAACAAAGATAATATTCAAAACTGATACATAATTATTATGTGATATTACATATAAAAATTTTTAAAGTGTTTTCCCCATAATATTTTATTACCTAATCAGGGGAACAGCCCTAGAAATGATTGTGTGTTTACTGTATAGTACTGCTGTTATCAAAATCTATCAGTTTCACCTGAAAATAAGAATAGGGATGTCTAGATACTTGGAATACATCCTACACATCCCACATCCAGTTTTCCCTTGACTTTAATGAGTTTTAGATTAGTTTTTTCCTTATTTGAAGCAATTTTTAAGGCTGCTTCAGTATAGCTTCTCACAAGAATGCATATTGATAATTGTTTTGTCTTATACTATCACTATAAATAACTTCACAGCCATCACTGACTCTATTTCATTTTTACAGAGCTGATATCTAAAATGCAATACAGATCCACTTTCTAACAAATATTAAGAGTTAGCATCTATCTAAAACTTGTTATGAAGAATTTAGTGTGCATATTTTGCCTCCACATTTGTTTTATTCTGCTAAATAGCCTATGTGGAAAACAATTTACTTATCCATTAAAAAACAAAACAAAACTACCAAAAAAAAAAACCAAAACAAAAAAACCCAAACAAAAACCCCCAAGAACAACAACAAAAAACCCCAACCCTGTTCCATTCTGTTTTCGTTTCTGGGGTTCTGTTGTCATTTTATCCTAAAGTGCTGTTTCCTCACATTTGCATCTACCAGCCTTTTTAATGTGATATTCCATTTAAACTGCCTTTTAATTGTATGTGCTGCCTTGGCAGAACATGACTGATGTACTAGCGTTAATTAGGGCTCCAGTCAGCAGCCTATGCCAGCTGGAAACTGAGAAACAAGCGTAAATTATTCTGTCATCAATCAGCTCAAAAATGTTTGAATCACTAATTAGTTTGCAATTTGGGTGACAGTTTATCTGACGCAGGCGGTGTCAGAAACTTCAGATCTTAGATGAATAATTTGCCAGCAACAAGCACATATTCCCTGCTTTTAAATACATGAAGGTTTATCTGCATGTTGAAAGGTGGCTCAGCAGTCTTCATTAACTTCCAACTGGGACTATGTAAATCAGGAATCAGTGTGAGGCACTTCAGTCTGTGGTGGCTTAGCAGATGATATTTAGAAAAAGAAAGCCTCTTTTCTCTCTTTTTTTTTTTTTTATTAATAATCCATAAACTGGTAGACGAAAATGTTTGGGCTTTAACAGCTTAAAAAAATCACAATGGTTGAAAAAAAAGAGAAGGCAATCACCCCCTTTTACATGAAAATTAGTTGTGCTGCATCTTTCTGTTTAACTGATTTAGTCTCCTCTACTGTCATGTGTCTGGAATGTTAAGCAGCAAGTGATTAGCCCTTGTCCTTTAAAGCAGGATCATTATTGGGGTTTTATTAAATGGCAGACTTGTGTTTCTATTTAAAGGATAAGGGAGGTGGGGGAGGGGAAACAAGAAATTGCTAACAGGAAGCAGAAAAGGTTACCAGTGTCTCAAAAGGAGAAACTATTCAACATTATAAATGCAGTTGAGAGGGTCTTAACATCTGTGTTATTCTTATCAATAAGAGAGATAAGTTTAATATCTTGCAACACATACAAGTATTCTATGTCCCATAGATAAAACAAAAGTGTAAAAACAACTGAGGGAGACAGCATCATTGCTGTAGAGAGACAGCAATTTGTCTTCTACCTACTCATCCATCCTTCTGGAACTGAAAGGCAGCTTTGATATGGAAAGATGCAACAAGAGCAGGGAAGAAAGCTGTAAGCTGACTGTGGTGCCAAATACAAGAAGCAGCTGAGGATAGGATTCTGAGGTTCTCAGCGGCTGGCAAAGGGCATGCTCTCTACATTCAGAGCTTTCACGAGGTGAGAGAAGCGGGAACTATGATACTGTGTAATTACGATTAGCAAGTGCCACTCTAAGCACAACACAACAGTAACATGCATGGGAGTGCTGCTGCTTAGTAAGTGTTAACAAAAGGATTTGAAGTAAGAAGTCAATGACAGTTTGGTGACAGTCCCTTTCCCTTCTGTCCCAAGTCCCTCTGCTCTCAAGTTCTATTTGTTTTAGCCAGAACAAATCATTCCCTGGTATGTCATATTTTTAACACTTCATCTACATTGCTTTAAAACTTCACTGAACTTTGTCTACTCCAGTACATTTTTTCCCATTTTAAATAGACTTATGTAAAATAATTTTGTTTTCAGAAATTTATAGGAAAAATTAGTTTTCTGCTTTAGGGGAGAAAAAAGCCCAACTAAAAAATATATTGGTTTTGTATATGGCAAAAATTGTGATTCTTGTGGGTGCTTCATTGAGAATTTTTAGAGGTTACAGGCAAAAATTTTTAAAGTCAGCAAAAATACAGTCTACATGACACAGCAGTATTTTGCACCCTTTTAATTAAAAGAAAAACGCAAGGCTGGTCAAATTGCAATATCCTTAAACAACTTCACATCACGAAAGACCAGGAGAAATTAGACGGAAATAGAGTAGGTGTGGTCTTTAGAAGTCCCCCAGCTGTTGGCTCACATGAGATTTCACACACTGTTGCATGTGGTCTGTGTCCTGTGAAAAAATCAGTACTATACTGGGAAGGAAGCTGCAGAACCCTCAGGCCATCTAGGGTAACCAGTCCTCTCTCCTGTTGACCACCACTTCATCCCTTATCCAGGCTACCTTCCATGGATGGTCCTTGATTGTGCTCCTTATTAGCTAGGTGCCCAAGTGGGATTCTGAAGGACTGGGAAGTCCTGGCTGCTAACTGCCCTACCTGCAATCAGGTGGGAGGGAGCTGCAAATACAGAAAGCCCTATGTAACAATATGTAGCCTAGGAGATCCAGTTTGCGGAGTATCAGATCAAGCGCTCAACATGAATGGCATTTCTGACTTTAATTCCTCTGTCTCAACTCTGTCAGCACAATGCTGGAAAAATAAATTACTGTTTGTCAAGCGCTTTCATGAACTATATAAAAAGCACATGCAGAAATTAATGAGTCTGGCTTTAGAGGAAAGTTTAAATAGTGGAAAATAAACAAAGGTTTGGACTGCACACTGCAGAACAAAGATAAAGCAAAATAATGAATAACTGCTTACTCTGCAGGCTCTCCTCTACACATTGAGTAAGGCTGTGTACTGCATAGGGACAAATAAAAGGAGCTACCTGGGAATTTCTTTTAACAAAAACTTTTTGCTTGTTTCTTTCTTTTAGGAGAAAATACCAGTTTCTCAAAGCTGCAACTTTTTATGGAAAAAAGTTCATATGAATGATGGTTTTGTCAACAGGGCTTCAATGGCCCAGAGAAGAATTTGTTGTGAAAAGGTAAGCTGGAGAGTGATAAACCCACAAAGGCAGACCCAGTCCAGAGCTGCCACCAGCTTGATGGTAAAGCAACACTAAATGCAGTGCTACCATAGAAAAATTCAGCTGTCTTGTAGATGATGGCTGGGTTGTGTCTGGCAACTGCCCTCCTTCTTCTGCATCACTTACCTTTCTTGTTATGTCCTACTTAATACAGGAAGAAATGATGCTACTTCTGCACTTTCTTGACACTTCCCATCTTGCTTTCCACAACCCAGAGAAGATCTGAGGTAATTCAGACTGGAAGTCTGTTTCTTCTCTTTTTCTATAATTTGCTTTTATTTCAAAAGGTCCATTCTTTATTCCTAAATGGAATTTAAATCCAGCAGTGTTTTACTAATAAATAACACTGCTGGACCCTAGAAATATTTTTGACACTGTAAAGCAAATGGACACATGGACAGCAGTTGAGATCATTGTAATCCTGGCATTCCTTCTCCTTTGACTGATTCTTCAATCTTAATACAAAAAGTACACATACGTGTATACATGCATCTGCCTAGTGTGTAAACATTTGTCAGAGTGTAAAACTGCAAACTTCATGAGATGGCTAACAAACCAAAACAATCACCAAATCAGTTTAAGCTCGTACATATGGACTAAGTATTTATCTATCACAGTATTGAAAAAAGACTACAAAAATTACTGTCCTGCTCTGTATACTGAGTCCCTGTTCTCAGCCCTCTATGAACTAAATAGATGTGACAGACAACTGATGAGAAGAAAAATTGTTTTCTTTTCAAAAAGGAAAATGGTTGCTAATACTCAGAGAAAATAGTTTATATGTAGTTGCACTGGAAGCCTTTGACAGCATTGGCAGCTGATCAGCTATATAGTGAAGCTTAAGGCTTTAAGCTCTTGAGAGTTCTTTTTATGTGCATGAGGTGCAGATAACTTCTACGTTGTATTATCACGTTGTATTTCTTTTTAGATGATTACAGACCTTTTATAAGTCTGAGGTCAGCTTCTCTGAGTTTAACTTATCTTAAAAACAAAGTATGTTTGTCTGTGTTAAACAGATCTTTGGACCAAGGGCAGGTGCTTTGTCTTTAAATGTCCACTGAGCTCTAGGAAAATCAGAACAGTGAGAGAAGTATTTTAAATTTTTTTTTAATGTGTAAGTTGAAGTTAGAATATCCATAACTCTGCTGTTGTAGAAAGCTGTTTTCAGAAAAGGCATACTGCAATTGGAGGAATGCTATGAGTAATAGCTCCGTGTGGCTCAGCTGGAAGAAATCAATTCCCAAAGTCTACTCTGTTAGCTCAGGACTTGTTGCTGAACTACACCATCATGACATCAAGGAAGAAGAAGGAGTTAAAATAATACAAAACAGATTGTTTAGTATCACAGAGAATAAATTTCTGCTGTGTCTTTTCTTGATGCCTCCTTAGCAGTTCCTTGAAATGCTACGAAGTATTTTAGAACTTCTTTGATTGTGTTTTTCGGCTTGGGTTTGTTTGCTATTTTTCTATTCAATGCAATTATGTTTCTCATATGTTGCTATTGTGAAGGGATGGAACCCTTACTGTTGTACATCAGCTGGCATGCTTTGTCACTGTTGAGGGAGAGGTGTGCCAGGAAAAGGGTTAGCTTTTGTTTACCCATTACTGTCACTGATGTGACTAGTGAAGAGAACATCTCAAACAGTTTTTGAAGCTATTTTTTGCAGAACAGCGTAAGACTTTTTTAAACCAAGTCTGTTCCAAAGGGAGTAAAATACATGGACTTTTCTCTCCCAGTTTGTTCCTTTCATTCCTTCCATTTCACACATCTTAATAGACAAAATCAATAAGAAAGAAAGATGAGGGTGAAGTCCTTAAACTCAATATCCTTAAAGAAAACCTGTTCAGAGACTATTATGTAGATGCCATCAGAGAACAAGTGAAGACAGGAAATACTGAGGGTAAAAATCATACTAATCCTCAACAGGCTGTTACCAGTGAAAGACTAGTGAAGACTGTAAAGGGGCCATGGGTCTGGATGAGCTCTTGCTTATATTTAGATGTTCATAGAATCAGAGAATCAATTAGGTTGTAAAAGACCTCTAAGATCATCAAGTCCAATCTATGACTGCCTTGTCAACTAGACCATGGCACCATTTACCATATCCAGTCTTTCCTTAAAAAACTCTAGGGAAAGTGACTCCATCACCTCCCTGAGCAGCCCATTCCTATGGGAATGGGCTAATGTCTAATTACCCTTTCTGTGAAGAAATTTCTCCCAGTGTCCAACCTGAACCTCTCCTGGCAAAGTTTAAGACTATGTCTTCTTATCCTGTTGTTGGATGTCTGGGAAAAGAGGCCAATCCCCACCTGATTAAAACCTTTTTTCATTAATTGTAGAGACCAATTAGGTCCCCCTGAACCTCTTTACTTCCAGTCTAAACAACAACAGCTCCTTCAGCCATTCTTCACAGGGCTTGTGCTCCAAGCCCTTTACCAGCCTTGTCATCCTTTTCTGGATGTGCTCCAGCCCCTCAGTGTCTCACCTGCAGTGCGGGGCCCAGAACTGGACACAACATGTGAGGTGTGGCCTCACCACTGCTGTGTACTGGGGGATAATCACAGCTCACGTCCTGCTGGCCACACTATTCCTGATACAGGCCAGGATGCTATTGGCCTTCTTAGCCACCTGGGCACAGCTGGCTCATATTCAGCTGCTGTCACCAGCACCTCCAGGTCCTTTTCCACTGGGCAGCTTTCCAGCCACTCTGCCCCCAGCCCATAGCACTGTCTGGAGTTACTGTGATGGAAGTGCACTGGCACTTCACCTTGTTGAACGTCATACCATGAGGTCTTGGCACCTCAGTCCAGCCTGTCAAGGTTCCTCTGCAGGGTCTTCCAGTCCTCCAGGAGATCAACAATCCCACTCAATTTGGTGTCATCCATGAATTTACTGAGGACACACTTGGTCCCCTTATCCTGACCATAAATAAAGATACTGAATGGGATCAGCCCAACCCTGACCCCTGGGGGACGTCCCTAGTGATTCAATGACAATTAGATGTAGTACCATTTATCACTGGTGTCTGAGCTTGGCTGTCCAGCATTCTTAACCCAGCAAAGGTTTTACCTGTCCATACCATGGGCTGCCAGCATTTCCAGGAGAATGCTGTGAGAGATGGTACTGAAGGCTTTTACTGAAGTTCAGGTAGACACATCCATAGCCTTTCTCTCATATACTGAGCCAGTCACTCATTCAAAGAAGGAGACCTGGTTGGCCAGGCAGGACCTGCCTTTCCTAAACCCCTGCTGGGTGGGCCTGATCCCTTGGGTGTATGTGCTCTGTCATAGCATTCAAGATGATCTGCTCCATAACCTTGTCAGGCATCAAGGTCAGGCTGAACTTGCTGTCAGATCTGTAGCTCCCTGGGTCTTCCTCCTGGCCCTTCTTGTGGATGGGCATCACACTGGACAGCTTCCATTCATCTGGGACTTCTCCAGTTAACCAGGACTGATGAGAAATGATGAAGAGCAGCTGAGTGAGCTCTTCCACCAGCTCCCTTGTCACCCTAGGATGAAGTCCATCTGTCCCCATAGACTTGTGAGCATATAAGTGGCACAGCACTTATTCCTCATGGATTACAGGACGTCTGTTCTGCTCCCTGTCCCTGCATACCAGGTCAAGGGGCCAGTTGCTCTGAGCATAACTAGTCTTACTGTTGAAGAACAAGGCAAGGAAGGCAATAAGTATCTCAGCCTTTCCCTCATCTTTGGTGAATGTATTTCCCTCTTTGTCAAATAAAGAATGGAGTTTTATGGCCCTCATTTTGTTATTAATACATTTTTAAAAACTGATGTAACTGATAGCAAACAGATTAAGTTTAAGTGAAATTTTTGCCTTTTTAGTTTTATTTCTACATGACCTAAGAACATCTGTATACACTTCCTGAGTTACCTGCCCCTTTTTCCAGAGGTGATATACCCTCTCTTTTTCCCTGAGTTCCTGTGAAAGCTTGCTGCTAAACCAGGCCAGTCTTCTTCCCTGCCATCTGTTGGCGCATAGGAATAGCCTGCCCCTGAAACTTCAGGATTTATTTTTTAAAGTATGTCCTGCCTTCTTGGTCCACTTTGTTTTTAGAGGCTGCTTCCCAAAGCTCTCTCTAGGCCAGTATCCTGAATAGGCTATAGTCTGTACTTGGGAAGTTCAGGTAGATGCTGTGTTGCTCTCCAGGAACCTCCTAAACTGTCTCCTCTTTGCTGTGGTTAGTTTCCAGCAGACATTTGGCTGGTTAAACAAGGGCTGATAATCATGAGACATCAGCCAGCTGACCACAGAATAGTTCATCCACCTCCGCATCCTGGTTGGGTGGTCTGTAACAGATTCCCACCAGGATATCTGCCTTTTTGGCCTTCCCCCTGATTGTCACCCATAGACCTTATCACTTATCATTTCTTATCACTGTCCTGGAGCTTTGTAAAGTCAAAACACTGTACAGAGCCACCCCACCACCTCTCCTTCCTTGCCTGTCCCTTCTGAAGGGCTTGTAGCCATCCAGTGCAGCACTCTGGTCATCCCACCACATTTCTGTCATTGCTTTCCTGCTGCACTCCGGCTCGTCCTATTTGTTACCCATATTGTGTGCATTGGTGTAGTTGCACTTCAGCTGATTTTACCCCTAACCCTGGCATTCTGACTCTAGGCTCATATTAAATGAGCCTGGTCTTATTCCCACCCCCTGTCAAGCTGAATGCTTCAGGTAGAAACCTGCATGCTGTGCAGGTCCTTGCTGGTCAGTGGGAAATTATGAGTATCTACAGAGTTGTTAAGCGGCTGGGCTGTCCATGGCCCACTACTGATTACAATGTTCAGCTTGCTCCTAATGAGAAAGGAAAGCCTCCTTGGGTCTGGTCTTCTCTGATCTTCTTCCTGATCATTTACTACTCATGGAGAGAAAGGGTAATTAAGGCTATTTTTCCGTCCATTCTTCTCATGCTAAGGACAAGTTGCAGGACATACTAACCACAGAACTATTCTGCAAAATTTGATAAATTCCCTACGTTTTCAGACAATCTTGTATCACTGCAACCAAGTTCCTACACCTGGTGGTACTGGAGTGACGACTTTCTTTTACTTTTTTTTCATCTTTTTTAGGATAAAAGGAACTGTTCTGTATCCCTGCTGGATGATGGTTTCTTCCAGGTGAAGAGGGTTGCATGGCTAGTAACTGGTCAGTCTCTAGCTCCTTGAAGTTAGTGTGGAGCATTTTCCTTTCAAGGAAGTCTTGAGATATCCTAAAGTAATTGTAAACTAATTATCATAGTGCTGAAGATACAGTTGGTTTTTTTCAAGCATACAAGGCATTTTAGAAAATATTTTCCATGTCTCACACATTCTGTCTTAAATTGGACATTTGTTAGTATAATTGTTTATAGTTTCCTAATGCTTAACAAAATATACTCCTGGAAACCTTTTAATCAACTGCCAACACTTTGGGCATGAAGGGTCAACCTTTATGGCTGATGTTCTTGCAGTCTTTCTGGTCTCTCTATCATCACTCATTCAGAACACTTTCTAGCAGATTTTCCTCACTTACCCTTATATTCTTTGGTTAGAGTGTTTAATGCCACAGGGATGATCTTTCTAAGTATGCTCCTTCTCTGCCGTCTTTAAATTCTAATGCACATCCACTGGATCCTGATCAAGTGGATAAGAATTACTTACTGTGTGATCACATGTGAAAAACAACATTTTTACCTTGTGTGAAAATGCAGTTTTTACCTTGCAATTTTACCTTATGTAAAAATAAAAAAGAAAAATCTCTGTCTTTAGTTCTCCCTCTAACCCTGCAGGTTTGAAATATTTGTAGGTTTTTAAATGAGAAATGAAGTTTTTCTGAACTACAGATACATTTCCAGTACCTCACTGTTAATCTAACTTACTGATATGGGTTCTTTATGACCAACTGTTGCTTTATCAGCATGGTTATCAAAATCAGCTTCTCACAATATTTCTGATGCAGTAGAAATTGGGGTGAGATTTGGGAATTTATTTATTGGATGTGATGGGAGGAGTTTATTACACTTTTCAACATAACAAGATTAAACCGAGGACACTTAATATTAAGAAATTATATTCAGTGCATGATTTCCACATTGTTTTTGTCAGGAAAGTATGTAGTGTTTCAACTTCTGTACAGTTCATGGTATTACTGGCTTTAGAACAAGACAAATCTGAAAAATGTAGATTTGTAGGTTTTTGTTACAGACACAATATGAAAGAAAGTTCTTTTAGTACTTACCAGAGGGTCCTTAATGTCTTTTAGTACTGAGTCTTTCCATTAACTATCATGAAAAGTACAAATGTTCCACTTTTTCTGTAATTCTGAGGTCGTATCATTGCTGATGACACTTTCCCTTTGCTACCTGCTGTGGCAGAGGGTGAAGTGAATCAGCTTCGTAAAAATTTAACAGGTTTTTCATTCTCTGGACTTGTATCTCATCAGCAGGTAATGAAGCCAAGATTGTTCCTCCCACCTACTTCTACCTCATCTGATATTAAAAACTCAGTGTGGATTATTTTGGAAAATGTTTGGACAGTGCTCTCTTCCTATGAGTCCCATTCATGCATCTTGTACACTGTATAAATGCAACTAGAAACTTTTTTTCCCCACTAGTTTTAAAAAGGCTTTTTGCATCCTCATGTATTTCTGATTACATTCTACTATGCTTGCATTCTACTACTGCTTGAAAATACCTGGTGTTAGATGTAAACTCTCCATTATATAGACATAATGTTTTTCCTCTTAATGTTGATTTTATCCTTTTACTTCCAAAGGGTAAAGCAGGATTATGTAATAGAACTATCTAAAAATGCATAGCTTATACATTTGTATCATTCTGTATGTTGTATGGTAGCCTGTTGACTTTTCACAAGGCTCAGCTGAGTAATTGTCACAGCATTTTTAGCGTACTTAATCAGGAAGTCAAGAATGTAATCTAATATGCTTTTTCCTTCTGATTTTGTTAAATGTGTCTTTAATTGTTAAACAGATGATTGATGACTTCAGAAAAGATATGCATTTTACATTAATACATCCAATTCAGGCTGCACTTTTATTCTTGCATCCTTTTTAGAAGGTAATAAAAACAAAAGCAAAGATGAAAAATTCATCTTGTCTTTTTAGCATCAGATTGTCACTAAGTGCAACTTAGCCCACCTTAGCAGTAATTTAGACACCATGTCAAGACCTGGTTCCCATTTTAATCAGGTGTGAAAACCATCATGGGGGAAGGAGGTAACTGGGTTTGCTTGATCAGTCAGGTAAAATTCAGCAGCAAACTTCAGATTTATGAAAATGAAATCATGAAGCTTGGAGTGGGAAATAAGTTAAAATAGTAGAAATTATAGAAATAGAATCCTTGCATGAGCATTGTAAGTATTAAGACCTTATAAAAAATGCAGAGAAGGAAAGCTGGTGAAGCCACAGAAATTCATAATCAAGACAGAAATTCTCAAAGCAGTGGATTTTAAAAAAGGATTTGAGAGGATTTCTAGTAGCACTTCTGTGCATAAACTTTCTGCAGTATTTGAAAATCTTAATCTAATTTTCTGAAGTTGGATAAACAATGACCAGAGTAAGATATCAGAATGGCATATATTTTCACATATGATGATAAATACTAAACGGAAACACCAAGATGGACTAAATCCATAATGAGGAATAAGATGATGACAGTCAAAACAGAGAAAAAGGGATTTTTATTATTTTTTATGCAGACAATGAGATATAGTTCAGCCATAAAATATTATTACCCTCTCCATTGGAGCTTCAACTATTTATCACAAGGTAAAATGCTAGAAAATATACTGCTAGGATCCTCCCTGCAGTAAGGAAGGAGGACATAGTGATATATTTACTTTTTGTAGTAGCAAAAACTTCATTCACCTAATGTCTGGGTGTTTTTTCAAATACTGTAATTTATTTCTCTGATAATAACAACAATGAAGAGTTGTCTTTTTATAACAATAAAGAGTTGACCCTGGCTGCACACCAGACATCCACCAAAGCTGTTCTATCCCTCCTCTGCAAATGGATGGGGAGAGAAAATATAATGAAGGGTTCATGAGTTGAGATAAGGGCAGAGGGAGATCACTCACCAACTACTGTCACCAGCAAAACAGGCTGGAATTAGAGACACTAGTTGAATTTATTGCTGACAGAATCAGAGCAGGATAATGAGAAGTAAAAACAGACCTTAAAAACACCTGCCCTCACCCCTCCCTCCTGCCCAACTGTGCCTCCTTTCTCCAGTGGTGCAGGGAGGTGAGGAGTGGGGGTTGTGGTCAGTTCATCAGTTTTTCACACTGCTGAGAGAGGAGTCCTTCCCCTTCTCCAGTGAGGGGCCCTCCTACAAGAGATAGTTCTCCATGAACTTTCCGCTGTGAGTCCACCTCATGAGAAACAGTTATCAACAAAATGCTCCAACATGGGTAACACTTCCATGGAGTGCAGTCCTTCCAGGAAGCCTGCTCCAGCATGGGCTCCTCTCTCCACAGGTCTGCAGGTCCCTGCCAGGACCCTGCTTCAGCACAGGCTTCCCATGGGGTCACAGCCTCCTCTCAGGCATCCACCTGCTCCAGCCTTGGGCTCCTCCATGGGCTGCAGGTGGATCTCTGCATCCCCATGGACCTCCATGGGCTGCAGGGGCACAGCTGCCTCACCATGGGCCACACCAGGGGCTGTGGGGGAATCTCAGCTCTGGCTCAGCCCTGGAGCATCTCCTGTCCCTCTTTCTCCATTGAACTTGGTGTCTGCAGAGTTGTTCCTCTCACATAATCTCACCCACTCTTCTCTGGCCACAATTACAACTGCCCAATAATTTTCTTCTTAAATTTGTTATCACAGAGGCATTACCACCATTTTTAATTGGCCCAGACCTGGCAAGTAGCACATCCATCATGGAGCCAGCTGACATTGGTTCTGCTGGACACAGAGGAAGCTTCTGGCAGCTTCTAACGGAAGTTATCCCTGCAGTCACCCTGCCACAAAAACCTGGCTATGCAAACAATAATTTGCTATTTTTAAAATACTATTTTATTTGCAGTAATAATAAGCCTATACCAAACTGCCTTTCAGTTTTGGCTCATATGGCCAACACATTTGTGCCTGTTCCCTCGCCAGCAGGTCATTAAAATCCATTAAAATGGATCTGACTGAAATGGAAAAAACTTTAAATATATCTTGGAGGGTTCATGTATTTGGAGTCAGAAGCACCAAGAAAAGGAACTGGATATTGGTTCAAAATAAATATATGAGCAAAGCCTTAGTGATGTATTCTGGTCTTTAGGGTATAATTTCCTCTCCTCTTGTAAGTGGGGTTGTAAATATATCAGAATATAACCATACTTTCTTCTGCACTCTGTTTAGGTTTCTATCATCTCTGGAAGCAACTGTATTAAGGCTTCATAGTTTTTTTTTTTAACTCCACTGTGGGAGACTTTCTTTGTCCTACAGCTATGCCTGGATATTTAACTACAGGCAACAGTATAATGAGTCCAAGAAAATGACTATTGAATTTCAGAAACACACTTAAGTACTTCGCAGAGAAAATGACTCTGCTGGGCTATGGTCTACTATTTCCAAAGTTCAAGGGGAAGAAAAATAACAAAGAATTGTACCTTTGATTATTGAAGAGCTGCAGCAAGTTTAATCCTTAAAGCTTGAAAGAGCTTTCTGTAAATCAGCCAATTTGTTGAAAAGCCCTACCATGAGTATTTACAGACAAATCACTATATGAAAATTACTGTGCCCCACTGAAATCCATAATGAAGTTATCACTGAAAAACTGTGGTTGTTCAGCCATGCTGATGATTATTTCTAGTGTGATCGGGTAGGGCTGGCCTGTGTAGAGCTTTATGCAGGCATTTGCTTCAGGTATTGAACACCCAATCTACTGAAACTATTGAAGACAGATGGATATTATATATATATATTTTTTTTATTTTTTTTTTTGTGTGTGTATGTGTCTTATAAGGGTAATACTGTTCTAGGTCTAGTTAAATTTCTTATATTGATGTATTGGTCAGATGGGCAGTTTTGGCACTGCAGGCACTGCAAATGAGAATGCCTGCCAGTGTTTTCTCTAGTCTAACCTTTATTGCAGGTATGCAGCTCAGCCATTAGTCAAAAGTATAAAGGAACTCATTCTGACAGTAATGTGTTTTGACTTTATAAAAATACAGCATCTGTAGGTTTTGGGAATCTTAACTTCTGATATGGAAAAAAATCTCTCTGTGTATATTTATCAATTTTTCAAAGGCTTTTATGTTGACTAGATATTTCAGATTGATGTATATGATATAAAACCTTTGTTGTCTTTTTCTAACAAAGACACAGAAAATATAATTGAAGAAAATAAGACATTTGTAGGTAGCCTACAAATAAATCCTGCTTGCAGGCAGAATTAATTGGCAGAATACTTCATGATGTGCCAATACATTTAGATGCAGAAAAGTGCTCCATTCTGGTAGAGCTCTACCAGGTTTCCAGGGCTTTGCCTGTCTGCAAAAAACACTGGGTGGAATGGTGGTTTTCATTTTGTCTGTATGTTTCAAAAATAAATTATCATGTAATTTCTAGAAATGAGAGAAAATTCTTCCAGGGCATGTATTTCATTTTAAGGACACAAAGTGAATTGTAGGCTGGAATTACATGCTATTCTATACATGCTAGCAGTTCAGCATTTCTCAGACTTCAGACCAGAGAAGCAAAAATTTTCAAACTATTTTGTAAAAAAAAAAACAAATCTTGGTTTACTAGAGAGATAGGGCTGACACTTCTCTACTTATAGCTGCACATTCACATTAATTGTGGCAAATGCAGCAATTGTTTATTTAAAATACTGATAGTCAGCAAGGTAATAACTGTGGTTTTACCTATCTTAAGGTAATTGGAAAACCTATTCCACACAATTAGACAAGTTTTGGCTTCACAAACAAAAGCCCTTCATCCTTCATTTTGGGCATCCCTGCCCATGTTTCTCGCTCTCTTTTTGGTTTTTTTTTTGGGGGGGGGGGGGTGGGGGGGTGGTTGTTTGTTTTGCTTGTTGTTATCGAAAACTTACCTTTTGAAATATTCAAAGTAAAAATTTCTATGCCATGAGGTAAAAAACCTATGTGCCAATTATTTCAGAATAGCCTAAAGAGGGTAAGTGTCCAGGCTTCATTTCTGACTTCCTCATTCAAAAATATTATCCATCCTACTCTAAGATGTCCAACTGAGGAATGGGAATCTTGTTATTTAATGTACAGTCATTTTAGGTATCTAATTTAAAACTATATGGCTAGCTTTTTCAGCATAATTAGCATTTTCTATCATTTAATAGATTAAGAGGATTGGATCACTGACCTCACTTACAGCTGTGAATGCTCAGCGTTTTTCAGATTATTCAATATGTTCTTAAAATGTCACCCGTAAAATAGAAATGCACAATTAGTGTCTGCCTATGAAAACTTTGGTTTATAACTTGTCTCAAACAGCAAAGATGCTGCAGCAATGACAGGACATCCTGGAAATATAAATACTGACATAGCACTGCTTTCCAAGCTAGGCTGTCTTTAGTCTTCCACTAGCCTTATCCACTAGTCCTATTCCACTAGCCATTCCACAAGCTCTATTCAGTGGCACCCCCAAATTCCTGCAACAGAAAAGAGAAAGATCCCATTTCTATTCCTTGACAGCTGGGGTAATATGCCCAAATCAAGCTTTTTCTTTATGCTGAAGGAGAAAGAGGTGAAAATAAATGTAGAGTTATTTAATAACTATGCTTGAATAACTGAAATTGAAAATACTCTTAATATTGATATTTCTTTACTTATGCATGCTCATAATCCCACCAATCATTCTTTCGGTGAGTACTTTACATGAAATTTTCTGAAGTTTTCAAAAGCATTCTAAAGTGTCATGGCGGAAGACCCGTGACCTCGACACCAAACCAGCCAGAGACGAAGTAGTGAAGTAAATAGAAGGATGGGCTCAATTTGATGACCCAAAAATAAAGAGCTTTAATAGTGAATACAACAAACATACAATCCGGGGACACAATAGAAGGTGCATCAAAAGGGTGAGGGGCAGGGTGATAACAACTTATATAGACTAGGGTCACGGTGGAGTCTGAGGGTGAAGGCCTGTGAGGTGCCTCCTGCCCAGCAAGGCAAAGATTTAGTTTCAGATAAGCATTGTTAAAGTGAGAAGTGCGGCTTTAAAGCCTGGAAGAATGGATTCCATCCCTCTGCCTCAGGGGATGGGTCCGGTGAGCCCAGGAAGAATTGCCCCACCCTGGACCCTTGTGGGGTGGCAGGCCAGGGAGTTCTGATTGGTTCTGTGCCCCTGGGGTTTCTCCCTTGCTGTGTCCCTATATGTCCCAACCCTGAGCTGCACCCTGATTCTGTCCCACAAAACCCATCACCCTGCCTCTGGATCTGAGTTTGTTCCGGTGCTGAATAAATGGTTTCCAGAGCAGAAGCCCATCTTGCTGAGTCCCATGTTGGTCACTGGTAACTATAACCTCCCTGGACATGATCCTGCAATCCCAGAATGCAATAAAGGCCCAATGGGAGAAGACAATTAGAAATATGTAAAATTCTGCAGCAAATACAAACCAATAACAGTAGGGGAAAGAGAACCTTCCAGCAACATTTATATACAACTGAACAGAGGGGAGGGCAGTGTGGGTACTGTTTTTCTCTCCATGATAAGGAAGAGTTTTCCCACGGCCTTCTGCCTGGGTTTTCAATTACCCCAACATCTCCTCCTTTTTGTTCCTCTAAAAATAAAAACAATTCTTAACATTTAACTTTGGTACAACAATAACATGAAACAAAATAAGAATTACATCACATACTTTCATCTTTATAAGCCAAATTGTGTGATGAAACATCCTATGCTATTTTCTGCTCCTCTCTTCTTTGTTGGATGTCCATTTCACTGTCTATCTTTTTCATCACCTCTGCTTGATCAACGTAGTGAAACTTAACACAGAAGTCTGCTTTTACAGAACCCAAAATCTCCAATTCTTGGGATTCTAATGATCCATGTGCTAGTTTCCAGGCCCAGTAATCCAAATGATCCACAGGGTTGTGGATCCACTTATTGTGGGGGCGGAGCTTACAGATGGCATCCTCGTGTAATGGCCACCCATCCACCAGCAACCCTACTAAACAGGTAGAAAAGCGGTTCTCCAGAGTAGCTACTGACAGACATAGTGTTTCTTGCTTTGTTATGTTGGCCAGTGTTACCCATACATTTTGCTTTGGCTGTGAGACTTCCCAGCTTTTTCTGAAGGGTATAATGCAGACCAAAAATTCCAAGGCACAGGACTCCTTCCAGGGTCCATGGATGTTCTGCTGAGTGCTCCACTGGGGCTTTTGTTGGTGATGTGAGCTCCTTCAGTGGCTGCAAGTGAGGTTTGATGCACTCGGCATGGATCCACCTGGATCCTGCACCTGTGGACACATAAGTAACTACCCTTCCCCAGGTGATAAGTGGGAACAGCCCCGAAACTTACCCTCTTTTGGGGTCCTTCACTAGTACCAGTGGTCTCTCCTGGAGTTTTGCCTGTGTGGAATTTGTGAAATGTCTAAAAATTGGTGGGACTGGTTCCATAAATGAGTTGTTCAAAAAATTAAAAACATACAAAGCCTTGCACAGCCTCTCTAACGTAGACAGGATCTCCACTACTCCTTTTTGTTTTTCTAAAAGGTATTTAAGAGACTTGTGAGCTCTTTCAATAATTGATTGACCAGTGGAGGAGTGAGGACTGCTCATTGAATGTTTAATGCCCCATAGAGTGAAGAAGTCCTGCATTTTCTGGGAGGTGTATGCTCATCCATTGTCTGATTTCATTTCTTGGGGAATACCTAATGTAGAGGAAGTTTGTAGAAAATGCTTTATTGTCTTGGGTTTTTTCCCTATTGTGGGCTGATGCATAGGTAGCTCCTGAGAATGTATCTATTGATATTGATATTTACCAAATGATTGGTAATTGGTGATGTCAGATTGCAAAATGTTTAATCCTCGGGGGTTAACCCCAACTCTGACTGATGGTATGGTCTGTTTTTCTGGGCAGTCTGGGCAGGAATGAATGATCATTTTTTCTTGGTCTTTAATAATATTAAACATTCCCATTAATACATTAATTTTGATGAAAAAATGTGTGACTTATATGGGCTTGTTCAAAAAAGTTAGGTAGAGTTGTTCATATGGCCATGGTCAGAATGTCTGCTTGTGTGTTACTTTCTGCCATGAACCCTGGTAGGGAGGTGTATGATCACATGTGGGTAATAAAATAAAGCTGCTGACGAAAGAAAGAAGAAAAATTAATTTTTTAAGTAAATCATACAACTTATCATTTGGAACCATTTTGAGCATGGATTCTTCTGCTCTCTCCACCACTTCTGCAACATAAAAGGAGTCAGTAACTAAATGAAAAGGGAATGTAAACTTAGAAAATGCAGAAACAACCACTGCAAGCTCAGTGTTCTGGGGGGAGCCTTCCACTTTCTCAATGTCTGATTCTCAATCTTGGATCTCTGGGTTTTGCCAGGTGTCATGGGGTGGCTTTACCTTTAAGGTGGTTTTAGGAGCTAAAGAAGTTGAAGCTGCTGGTGGCTGATGGGAGTCTTTTCTCCTGACCAATTATCAGTCATTTCTAAGAATTGACAGCAGTTTTGACCATTAAGAAGTGAAATCAACCTGTGAACACCTCCTTAAAATGCAAAGCCAGAGCACTCTTCTTCTCTTTGTTTCCTGACTGTGAAAGGTAACAGAGCTCCGACTGGCGTCCTGTTCCCTGCCCGACCATGTGGCCCGGGCAGGGGCTGGGCTGGGCCCAGCGGCTCCCGGCCGGGAGATGGGGCCTGCGGGGCTTGCCCCGGGCTCTGGCCGGGCCAGGCCGGTCCCTGGCTCGGCTGCAGTTTTTGCTGTGACTGAATTCACCAGAGACTGACGAGTAAAGAAAGGAAAAAGCTCTTGACCTGCGGTGGGCTGAGACCGCGACCACACTCTCCAGTGCAGCCATGAAGAATCTTCCATCGCAGACAGCTCCAGCTGCTGCTCCAGCAGAGATCACAGAACCATCTACAAAACCTGGGCAAGATTTTAACCCTTCCATTACCCAGATGAGACTTGCAGATTAATCCTTTTATCCAGAGAGAGAAAAAGAGAGTAATCAACATGTAAAGAGACTTTATAAACTATCAGAGACAGTAAAGAAAAGAAGCTTCAGAAGAGGTAGAGAATAAGGAGATGCTTTAATTAAGCTGAAGTATTTTTCTGTTAAAGCTATGGAGATGGACAATAGGGTCTTGAAAAAACTCCTTTAATTCATGACAGAGTATATTGGGAGGAATAGAGTGTTCAAAGTTTAGATTTTGAGCAAAAGGTGGAGTAATCGTGATACAGTGAGGTGCTGGAACAGAGTGAGATAGAGTAATAGTTGAAGATTTGAGGCCTTGAGAGCCAAGAAGAAAACTGTTTCCAGGGAAGCTCACAAAAACAGATGAAGAGAACTTTTGCCTTTGAATAACTCATCCTTAAAAATAACATCCCTAGACTCTTTGACCCATAACACACCTCAGAGTGATGTGAAATGGGAGGAGTGAACTGATGACAAGATTTCTGGGCAGCTGGCATCAAGAAAATAGGAAGCTATAACAGAAATCGCTTTCTTGTAGAAAACACCATAGATTAGCAGAAGAAAACTTCTGTTTCTCTACGAAGACTGATGAAAAGACTCTAGCAGGAATCGAGACTGTTTTAAACACCAAGGTTCCAAAGTTTTTGTCTCTATGTTGTCATGTGAACAAAGGAATGGTGGGTAGTAGGGGATAAAAAGGGTTTTCCGGAAGTTTATTCTGGTGTTCTTATTCTTGTAGTTTGTTAATAAACTTTCTTTATTCCTTTTTAAGTTTTAAGCCTGTTTTGCTCTTGGTCTAATCCATGTCTCACAGCAGGAAATAAGTAATTTTTTAGTTACTGTTTTAAAACCACAACACCAGGTAATTACAGATTTCTGAGACTTCCCCAAGGCCATCTGTAAAAAAGGTGATTGCATCAAGTGTGTATGACTTTTTAGAGGTTTTAGGATCAACTTAAGAGAGGAGTGCAACAACTTATGTTTGGGATAATGAACTGAAATTTGTCCTGAAAAATTTACTAAAGCATATTGTAAACATTCAGATTCCTGTAACAACTAGTCTAAATAATTATGGGTAACACATAACAGCATAACTGAGAAATCTCTTCCTGAAAGTGAGAGGATTCTGGATCTGGCTTTTATAATTAGCTGAGATAATTTCTGGGCAAGTGGTTATTGTCTTTTTCAATTGATATGACAGAAAGACCCATTCCAGGATGAGTAGCAGGTCAGGTATTTGTAGATCCCACTGGAAAATTAATCCATAAAGTTGAAGACCTTCTCCTAGAACTACAAACAAAAAAGGTAAGTTAGGATCAAAATTATTGGCTTGACACAATTGGATGGCAGTTGTAACTTTATACAGAGCTTCTTGGGCTTTTTCAGTCAATGTCCTGATCGCCCTTCAATAAATCATATAAAGGGGCTAGGTCTTGATTTATAATCCCCAACAGAGGTTGTATCCACTTGATTGTGCTCAAAAGTTGATGTATGTCATTGAGTGTTCTGGGGTTGTTTCTTAGTTGCAATCACTGCGGTGTCAGTCTGTTGCTTGTGTTCCTGTAATCTTGTGTCAGAGATACTTCCATTGGGGAAGTTGCATCTTTTCCTCAGGTTCCCACACAACTGAGGTGACTTGGTTAGAGGTTGTTTTTATGGAGGAGTCATCTTCTGCAGCTAAAAGGATGTCATCCATGTAATTCAATATAATGGACCGTGGGTGTTGTGGGCAAACAGGAGAAAGGATTTTGGCTATGTACCAAAGTACACAAATGGTGGGTAAATTTCTCATACCTTGTGCTAAGACTGTCCACTGGTACCTTGTCAAGGGTGCTTGTCTGTTGATTCATGGTACTGAGAAAGCAAATCTCGATGCATTGTCCAGATGCAAAGGTATGGTAAAAAAGCAGTCTTTTAAATCACTTATGGTTAATTTCTAGTTTCTGGGTAGCATTATAGGGGAAGATAAGCCTGGTTGTAGGGATGCCATCTCCTCAATGATACTATTTTCTAAAATCTTGAAGGAGATGCCACTTCTTGCTCTGGGGCTTTTTAATTTTAAAAACTGGAGTATTCTGTAGGCTGGTGGCTGGGACAAGATGGCCTTTGTCCAACTGTTCTTGTACCTATTGTTCTAGCACAACTAATTTTTCACAGGATAAGGGCCACTGATCAACCCATACAGGTTTATTTGATGTCAAAGTCAGTTTTAGGGTGTCATGCCCATCATAGCCCATATTAAAAATTTGTTTCCAGCCTTATGCCCCATTGTGATAGAATGTTCCTCCCCCACAAGACTACTTTTGCTTTTACTACAAATGGTTTTGTGGTAGGAATACAACCCTCAGGACCTTCAAATGTGACCCAGTGTAAGCTTCAGAAACTGTCACTGTGACCCCCAATACCTGTTTGAACATCTCAAGATGATACAAGAGTCCATTCTGGAGGCCAGTAGGATCAGGAAATCACTGCCATGTTTGCTCCAGTGTCAATGAGCCCAGTGAAGATAATGTTCTTACCCAGATGTTTTAAGGTGCATGTAAGCTCAGGTCATCCGCAGCTGATCTTGCTGGCCCACACAATGAAACAGTCATTGGAGGTTTCAGCATTTGAATCTGGCAACAAAAATGCCTGAGCAAAAATTAGTCCATTGGGGATAAAACACGGGGGGTCAAGGACACATAGTGAGAACTGTTATTTCTTGTGATGATGTTACTGTAAGCACAGTGGGTATAACAAAACCCCTAAGCCCTAGCTCTGTTCTTTCCGACAATCAAAAATTCATGTGGCCATTGTTCCAGGCCTGATTGTCCAGTAGAGATTGCATGATGGATGCAGTCTGTGAGAATTACTGGTTGGGCTATTGACAGCTCCAAGCTGGTTCCTGGTGGCATAGTGGCAGGGAGCTTGGAGAGGAGGTGCTGCAGCTGTGAGCTTGTGGCCTGTTGATACCTTCTGGCATGGGTGACAGGGATGTTTGCGTTGTCACGCTCTGCTGCCTTGCACTCAGCTGGGAGTTTCCTGACAGATGACATGTACACTCCTGGACTAGGTGGAAGTTGTTAGTTTTTTGATAGTTCCCCCTGCACCCACAAGGCTTAAAAGGCAACCTCTCTCTTGGTTTATGACAATTCCTGGCAAAATGTCCTTCCTTACTAAAACTGTGGCAGTCATGGTTCTTTGCTCTGCTGTTGCTGTATAGTATCTTTGAAGGCAGCTAGAGCCTCTGTCAAAATTTCAGTCTGTAGGGTGGTGGTTTATTCCTGTTGTTTTCTTGCATCCTCCTGGGCTGATGTTTGAGCTTCAGAGACCACCTGTGCCTGCAGCAAAGCAGTGTGCTCGGAAGAGGCTAAATAGTTACAGGCATCTATCATCTGAGTGATGGTCTGCTCATGCTCAGGTGGAAGAGCACATTATACCTTTTTATACTGGGGATTTGCATTATCTACTGCAAGCCTTTTTAACTAGCTCCTCCCATACCCAGGAGCAAAAGCACTACCCACTTGTTTGTCTAGAGCGAGTTTGAGTCTGTCTAGATATTTCATATAAGGCTCATCCAGTCCTTATATATTATCAGCAAAATCCAAATTTGGTTTGTTACCTTCTGGAGCATGAAATAAAGCCTTCCTGGCCGCGTCCTTGATGTCATTGAGGATGGGCCTAGGGAGGTTTTCTGCTTGCTGGTTGGGGTCAGTGTGGGCTCCCTCTCCTGCCAATTGTTCCAAATTCAATGCTGCCCTTGCTGGATCCCCTACATAGTCTCTTAAAAGTGGGTTTAGTATGTGCTTCCATGCTAATTCTCATAGGGAGTACTCCATAGGGGATAACAAACTTGTCATCAAATAGTGCATGTCATGTGGTGTTAGCATGTGAGTGGCAGGAACAGCTTGAATTAAATTGCCAAAATATGGCCAGCTTTTCCACATTCCCTTGAGGTCTTGCATAGTTCTTTTATTTCCCCAAAGGCCAGAGGCTTTCACTGGGGGTTGGAACCTCCCCTTGCATAGCAGACCGGCATCGCTTTTAACTTAGAGACCATCCACCACTCCCCCTCCTTCACTGCCTGCCTTCTTACTTTCTCCCACGGATCCTGGTTAGGGCTTAGAGGCTGAAGGTCTTCCTTAGATGATGAGGAGAAGAGGAGTACAAGGAGGAATCGCTAGGCACCATAAATATTTTGTTGTAGCCCTTATGGCCCTTTAACTTTAAAGTAGGTCTCAGAGTAGGCCTTGGTGCTGGTGACCAGGGCGCTGCCATCTTAGAGGCAGGTCCTTCTGGAACCCAGGTGGATGAGGTTCTGGCCTCCTTGGAAGGGGTGTGGTCTCTGTGTCTGGTGACATCAGGGGAGGACTGGCCTAAGGTGGAAGGGGCATGCCGCAGTGTAGAGAGGGCAGAGTTGGAGGAGGGATTACCTGATGATCCATCAATTCAGCCAGAGGAAAGGATGTTAGCAGAGCTTTTAAAATGGCTGTTGGTTTCAAAATGGCGGTCGTTATCAGGACAGCAGCTGATGTTAAAGGTGACTGACTGCTTAGTATTAGGCATGGAGGGACAAGGAGAACATGGAGAGGGATGAGGTGAACAAGTAGGTTTGGGTAGGATGGTGTGGGAGGGATCCAGGATGGCGTGGCCATCACCAACCTGGGCCCCAAGTGGAGGAGGTGGAGGTAGACACCTGTACTGTTATTTGCTCTGAACCCACCACAGGTATATGCATCTGCAAGTTCGACCCCTTATCTACCTCCGGAATGACTTAAGGAATGAGGGGGATGAGGTCAAGGGTTGGCAGGGCCAGGCATTTCTGAATTGGTTGACCTTCTCTCCCTTTCCTTTTCTTCAGATTTTAACATCTCCATGATGAGGCAGAGAAACAGGAGTAATTCTTGGGTGAATTGGTGTATTTTTTGTTGACAAATGGTACAATTTCTTTCCTACTGGGTCCCAGAATGGTAGTGTAATTGTCTTGGGCACAATTAGGAATAAAGTATTAGGAATAAAGTATTTTCCTAATAAAGTATTAGGAAAAGTTTTGAAAGCCCATTTGATAATACTTTTCGTCTCCTTCTTTTCCAATTTCTTCCCCCGGGATGCCAATTTTAACTTAAACTGATGATAAATGTCTTTATCTACAACTGATAGTTTTGTGCCCATCTTGAAATTCAGGAGGGGTATTGATTATTGGGATGATGGGTTAACTATCCCCTCTCCTCCTTACCTACCTTTGCAGGTCTTCCTGAGACAATTCATTCCTTTGAAGTTTGTCCAAGGTATCCCATTGGGCCCAACATCCACACTCAGGAGAGTGTTGGCCTACTGGTCAGTTTCCCCTGCTGATCCTATCCCAACAGATTCCTCCCTCAATGTGAGAGTCCCTGTCCAGGTGCCACTTGTTGTGGTGGATTGACCGGAGAACTTGAGACCTGACCAGCTGGAGACTAAGTGGTAAAATGATAGAAGGATGGGCTCAATTTGATGACCCAAAAATTAAGAGGCTTTAATAGTGAAAACAACAAACATACAATCAGCAGAGAGTAGAAGTTGTATCACCCTGCCCCTTGCACCAAAGGGGCAAGGGGCAGGGTGATACAACGACTTATATAAACTAGGGTCGGAGTGGAGTCTGAGGGTAAAGGCCTAATGGGGGAAGACAGTTAGGAATATGTAAAATACTGTAGCAAATACAAACCAATAACAGTAGGGAAAACAGAGAACCTTCCAGTAACATTTAAGTACAATTGACCAGAGGGCAGTGTGGGTACTGTTTTTCTCCATGGTAACTTGAGAAAGACATGTAACATGGTAACATTGTTTGAATTGAAATTTGAAAATTGAAATTGAAAGACAGTAACACGGTACTGTTTTCTTCCTGATAAGGTAGAGTTTTCCCACAGCTTTCTACCTCAGTTTTCAATGACCCCACCACTAAAGCATTGAATCCTCTGTCATTTCTGTCCCGAAAAATCACATGGTATCAAAGTGAGACTTGAAAAGCACTGCCTTCCTGGACCTGCATCACTGGAGCCAAGGGGCAGCAACAGCCATCACACTTGCTGTACTTGCTAACAGCGAGGGTATCTTGGATCTGATGGGACTTCAGGGAATGTGAGCAGGCACAGTTCCTTCTGGCTTTTTTGAGTCCTGTCACAGCCACTCCAGCTTGTTTTTTCAGTTCTACCACTTAACCATCATTGTTACTTTCTTCTTTGCAGCCTAGTTACTCTCAAATCCTGTGGATGTTCCTTCTCTTTGCAGGCCATCATACACACTGTTTAACTCACAGTCTTTTCTTCAAAACTATCTCTACTGTTCTGCATTTTTCCCCCAAAAATCTCTTAACCAGTTTTTTGTTGAGTTCCCTTCTGCTCTGTCCTGGCCAGCTAGCAGCACTGACTTTGCTTCCAAAGATCCCTATGAAGTGTCCACCTCTATTTTCCTTGAATCCATTTCTTAGTCCTAGGACATTGAGCTAAAAGCCTCAAGTGTCTTGAATAAATGATAAATGCCTCAAGGACATGTGGGTTTTGGGAAATCTCAACTTCTGGGATGGTAAAATACCTCAGTGCACATTTACCAATTTTTTGAAGGTGTTTTTCAAAGGCTTATATGATGACTAGATATGTTGCATAAATTTCTCTGCAGAAGCTAGAAAGTGTGTTTTCAGTGCAGACAATTTCACCTGCTATATTTCAAGGAACTCACTCAAAGTATTGGTGTTTTAGAGTTTCCTAAAATAATAATTTTTAATACAAACAAAACACTTTTTCAGAACCATCCAAAATATTTTGTCTAAACTTGCCAAAAAAATCATATTGTGGTGCTTAATAGCAAAGTAGAACTTTAGTGCCAAATTGGATGATATGATCAACATGATTTTATAATAAAAAATGTTAAATAACTGTAACAACAGGAAAGTGTAATATGAGCTTGCTTGCTCTTTTATCTCATCGCTGTGATGTGGTGTGATTCTGCCCATGGATTTACTGAAAGAAACAAGAAGGAAAAGGCAGTCCTATCATTCACCAGGCTGGGATTTCTTCCATATCGTCTGATGTAATTTAAATCGAGCAGCCTCCATTTGACGCAGTTCACCAGAGCCTGGCTAGCTCAAGTGATGACACTGGCACTGTGCCAGGTGAGGAGAACTGCCTTGGCCGGGAATCACCAAAGGCAGAACTTTTTCAGCCACTTGCTCAACAATGCAGGATACCAACGTCAGGGATTGGGCGAAGGAGAAGGCTCTCTGTTTGAGGTTCCAGCAGGAAAGGTTTATTGACACAGAAGGGATTGGGAACAGAAGAGCCCAGAGAACCTCTGTGCATGGGATTAAACCCACGGAGGTTTCAGGGGGTGGGTACAGTCAGCCAATAGGGGAAAGACTGGGGAGGAGCACAGGGCAGGACTACATAATACATAAACCAATGGGGAGGACAAGGGGGGGAGAGTGGATAACATGGGCCAATGGGGTCTCGAGGTTTAGGGGATTTCCAAAGGCGAGGTATCACAGGGAGCTGGGTTAATAGGGCTTTGTCAGGGAAGGGTCCAGAACAACGGGCAGGGCTTACAATGATGTATGGCATAGTGGAAGGTACAACTTAGGGATAAACCAACTTCAGGGGAATCATAGGGGAACACAGGAATAAGCCATATAATCATGAATCAACAAACTATAAACACATGCCGCAACATCCACTGGCCACCAAATGGATACACTAGCTCATATGTTAATCTAGGATTGCTTCTTAGAAGAAAGGAAGCAATTACCTTTCTGTAGGGAAAGAGAATTCATTCCATATGCTCAATAAATTGAGGGCTTTAAAATACCACTTTCACTGGACATTTCGTTTATGCTTTGTTTAAGGGTGACTGAGTTGAATTCAGACTCAATGTGAAAGTTGTAAGTGGCATACGGTTTCTCTGAAACTGCACTTGAATCTGAATTTGCAGCTAAAGGGCTGATGCATGATAGTGAGCATAGTTTGTGCTTTGTAGAAAACTAAAGTTTCCACAGTCAATATGCCATGCTGTAGATGCCATAGAGCAAATGTTTGTAGTAGACACTTCCCCTGATTCAGGCAGTTACTCTAAATACTGGAAATGAAATTAATTCATGCTGCTTTTCTGCACCAGAACACATGTTTTTTTCAAAGATTAAAAAATATTTCCTCATTCATCTTAGACTATGTTGGATTTCTCAGCAGTCACACAGTAGTGACTTAAGTAGCATTATAATCTGACTTCCATTATTTGATGGTAAGTGAAACTGAGGAATTGGAAACAAGAAAAAAACCTCAAAAACTACACCAGTGGTGTATTTGAAATGAGTGGCAATTTATAGTTGCCTAGTAGTTAAGAGGTTAAAGATACATTTTGTTTCAAAGCCAAGAAAAATGAAATAACAATTATCTGATTTAGTATGGTTAAGTGGGATTATCAGCCAAGACATAGTATTTCATTTAAAGGAAGTACCCTGGTGGCACTAACAATATCAACAATATCAATTATATAAATGTTAGTAACAGCAAAAACATTCAATTTCTTAACAAAGGTCAACAGTAAATCTGTCTAAAATATCTAAGGCTCATAAAACTCACGGCTTTGCAACAGTGACTGAAACAGATGTTCACAAAGTCAGCATTTAAACATGAAGATGCCATAAAATAAATGAGGACAGGATTAATTTAACAAGTTATCTCAAGAGCAGAATAAGGAAAATGAATTAACAGTTACTCATGCAATTCAAACGGACTCTTTTTTCTGTAAGGTAACTGAAAACAGAACTGAGAACATTGTGTTGAATTCATTCACTAAATAAGTTTGCTGACAGCTGTATAGATCTGCATGTGCAACAAGGCAGCAGAATCTATTGTATTGTATCAAGAAAGAGATCTGCCATAATAAAATTTCCTATCTTGTTCTTGTATAATAATGGAAAGCAAGCCTTTTTCTCTCTGTGAAAGTTCATACTTAGCTGTTCCAACAGCATAGGTCTGCACCAATGTAGCTTTAGGAAGACAGAAGTCAGGAGAATCAGATCACATTTTCGCAGAAGAGCCAGTGTCTTCAGATTAAATCCATTTGGATTCTATCTTGAGGCCACCTATTTATTTAAATTTTTTAAAATCTAAATGGTAAGCAGCAACTACAAAGACAGCCTGTAATTTTTCATGCTGTCTTTGTCTTTTCATATGTTTACTTACATAATTGTTTTTTTTTCCTTCCTATTCATTCAGTCTTTGAAAGAAAGAGAGAAAGAGAGTTCAGAGAGAGAACAGGGAGGGGAGGGGGAGGGGAGGGAAGGGGGAGGGGAGGGCAGGGAAAGTAAGGTAAGGGAAGGTGCGGGAAGGGAAGGTGCGGGAAAGGAAGGTGCGGGAAGGGAAGGGAAGGTGCGGGAAGGGAAGGGAAGGTGCGGGAAGGGATGGGAAGGTGCGGGAAGGGAAGGTGCGGGAAGGGAAGGTGCGGGAAGGTGCGGGAAGGTGCGGGAAGGGAAGGTGCGGGAAGGGAAGGTGCGGGAAGGGAAGGTGCGGGAAGGTGCGAGAAGGTGCGGGAAGGGAAGGGAAGGGAAGGGAAGGGAAGGGAAGGGAAGGGAAGGGAAGGGAAGGGAAGGGAAGGGAAGGGAAGGGAAGGGAAGGGAAGGGAAGGGAAGGGAAGGGAAGGGAAGGGAAGGGAAGGGAAGGGAAGGGAAGGGAAGGGAAGGGAAGGGAAGGGAAGGGAAGGGAAGGGAAGGGAAGGGAAGGGAAGGTGCGGGAAGGTGCGGGAAGGTGCGGGAAGGGAAGGTGCGGGAAGGTGCGGGAAGGTGCGGGAAGGTGCGGGAAGGTGCGGGAAGGTGCGGGAAGGTGCGGGAAGGGAAGGGAAGGGAAGGGAAGGGAAGGGAAGGGAAGGGAAGGGAAGGGAAGGGAAGGGAAGGGAAGGGAAGGGAAGGGAAGGGAAGGGAAGGGAAGGGAAGGGAAGGGAAGGGAAGGGAAGGGAAGGGAAGGGAAGGCTTGATTTCTTTCTTTCCATAGGTAGAATGGTTATATGACCTTAAAAATTAACAAGTCTAAGTACAAATTCCCACAAAGCCATTCAAAAATTACACTAAATAAATATAAAGGTTCTCTGAGCAAGGTTCATCTAATCATGATATGGATCTAAGACCTACAATCCCCATTTTACTGAGGCACTATGTTTTGCTGGATTGAAGAATAATGACTTGGCACATGGAGTTTCCTTAGTACTGTATTGGGCTGTTCATAATTTTCTGTCTGGTACATTGAAAATTATCAACACTGAGCTATTTCTTCATTCAGTGTTCTTTCTCCAGTTTTGGATAGTGTCTTCAGCATATTTTATCTAGGAGGACTATTCCAAAAGTAGTTCCCTGAAATATCTGTTGAAAGAGCTTAAAGTTATTTCTTCATTGAAAGATTCTATATACAAACCAGATCTTTTGAGCTTTTTATAACATACTCTGAAAATAACTCGAGGTAGCAAAATATACAAAAACAAGCAACAGTATGCTAAGAGAAATAGCACAGAAGTATTTCACTTTAGGAGGCAATTAATTGTTCTGGTATTCAAAGTGTACACCTAGTGCATATTTACTCATTAATTGAGCACAGTGGATGAAGCCTTAATTTAACACAAACTTTGGATTCTCTTCATAGTTAACTTCTGTTTTGAAGAGTGTAAACCTTCTCCTGAAGGATGTGCATCCTGTGCATATTTGTTTGACTGTGATATTAATTTAGTGTAGAGAAAAAACATTAAAATGTCACCAACTGGCAAATGCAAGCCTACCTGAATAATAATAATAATAATAATAATAATAATAATAATAGCTATTTTATAGGTGGCTATCACATATGTTTCATATTCTCTCTCCATTTTTAAAATACTTTTCATCTAATTAAATAAGACACGAATTTTGGAGAGTAATTTCCACTAAAGCTGTCATTCTAATAATACTGCAGTTTTCCTCAAGGGATGTTTTTGTCTATCATGTTGTGCTTTCTTAACACACATGCATTTAACTTTTAAATAATTTAATTATTATGTACTTCATAATACAAAAGTAACCAAAGACTTCTGCTGAAATCATATAATAGCTTTTGACCTCAAAAATAAATGGCAGTCATTGATGTCTTCAGACATGCCATAATGCTTAGTCCAAAGTGCATTTCAATCTTGCAGCAATCAGAGTTTTTTACAACTTTTGTTCTTCTCATTTAGACCTTGGAAAACTGAGAGGTATGTGTGCTTATGATAATCACCTAGGTAATTGCTGGAATTTCTCAAGGTCTATAGGCAAACATTAAATGATATAGATACATAGTTTATGTTCAGGTAATCCTGTTAGGAGCAAAGGGATGGCTTTGATTGTTTATCTCCCATGTTACCCTTATTGTTGAAGTCCAGAAGTGTGGACTGGATAAATGGATGGTGAGGTGGATTGAGAACTGGATGAATGGAGGATTCCAGAGGGTCATGTTCAGTGGCACAGGGTCTAGCTGGAGGCCTGTCACAAGTACTTTGTCCCACTTGGATGATGAGACAGATGCTGCCTCAGCAGGAGCAGTGGCCATATCCCAGACTGCAGCCCTCCAGAAAGGCCTCAGGAGGAGAGATGGGCAGAGAAGGACTGTCTGAAGTTTGACAAGAGCAAATGCAGGGTGGGTCCTGCATGGGGAAGGAATAACCAACCCCAGACATCAGCTCAGGCTGGGGCAGATCTGCTGGAAAGGACCTGCGGCTCCTGGTGAACAGCAAGCTGTCCATGAGCAAGCAGTTCTGGTGGCCAAGAAGGCCAATTGTTTCCTGGGGTGCATTAGGAAGAGCACTGCCAGAAGGTTGGGGGAGGTGATCCTGCCCCTTTACTCTGCTCTGTCCTGCCCTGCCATGTGTGGAGAACTGTGTCCAGTTCTGGGCTTCCCAAGACTAGAAAGACATGGAGCTTCTAGAGCCTAGTTGAGGGCTATGAAGATGATTACAAGACTGAAGCCTCAGTTATGAGGAAAGGCTGAGACAGCTAGGAGGAAGATCTTGTCAATGTATTCAAGTATCTGAAAGGAGGGTGTCAAGAGGATGGAACCTCTGCTTGGTGATGCTGAGCAATAGGGCAAGAGGTAATGGGCACAAACTGATGCACAGGGAAATTCCACTGAGGAAGAACTTCTTTACTTTGCAGATAACTGTACACTGGAACAGATTGCTCAGAGAGGTTGTGGAGTCTCCCTTGCTGGAGATCTACAAGAATTGCCTGGACACAATCCTGTGCCATGTGCTCTGGGATGGCTCTGCTTGAGCAGGGAGGTTGGACCAGATGACTCCACTGATGGTTCCTGCTAACCTTACCTGTTCTATGATTCTTGATCTTTATGGGTCCCTTGCAACTTGAGAAATTCTATGCTCTTTCAGTCTTTCACCTTTTAATTCTAACAGGCATAAAAGCAAAGAAAGTGTATGAGGCTATTCAGTGCAAAATATTTTCTACTATTCTTCTTTGCCTCCAGGAACATTGTATGTAAGAGTCAAGGACAGAGCTACAATTCTATCTCTGCTTCTTTTCTCTCCTTCCCACAGCAATGAAGCAGTTTTTTCTAGCTCTCAAACTTTCAGGGTTTTTTTTTCCAAAAATATTATTTTTCATTACTTTTCAATATCTAATGATCTAGTCCAAAATCCAGTCCTCCACTTGCTCCCCTACATATTTCCACTTGTAATAAATCTGTAGCAAGGATGACCTCAGAGTCACAGTTCCTGTTTTCCAAATCCTGTTCGTGTTTTCCAGCATGGACGCCTGAAATCCTCACTGCCTCCTTGCCTCTTAGATCTTTTAGTCAGAACCCTTTGCATGGCCCTCTATTCCAGGTCCTGGCATTCCTAGAGCCCTCCTAAGCCCCAGCCTCAGTCTTTCCCACTGACACCCTGGAGCAACCATTACTCCCCACGAGTAGGGGCTCTGGAAATCCATCACCATTTTTTTCGTATTTCCTACCCTAGCTCAGCCCTTGGATGCTGTTGTGCAGGAGAGGGTAAGCAAGCTTGGCTCACACAGCTAAGGCTCTTTGACACCCAGAGCACACTTCAAGACACAGGTGGGCCTGTGACTGCTTACCCCCCATTTCCCATAGCTAAAAATATGTAACACACACTTAACACAAGTATGCCTCATTGAAAAAATGTTAGAGGAAAAAGCACAAAACGGTGAAAGGAAGAAGTTAGAGGACAAGATGTTATTTTTCTGGTGCTTTTCACAGCATCTTTACCCTTCCTTTATGCATAGTCTGCACTTCCTGGGCTGAGAGTTTTCCTGGAGTTATTGGTGACCAATCTTCACCCGAGACAAATGAAGGGCACAAGTATGGGAACAGTTAGTCCTTCTCCTTCCCTTACAGTTAGCACAAGGATGAGTTTGAGAGAGGAAAGTCTGACTGAGGAAAGAGAAGAAAAGGGGAGGGAAAAAATACAGGGAATTGACAGGGAAAGGCTCTGAAATAACCTTTGAGCCAAACAAAAAAAAGATCACTAAGAAGTCAGAGGTGAACATTTAGAGATTTAGAGATTAAGAAGAAGGTAGCTTGTTTCACAGCAAGCCTTGCACCACTGTAATTCCCTATGTGTTTCTCACTGGCTATTTCTTCTGGCATTTGCTCCTCTGAACAACTGAAGACTCCCTGAGAGAAGGCTGCTGGAAGTGCTGCATCAGTGAGGCATTTGGGCTAGCAGAAATTCTCATTTCTCAAAACAATCTCTTTACTCAGCCAGAAAGTCATCTACTAGGTTTTTATCTTGTCTTTGTATATTACCTGTTGTTTCAGATCTTCTGATATCACACCTGAAATAGGTAGGCTCTATCTGAAGGGCATTCAACTTGGCAAAAGATAACAATCCTGCTATTCAACAAACTGCACTTCCTTGCTTGCATAGAAACACAGATTATTTGAAATGAAAGACCATTGTTTGGAATGCATTGGTTTTAAAATCTACCATGCCTCTCTCCATATTGTTAGAATTCAAAGGAAATGTTGATTTGTCATTTTACATCTTTTCTTCAGAAACAAAAGGAAAAAATAAACCCACATCAGTTTATTTTCATTCAGTGATGCAAAAGTTAGATTTTCTAATGACTTTTCTCAAGTGGTGTGGCTTATGGCTTGTCTACTAGAAGTTTCTTGGCTCTTCTTAAATTAAATGTTTATTATCTTTCTGTTTAGTAATATTCACCCCTGATGTCTTCAGAAATCCCCTCCATATGTTGTAGCTAAGGGATAAGGCTGTGGCTAAGAAATGGGAGGCTTGCAGTCTATGGAAAACGTTGCAAATAAACAAGACTAGAAGCAAATTTCCCTCCTGTGCATCTTAGTGAGAATGTAGCAGTATCTTCTATTCTTTATCAGTGTAAAACTAGCATTTCTGATCTATTTACTTCAAGAAGTATCCCAGAATTGGGAAGGATTTTTTGAGCATACAAAACTTGTATTTGTATTGTATTCATCTCCTAGTCTTCCTTAATATTGGGCCATAAAATATATCCTGTGTTACCATATGAATACAAGACAAAGATGATATCCAGAAGTCTCAGGCTAACTCTTGGTGTAGCTATAAACAGGTTTTCTGTTTGACTTGGAGACATATATTAATTCAAGTCTTGCTCCCTGTTTTGTTATCAGACATTCTGTATCAAATCTGAGCAATGCTTTCAGTGGAAAGTATGTCTGAAACCACTGCACTTTTTGATAAAGCTTCTTGTGAGTATTGAACATTTTTCCTATGAAAAGCCGTTTTACTAATAAAGTGCTTCATAATATTTTGAGGGTGGGTTGGTGCCCTCAAACAAAGTTTAGTGAAAGGATTTGAAGGTAACAATAAGAAAGAGTAGGAGGTAAGGAGGACAGTAAGCTTTTATCACTATATTCTAAGTCTGGAATTAATTGCTTGGAGCTATTTCAAGGGAATCTTTTTACAGAACCTTACACAGTTTGGAATTGAGTTTTCATTCTCGCCATTAGTACCACAAAGCAAAGCCTTGCTTATCACTTTGTATGAAGCGAGAATGTTGTATTTTCTCCATATAAAAGTAGTTTGAACATTAAATTTGGCATTCTCTCCTAGAGCTCTCTGCTTTCTAATACCAATTTGTTGTTCTGTTCAGCATGGGCTGTCACAACAATGTCAATATTTTCAGCTGTAAAATGCAATTGAGCCTGTGAAGTTTTTCCAAAATAATGTCATTCAAGCCAGATCATATGCTATAACAAACAGTATTTTCAGTCTGTTGGCCACCAATGTTTTCATTCATTTTGGGATGCCTCTATTTATCTTTGTATTCTGTATGTAGAACATAATTCTGTGATGTTTCTATATTGATCTTCAAATGTGTGTTGGTTGGAATTGGTTCAGCCAGGTTTTCTGAGTTAGTACATTATATTCATACCAGGATAGCGGAACAGTGGTGGCTGATATTTGTGTTACTGGTTTTGCCTCAACTGCCCTGGTTTACCATGTAAGTAAACAACCACTGTTAAGCCATAACCAAGGAAATATCTTTGGTATTCCCCCAAATACTACAATTTTAGAAACAGCTACCCTTCCCCAGAGCTAGTGATGTAGAGTGAATGGTTGCAATCTCACCAGAAAAAAATACAGCAAAAGGTGTTTGACATTAGAAGTTTTACTCCATAAACACAGAGAGAGTGCTGCAAGCATATGTGTTCTGGTTTATAAGACAGGAACAAATGTGGTCTTTAACACTGTTCTTGAGATTACTGTCAGTAAAGACTGTAGAAGAATGGTTTTGCTTGTCTCTTATTTCACAGAATCATTGAATCACAGAATGCTTTGGTTTGGAAGGGACCATGAAGATCTTTTATTTTCAACCCTCCTGTTATGAACAGGATCATCTTCCACTATGCCAGGTTGCTCAGAGCACCATCCAGCTTGGCCTGGAACAATTCCAGCGATAGGGAGTCCACAGTTTCTCTGGAAAAGCCACTACAATTCCTTACTACCTTCATATTGAAAAAAAAAAAAAATTATTCAAACTGGTTCATTTAAGCTGTGCTAATGTGATACTCATTCTCAGCAATGTAAGAAAGGTTGCTGAGAACTTCTGGTTGAATAAAAGGAATGTATTCTTTTGATGCTCCCATGTCTGTCTAAGCTTTTTTTTAGCTTTTAATAAGTGGAGATGAATTTTTAATTTTTTTTTCTCATCTGAATATCCTCCATAACACCATGTTCTGCAAATTACAAAGGCTTGCATCCTCCCATCACAAAAAAAATACATTGCCAAAGGGGTATTTTTTGGCCTGATTACAGGAACTCATTCTTATTTCTATTGTGCCCTCTGCCTTTCCAAGTGAACCACTTCAGTTTCTTTGGTGGAATGATTATGCAGAAGCAGCATTCACAGCGCTACAGAGCCCGAAGGGGAAAATCATGGCTTTGCCATCAGCTCTGAAAAGGGGCAGTGCAAATAGGAATCACTCAATGTTTTATTGTTTGTCCTCAGTTTGGATTAAGCACTAGGCACTAAGCACATCTCTCATGCAGCCTTGGCCCAGCTAGACCTGATGATGTAGGAACTCTCTGTCAACTCTCCCAACCCTTCCCCTGGTAAAAGGTAACTCCAGGGGTGTTCTTTTTCACTCACTGCTTCCTAGTTGACCGAGGGATGAGGATGAGATGTTATACAACGTTCCTGTGAAAACCATGCTTCAGCACATAGATACATGATTTGACTCAAATATACACAGGACCAAGCCAAAGCTTTTCTGCCTGCATCTGCTGTGGTTTTGACCCATGCTTACCACTAACCTTCCTGCATGAACACTACTATCACCCTGAAACTAGAGCCTTCTAATTGCTTAAAATACTGTTAATTTTTCTTGCTTTTTTTTTTCTTTTTTAAAGGAGAAAGGGTGAGATGTCACCCTGGAAATTGAAGCCTTCTGATAATGTTTTCATGGTTTTAGCTACGTTCCCGTGAAAGTTCTATGAACATAAGTTGTTTATCGCATTCCTTCTAAGAAATGTCTTTTGATGGACGTTTCTCATGACCAATGTGCTTGGGAAGGTGGTAACTTAATTATCCAATCCCTGGTCATTGTTGAGAATCTATAAATATTGGAGTCAGAGAATAAAGGCACTGTTTTTTCTGTTCTGACACTGAGAGGTGTTCATGTGAATCATTTTGTGTCCTCTAGCTACATACTACCACCCTCAGCAAGGGCTCTACCCTGTTGTGGCCCAGGTTTGTTTCCTATCTGGAAGGGAATAGTCTACAGCCTGTCTGGGCTGTAATTCTGCCTAGTTTTAAATCCTAGCAAAGGACAGGTACTGCAAAGTGTGCTTGTATTTCATTGGTAAGAAGCAGCCAGTTTCAATGTGATCTATATTGCATGCTGATTTTTTTATTTTTTTTTAATCTAAAATATTGTCATGCTCTCTCACAATTTTATAATACATAGAAGAATATATTTTGGATGTGCCTTGATGATATTAAAAGATGTTAACTTATTTTGTCAAAAATGCTTGCAAGAGGCAAGCAAGATACGTTGAGCTGAATCAAAGCTGACCAGAAAACATGTACAAAAATGCAGCCACAAACAGGTTGGGGCTATAAGGCTACATGTTCATTTTCTTTCAAGTAAGTTGGTGTGTGTGGTCCATAACTAGGGCTAACAGCAGCAGATCTATAGTCTCTTTCGACTCGCTGTAAAACTGTGCCTGTTGTACAAAACGTAAAACACTTCAGAAAATATATTTCAAGAAGAATATTTCATTCTAGCTGTCTGTGCATTTTTGTGGAAACACAGGTAATGCAAAAATTTATGGCCAGCAGCGTTAGTTAATCTCTTTTTAGAGTTAGTCCTTAAGATTTTTGTTCACATATCCAAATATCTTGTAGCAGTAACTAAATTTCAGTTATAGGGAACTACCCTTTTAAATTAGGAATTTGGCTTGAAAAATGTTTCAGTTATACCTAAGATGTATTATGAGTTCAGCAGTCAACATGCAAAACACATCACTGAGATAGATCAGGAGATGGGGAAGACTCTTCGTACACAGTTCATTAACCTCCTGGCCCACAGCAGTCTGACAAACTTCTTCAAAGTTATTTACAGATTAAAGAATGAACATCCGAATACAATTCTTTACAGACAATAGGCCATATTCTGGTATGTTGAAAGTAAACCTGTTTCCCAGAGAGATCTTTTCCTTTAATGGAGAGAGAGCAAAGTAAAACAGGGTTCATCTGGCATGGTTATGGCTCTGTCCAAAGAGCCTACTTTCTTCATGGCAAGGTCTGCAGTCCTCTTCCCACAGCTGGCAAGACAAGAGGACTGATGCTTGTGTGTCATGGTTTTCTCTTTTTGAGTTTCCTTCTTGGGGAAACTGCAGCAAAGAAGAAGGGAAAATGGTGGGAGGTGGATGATGTACACACAAGGTTTATTAGCACGGGGCTATGACATGTACTTGGATTTGACAGCTGAAACATGCTCTCAGGTTCCAGCACAAAGAACTACAAATCTCATGGCACATAACAGCACTTCAGACAGATGTTGATTAATGTCAAACTGATGTGAAATGAAAAGCTTCTTTTCAGTTTGTCAGATCATGACTTTTTGATTTGGGCTGAGCTGGCCTGAAACAAAACATTCTGTTTTAATTTTTCTCATTCAAAACCAAACAATCTTTTCTTTCCATGGCAATTTCTGGTTTATTTTTTTTTCCCCTACAGATATTTATTGAGCCTGTTTACAAATACTTGCTAAGGTCCAGTTAGATAGAAAGTATATGTCCACCTCTAGTTTTTTAAGGGTTGAAATCTCTGTCTAATGTCATCATAAGGCATATGTTTAGACTGCAGATGATGGAAAGCCTTCTGGAGGGGATGGAAAGCCCTCTCTTCTGCCCTTTCTGACTTCCTGATTCTACAAAACACAACCTGACCTGCACAGCTTGACCAAAAGCTCAGCAAGCCTGGGGTATAACTTTAAAATGCCACTTTGAATCAAATTCATGCACTAGGAGGTTCTCTCCAAATCACACTGCATTGTTCTTCTAATAATGTTGCTTTTCACTGCAATTGTGGTCAGAAAAAATCTTAGAATTAGATTACAGAGTACAAATGTTTTCAGCAGGATTTCATAAATCATTACCCTTAAGATAATTTAGAAGGATAGATTCCATGTAATATAAAAAACATTTTTGTTCCAAAGTAATTTAGGCATTACCAAAAATCTGAACTAAATTTGTGTAATTTTGTGAACCGTCTTACAACATAAATAGAAATATGCAGTCACATATTTAATCAGTGAAACAGCAAGAGAATGTGGCACATGTGAACGCTGGCTAAATCAGCATTTTCCTAGGAGCTGCCATTAGTTGAACAGTATTTAAACTCAGCAAAATTTGCCTCTTTTTGTTTCATGAGCATTTCTGAACTCAGCTGAAAGTGTTCAGAAAATACTGTAAGCAAATTATAAGAATTCTCTAGGTACCTTTTTGCGTGAAGTCTCAGGTGTTGATGTTTAGAATGCTACTTCTGGAAGTGGCGACTTATGTCATGTCACTCTTTTCCTCTACTTGGAAAAACAAGAACAAATGTAGATAAAATCCTTTTCTTTGGTAACAATTTTGTGTTGACTTCAAGACCAGGCCATCTCCAAAGGTCTCCACAGAAAAAGTTGCAAATAGTTTGTATCTGCAGTTGAATGAAAGGCTTCCTAGAGCTAGAAGTAGTTGTGAAGACATTCCTTCTTTGGTTAGCAGTTTCAAGTAATTCTTATCTATACATAGTTCTGCCAGGCTTAAATTAAGTACATGAATGACATAGAAATATTTTACATTGTGTAAAAATATTACTTGTACTTCATTTGTACATTTCTCTAGAACTAGAAGAAGCATCAACATTGTATTAGAGTCAGGACAAATAATTCAGTTCTTTTTCTGGCTAAACAGACACAGTCTGTCTGATTAAATTTTGCTTAAAGATTAATATAGACTATATATGGTTTTGTGTAATATCCTTAAAAATAATAGTATTAAGCTATAATCTCCGTCATTATCTGCCTTTTCTCCTCAATAAAAAAGCAAAGTCTCCTAGAGTGGAGACATTATATAAATTTTACTGTTTAGTAATAGCAGTGTTCATTATGAGGGGCCTAATTGTGGTCATCATTTACAAAAAAAGTTAGTCTTGCCACAGAAAGCATAATAATGAATGCCTCTTGTTTAAAAATTAATGAAACATTTTTTTCTGAAGGTATGAAGTCTACTAGTCTGCAGGATGTCATCACTTTTATTCTTCTCCTTAAAATAATTAATATTCATGAAAATTATGTTACAAAGTAATTGCAAAATTAGAGTATTTTTTGTACTGAAGTTGGATATGTTTGTTTATTTACATGATAAACCATGCAAAATCCAGAAAAGATTACAAAAATAAAAGACAAGTAATTTTTAGTTAAGCAGGGATTATTCTATATACAGGACCAAGCTGAACTCTTATTTACAGTGGTCCAAATAAATGGCAAATTTAATTCTACTCCAATTTACAGAAGAATGGTCAGGAGCTTTCTTATTTTTAGGGACTAATACATAATGTGAGAAGCCTAAATAACAACATGCTGAGTGCTCCTCGAGGGACGATGTGCTCCACTAGAGGAGTCTAAAACAGTACTTATGTAAGGGGCTTAAACTGGGTTTATAGGCATGGGCCTTGGCTTTACAAACCCAAGATTCATTAGGATTAGTCTTAAAAAGTCAGGAGGATGGAAAGCAGCTTTTAGCTTTCAGTAGAATTTAGATTTTAATGTTTTTTGTAGCAGGCTTTAGTTGATATGTAAATTGTACCATATAATTTCAAAAATAAAACAGTTTGTAGTGAACTCATTAACATTTTAAATTTCAATTTTAATTCAGCTGTAGTAACTCTGAATTTGACAAAACATGGATTCGTCATTTAGAAGAGGCATTTTGTCCTTAGCTAGCCTGGCAAAGCACATTGGAGGCTCATGATTTTGAAACTTCATAAAAATTATCTGTCTGTGTTTTCTTCTTGAAACCAACAATATAAAGAATTTGGAATAAAAAAAATTTGCTCCACCATATCAAAGTAATATTTCTTTGCAACCAGTTCTATCTGTGATGGTTGCCTGTTACCTCTTTTGGGATCAGAGTTTACAAAGATGATGCTCAGACTAGACTCAGAAAACTCTCACCCTTCCAGAATAAATTTGCAAACAAAAATACTGCTGGCAAAGAAAAGGGTTTAGAAGCTAAAGTGTTAGGATAATTAAATGCATATTTCAGCAGTATTTATTTGGCATTGATTGGCTGAGGCCACTTACTGTGAAGAGTTGAATAGTTAATTCAAGTGCTAGACTTCTCCTAAAGGAGATGACCTTGGGGTCATATAATTGCAACTAATTTATTTAGTTGAAGCAAATGAATATGTTCTCAATTAGCTTAGCAGGCATTATAATAACACTATTGGGATTTATATTTGCTTATGTCACTCTGTTGTAAGAATAAAGTTACTGTATCTGTTTGCCTGCATTTAGCTTCCCAGTTCATGATTCTTCACAGAAGAGATGGGAAGGTTTTCTCCTCCTGATTAATAGGTGACCAATCCCAGTGCCACAGATATTGGCATAATCACTCAAGGGAACTGTGGGATATACAGCAGTACCACTGGCAGAAGACAGTGTTACTTAAATCTCTCATGCTGATTTTTTTCCCCCCAATGTGTATTCTAAAATTTACCCCATAAATTGGTGCCTGATGTAAGGTTATTCCACCACTGGGGCTCTTGAAGTTTTATCACAGATATTTTATTCTGCTGGGAAATTTTTTTCCCACTGCTTTAATCTGCTGTCAGTATAAAATTGGAAAGCACTAATTCATCTGTGCTCTATCTCAATAATGCTGCAATCCTCTGATCTAAACTTCCTAATGTTTTTTTTTTTTAATTTTCAAATACTGATACATTTTCAGTCTTCACTGGTTGGGGTACATGCCAGAGAATGTATCAGGCATAATCCACCTACCTGACACGGCAGCATATGATTGATTTATGGAAACTTGAAATCTAGAGTTGTCCAGTATCACCAACTACCATCAGAAATAAAGCAACCATTGTGATTTTTTAGAAATAGCTCCATAAGAGAGCTGGGAAAAATGGGTCACCAAAAAACCATAACAAAACAAAACAAAAAACCACCACTTTTTAAAAAAAAATATTTTCAAGGCTTGTCTGTCATTCAGCAATCAGAAGATTGGGTCTGTAGAGGCTCACCGTGGCCAAGGAGAGGAGCCCAGCATGACATCCTGGGCTCTGCCAGGAGAGGTCTCTGCAGCACACACTACTGCAGGAGGGGCTGGGCAGACTCCCTATGCAAGGTCCCAGCCCCTCCCTCTGGCAAAAAGCATGTGATGTATGTTCTGACAAAACTCCATGGTTAGGATGTAGGTAGGTCAGTTTCATCACACACTACCATTTATAAAAATTAGAGGCAGGTTTCGAAATCCTTTAGAGTTTAGAAATAATTAAGTTATTGAAACAGCCTGGCTGAGTTGGTTTGCTTCATTTCTAATAAATAACATTCACATGCCCCAAGAAACCTTGGAGTGAAAGAACCGTGTCTTCCTACCCTCCTTGTGGTATTTACATACCATGCAGAGCCCTAACCTCCATGCTTTATTCTCTTACTTGCACACATGCTTAACATTTCATTAAGCAGAGCTGGCTATCACTCAGTCTGTATAAGAATTCCTTGATTGTCTTAATTTTCCCAGTCCTGGGGAATCTGCTTCCACTGTTTTCAGTGCTCATGGGAAGGCAACACATGCACACAGCTCTCCTAAAAATCAGAAAACATTTGGTGGCCAAGGAAATTTTGCATAATCTGCTTAAAATTCCATATGATATAGAATACCTCTCCTTCAAAGTGTGCAGAAGAAAAAATTGTGCTTATTTTTTCTAATATTTTGCAATCAGTGATGGTATTGAACTTAGAATATAGATACAGATAATTTTCTAGTCAGTGCCATTTTACAAAATTTTCTAAGGAAAAGATACTTTCAAAGTAATTTCATTTTTCTGCCTATGTTGTGAAGTTGTACAACTCTGCAGAGGTTTGGGAGAAGATTTATTTAGTTCTTTTCAGTCTGAATCTCACTATTGGCTAGGATATTGGTAAGAAGAAAAAACAAATGAGATATTCACAGTCATAGTAGAAAATATTTTAGGAGTAGTAAGCAGTATGTTTTCCATTTACTAGTCTGTGCTTTGAAAGAAATTGATGGCAACAGTGAAGGAGTAACTTTGATCAGAATACTTATGTTGGTGATGGAACATGGATTTCCGTGTCTGTCTATGAACACTGGGGCTTGGAGGTTGACTGATTTTCAAACAGGTTAAAACTTTTTTTTTTTTGTCCCTTGAGTCAATTGTGATGTTTCATCATAAAAAGATGGTTTCTAGTGGAAAAGGAATCACCATCACCTCATAGCAGCAACATCAAATCTCTCAATATGAAATAATCTGTAGTCTATATATAACATGCATGTAATAGAGCACATTTGTTCCACAGCAGATCCAATATTTTAATTTGGTGGTGGAAAGGCTGGAATAGGGGAGTAGAGGAACTCTCCCCCTCTCTTAACACAGGAAGAAGTACAAGAAAATCACTAAGATGCTTCCACAAAGCTCTCTTTCTGGGGTATGTCCTCCAGGGACTCCCCACCCCTGGACACCTGTAGCCTGGAGGATAGTATCCCAACAAAAAGCACTGCTGCCTTCAACCTTACTTTCTCTCACAGTAACAGAAGAGTACTTCACCAAAATTTTTGCTCTCTGGTCTCTCCCCAGTAAACTCTCTGGGCAAACAATAGTGGAAGGAAAATATTTTCCTGATGGTTGTGTTGTCCCATTTGCCCATGTTCTACATTTTGTGCTCACAGAAATTCCAGTGACCACGAAAAAACCTGACATCTCGGACTGTAATCAACTGCTCAGGCAAAAGGGGCAGAACAGCAGGGAAATGATGACATATGGAAAATCTGTGACATTTTGAGTTGTCTATTGAGGTAAATCCCACAGGTCTAGGTTTCCCACTGGCAAAGGTTATCAATGGCACTTGGCAGATAAGATTTCTTGGAAAAATTACACACCTTAGTGTCCAGATGCAAGACCAGTAGCCATTTGAGGAAATCATCATGTTTGTAGTGGAACATTAGGTTTCCTGAAGACAGCACATTCTATCTCTTGGACACCTTTCATCTCTACAGTTAAGACAAGCCTGAGATATGGGAATTCAACATTATAGTCTTCCTGAAATGAAAGTGCCATGGGTTATATCAGTACATTTTTAATAAAATTCTGTTACATTGATCAATCTATGCCCTTAATTTAAAGCTGAGATGAATTCCCCAAGACACATTATGGTACCGTATTAATACTTGAAAATGTCTTATAAATGTTTATTTTGTATTTGGCGTAACTATTGTACCACTATAGAAAATGCTTCTATTGACCTTTAGAATACAAATTTGTTGGATTATCATGACTGACATATTCAGAATTACTCATTCTTGCCAAACACAGCATAACAACTTTTTAACATTCCCTTTTCTTTCCAACTGCTTCCACTTTCATTGTATGAAATATAGCTGTATTATATACCCCCTCTCATTGCCTAACATGTTTTTTTCAGTTTGAGAAGATTTACATTTGGAGCTAAATGTTTCAGTGATTGCTCTGTTGGATTTCATTACACTAGTGTAGTTAATCAAAGCAGGTCCAGCCTTGCAACCATGATTCATTGTACGTTTTTTTGAACTTAGTCATTTATACTGAATGAATATACACATTATCACCAGAGTACCAGATTTCCTATAACAGCCTGCACAGCACTGCACTGTAGTGCCTTAGTAAACTGCTTGTGCCATGTGCACACTGCAGCTGCTTTTTTATTTTCTTTTTTTTTTTCCCTTTCTGAGGAATTAATTGAAAACCATTCTCCTTACCAGGGGAATGAGAGATTCGCTGGGTGTGTAGCCAGTGCGAGGGAAATGGTATTCTGTTGTGGTTCTAATGACTGCAATTTCACTATACACGGGGACATTTTCAGATCTACACACTTTGTCTATGCAGCTGGGTGGTCTGCACAAGTCATTAACGAGAAATCCCCAAATAATCACAACATGCTCAAGTTTGGCTGATGTTTATTCAACCACATGCTTAATAGTGGAGTTCAGTTACAGACAAGAGAACCACTGGGTTTGGCTAAGAAAAGATTTTGCGGTTTCTATTTCCTTCTCCTGGACAATCTATTCTTGTCTCTTCCCTTAAAAGGTAAAATTCTTTTACCCTCCATGAACCCCTGGAGGTAAAGATTTAAGGTAAAAGCCTGTGTTAGCTAATACTTTCTAACTATTTTACAGAGTCTTATGCTGCCTAGCATCTGTATTTAATGTGGTGGCAGAGTTGAGTTAAATCCTCAACAACCTCTTTTAAATGCTATAAATCAAACACAGAGAGCTATTTAGCTGCCTAGAGGTGAAGATGGGTGTTTAGTAAGATTTATCTAAATGCCTAAACAGGTCAGGTACTTAATTCCCACTGAAATCGAATGACAGTACTTCAAATACCTCTGTAAATCAAGATGCTTGTACTTCTGCCAACAATGGATTTTTGAAATGTGTTAATACTAGCACCTGCTATTGTCATACTTCTATTCTCTGTCTGGATTGAACACATGTGACAGTCATATGCTTTTTGTATAATATGGAGGAAAGCAGTACTATGTGGAGGAAAGTAGTACTAGCAAAACCAGTTTTAACAAGTGTCTAGATACAATTCAGGCACAGCTGACTATGGTATCTCTGTATTCCTAATCCCCACTTATGCACAGCTGGCTCATTACAGCATACTCTGTGGTGTTCACCATTTCCAATACAGGCAAAACACACTGGCTGTTAGGTATAAGGTGTGACTGAATGAGAAGCCAGTCGGTGTAAAGAGAACAATGGTTGTCCACTTGGCATCAGTTGCTTAGTAAAAGTAAATGTGGCAGGAAGGGGAAAATTATTAGTCTTGTAGATAATTCAGTATGTTACTGTTCTGTGAAAACTGATGCTAGCTTCTAAGCTGAATTACTGTAATTTTGCATCCAGTAGGTTAAATGGATATAAATTAATTGGATACTGTTATATAAGATTTCCTTGGTTAGAAGGATCATCTACTTCCTTTAAGCCCCCCCAACAGCTCCTCTGACACGGCTCCTTTTAGCCACTGTCATAGAAGGAGTGTATTACAAAGTGAGAAGTGATTTTCACCTCCTCGAGCAACCCTGAGGACAATGGTTAGACAGCACAGCATGGAACAAAATCAGTTTTGAGGATGACTATTGGATGGCTGTTCCTAGTGCCATCAGCCCAGTTTGCTACTGCCCAGGAACTATTTTATGTCTTAACAGAAGGTACCCAACAGCATCAAACAATTACAGAAAGGGGACATAGACAAGTAGCATGCAAATATCTGCCCCTGGGATTGTCTTTGTGTCCTCAGTGTCACTTATCTGCCCTACCAACAGCATACTGTTAATTCATTCGACTGTCTAAAAATGAGATTGTATATTGTGTTGGCTATGTGATAATGACAATCCCCTTTTGTGTTTGCTTTCTACAGACATTTGAATGATTGCCTTTTACTGGCACAAGTGGTCACAGAACACACGCTCCCCTGTCACATGCAGGGGTATTCACTAAAAACTAAATGTCATAGTCGCATGTACAAGTATTCCTTTCAGAAGTATATGCTTGTTGTTCTACTGCATGAAAAGAAATAATACCTTGTGACTTATATGGCTCACCACAACTAACCACTCCAGCCAAGCTGTCAAATACTTGCATGTTGGTTTTGGATTAATCTACATGGTTACTTTTTTAAAGAAAATTATTTCAAATAACAAATGAATCTGGAAAACTGTGAGCTATTTGCAAAAAGAAGGCAACATGTGTCTGATGAAATATTCATTGTGAATTATTCACCAGTCTGAAACTGTAGTAAGTGTTAAGATAAAAGATCTGTAAACTCATCAAACATTCAACAAAATTCACCAAGCCTGCTACATCTTTCTTTTTTTTTTTTTTTTGGTCATGGCATATCTGCCTATGAAAATATAGTCATGAATTTGCAAGACTTTACACATTTTATGTTTATTTCCTGAATTAACAATTATTCAGCAGTTAAAGCAAATCTATATTTCCAATAGATCTGTGGTGTTCTGTTTTATTGCTTTACTTCAAAGACATATTAGTGTTTCACATAGATTAATGCTTCTTAGAACACATTGCTTAATTTCTTCCCAGTGCATATGATTCCAAATACAGAGAAGACTATCTTTCTTCAGCCTTCCTGATATTAAGTAAAAAGAATGCAAGTAGGAGGAATTAGTATATAAATATTAATTTATCTTAATCATCCTTGTAATTTTATAGGATTAATTTACTCACATGTAGAAGTTTAATTATCTCTACTGAGCCATGATTTGAGGGCATGCTTTGACTTCATACAGGGTGTTGGACTATTTGCTTCTGGTGAAATTTTCCTCAACATGCTAGGATTTATATATGTAATGATAGCTGGGAACTTTCCTATGAATCCTGATACTGCAAAGATACACCTGCATAGATAATCCCTGTTGCAAGCACTTTGACTGTGTTGTGATGAGTAGTATATGTATTTTTGACAACTTTTTTTAATATCTAGACATTGGACTATACAATTGTTGACTTTTCAAACCTAAACCATCATTCAATTAGATTGTTTTACGCAATAGAAGTTTCACCACAAGAACTCTGACTACATAATTTCCTGATCTCTTTATAGGAAGTGATTGTATTTTATGATAGGCTAGAAGAGGATTTATTGGGGGATAGATAGCCTTCTTAGATGGGTTTCTTGAGAGAAGAAGCCCAGCAGATCACTTTAAAGATTGCTTTTTTAATAAGAAATCCTGCACACAGTTACAGTCTGATAGAAAATACAGCATGGATTTAACAGAATAGCATCACACTTTTTTGTAAAACACACAAAAATTTATACTGCTTTACCTCCAGTATTAGTGAGTAGTAAATAAAACTTGATACTGAATATGAAAATACATATATTTAGAGCATTTAATTGTGAATTCACAGAATATTTCAGGCAAACACCCTGTTCCCCCAGTTCTTCAGAAACATGACAGGAATTAAGAAGAGGGAGGAAAAATCCTCTACTTTTTTTTTTTTTTAAATATATAGATAGTGTGGGGAAAAAAAAGTCTATCTAAACATTTGGGAAGATGCTTAAAGTATGTACACAAACCCTAAAGCAACAGTTAGTAAGTTACCAGATGGAGATACTAGAAGGCAGTTTAGAAGTATTGATCTGTTGTGTTGAGTGCTTTGTTATTGGTCACTTGTGTCAGTTGAAGATGTTCTAACATTTTACTGACAATTTACTGACAATTACTGTCAATGACAACAGGATCCTGGAGCTGGCATCACTCCAGCATTGTTAGCATTTACTAGGATAGATGTAGGTCACATTTCTAGATATATCCAGAAGCACTAAGTGTGAAAAATTATCTTTCCTAGCCAACTGTCCTGGTTTAGGGCAAAACTGGGAGAGAACCTCCAAATGGGGTTCCCCCAGAAAAGCAAAATTCAAATGACCCCTCTCATTTGTTAGGTTAGGGAAAAAGACATTTCCTTGGAGAGAAGTGGAAAAAGCTGTTTATTTAACAGAAATTGAATAATATTAAACAATAAAACCTCTCGCCATTCGATGGGATGGCAAATCCAGGAAGAAAAGTCCTTTTCATGTGGTGTAGCTCTGCTCGCTCAGTTTCTTATCAGTTCCTCCGGCGCTGGAAAGTGCCGAGGCCCAGGCCCCGGTGGGCCACAGGCGTGAGCTCCCGGGGTTTGGCTGGGTGTTCAGTCCAGAGCAGGCTTGCACAGATCCAAGAAAAAAGGAAAAACAAAGGTCCAGGGAACTCCTCTGCCTCAGCTAGGTAAAACTAACTAAAAACCAGAGAGAAGCTCTGTCCCGCTGTCTTGTCCATGCTGCAGACACCACAGTCCAGGAGCGGGATGTGTGGGAGTGATGTTTTCTTTAACACAAACTGCGGCTTCTTCTTCCTCCCCTTCACTCTCAGAGCCAGTCTTAAAGGTGTAGAACTTAATATATAACATAAACCAGATGACTGGGGATACCAGTATCATAAAGTCACCCCAGGACACCAACATAGCTAAGTGCTAGTTCCCAGGGTAGTATATCCAGGCACTTGAGCACAGGGTGTCTTGGTCTCTCACTCACTCATTCATTCAGATGTATTTAATTAGTGTCCTCTATAAAAATCAAATGCTTAGGAAGTGCATGAGGACACCTCAGGTGAGATGAATCACCTTTATCACCTTTGAGTGAGTCACCTTATCACCTTTCCACCCTCAGTAATCCTGCCATTTGACTCATGGAAAGAGAAATAAACCCCACTTACCAAAATTAAATGTTTGAAAATAGGTATCTGAGGGTACAGATATGTATCTTGCTACTTTTGGATCCAAGGTACATGTACATATATGAATGATCTCTTCAGATAAACTAATTTTCACTAAAACTGACCATAACTTAAGAAAATGGTTTTTTAAGATAAAAATAGGCTAAACACCACCTGTATTCTCTGGTTCACTTTGTGAAATGGGAAGACCATTGGAATACACTTCAGGGTATTAAAAACAACATATCCTCCCATCAACTGCATGTCAGCATACTACAAAAGGCTTGCTGCTAAGACTACATCAAGACCGAAGTGAACAGAAAATCCCTTCAAAATGATTAGAAGTTTCAATAATGAAGTTTTAAAAATAAACCTAACCTAAGGAGAGACAAGCCATGTCCATGTTATGAGCTTCATCATGTGAAAAGTCTCCTGAGCACTACTTGCATGCACAAAATTGTTGGGTTTTCTACCATTTTAAAGGCTACATTTTAAAAGTCGTGTTTATACAGGAGGTAAGACTGTAAACCTACCTGAGCAACAGAAGGATAAGAAGAGATGAACAGCTCTCCTGAACAGTGTGTTTAGGAAAAAGAGGAATTTCTAGAGCTGCAGTGTTTTCTTTGGAGGCAGTACTGTTCCTGGATATTACCAGAAAAAGGCCACTTTGAGGTCGAGTGACTCCGTGTGAATGGCTGTGAAGACTAGCCTAGGCTACGGCATGATAAAGTGGGAGCAGTGGAATTTAATGCAAAGCCAGCAGGTGAGGGCATCCTTGGGAGGTCCTCATAGATGACCCCACATCTGAAAACCTTCTGTATATGCTTTATATGAGTCAATTGAAAAAGTCATCTGACTTAATAATCAGCACGTCCTTAAGTCTTTTCTTGAAATGGGTCAAGGGATTTCACACAAAATAAAGAATGCCAGACAGAGAATAAATAAAGAAGGCAGAGAAGAAATTAGTCAATGCATTGCTTTGGTTATTTTATCAAAAAACTAACCTAACAAACATGCAAAGACAAAACATCCCAAGAATTCTTATTTATTTATGGCTTAACTTTACTTGTTTCTTATAGAAATAGTCTGTTACATCATTACTATTAGTTTGTTATTATTTCATTTTTCCAGAAAAGCACATTTTTTCTCTCTGACCCAGGGGAAAGTATGCTTAAAGGTAAGCTATTTTGGCAGTGTTTAGAACTTTCTGTCATACTCTTCTGCTGTGCATTTAATTTAATTTAAATGTCTAAGCTGCAAAATCATTTTAGCAGCATTAAGTTTTTCTTAGTTCTACTAAAAGACAAAAGACAAAAGTGTCTCCACTGTTATGGAAACTTTCCCTGTCCAACCATCCAGGAGCCATTCTGGCAGTCACTCCCATGCCACCTGAACTGGGACTGAGGTCCCTTCACAGCCACACCCTGACACTCACAACAGCCAGAAGAGGTTTCCTGATTGGTGTGAACCCACAACTCCACAGCAGAGTCTCAAACATCCTGATCCTTAAAATAATTTAATCATAGTGCAATGACTATGTAAAAAAAATAACAGCATGAGATGGGTGACTCCGAATAGATCCTGAAAAAAGGATCCCCTGAGCTTTTTTACCCTTGCAGTCTAAGGAAAGGAAAACCCAGGACTCATCTGCTCCTGCTGTGTCTCAGCGTCCACCCACGTGGCCAGGCCCCCGGCCCTCGAGCCCTTTATTATGGAAAGGATCAGCAGTTTCCACCCTATTCTCATTGCCAGAGTCAACCTGTAGCTCCTACTACAGCTGCACCCAGAGCTACTTGCACTGAGCACACTCCTCAAAAAACACCTCGCTCCTCCACCCTACACACTTTATCTTAAGCATCGTTTAGCTGGGTTTAATTTCTATTTATTTATTTTTCTCCAAATCTCTTGGGCCCTGTGCATTATTATCTTCAAAGAACATCTTTAGTAAACAGGACATTTAAGTGTATTTGTGTTGTACTGGCTTGTTGCAGTTGTTTAACTGATTGGATCGCATGCTGCTTTGATCATTTAAGAAAGAGGTTTTTACAGCAAAATATGCTGGGATGTTTTGCCGCAGCAGTCTAAGGAGACAGTTGTATTTATTTTATTTTCTCAATGATATATCAGTTTTCAAACACCTTGGAGATTCCCTCCCCCACACACATGCACACCTTCTGATCATCTTGACTTTGAATATTCAAGGTTAATCACTTCCATTGCATAAAGAATTCATTTTTCCTTATGATGAAGAATCTTCTAAAGTTAATTTGAAAGTGCACTTGAGTTAGGGCCTGCCATGGTGTACTTCAGGTTACAGCAGACATGATCTTGAACCTTAAATCTCTTGGTTTGTTGCTAGTCTAGGGTAAAACCATTTTATTACTGATACCTACAGACAAGACTGGTTCTTTCTGCCTTCTTGACAGTTCTGTCACTTTGGATTGATCTTCAGGTTTGAATATGAATATACCGTTCATCTGATGAAGTCTGCAACAATTATAATAACTTGAAAATTCCGCCTTAATGGTAGAAAGAGATAAAGTAATTGTTTTGAGGAAATCCTTGCATGCTTAAGTAAAACAACAGGTCAGAATATTGAAGACTGGTTGTTCTATATCATACAAGGATTTCGTTATGTCTCAATATGTGGGAATTGAAATTGGATTAGAACTGATTTGGGCTGCCCATTGTAAATGAGCATGCTAGTAGCAAAGAGAAGTGAGGTTGGCCACTGTTGCTGCACTGCTCCCCCCTCATCCCAGCTACTATACATAGATACTAGCTAGTTCTTTTTGCTGTATGTCTTATAATAGTCATATGCCATAAAGTTCCAGTTGTTGGTAGGTGACATGATACCACATTTCCAACTTGAGTTTTCTAATGAAAATCCTATTGGTTTTATTTTTGGAAAATTGGTCCACAGTCCAGAAGAAGTGAAGTTTTAGGGTCAAATCTTGAAAAAAGGAAAGCTGAAGAACTACATGAGCAGTACACACTCTCCCACATGCACATGGGCATTTGCTAACCTGCCTGTTTTTTGCAGCTCCAGTAACACAGACAGGCACTTTTAATCAGATGTTGATTTTTGCATATGCTACTTGGAGCCCCTGCTATGAAATTCTAAATGCACAAACATGGTTGCTTAAACTCTTTGTACGTGGATATTCAACTAATATTAGTAATGAATCACTTTAATTTCTTTTGAATTATCTAGAATGTTTTGTGTGAGCTTCATATCTAAGCACAGTGAATCTGAACAATGCTAATAAATCCAGATGGTAGTTTTTTACATTAATTTTAGTGTAAAAATTAGTGCAGCTAGAATTAGCTGCTCAAGACAGAGAGTCAGAGAGTGAATACTTGTGGAATTAGGTCCTGTATATAAAGTCTTCTTTCTCAGGGATTTCAACAGCATTAATTAATTCTCATCATCCTGCTGTGTGTAGCTAAAAATTTTACTATCCCTATTTTATAGATGGATAAAATTAGTCATATAAAGGTTAAGTGATTTGTGCAAGGTCATGTAGTAACTCTGTAGCAGGGCTGAGAACAGAATTAGAAGTCACAACCTGTGTTACCTTGGGCTAATGATAAGTCCACATGCCACGTGTTATCCTTTTATAAATGACACATAGACAAGGGCTGACTTTAAATTAAGTATTTAAGAGATTCTTTATATAGCTCTTCATATTGTATGTGTCATAAAGGGGTTCAGGCGCACCTGATGAAACACTGGATTCTCTGAGTTGAGAAATAGCCTTGTCCAGTTGGTGAAATGCACAACTTGCATGGGCAAAATTAACTGTATATCAAATGCTCAGTTGATCCTAGTGCTTATTGAAAAAGTCTGTGTACAAGACTGTAGGGAAGAACAACTAGATTAGAAGAGTGATAACAATTTCCATGGAAGCATCTGCAATGAAATACTTCCTTCCATCCTTAGAAGACCATTAATGCTTTGTGTAGTCTGAAAACCAGAAACTCTTACAGGATCTGCAGTGAGCAGATTTTCCAGATCTCTGAAAGAATGCAAACAGAAAATCTTCCATTGCTGCAAGACATAATTCCTTACAGTTGCCATCAATGCTGAAGCTAATACAACTCTCTGTGTCTGTCTCATCTATATAATTCAGCAGTAATTTTATAGCTCTGGGATAGATCTTGTTTCTGCTTGTCACTGAATAAAAAATATGTCTGCGTTAAATGACATGGCCTTGACTGGACTTGTGGTGGTGGGGTGGGGAAACAGTGACATTCAAGGCATTAATTTATGAAGAGGAGAAATTATGTTTGTCAGTTTCAGATAAAGCTGGTTCCAACCTCAAGAGAACAGACAGGATATAGATCCCTAAAAACTTGGCAATTTAAAGAAAACAAAATGCGAGGGCAGCAAAAACAGGAAAGAAAATTTCACTGCTTTAAAATATTTTCAATTATACTTAAATTTAATTAAAATTAATTATATAAGAAACTGTCTGAGTTAATCATTAGAAATGAAATGTCATATAGTACTATTGCAGGAATTAGTAGTCAGAGGTCAGTGATGTGTTCTTCTAGTTTGCATTCTGATGGTACCTAAAAAAGTCATCAAGATAAGGACTGAGTTCTCATTTTTATTATTCTGATGTGTATTGTACTAGGCACAAGGAAAACACACAATAAGAGCAGTCTCTGCCCAGAAGACCTTAAGTCAAAAACAGTTAGTGGTATAATAAAAGGGTAAAGGAGTATCTCTGGTTTCATATCCTTCACTTAAAAATTCATTTATTGTCATTTTTATTACAGTAATGAGGAACGAGAAAGTTTAAAATAGCTGAGGGAGATGAAGAAACAGCAGAAAATTAATTAGAAAGGAAAGAGGACACCAAATTGGAGGTGTGTCAGAGGGGTGAAAGTCAAAAGCAGAATAGCAGGGAAAGGATGGAACTTAGCTGGCAAGCAGACAGCCAGAGGAAGCCAGGTAAGTATTTCAGAGCAGCTGTGGGAAACTAGCTTCCCTATGAAATTTAAAAAGGGCATCAGAAGTTCAGAAGACTCCAAGACTTCTTTTCTTTTGTGCTATATTGTCCTAGTGATGAACACCACTAAATTTGTAGCACAAATTAGCAATGCCAGAAGCTTCAGATTAGATCTGGTGCTGATGTTTTGGTTCTCCTGGTTACAAACTACTTTTGACCCTTCCAGGGGTAGACCTGCCCCCAAATTGCCTGCTTCCATTATTTTTAAAGATTGCAGAGATACTCAATTTTTGGGGTGATTTTATTTTATGTGGATTTGGTCAAAAGTGTTGGGGGTGGGAAATGGAGGATGATGGTGGGAAGGGAGGTGTGCAGTTAATATATTGATGTGAGGCCTGTAAGATCAGAGATAAAGCACAACCATTACCTTCTCTTACCTTTGCATTACTAGCCATTACTGAATGACATGGTGCAGAAAGGCTGTTAGAGAAGGCTAATGCCTATACAGCCGGTGTAATGAAGAAATGGGAGATTTAGGCACAGGAAACCACAACACCAACAGAAGAAGCTGAAAAGATATAGATAAGATTAGTGACATATGTAAAGGCACAGATAATGTGTGACAGAGTCTGCCCAGCTGAATAGGCTGAAGCCAGCAGTAATAGGAAGTCCGTGTTCTCCCTAATCCTCCCAGATAAGCTGTTCCATCCAGAATTATCAGCCAACAATCTTCAGGGTATCAGGCTGAAAATGAAGTTTCAGACTGCTTTGATTCCTCATCCATAAATGAGAAAGTGCCTGAAGGATCTTTATTTATTCTCGCTCCCTCCGAAACACTCTTCAAAAAGTGCCAATATACTAGCAACAGATGCATAAAGCCTCGCTTACTTTGATTGACAGAACATGATATAAAGCAACTCTCACTTGACATTTCAGTTTCATAAGGCTTCAAGCAAGTGTATGTGTGTGTGTAACTTTAAAACTTCACAAGGAAAGGAAAGGGGATATACACAAACTTCAAGAAAACGTTTTCTGAGTAGAGTACAACACTTCCCTTGTTTCAAGATCTTGTATGACAAGTAATTTCAGTGTACTGAATGTTCAGTGTTTCAGTCCTGTGTTTATTAAATGCCTGCAATATTTGCACTGTTGGTTTTTGTAAACTTTCAAATTAATTGATATATATGTCTCCAGGAAATATGTTTACATTGAAAAGTTAAAGCAGCATAGAAAACTTTCAAAATATTAATCAGATAGGAATATGGATTCTTATATTTTTTCAAACATATTAGAATTATCAAAAAGGTAAAGGAAGAATTTTTGTTGGGTTTTTTTTTTACAGGAACCCACCTGTAGTGTGTCTGTATTCCTGATGTAACTACTGTAGTCTGACTCCCCTGAGGAAGTAATCTGGGCAATGGTTATGAGAAATATTTGCACTGTGTCCTCATTAGTTTTTATGCTTTAATATGGTTTTCTTTTTTTACACATGGTTTGCCTGGAGCTTCCAGTGACAATATATACTAAATACATGAACACTCTGGAACACTGACAAAGCTTGTGGATTAAACAATTTGTACCTGGAGTGAAAGGAAACTACTCCAAAAAATCTATAACCCTCAACCCTTTATGATAGAATGCATCTGCTCTTCCTAATGAGGAATGCTTTTCACCTCTGAAAGAAAGAAAAAACCCAAAAACCCTCTGTTTGTAAATTTTGTTGGGGAAAAGAACAGAACTATGATCAAAGGGAACTGGCAGATTTCTTACTTTTTATTTACAATGGGCAACCAAGATAAATAAAATACAACTAGCAGAAGAACATTAGAAAAGGGAAATTGTTCCTGAATATTAACAGGAAACTTCAAAGAAAGGGTGAAGAAATGTAGATGAAGCATTCCAGCTTTTCTTTCCTCTAGTTTCATTTCCCCTACAAAAAGCTGTAAATTACCTGCCTCCAAACCTTAAGAAGTGCTGTTTGCACCTGTTAATCAATTGTCAAAAAAGCTAATTTTTGCAAAGCAACTAGTATTTCAGGATACTAATTATAAGATAAAATAATAAACAGCTAGTCTTTTCAGAACTAATAATGAATTTCAGATATTGCAAGACTTTTTAAGGCACTAGCTTTTCCAATGCTACTGGCACATTTATTTTATTTCCTCTTGTTCTTGCTTGACACTATTTAATGTAACAAAGAAAATTGATTGAAATGTCCTGTGCTGTCTTTTTCCTACATGGGAAAGAGTAAAATTGAAGGAGATTTCTTTCTAATACTAATTACAAAACAGTTACATTTTCAGGAAGTATATGTGAGCTTAGAGAACTTTAAATACATTCCTGATTGGTTCTCCATAGTGTTTTGCATTTTCCATTTTGATTTTTTCCATTGGCATGACTACAAAGAATTTCTCTTTACCATGTGTGTTGATTAACCTGGGCCGAGGAGTGGTAACCAGTCATTACCAAATCACTCACAGGAATGCACTTTAAAATTAATGCCCCTGTGACCGAATGCAGGGACAGGACTAACAGAAATCTCCAGCTCAAGGAATCATGAGGGAAAATCTGGGAATAGGGGAATGAATCTCAGATAAAGCAGAATTAGAAAGGGAAAGCAGTAAAAGTTAGAAGAAAGGTAGGTTTGGAAATGAATACTTAATCATCAAATGCAAACGAAATGTGTCTTTCTTGACTTTTCTTTCTTGTCCTTCGCTACTGAGCCATTCATGTATTTTCTGACTTGCTAAAACTGACAAATTAGAAAACAGGATACCTACGTTCAGCTTTTTGTTGTGACATGCCTCGGAGAGCCAAAGAGTTACTTTCATGTAAGCATAGTCCTATCCCAAATCCCTTGTGAAGGATGGCCCAGGTGTTCTGATTGGGCTTGAGTCCCTGGAGGTTTCTCCCTTGCTGTGTTTCTAGTGGTCCCTGACCCTGAACTCCACCCTCAAGGGTGGAGACCCTCAAGAGTTCTGTCCCTCAAAAACCCCTGCTGTGCCTCTGTTCGGAGCTCTCTGTTCTGGGTCTGAGTTTGTTCCCGTGCTGAATAAATGGTTTCATGAATTGGGAGCCCATCTCGTTGGTGTTTCATGCTGGTCCCTAGAACCCTGCGGCTTCCCTGGATGAGATCCTGAGGTTGCAGACTGCAACAGCTTTTCATTGCAATATATTGTTGAAAACCAGCAATGTAGTTTTGTTTCTGCACTTTTAACTATAAGGGAATAGGAAATCTGTCCTGCTACTAGACTTCTGAACTTCTAGTAACTGATGGTTACTAGACTATCTTTGCTGCAAAATAGTAAGAAGAAAAATCAACTATATTATTTACAGTGTTGAATGTCTAGTTGAACACTGCAGAACAGGGGTGGGAAGTAATGTCCACATTCATTCTTGTAGTTGTGAGACTCAAATGCAAGTCCCATCAAGATCAGTAGGGACTGTCCTTACTCAAATGACCTTGGAACTGAATCCTTTTGACACATCTTTAGCCATATTATCAATTCAATTAGTGGACATCAACAGATGTTGGCCTTTTAAATTTACAGGTGGCAGCTATTGTGAATGGGCTAAAGACAAGTCTGTAGGCACTGCTTAATAATTTTCCTCAGCTAAAGATGATTCTCTACATTGTAGCTAGATGTTTGTGGATATGTAAAAATGCCTTCAAGCACCATATTTATTTTTAAATGAATGGTATTCCTCAGCCATGCTTTAGGACTAATTTCAACTAGCTGACAGAAAAAGCACAGTTGGAAGACTGCTCACGGTGTACCAGCGAGTCCCTGCTTTGCCTATACATGACATGTGAGAGAGTGCAAAACCAGAAAAAAGAGATTAAGGGGAAAAGGGTAGGTCCTGTTGATTTCGAGCAGCCAATTGAAGACATTATTTTGAGGACAAACAGGACATTGAAAGGATTAAGAAATCTACTGGGTTTTTCAAAGCCTTATGTCAAGGCTGTTTCCTCCACCTATGTGGGCATGTTAGACAATGAAGAAAAAACTTGTAAACCTCCACTTGTTTGTACTGCCCAAATTTAGTTAACGTAACTGATGTCTCCCGTGTCTTCTACACAATGCAAAACACTTTCTGGAAATGCTGACATGCTGGCACAACCTGTATTCCAAAAACAAAAATCAACCCCAAAAAACCAACCAACTAACCAAAATACCCCCAAAATTGAAACCAAAACAAAACAAAAAAAACCCAAAAAACCCCACAAAAAAACCCCAAACAAACAATAACGACAAAAAAGAGCAGAAAAAGAAAAAAAAGCAATCAAACGGAGGAGCTCAGAAAAGAGCTAAAGAGTTAAAAAATTTGAAATGCCACACAAAGTGCTCCCACAGTTTTAAAATGTTAATCAGTTATGAAAGTGTAAGTCATCCCCTGCTGATAAAGAAAATGAACACAGGAACAGAGGAAAAATTGGAGTTTCTGAATTAAGAATCTGTGTGGCTTTTCATCAACACTTGGTAGGCAATCCAAAGACCCAAGCCTGTCATCCAGCAGACTAATACAACTCTGCATTTTGCATTATATGTGCATTCAGAACCACAATGCCTACCTGTGTTTCTGTGGTAGCCATTTTTGCTCTGCAGCTGCTGGTGATGACAAAGGAGAGCATTGAGACATTTAGAGGTCTCTCTGAAAGCACCTGAACTCACTGATTGCTTTCATTGCCAATTACCATGATTCTAGCATAGATAGTCCTGAGGGAACTATCACCTGCTCTACATCCTTTGCTCTGGCTGATTTAGCTCAAGTGGAATAAGAGACAAAGAAAATGGAAAGTTGTTACTGCTCTGGGTATTTGCAGAGAGGGATCCTGTATTCCCATCCTGCCACAGATGTTTCCATGCAGAATGAAGGGCAGATGTCTACATTACTTCAGCCTTACCTTGTAATACAGGTGCAAAGAGATTTTGTCATTATTTTGGTTTGGGTTTCCTTTTTTTTTTCCTTTTTTTTTTTTTTTCTTTTTAGCCTGACTTTGTCTTGATATTTTTGGTTTTAATTTGATAAGGTACAGCATGAGAACAGAGGATGATTAATTCTGAAGAACCAACATGATGAGAACCCCATTCAAGGGGAAAGTCTTCACCTTAAGAAGTGCATGGCATAGCTTTTTTCTGTAGATTATCTATTATAACAAAGGCAGGAGTGAGATAAAAAACCAGCAAATATACAGCATATTTTTCTTCTTTTGCGGCAATCAAAAAAATGCCTTAAACTTCTTGCACAAAGACAAAAATACACAAAACAGACTTTTCTAATTTTAAACTGGCATTTACTTTCTGCTTGCTTATTTTAAATATGTTGCATTTTATAAATTCAAAACTTGTAAGCTCAGAGTGGGATGCCTCTCATGGCCCCAAGCAAACATCTCTGATTTTAACATCCCATTATGCATGGATGAAAAGCTAAGCTAATAACTAATTTTCACCCTCACAACACAGCCATCTCTGACAAGATTAAAAGCGATTGTTTCCAAGGGATGTTTACTAACATTAGCCCAAAGTGGACAAGTGGGCAAGTCAGGAGGCAAAGTGTGACCCTGCAGTAGAACATTACAACCAGGCAATTTTGGCACTGCACATACAAAAATATACCACATTCGAAAGAGAAAAGACATGGGCAGAGACCTAATCATATTAATGAACTAAAAGCAACAGAGGAAAAGACTATGAAGGAGGTGCCTCATTTATAAATTTATATATGAGCATTTAGTTTCATGCTGTCTGTGAATATTGCACAATGTTTCTTCATCTTTATGCCCAAACTGGATGTGCTGTGTATCACCATAACATATATGAGAGTGTGTGTAACAGCTATACAACAGAGAATATGTGGTATCTGTCTTCTTCCACATTCATATGAGCTCACATACAGAAATTTACCTGCTTAGTGAAGTATTATAGTGAAATAATGTAAATTTTTTTCATCTTGCTAAATAGAACCACTTAAGGAGCTCTCAATAGAAACAGAAATGTTATCTCTGGTTATGTAAACCATCCCTTGTTAAACTTCTTAACAACTGCTGTGGGTTCACTGCTTTTTAGCTTAGAGAAAATACGTATCTGTTTGTGGTCACTAAAGACACTACAGCACTTTCTATGGAGATGTTGGAGAATGTCAGTGTCAAATTGTAGCTTGAGTATCGAGGACTACCTAAACTTCCCCATGTGGCTTATCTGAGGCTGTTCTCTGTTTCCTTTTCTCTCCAGGATGGCCATGCAGTGCAGCTCTGAATGGCCTAATAATTACCTCAGTTTATCTTCTGCTGTGAGTGCATCACATTGGAGAAACTGAAGATTAATTATACTCATCCATGTTTTCCTAGTTTTGTTTTGTTTCTTTGTTTGGTCATTTTGTTATTTTGTTTGCTGGGTTTTTTTTGTTGGCTTGTTGTGAGGAGCCAGTGAGTTTTGTTATGCCTCAACAATGGTTGTCAGAGGTACGTGGGGGAGGGACATGTCCATGTCTAGGAGGCAGCCAGGAGAAGATGCAGGAAAGCCTTGTGTCGGGGGTGACTTTTCCTGGCCAGCAGGTCATGTCTCTCGTGGCAGTCTGCCGGGGAGCACGGAAGACACTGTACCCCAGAGACGCTCTCCAGCCGGATGGCAAAAGGTCTCCAGCTCTGGATGCGCTGGGACATCGGACTGGGCCGGCGTCTCCTGTCAGCAGGCAGGCTTGTGGGGAGCCGGGGGCATAAAACCAACCGCACCCCAAGCTCCGGGAGCTGTTCTGGCCCTTGCCTTTTGACTCCTTAGGGGCCCTGTGAATTTGCCTTTGCAGTCCTGCCCTTCGCCTCTCCTGCCCCCGCTGGCTCTCGCTCGCCCTCACGTGTGTCCCCGTGTCCCCGAGCAGCGCCCTGCCCGCTTCCTCCCAGCACGCCTGTCCCCTTTGCCCAGCGCAGCCGGCTCCGAGGCAGCCCAGCGCCCATCCTCAGCGCGGCCCTGCCCGGGCTCCCGCACCTCCTGCCCGCTCCCCCCGCGCCTCGTGGCCGCCGCCGCCGCCGCAGGAGCCGCGCCCGGGCCGGCAGCGAGCGCAGCCCCGCCTCGGGACATCGCCGCGCTGCCCAGCTCCGCTCCGAGCGCCCTCTGGCCTGCTCTCCCTCTCCCTGCCATCCTGCTGCCTCTTGCTCTGGCCTCTCTGGCCCTCCTCAGTACCCTAACTCCTTCTTATTTTGTCTTCTCGTTACCAATTAACCCTTCTCAGATACAACGTTTGCCTCGCTTGGCTTAATTTCTTTCCCGACCATCTATTATTAAATGATCTCATCACTGTTACCCACACTGGAACGCGACACTTGTCTTTTGGGTTTTTTTTTCCTGAAGTGCCGTTTTAGAAGTCTACTGAGATTTCAAGACTGTAAAAATTCTCTTACTCATTATCATTACTAGCAACACAAAGATGCTGTTTAAATAGAAAACAAGGCTAAAAATCCTGAATAAGAGAAAAGACATCAAGAAATTCCCCTGATAATTACTGATGACTGCAGGTGAAATTTAACTCTAAGGTTGACATATAAATTGATATGGGCATTACCAGACACTGTGCAACTTGTGTTGTATCTCTTAGTGGCAGAATAGATAATAAGATCAATGGCTCATTTCAGCTGAAGAGAGAAGAGTGCCCTAGGGGAAAAAAAAAAAAAAAAAAAAAAAGAGTTGTGGATATTGCCTGACCAATACTGAGTTTACACCACTGTACAAGAAGCAACTGCAATTTTTATCAATGCAGTTAAGCTAGATTTAAACTAACTCTGACCTCAATGGCAATGTAGCTTAGAGATCTGTAGAGAGGCAAACTTAACTGGTTAAAGGGATGAACCACACCCATTTGCCCATGGTTTGCACCTTGCACTGAACTCCAGAGAGCCACTGTAACCTTGTTATTCAAGTAAGTTTATTCATAGCAGAACTGAGCATTTCTTTCAATGCTGCTGTCACAAGTGTGACTTTTTTTTTGCCTCTTTTTGAGTGGTACAACCATCTGGGAAACGAATCCAGTTGATTTGCTGAGGATTACCCATTTAGCTGTTAAAAGCAGCTTCCCAGAGCGTGGCCCACAATATCTGACCTTCAGTTCTGAGTGATCCCACAGAGCCTCCGGTAGTCAGCAATGACAGAACAGTTTTAGATTGCTCTAATTTATGCCAGACTCAATCTGGCCTCTGTCAGTCCCAAAATTACAGGACTGTAAACATAGATTCAGGCCATGCTTTTCCTACCTTTCCTTGTAGTTCAGGCAGACAAAGGGCTTATCCAGCAACTGTACACCTACTGATTAACTTGGAAAAGTCTCTTAAACAATTTAGAAATTGGACTTAGAAAATCGTTTATATTTAGGATATTGCAGCTGAGAATTGAAATCCGAAAGCCTAGGACAACAACCTTAAAATGCACCCTTTTCCCTTTGTTTATCTTTCCTTTTACTCAAGAAAGAATAATTTCTCAGGGAACAAAACACACTTATTTATAACACAGTATGCAATCAGTTCAATCTACCCTCTACCAACAGAAACAACAACATTTCTACTCAGAACACTGAACACGAATACATTAAAAACATGACATGGGCTCTTCAGAGGTTTTCAATTATTAGTTTTCTTGCCTTGCACAAAAGTACAAGCTGTCATTGTACAGTGGCCTTTTAAAATTCAGAGTATGAAATAGATGAGGAAATAGATGAGTTTTCTCCATATACAGCTGTTAAGCCCTACCACTGCTCCCTCTTTTAAGTCTCCTTGCTTCTTTAATGATTCCTGAATACTACAGTTTGCATAGATGGAAAATATAACAATGAAAAGTATCAGAGCCCATGGAGCATGGTATGGATCTCTGGGATGATCTATTTCTTTTCCAGACAATGTCATTAGCTCCCCAGATCATTCTGTTTGGCTACTTCTGGCTCCCTGTCATGCAAAGGGCAACCAGACCACTCATCCACGTTTTAAAATCTTCCAAGGATTTACTTACTAAAAAATTAGACTGATTCTGAAATTCAAGACTGAAATCTGTAAAAGTACTTCTATTGAAATATAATTCATTATAATACATATTATTCCTACTAAAAATTTAAATGCAGATAATTATGTATAATTTATTTAGATTGACACTTCTCTTAAGTATATAAAATATTTCTACTTTCTAACTCTATTTAAAGTTGACAGTAAAGCCAAATGAACTTGTCACCCAAATTTGCTCCTGTTGTTGGAGGCTACCATAGCTTTGACAGTCTGTTAGTGTGGTGATAGATTCTAAAAAGTGCCTGTTAATATGTTTGTGAACTTAAGCCAGTACATTATTATTTATTAAGTTCTTTAGCCTAGGTAGAACAATATAAAAATTATAAAACCTGTAGTCTTGAGTTATAGACCAGAGTCTTGTTGTACAGAGTTCAGAGATCCCTGTTATGGCTTTCAGCTTCTGGTAAAGACATCCTTAACCACATTGACTGGGAACAGTCTGTGTCTTCACACTTCCATAAGAAGTAGTACTTTCAGCATAAGAATGTGAAAAAACACAGCTTAAGATATGGTGTTTGTCACATAAACCTTTCCAAGACTGCAGGAATATCATGGTGTCTCAATTTGTCTTGCTCTTTCATAGGCTGCTGCTCCTGGGAATATAGTACAGGACATATACTTTGTTTAAAACTCAATGTATTTTTGGCTTGCAATGAGTACTTTCTGCAGCAAGCAGCTTATTGTCAAAGTTAAAAAAATTGTATGACAATGGTAGACTCTTAAAAGAATTAGTTCTTACTAAAGCTGACATAACAGCAAATAGCAAAAACTTGAATATTTCAATATACTTTCTAAAATATTAGCAAATGTGCCTTAGAAAAACTCTGTAGAGATTGGTGTAAAAACAGAAGTACTATGCTGATATGCTTTCAGCCATATGTTATGTTGTTTTATTTTTCAGCACATGTCATCAACAGTTTTCTTTTGATATGATCAAAGAACCATACACATTCACTCAAATAAGGTATAAAGAAATCTGTGCTTCTGTTTTTCTTTAGTTTTCAATCCTTCATTTTGTCTGTTCTCTAAACAAGAAACCAGGAGTGTGCTCATGGCTAAGATGTGTATCAATTAAAAGTGAAGTATGTGCTAGAGGAACACTAAAAACTTCAGGACCTTTCAGATATGCATATCAATGGTAGGAACCTGTTTGCACTCCAGGGAGATACTCTCAGTTGTCACAAAAGGAAAAATACGTATACAGATAACTGGATTAAATGGAAGCACCTATTTTGGGTTAGAGAACTGAGCTTGAAGTGGCATTCCTGTATACACTCTGAGCTTTCATTACTGGCTAGAGGAAAACATTATTATATATACTTGTTTTTCTGGCTGGGCTCCACAAGTGCATCAAGATGAAAGGAACTTTTATTTTTTAAAGGACTTACAGTAAAGGTGCAAAATGTCCTCATACTCACAAAACTTAAAATTAAAAACTAAAAATTAAGAGATTACTGCAATAACATAAAGCCACCAGACATATTCTACCAACATTTTCCTGATCCCATGGAATCTCATAAGACAGTTTGTACTAAGATGGAAAATCTTTTAAGGGTGCTGATTATATTCATCATAGCCAGTTTCCACTGGCACACCTATACCTTCAGCTGAGGGAAAAGTAACAGCGTCCTGGGGGGTAACTACTATCCATATTTTGCATGTTAAACACTAAAAAAAATTTACTTTGGCAAAAAAGTTATCTACTAGTGTAAAAATAATGATGATTTCTTGTAGCCTTTGTTTAAATACATTCATGTTCTTTTTGGATGCCCCGTGAGCTTCTTCCTTCAGAGAAGGAATGTTGTGTTGAAACTTTTGTGCAACTAGAGAATCAAAGGCTGCTCTATAAAAAAATTGTAGACACTTTGGCAGATCCACAGCTCTGATTGTGTTCCCTAGTCTCCAGCATGTGGAGAAGGTTAAAGGAAGGGAGCACGAGCCTTGATATCTTGCTTTCATACCAACCCACACTTGTAACTGTACTTGGCGTAGTTCAGCACTCTTCCAAAGCATTACCAGAGCTGAATTTGTACTATCTGCACTTATATTTCTGGTTGTGGTTGGCAATGTGACTACTTCTGTGCCTACAGAGGAGATTTGTTTTGGCCATGTTGATGTTCACAACAGCCAATATGACAAAACTATCTAAAAATAAATAGTGTCAAATGCCTAAACTGTCCTAAATATAGCTTCTCTTAGTAATGTACAGCTAATTTACTTCAGAAAGTTTCAGGTTTTTGTGGAATGCGCAAGTCAGCTTCTCTAGATCTGCCACTGCGGACATACTGCTTTAGTGTAACTGGGGCAACTATAAGCAGACAGAAAGTGTGTGTACATGTGTATACCATAGCCACAGCAAGCTGGGAGCTGAGGCACCTCCTGTTTCAGCTGTGCAAGTTCTCAGCCAATTGATCATGGACATAAGCAACTAACAGGGGAGCAAGATACAAGGTGAGCATGTCTAAAAACATAATGCACAAATGCATCATCATAGGGCATGAAACCCTTTAGTAGGATCTGGGACCAACACTATTTTGTAGATTTGGTGCTAGCACAGACTTACTAGAAGTGAAGTTGAGAGTTTCATGACAAAACTTGGAACTGAGAATATAATAAAAATACCAAGTACTGAAAGGTTGGTGTTAAAATTATAAGCACCTACAGTGTCATGCTGAAATCCTCCCTTCACCAATGTCATCAAGAGTTTTACTGAGTTTGACAGAGCAAAGGACTTCATGCTATGTTTTTACAGGTGATATAAAACTAGGTTAGTATTGACCTGCTCATTTCAGCTTGCCTACTAGAGCCCTGGAAACTTCTCAATGATAGCATTTTTTAAACTAGAAGAATTGTTTAAATACAAGTTTCTCAAGTACTGAAGACCATGCATAGCTACATGTCTTTACACATGTGTCCAGCCACAGAAACAGTGATTCTCTTAAAAAAAAAAAAAAAAATTAAAAAAAAAAATGGAGGAAATGTACAGTACAGACAGACAAGAAATGGGATCTAATATATAACTTCTGAAAAGAAAATATATAACTTCTGAAACCCAAGGATCTTGGCAATGTTCCAGTTCTAATAATTTGATTTTAGCTCTCTGAATTTATTCTGTAATTTCATACAGATATAGGATTTTTCAATCCCTGTCCTAAGATGTTGTGTAGATTTGCTGTTCATTAATGAACAATGCCATTATCCACTCAGGCAAAGCTTAAGTCATACCTAAACTATCTGGATTTTATCAAATTAGCTATTAAGAAGTTATTAGCAGTTTAGTCATATGTGACTTCTCAGGTAGTTTCACTGGCAAAAAGGATCATGGTTCTCCAGTTCTACTTCTCTTCAGCTAAAATATCTAAGACTTTAATATTACAATACATAGTGTGGTATCTTTTCAATCAAATAAAAGGTATGTTATTCAGATGACCACAAAAGGAATTGTGTTAATGTAGGCAAAAAATATATATCACTAACATTCAACAACATGTATCTACCAAAACAAAATGAGAACAGTTTTTCCTGAATTTCACTCTGTCACTGGGTACATTTTTTCTGATGTTCAGCCTTTACTGAGTACATAATGGACTTCTCCAGGGAGCAGAAAATGTGTTTTTTAAGTAAACATGAAATGCTTTGATAAATGAAAACATTCAAATGAGATTGCTATTGGGAGAAAAAAACCTATTCTGTTAAAACTGTTGTTCTATTGTTTAGGGTAATAATAAAACCCTTTATCCCAAAAGACTGAAACAAATTTTGATTCATTGTGGCCATACTGCACATTTCTAAAAAACTAAACTGTCATATTGAATGTAAATAATGTATTCCCATAAGCTAATCAGAAAAAACTGAGAAATTGTCTACAGCATCCTGAATTATCAATATTTTAATGTGTTAATAAAAAGAACCACCAACTTTTCAGTAAAAATCTTCCTGTATCACAGATGTTCACCCTTTACCCGTTCAATAGGAAACAAAGCAACCTCTAGTACAAATAAACCACCCATCTTTTAAATATTGTCCTGTGATAGTAAATTTCAGACCATTGCTTGAAATGGTGTTAGTTGAAACTCCAGAGGATTGTTTTTACCCAAAATACTATACATCTTACCTTATATTGTTTTAAATTACACCTTGAAACCTTATGGCTATGCAGAGATTTGTTTTTATGGAGATAAACACCCAAATATCTACTTTAAAGTGAAAGCCTTATTTTTCAGCTTTAAAACCCAGACTATAAACCCAGTTCTACAGAGCAATATGCACGATTCAGTAGTGCCCGTTATCTCCAACAGGCTCCTTGCAATTAATTTGAGACTGCTCCCTAAGTGGAAGATGCAGAATATATTTTCACATGCATTTCCTGTGCACTGTACTACAAGTGATAAAGCTGATGTTAAAAGTAGTGTTGAGCAGGAGAGAGAACATCAAAAATGTAACATGTAGTAGCCTCATTGCAGTTCCCTGAGGCATGGTGGTTTATAGCACTATAGATTTTAGCCTTGAGAAAAATAAAATGAGTAAATATGAGCTACAAGAATATGAGTCATACACAGTAGAATTTGAAAAGTTTAGACAACTAAATAGAAATTAGTCAGTTTCTAGATAAGTGATGGCACCTCTAAATCTTGAGAGATCTCTTGTCCCAGTTTGACTTTTACAAGTCTATGTCCACCACTTTCAGCTAGATCATAAGTTCCTAAACCAGGAGATCTGACCTCAGCAAATTTGAAAACCTAAATCATAAACCTAAAAATCTGCTAGAAGTCCAGCAAAGCATTTAGGCATGAACTTCATTGTAATCTAGTGATTAGCTCCACTGAATTTATAGCACAACTCATGGACTCAAAGTTAAGCTAATGCTTAAAGCATTTTATGGACCCAGTTTCAACTATCAGATCAGAGTTTCCCAGTGCTGCTTTTCAAACACTTTCAGATTTGTAGTTATTGCGAGACTAGAACAAGTTTTGATGTCCAAAAAGTCCCTGAATCTCTGTTAAATCCAAGTGGCACACAAATTGCATGCCTTTGCAGGGGTTCCTGAATTTACATATACTAACCTCGCAGCCTCTTTCTGAAATACAAGAAATAATTTACAGATTCCACAGCTTTGTACTAATGCCAATTACAGCAAGTATTTTCCTTAACCAAACTGAAAATAAATTGTCCATAGCCATACAGTGAGTGGTGAAGCTAGTATCAAACTTTTACTACCACTTTATTTGATCCTCACTTTGTTTTGCTATCCAATTCAAAGATTTAAACATTCTTGTTTGACAAATCAGACTTCGGGCTGAGGTTATTCCATTTAAGTTAATTAACCCTAGGTGGAGTAGCTCTAAAATTCTTTCTTGGCGGGGGAGGGGGAAGGGGGGGGGCGGGGGCGGCTTTAGTTTCCAGAGCAGGAAGTAGGTGATGAACTTTTTCACTTGGAAACATAGTATCAATTAATAGTATTTCCAAAGTGAAAGAATGTACTATAGACAGCGCATGAGTACAGACTTCTCCCTGAGGATCCAGAGACAATGCACATTTTATGGAGGAGGGTGTGGATGGTCTTTTTTCAAGTGTGCTTCTAGATACGGTTACCAGAACTGCGCCTCCCTCCATCATCAGCTCTTCCTGCTTAAAATGCTGCTAGTCCTGCACTGTCATGAGAATCTGCATTCTTCTCGTGACACAAGTTGTGAGCTCTAGCACTTTATTATATGAAATAGCATTCTAAACATTAGAATCCAAAGCACTTCTGTATGAATCAATTAGCACTCCAGTACTTGACCTCTTAACTATACTGCAGTCTGTAATTTGATAGTTATCATTAGCAGACCATACAAAACTAGTACAATAGATGTGTTCACACTGCTCTCTAATTCAGAGTAATAATCTTTCTACAATTGTGTTCACTGTTGTTCTTTTAACTGCAGGGAAAAATAGAAATACATCAATGCAATTGAATGAATTCAGTATTTACCTCTCTCTTGTCATCTCATATTAAGAAATTACAGAGCATTTTTCATAATATCTGTTTGTTAAAGCCAATTGTAAAAGGCTGGTGTAGAAAATAAGTGCAGAACATTTAAACAAAAATATCCATGGAGTTTGGTACATACACAACTTTCATAAAGTTTTCTGCTGGGTTACTGTATTAGGAGTCTCAAAGCTTCCTCCAGTTAAGGTAATTCATTGTTTATATTAGCACATATGCCTTAACAACATAAAGTACATTTCCCACAGATCAGTTGATAAGAAACAACATAGAGAAAGGATCAAGGAATCTGTTACAGACTACTTAGTGAAGCTATGACTACAGTAGTCGCTGCTGAAGTCAGTGAAAGGACACCAGCACAACACAATCCAAGGAAAATGCAAGCTGATATAGCACAAAAGATTCTTTGTTTAAGAGCTGCAAAAATTTCCAGCAACTGTCTAAAAATGCACAGCATAAGAGGATGCAATTAAATAACAAAACAAATCCAATCTAAAAGACAATCATTATAAACTGGGTCAGGGACATTTTGTTTTAAGTGCACACAATGACTTTTAAAGATATTTCTTTAGAAGGCGAGTGGGATGATGACCAAGGAGCTAGGAAAGGGCTACAGCTTACTATCTATGGCCTACACTGTGTACTCTCTGTGTTATCTTTGCAAATGGAGATCTGCACAGTTAACGTCAAGAAGGGATGAATGGACTGAAGGAGGAAGTCCTGTGGAGACAGAATGATGGTCCTGTTTTGGCTTTGAAGAATGACAGAATGGCAGAGTCCAATGACTGGAACTTTGAAGGACACCATAACAAAGAAAAATTAACTTTTGCCTTACTAAGAGTTATTTGAATTGTAAAATGCACACTCTGCATATGTTAACATGCTCAATTAATTACATGATAGGACATGTATGATTATTTTACACAACTCCCTATCTGTATCTGCTACATATAGCACAGGAGGAGGGGAATAAGATTGCAATGTATATAAGAAGGGTAGAAATTTCACTTAGGAGGAAAATCAACAAGACTTGAGACAGAGGCCTGGCTAGTCTCCTCCCTTTTTTTTTTTGAGGAGGCATGCCTTCTTGGTAAGTTTCTAATTATTATTACCCAGGTTAACACAATATTACTGTTATTGTTAGAGTTCTATCCCACCTAATGCACTTGTAAACAGCAATTCCAAATCTGGATGTTGCTTCAATAAACTGCAATATTCATTTAGCTTTGTTCCCAATGTTCTTGAATAATATGACCAGACCTATAGAGCCAGATTGGTTCATCACACTATTCATGAATCTGTGACTGGACAAGTTCTTATTGAACATGACCTGACCTATAGCATTGAATTGGTAAACCACATTATTTGTGAATCTGTGGTCATGGAACATCCTATGATGAATGTGACCACAGATTTTAGTGTCAAATTAGTTCTAATCAGGAATTATGTCCAGTTCACATGCAACCCTTCTGAATTCTGAGGACCAGCTGGAAAGCAAGAGTGTTTATTTTCTGCCAAATTTCTTAATTTTGATGCAAAAAGGGCTAATAAAGTATTATGGAGAAGTGACACATTTGATGGACGAGTGGGTTCTGAAAAAATCTATTATCAATTACTTTTTAGTGTTTGGTTCTAGTCTGGTAATTTTTATTTGAACAGGCCACATGTTAGTGTGGTTTTGATTGAAAGAAGTGACTGACTGTTCTTAAACAGGATAGTACTAATTTGTTATCTTCAACTTTATCCCTCTTTCTCTGTTATGTCAGGTGCTATTATAAAATTCAGGGGGGGAAAAAAAGTCATAAAAAAAAGTTTGTTTAGTAAATTACTGTTTTGTTTTCAGCAAGGTCACATCAAGTTGAACCCAATATATCTTGCAAGTTATTCAGAAAATAAGCAATTTAATTGCCCCTCAAATTTACCCCAAATCAGTTTGACCCTGTGGGTTTTATCCTTTCTCTCTTTTATACTAGTGTTCATCCAAAGCAATGCTATATAACCTGATGGAGTCACTTGAGCTATAAGCAAGTAGGGAGTAAATCTCCATTCATTGTTTCCTTAACTAAACTTTACAGAGGTTCACGAGATTGCCCTGTTGAAAGGATTTGTTATCAGGAACAAAATGTCATTGTTTACCTTTCAGACAGGTGTGGGTTAAAGGGCTGGCAGATACCTGGAGTACCTCGAGAGACAATCACTGCACACATACCCAGTTATACAAATAGGAGTCATTCAAATAACAACCATTTCCTCATTACTTTATTTAGTTATGGTTTGTGAATGTCCATTTGTCAGTACCCAGTGAAGAGAACTGCATTGTTTGAGTTCAGTTTTCATGGAAATCAGACTGACTCCAACTATAAAGCATACTTAGAACAGAGTCTTTTTCCACTTACAGAACCCACTCTTCTCTATTCCAAAAGAGGGACAATGGCTCTCCATTCCACAGAAGATACTTTGGAGTCCCTGCTGGGCTTCTCTTTTGTATTAGGGGCAGGAAAGAAAACTGTGCCAAGGTCAGGAAAGACAAGGCTGTAACACAGGAGAGCATGAACTCTCAACTCTCCAAACCTATATGAGCAGGAGTAAAAGAAAGGTAACCTCATACATGACTTTGACATAATCTGATGTCTTGGCAATGTTTCTCTGCATCACTGCAAAATATGCATATAAGCCACAAAACCCTAATGTTGATCATTTTCTTGAAGAAATGACTCCAAGGATACGTTCAGGTCCAGGTCATAAATATTACCCTGTCCATACAGGGTCATTCTATATTAATCCATTAAACACAGAAATAGAAGCAGAATGTGTTCAGTGATTCTCAAAATCCACATACTGTTCAAAAGTTTCAGTGCGGAAATACACTAAAAATTCAAAACTGCTTGCACTGTAAGACAGGAAACTCACATTTCAACTAACAGACTTACCTGAAGTACATAATCTCCACTACTTCAGTTCTGAATAACAACTGGAGTGGAATTCTTCTTTATGTTCCTTAGGAAGCAAAAGTGTATTTAGAAAATAATTCTGGTTGTTCATTAGATAAAAACACATTGCCATAGAATTAGTTTTCCATGGGTTTAGAAGAAAAAATATATTTACAGCAGCTATTTGTTGAATTCAGTCTCTGCTAAACACATTTATCTGTATCACATAGTAATTCCATAGCTACTATAAGAGGTGTGCACACCTTTATTCTGAATGATGCTCCTATGGAAGGTCTGAAGGAAATAAAGCTGCTTCACAATACATAGATCTTAACGCCTGATTTCTGTGCTGGTGGAGTCTGCAGTAAAATGATATCAAGCAATTCAATTTTAATATATAATTGAAAATAAAAAGAAATTATGTCTTCACCTTTTCATAGCAACTAGGAAATTTGCTGTATAGGATGAGAAAAGGAAAAGCACAAAATCTTATTTACACTCTGAAAATAAGTTAAAAATATTTTTTGAGGTTATGTGTTAGATAATATTTTTGTGATGCTCAGTTTACTTAGTTTTGCCACAGTTAATGCTAATAGAGCCACTATAAACAACGTTAAGCTACAGACATACTATACCCATTTAAAATTATTTTTCTTTCTTTTGGCCTCTTATCCTTCACTATGAAGTACCCTTTCCCCATCCTACTGAAAGCACATTGAACTTGTAGAATTAAATTGGTTTGTACAGTTCTCTAGAATGCCCAAACATAAATAATTTGAAAATGTTAAGTTCCAAACTGGTGGTTTCTCTTTCATCAAAATTATATAACAAAAAACCCATTTTCAACTTAATTATTTACTTTTGAAAAGCTAAAGTTTTGAAAACTGTGGAAGAGTATTTATTGCACCTAGGAGCACCTGAGTTGAAGAGTTAAATAATTTGATTTATTTAATAATTAGTATGTACCAGAGACTAATAATAAATAGTGACATTTGTTCACGGTATTGCAAGGGCTGGGAGAACTTTCTTTACCTTCAAGGCCACAGACTGCATCTTGAGTAGCAGGAAGGCATGCTAAGTCCATTCACCTCATCTTCTAATATGGTTAACAAGCTCCTAACATTGCAGTAAGCACTGAAACCTGGTTAGAGATATTGAAAGGCGAGGTAGAATGATAAGCCATGTGTTCTACTATAGTTATCACTCATGATAAGGAAATCCTTGTTCTTATCCTGGGGGTCAATTCAAGGGAGGCTGTGTTGTGTGAGTAGTTGACTTCTTCCTTGTTGTAACTCTGGATTTTAGCACTTAGACCAGCCCATATATTTTCTTATGAAACCATCGGATTAGTTTTCTGGAAGCTAAGAGAATTTTGTATCTGATACTGCAAATCAACTGGTGGATTTTAAGTTACTGAGACTAAGGCGTTTCCTATGAATAAATGCGGTAAGAAACATTGTAATCTTATCAGGGGTATAATTTATGATGTAATCATAATCTGACTATAAGGTATAACTGAAGAAAATGCTTTGTTCAGGTCCAGCTTTGTCAGTTCAAGCCTTATTGCATTCATTTAATGTTTATCACAACTAAGAGTATTACCACCAAATATGGAATAAGCAGTCTTACAGCTATATGCATTTAGCAAACGTTTCAGGTCGTCCTCAGGATTTAAGTTGCTTGACTAGGTAGCACTCACATATTGAACATTACAAAAAAGCTAAAATACAACTTAATGATGGCATAAGACTTTATGAAACTCCTCTAAGAGAGTTTAAGTTTTCCTCCCAAAGAATTTGTTGTGGTTTGGCCATGGATGAAAATATTCATTACTATTAGTTCACAGATTTTAATGCAGAAAGAAACACTGACTAGGAAAAATTACTTTCATTTCAAATATCTGTCTGAGCTATTTTGCACCATGTAAGTTTTCAAATCCAGCTTCCAGTACAGAATAACTGAACTATTATTCTTCCTGCAGAAAAGAACGTCAGTGTACTTTAACGTAGGTTTTCCTGCCACATCCCAAGTGCAGCTTTTGTAAGCAGAACTGTGTCATTGTAAGAATTCTGCATGTAGTGAAGCAAACAGAAATAAAGTAAATTCATAACTCCAAACCACCAACGCCTATAAAAGAACCAAATAAAGTATGATTTTGGCAATGTAAAAGAAAAAAGTAGACTTCAATGAAAAATAATTTAGAACATGCAATATTCTTGTTTTGCAAGGGAGCTACATATAAATTGGCATATAAATCATTGCATTACACATAGTATCATAAATTCTCTTAATGTGCTTACCAGCAACAATATATTCCTAAGGTCACTAATGACTAATAGTAGGTAGGGAGTGTTTTAAAAACTTGCTGAGACAGGGTCACTCGATAGCACTTGTAAAATACCAGATCATAAACTGTGTGTCATGCTGTTACATACTTCTACCAGTAGAACCTGACTTAACACCATAATTAAAATTTTTAAGCAGAGAAAACTTAGTTTCAATTCAACTAACGACCTCATTGAGTTTATCTTTCTGAAAGCTAACACACTCACTACACAGTGAACTTAAATATGTGTAGAGATATAAGATCTACTCCGGGGCATTTGGAACTGATTATCAGTTTAACACTTTATTTTTGTGAGTCTCAGTGCCTGTGTGTGTGTGTGTGTGAGTATACAGCTGACAAAGTATGGTGACCTTGTAACTTGGTCCCAAAATAAACTGTAATAAGTTGCAGTGCTAGGCACAACTGTCTTGGTCTTCAGCTACAGTCATTCCAGACAGGGAATATGTAGGGTTACATATAAAACAGTCTCAGGATCGGGACTCTTTACTGCTGATAAAATCTGTACTAAGGTTATGATGTGGCTGTAAAAAACAAAAAAAAAAAAAAAAAAGGAAAAAAGAATCACAGGAGTCTGAAAGTGGGTTAGAAAACCTGAGCTGGAAAAGAGTGTTTTTTTCACTTATTCAATAAAGTACATATATAAGCACACATTGTTCTGTTCACTTCAGACTCTAAATTTTGAATGTAAACAAAAGCAGGCTAGTTCTGAACTACTAGAACTGAAATAACCAGTTGCCTTTCTTGACAAAAGGATGGATGTGATGTTTTGCAACCTCTGGCTCCTCTGAGATATTTCATAAGGGTTTTTCTACACCAGTCAAAACTCAGCACACTTTCTGTGCATACAAAACTGCCTAAATATTTCTTGCAGTCAATTCACTTATGAAAAATCTCCAGCAATATGTGTAAAACATTTAAAATCTAGCTTCTCCACTTCCTAGGTAACAGTACAGGTTATATAACCTAGCACAAAAGATTTTTCATAAAAGAAGGAAAAAACAAGGAACTTTAGATACAAAACAGCCCATATTTAAAGATCCATCAAAGCTGTGTCAGAAGTGACAAAAGATAGGAAAACAGACTGACAATGACATTCTGATCTTAATTCACATAATTTAGAAGTGGCAAGTTATAGCACACTTTCTCTTAAACTTCTGAGTCTCACAAACCTTGACAGAATGCTGCAAAACTACAAAAATAGACAGTGATTAGTTACATAAAGAGTTAAGTATATGGATATATACGTCTTGCTAAAGCTTTGCAAACCAAGCTCTGCCTTACTTTTAACTACACAAATTCACTTAAGGGCAATAGGCAATCAAGGTCAAACACTGGTAGAGCTTTGATGAACTTTGCTGGTAAACTGACCAGTGCAAGAAGACCAGAGATTGCTTTGACCAGAAAGCTGTATGCTTTTGCCTTCTTCCCTTTATGTCTGAGGCTCTGTACCTAATGCCAAACTCATGCAGGGCAACAAGGAACAATGAATTCTGCTGTTACATTCAGAACTCAGTTTCCTCAGAGATACTGTTTATTTTATAACTGACTTATCCTTCTCCGTGTTTTGGGTTTGATAGTGATATCCCCTGTGAACACCCATCAGGTTGCAAAGATGCTTGCAACTCTGCAGAGTGAATTGTTTTGTACTGTTCCCGCACAGCTTTCACACTCTTGGTGACAGCCACTTAAGCATTTCTAGATTTGGCAGCCATACTTCTGAGTGTCAAGACTTGCTCCAGGTATATGGTGATTGTCATCTATTTCAGAGGAGCTAGAAGTGCTCCTCTGTCTAGTGAGCAGTGCTCATGATTGATTTCTTTAAAGCACTTTTGGTGCTGGAAGATTTGGACACATGAGAAGCAGCATTTTCATAATTAGGCAGGTGTTTCATCATAAAATCTTTAAACAGCATTTAGAGGTCTAAATCCCTATGGAAATCTGATTATGACCTTGATAAATATGAAAATTACAGCAGAAACTACACATGCAAGTAGGCTGGAGGCTGAGTACTGCAATACATAACATGTAGATATTTTTGGTGGTATAAAAACAAGGTGAGAGGGATGGACATATTTTGGCCCATTTTGCACTTGCTATTTTAGGCAAAAATCTTTCTTCAAAAGGATTAAGAACCTATTGTGACAAACTGCTCTAGATGTTAATGATTATAGCACTCACCATAGGGGAGCAGTTTTGTTTACAAACTCCAGAAAAACAAGGAATTTCTACTGTGCACCTCTTGCACACTTGCCTCTAGGCGTCGGCAGAAGATGGATGTCATTACCACCTTCAAGATCACTACCACCAGGACTGTTCCACTGGATCAGTCCTTGAAGGTCACTTAAACGAGGGAAAAACCTCAATGGTAAAACTTTGGTGGCATGCCCTATCAAGGCCTCGAGGTGCTCAGAAGCTGCAGGCCTTAGCCACAGAGCTGTAGGCATTAGAGAATTTACAACCAAACCTGTAAGCATACATAATTTAGCTACCATCGTTAGGGTATTAATTGCTGAGTGTATGTTTTGAGACTATAGATTTGGTATACAGGCATCAAAAATGACATGACTAAACCACATCTATTTTGCATGCGGGTTTAAACTGCAGCTCATCAGGAATACAAACTGCTTGAAGGCAAATCTAAGCATGACAGACACAGAGAAGAAAAAAAACCAAACCCAATCTATGAGTCTATCCCTCATGTATGCGTCACTGCACAGCATTGTCTATAGCAGGGCTCTGCAGAAAAATTGTTCTGGGGTCTTTTTAGGACACAGCACTACTGTGTGCAAAATCGGGTTTTTTTCAGGGGAGTGTGTGTGGAATTAGGTGTTCACATTCCAGCTCTTCTGTGACAACCCTGCAGAAAGCATGCAACACTCAGGCCTGGGAAGGCACTTTATAAAGCCTGCTCCCCAGCCTGCAAAACGCAGCAGCTACGGCTGCCGCAGCTTTAGCTGCTTGAGACGAAGCCATAGTTCCTTGTCCTTTTCCCGGCACAGGTCGCTTCCAGGTGTGTTTACTGTATATTCCAGAGGTGCAGCGCGCAGAGGGCACAGCCGCCCTGTGAGGCCGGGACAAAACGCCCCGTCCAACACCAACGTGGCGTTACAATGGAGCACTTAACTACCAGGTGTTGAAGCGTTCCTCTTGCGAGTGGAGAACACCCCGTGCCTTGCCACCACTTTTTCGAGTAAAGGAGAAGCTCCTTCCGTAAAGCCAGAAAAGAAAAAAAAAAGAAAAAAAATAAAAAAAAAAAAAAGCAACAAAACTTAAATCACGTCGCATTCGGCGACTTTAGCGGGGCACCGCTCTGCACCGGGAACTGGGGGACCCGTCGAGCGGCCGGGATTGCCCCGGCGATACTGCCTCGGAGCCTCCCGGCGGCAAGCGCCTGAGCCGGGAAAGGCGGCGGGCACGGCGCGGCCTGCGGAGCCGAGGGCAGGCGGGAGCGGCCCGCCCCGCCCCCGAGGCGGGCAGCTCAGGGGCAATTCCCCCGCCCGCCCCCGCCGCCAACCCACGAGGGCAGCGGCGGCGCCCCACCCGCCTTTTTAAGGCGACGTTGCCCCTCATTAGCACCCGTCTCCGGCGGTGCCCGCGGGCGGGGCGCGAGGCGGAGCCCCCTGCCGCCCCCCGCTCCCGCCGTGCCACCGCCCCGCGCGGAGGAGGAGGAGGCGGCGGCGGCGGGAGCGGCGGCGGCGACAGTCGACACCGGCCCCACGTTACTTTGATTGACGGCTGAACAAATGTTTCCCCTGTTCGAACGCCGGCGCCGCGGAACGCCGGCGATCTGCGGGCCCCGCCTCGGGCGGCGGGCGAGCGCGGGCGGGGAGGCGGCGGGGAGCCTCCTGATTGGGTGCGGACCCGCGTTGCGTCAGGGACCCACGTGGGGGAGAGTCCGGGGCCGCCCCTCTGCCCGGGCCCGCGCGCCCATTTGTCAGCGGCGAAGTGATGGGCATTAGTGCCGAGCGGCGATTGATGGCAGCCCGCCGCCCATTGGTCGCCGCCACCGCCCTTCATGGGCGGGCCGCGGGGGGAGAGGCTTACGGCGTCGCGGTGCCTGATAGGAGAAGTAGTCCCCGGAGCGGCTGCATGCGTGCGGTATCGACATCGGGAGGACTGCGACTCCCAGGGTGCCCCGCGGCGGCGGTCTTCCGGCTGCTGTGAATATGTATCAGAATGTTAATGACAAGCCGCTGCTAAATTTGGTCAAAGGAGTCACTTCGGCAGAGCGTGCCGTGGGAGCGGTGCGGAGCGGCTGCTGGGCTGGACCGGGCTGGGCAGGACACGGCTGGGCTGGGCCGGACCGCGCTGCGCTGACGAGCCGAGCACAGAGCTGCGCTCCGCGCGTCGCCACTACCGCCACTTCCCGGAGTTTCGAAAGGCGCGGAGGGAAAAAGAGGAAAAAAAAAAAAAAAAGACATAAATAAAGCTGCCCGGACCGTATCGCATTTTTAAATCTTTCTCGCTCTTTTAATTTTTTTTTAATTAAAAAAAAAAAAAAAAAAAAAGGCGGTCGAGCAGCGCTAGCGGGGGAGATGCAGTGCGGGCGGTAGCAGCGAGGACCGGACCGCCGCACAAAAGGGCACCGCACCGCACGCACCCCCGCCGCGGCAGCGGAGCAGTCACCCGACCGCCGCAGCCACCGTCCCCGCCGGGGCTCCGCGCTCCGCTCCGCCCGGCGCCAGGAGAGCCGCCGGCAGCAGCAGTAAAAGTTTTCAGGAGGGGAGGAAAACTGCCGGCGGGGGGAATCTCCGGTGGAGCGCGCGCCGGCGCCGGCGGAGGGGCTTTCCCCGCCCTCCTCCACCTCGCCCTCCGCCGCACGGGGCTCGCAGCCCGCCGGAGCCCGCGGAGCGGCGGCGGCGCTCGGGAGAACCGGCCGGCGTCGCCCGCTGACCGCCCCCGGGGGATGTGGCAGCGGCCCCCGAGCGTCGCGGACGCCGCCGCCGTCGCGCCTCGCTGCTGCCGGCGGTGCCCCGCCAGCCCCGGGGCGGCGGGGCCGGGGCGTCCCTGCCCGCCGTCTCCGCCGACGCGCCTGCAGCCCTGATCCCCGCCGCTCCGGCCGCCAGCGCCCCCCGAAGCGGTGTGGATGATCCGCGACCTGAGCAAGATGTACCCGCAGACCCGGCACCCGGTGAGTGGCGGCGGCGGCCCCGCGGGCAGCGCTCCGGCGCGGGCACCGCGGAGTTGTAGCCATTTTCTTATTGTTGTCCGCCGCGCCGCCGCCGCCTGCCCGGGTCGGGGTTGGCTTCTTTGAGTTGTCTTCGCCCGGTGCGCGGCGGTCCCGGCGCCAGCCCCGCGTCCTGCTGCTGCGGCCGGTGGGGAGGGTCCGAGCGGGCGACATCTCTTCCAGCGGCGGTCCCGCACCGCCGGCGGACACGTCGGGGCAGCATCTCGTGGCGCTTGGGGTATCGCGCCTCCGCCCGCGGACGAGCGGGGACCTGGGGGGCTGCGCCTCGGCGGAGCCCGGGTGCGAGGGCCGCGGCGGTGGACGGCGGCGGGCGGGAGGTGGTGACCGTGCGAGAGGGGGAGATTAAAAGACCTGCTGTTCCTTGCTTGCAGGCTCCTCACCAGCCAGCTCAGCCCTTTAAGTTCACCATTTCAGAATCCTGCGATCGGATTAAGGAGGAGTTTCAGTTTTTGCAGGCTCAGTACCACAGGTAAAACTGCCCAGTCTCCCCGAGCTCCGCGCGGTCTTTCCTCTCCTCCTTTTCAGTGCCGCGCCCGGAGGGGCTGCGGGGCGGGGGCGCGGGACCCCTGGCGGAACCGGGAGCGGGGCGGAACCACGCCGCCCGGGCAATCCTCGCCGGCTCCTCCGCGCCTCGCTCCGCTCTCGACCCCTGGGGACGAGGGGCTCCCGTGGGCCCCAAGCCCAGCGGTTCGAGCAGATTTTCTTGTTTTGCCCGCGTTCCCTTTTTGGTTATTATTATTATTTTTATTTTTTTTTCTGTTGTTTCTTTTGGTCTTTCTGTTTACTTTTGGGTGCGGAGAGGGGGAGGGCAGGTGTTGATAGAAAAATATGTGTCTGGTTGGGCTCGTCCTGTGCTTTTCTACGAAATGCCGCTCAGGACAGGCATCTTGTCTTGGCTCGACCCCTCGCGCCTTTCATTGACATGTCAAGTGCTGATAACCTCTAAGTGAGGCGGCGAGCTATTTCATTATCCTTAGGTGGAAAAGCGCTGTGTCCTCAAACTGACAAGTGACTTCTGGCAGGATTGTTTAGTGGGCTTCTGAAAACAAACACTGAAGGTGTTAGTAGTTACCACGGTATTCATTAAGTTACGCACAGTATTTTACTTGCAGTTCTTTAATCTGTAATAGCAAAGAACAAAAATTCAAATCCACAAGTTTTTCTTCTTGAAGCGGTAATGTGCATTTGATTCTTCTGTGGGTCGAGTAAAAGAAGTGTTTCTAAAACACTTAAATAAAAGCTCTGAAACCCAAATTGCATTTTTTTTTGTTAGCAGCTTCTCAAGCTTAACTGTTAAAGATGCGTGCTTCTTGTGTGAACCAGTGTTGGTGTTTAGTATTTGTGTCAGAAAAATAATTTTCTGTGTATACCACATAAATGTATGCTGTTCTTTTAGGATATGAGTATGTTGCATAGTATCCTTTGAAAATGGAAGAGTGTAAACCCCCATCCTAAGCTCCCAAGCAAGAGCTGAAGTACACATTTGTATTTGGGTAGTGGAGAAATGTTTGAAAAGGGGAGCAGCCGGTGGTCAAGAGAATGTCACTTTAGTGTTTGGAAATACCCATGCTTTTCCCTTTTTGTCTCTTGAACAGTTTAAAGCTAGAATGTGAAAAACTGGCCAGTGAGAAGACAGAGATGCAGCGACATTATGTCATGGTAAGCAAGCTGCATAACAAATTCAAAATGTCTATTAGCCTGGTATAGTGAGACTGACATACATTCGGATTGCTGGAGGCGAACAGGAAGATTGTAGAAGCACTGCTGTTGTTGAGGTTGCATCAGTGATTCCATTATATATCAGTAGTTTCTGGGGTCTTTTAACTTGTTTGCAGCAGTCAGTATCTGTGTGAAACTAGCTTTTTAACCTTTTAAGCAATTGAGGATGTTTCTTCTAAATGCTAGCAAATCATATGTCCGCCCTTTTAAGCTGTGTGCAACTTCTGTAGTGTACCTGGGGATGATGTTTTCACTTTTGCTGAGTTGTCCAAATGGTCGTATCTCTGTAAAATGGTTTGGGATAGTATTTTTTCCTTTGATGGGAGTAAGAAAAAATTGTACATAAGCGCATGCAAATCCAAAGCCTACTTCCTAGAAGAACTGTTGCTCTTCGGCAGCTGAATCATTGTTTCATTAAATTGAGATTGTCAGGGATCTCAGCTGTGAAAGGGATTTCCTCAGTTGTTGTGGTCTGCCTGGTTAAATAATGTGCATAGAAAGACATCTCTAAATAGGTAACTGTGTGATGGATCATGATAACTCTAGAGGAGCTCTTGCTATCTCTTCTCTTGTATATTTTTGAAGGATTAGCTGTTTTTCATATGCGCATGACAAGTAATACTCTTGTATACACAAAAAGAGTAAATAACCTTGAAAAAATCTTAAGCAAGAGTACAAGCAAATTGTAAGGCTCACAGTTGTCATTTTAATGCCTGATATGCCTAAGTCTTGGAGATTGTTTGGTATCAACATTACACACTGAGCAGAGTTCCCTGCAGTACTCGGGCACAGCAGGATGTACTTAGGTTGGTGTGTCTGCTCTGGCCCTGAATTTCTATGGTCTTTCCCTTTTTTTTCTTAATCCCTGCAATTTAATTATAGGAATTTTTTTTTATGTTCTTTTTTTAATATTTAAAATATTGAATAATCGGTGTGTTAGACATTGCTGATCTGTATGTTTATATGCTTAAAGCACTTAGGGTGTTTTTTGGCATGTTTTGTGTGTGCTAGTGAATGGAATCTTGATCACTTTCTGGTTCTAATCCTTGACTCTGCTTGTGATTATTTTTCATGATTTTTTTGTTGTCTGTTTTTGCCTTATTTTACAACTATTCTTTGTAAATGTGACATGAAACAATGTAGATAAAGAAAAAAAAAATTAATTAATTCTGAAATATACTCTGCAATTCCAGGAACTCTTCAAGGCAAATAAGCGTGTGTAAGTCTGTATGTCTTTGTACAGATTTTGTTTCAGTCAAAGTGAATTTCAAAATAGTTTTCACAATTGCAAGGTCTAATAGAGTAATTTCCTTTTTTCTTAGTATTACGAGATGTCCTATGGGCTGAATATAGAGATGCATAAACAGGTAGGTACATAATTTGTTTTGTTGTAAGAGTGGTCTGTATAATTTCTCCCATCAATCTTAAAACAGATGTGTATTCTGTATGACTTGCCTTAATTGCATGCTTGAGTGCATCAGAATTTTTTTTCTTCACCTGGCCGTGAATTTTCCGTCTCATGTTTGTTATACAGACTCTTTGTAGTTTACGGTCTTCTCTCCCTGTTGTGCATTATTTGCTTGATTTTCAACATGCAGTTTTTACACATGCAGGCACTCCTATACTTCATAGGGAGGGTGTCTGTGAGTATGGATGGATTTGTGGGTTGTATCTTCCTTTCTGTCTGGTCTCAAACCTTTGGGGTTTACTTTTTGGGATGATAGCTGCATCATGAATATGTATTAGGAAAAGGAGCACATGTGGAAAAAAATGGTTTTTTTGGTTAGCCTGGGCTGATTTAAGCTGGAGCTACAAATCCAGTTGGTGTTACAGCTGTGGTGATGTTTCCCTCAGGCTGCTTACTTGGACTTCTGTCCAGAACCATTATGTTAGTGTCTCAAACACAAAGGAGTAAATGAGCTTTCTGTGAGGGTGTAAACATAGAATCATAAAATGGTTTGGGTTGGAGGGGATCTTAAATGTTGTCTGGTTCCACCCACGTGCCGTGGGCATGCAACCTTTCACTAGAGCAGGTTACTACTAAAAGCCTTATCCAGCCTGGCCTTGAGCATTGCCAGGAATGGGGCATCCTCAACCTCCGTGTTCCAGTGCCTCACCATCCTCACAGTAAAAAAAATTATCATATTATCTAAACTAAACCTGCCATGTTTTCAGTTTAAGGCCATTTCCCTTTGTCCTATCGCTACATGCTCTTGTCAAAGGCCCTTTACAGCTCTCTCGTAGGCCCCCTCTAGATACTGGAGGGTTGCTATCGGTTCTGTGCCTTGAAGTCTAGCACTTAGGCTAGCAAGAGATTAGTCAGCTAGAGCATGCTAGTGTAAATTAGTTTCTTATTTGATAATGTGTGTTTTCTAACCTTCTCTAGGGGAGAATGAATTAAACATCTGACCTCTTTTCCAGTGAGGGAACTTTTTATGTAGTGGAGTTTAATACTGACGACTCATTTTAGCAAATGGTTGAGCAATTCACTAGCATTGCTGGGGAGTGTAAACGGCAGGAATAAAGAAATGATTGGGTGGGAGAAGAGAGATCACCTGAAAATTGGTTTGTATGCACTTCTGTTCAAAGTTAGGGATTTGGAACCTCTCTGGGTTTGAAAATAGGATTTCTTTATCTTGTTGACAGCAGACATAGAACTCAAAAATTTTTTCATGTTATTTATTATATTGTGTATTCCATTAGCATCTCAGTACCACAGAACTTTTTAGGGCTGTTTTTGCTAGATGGCATACATATGGAGACACTGGGATTTCCTGCCTCAAAGCGTTTTGCATCTGCAGCTCCAAATTTACGGAACCTTGTACATACAAGTTACTTTACAGACATAGTAGATCTTTTTAATTCTCCTATGGGTCCTTCTCACAGGTACCACAATACTCAACGAACACATTTAACAAATGGCTGACAGGAAAAGGCAATGATTGCATCAGATCAGATTGTACACGCATGCTAGACTCTTTGGGCCTGATCCTTGTTGTGTGTGCTGGTGGAAAGATTGGTCACTGACTCTAAGAGATGTTGGGTCTGTTCTCAAATTAATATCAAGATTGTTTCAGGTCCCATTAGAGTAAAACAAAAATCAAAATAAAACCAAACAAGGCCTCAAGCAGTAAAGCTGTAGATGTGGAAACAATTCACAAAGACCAGAGTCTTTACAGGCCACCTACGTAGAAAATTCTTTCAGGCGTTTGAAAGCAAGCATCGCAGTTAAACTTGTTTATATTTCTAGATACCCCGTTTTTACAGCAGTACTTTAGAGTTAGACT